>NC_057929.1:1275833-1913750 GCF_017639315.1 Drosophila ananassae | reverse complement strand
TTTTTGGGGTGGAGTGGGTGGCTAGGGTAGCTAGGGTGGCTAGCATCTAAGCAAAGCTCTGCCGCTGCCAGTGGCGCCGATTAACATAAACACGCAAAAAACATTAACAGAGTCTCAGCAGCGGCAGCAGAGACGGCAGTACAGCGCCGTTTTTTAGTTTGCAGCCTCAACTTTGGCCAACGACAACGCAGTTAGAAAAACCCAACGGAAAAAAATGTGGAAAACTAAGGCAGAGCTGGGACACAAAATAAAAAAAAAATATTTCATACATAGATAACGCGGCGTATGTGTAATGTGCGAATGGGATGGAAGGCGGCAAATACGTTGCTGGCTGCCTCTCATTCTGGCATTCGCTCATTACACTCATTTCGCATAGTTGTTGTTGTTAGGTAGTTTGGGGCTGGCGCATAGGCAATTTTCCACACACACACACACATACTCACACTCACACGCACACAACAACTGCAGCAGCAGCGGCAGCAGCACCCAAACCCAATCACAAAAACGCGTTAATAAGAGGAAAACGTGGCGCAAAAAACTACACACAAGTACACAGACACACACATACGGCATGGTGGGAAATAGCGATTTCCCCCACTTCGCCCAGCCCAGAAACCGGCTCCACCAATCGCAGAATTTGTTTACGAATTTTGCGGCAAAAGCAACAGAAAGAAAACACTTGGGGAAAAAGAAAAATGCTGCGCTCTTTCCAGCCCGCTCTCTGTCTCTCTCGCGGCCCAGTTTTTATTTTTCTTTTCGCAGCTCCCCACGTGCTTGTCAAGAGCGCCAAAGTTGGAGCTCTCTCTTAAATATCTCGCTCTTTGCTTCGTTGAGTTTTTCCCAACTACGATGGGGGCGTCGAGGAAAAGCGAGCCGGGGAAAACTAAGGGGGCACCAAGGGGGAAGGGAGTTACTGACTTTGGTTGGCTGCGACTCCGGCTCCGGCTACGGCTGCGGCGGTGATGGGAAACGAGTTTCTGTCGATTGACGTTTTAGTTAATATGGTCAACAAATTTGAATTGAATGGTCCATGTTTGTAAATGTTTGATGAATGAATGCATGGGGATGGATGGCGAAATGGAAACGACTCAACCGAATTTTATTGGCTGGGTCGCGATTGGATTAGGACCATCAAATTAAATTTAACAGCCAAATCGATTTAAGCGTAATTTTCAATTTATAACCAAAAATTTTCAATTCCGTTTTGAATTTTGGAAAAATATTTTATTAGATTTTAAGGGCGGTATATCTATGTTATAGTTAGTTCTGAAAAATTATATTTTATTAACTCTAGTCCTATCTATTTTTATCATCCTGAACAGTAACTGAAAGAAAAGTAATTACATATAATTATGAGCTACTATAGCCCACCATCACTCAAACACTTTACGACATTCATTAACCCAGAAAAGGCCCCAGAAATGTTGTAAAAATACCCGTAATGTCCCTAAAGGGGTTTTTCTATTAGCCAACAATCCATTACGGGGCTTATGACCTGCGTGCCGGGCCTGGCCATAAGCAGCTATTGGTGGCAACACCCGGTCGGTATTGGGTGGAAAATGGAACTAAACTAAACGAAGAAGGCTAGAAGCAAACAGTTAAATGAAACGGTAAACATAACGCATTAAATGTTAATGCCGCCTAATTGTGTAATTCCTGGTGTCGCATTTTGGCTGTCAGTTCACAAAGGATATAACAATGAAGGAATTCCCATTCTAGACATCCTTTTTTTACCTGTAATAGCCACTAATGAAGCCACCGAGGTGAGCGCTAATGAAGTAATTACAACAATTTATTTAATTATAAATTAAGCCATTGTTGCCGTTGTCGTGACATTTATGGGCAGTTCAAGGGGTGAGTTCTTCGGCTGTTTGTTTAGTCAACATGTTTACAAAGGACACTGAAGGACATTCAGCGACAGGGTGAAATGCTTTATACAAACGGTGTATGAGAAAAGTATTTTTCTTGTAAATAATCTGAAAAAATAAAGCTAAAATGTATAAAAGAGTATTTAATATTGCGTATACGTATCAATATTACGCATACGCCGCGTGAAACCACGAAACCCCACCAGCCAACGAAACTGTTCGTGTGTGCCGTATTTCTGCCAACTAATGAGGACGGAAATTCGAAACAAACACACTCCCAAACAATCACAAACATTCACAATATTTCCATTCAAATATTTTCCATATTTTCACACCTTGTTAACATACATATTTGGTTAGCCGTTTTGGGTTTTTGGTTGTGTGGCCATATATTGGTTGCCAACTGGCACTTAATTGAAATATAAAATAAGCCAATTAAAATTAAAATTATTGCCACGCATTATGGCCTGTGGTGAGCCAGAATCCGCGTATCATTCCATGGCCATTCCGATGCCAGACGGCTGATAGCTGCCACATTTATTGAAAATTACCGTAAATGAGGCAACAGCCAGTTGGGTGGCAAGCTGCAACTGTTGATAATTTGTAAATTATTGCATTGATGATAAACTTGCCACTTTACATATGCATATCGAGGGGATATTATTGTGGGCAGGTATACGATTCTGAATCAATAACCACTTAATGAAGTCCGAGTTTTAATTGTTTTTTGTGAAGTAATTAAATTAGAGGGCTATTTTAAGTTGATTTGATTTAAATTATTTATGAAATTAAAAACCTAAACTAATGAGAATACTAGTCTTTAAATAAATCCCTTAATTTTTATAGGTATACCCCACATCCCTATCCAAACTGCATTAGTGCCAAACTATTCATCGAACAGCTACTCAAATATCGCTGGATATTTTGCCTAATTGACTAAAAGTATGGCAGACCTTACCTCATTTACCCCCGAAGGCCACGTGGATACACTGTTTCGGGTCCGGAGTCCACAGTCCACAGTCCAGAGTCCGGACGTAGCCCGGTCCGAAAAATGTTCAACGGAATATCGCAAAATTCAATATTTGAGCAATATTTGCAACACATGCCACAAGAAACCGGAACAGACCAGAACATAGCAGAGAATATACTGGAAACAGGGCACTGGGATGGGAGGAAATGGAGGACTTGAAGGACCAAGGACCAAGAGTTCCTGGGTTGTAAGTCGGCTTCTCACCTGCCTGGTTGTCTGTACCTATGTCTTTTGGCAGTTAGCGATGCCTTCGAAAAGTTTGCCAGGACAACGGAGTTCGGTACTTGCGGGTCGCGCAATTATTTAATGAAGTTATACAATTTTGGCCCATGTGCTGATCAGAAACGTGTGCCTTCCTTCTATATATAGGTGTACTATGTGTATGTGCCTGGTGCGGTGAAAATTTCATTGCCGTCCCGACTTTTGTTGTAATTTGATTTTTGGTTTGTTGGCTTTTGTTCGAGTTCGCCATCGCTCAAAACTTTCGTGCAACGCGGAATTCAATTAAGAAATGTCAAAATTTTATTGAACACAATGCAGATTTAGCTTCAGGGTCACCCATAGCTCAGCTGACACAGAATTCTATACACACGGAATGGGTACGGGGTGAGTATACCGTGCCGTGTAGATATCCGGATAACCACGACATTAATTTAGGCACGCCAATAACCTTTGCGCACTTTTGCTGCATCAATTTTCATTAAAACGCGCTGGCATAAAAAACTTCTCCATTTTTTTTTGGATTATTCGCGAAAAGTTAGAAAACCGTAAGCGGAAATGAATCCCATGTGCATAAATACGTATAAATCCAAAAATAAATTGAATTAAAAAAGGCGAGAGCTCCATTTAAAAAAAGAAAAATAAAAAAAACCGAAAAGACAAAAACCAAAAAGGAAAACTGAAAAAAAGCGAGTCCAGCCGGCAATTGGAGTGAGCATAATAAATTCGAGCATCAGACTTTGTTTGGCTTAGTCAATGGTCCACATGGCCAACAAAAAAGGAAAAAAATCGGAATGTACTAGCCATTGAGCAAGGAAACCAGCCAAAGTCGGAGGAGAGCCGGTGGAGTCAACAAACTGAGTAAAATCGCGAATTTATTGTTGACGCGTTTTCCTCCCCGACAAAAAAATGGCGGAAATTTGGATCGTTTTTAATCTATTTAAAATTTTTAATCTATTTAAAATTTGTTTCAAACATTTTTGGTTTAGTTAAAATATATATATCATAAATTAAAAATTGGTACTCTCTTAAAGGCTTTCATTATCCTTTTTATTTGGCCCCCAAGTGATCCTGTTCCACCACCTCATCCACAAAACAAAAAAAAATAACCAAAGTCATTTATCTTATTTTGTCAAAAAATTGTCAGCGGGAAAAAAGGAAACTGCGAGTATAGGATGAGTGACAAAAGCAAAAAAAAATAAAAAAAAAGGATAGAAAAGGGTCCTGGCTAAGCAGTCGTTGTCTGGTTTCCTGTTTCCTGCAACATCTTTCCCTGAACCCTGAGCGCTCTGCAGCGCTTTGTTGACAGCAATTGTCACAATTACAAGTTGATATGTCCTGGCCAGGCCAGCTGACTGGATAGCCAGAGCATATATCCTTGCAACGGCTAAGTCAACTGATTTAAGTGATATTTATGCCAGACGCCGCGGCGCGACGAGCGTTCAATGGAGCAAGTGATAAGCGTGCACCACTTGACGGACAACTGTCCGTGCCGATGGGGATAAGGATAAGGAGGGAGTCCGGTGGCTCGTCCTGATTAATGGCTGATGCTGACTAAAAAGGATAAGGCACTGGGAGGTGTTTGCCGTCACTTGGCAGCCCCTGTGCATGATCGTATAAATTTTGTAATGTTAACACGACGTTGGACACAAGTTGCAAGTGTCACTAGTTCCCTTTGGGCTGCAAAAAGTCCTCCACACTAATTTAACCATGTCCACTGATTAAAGGATATGAAGGGTATTTAAGACAAGTCTGAAATAGATGATAGTTTTGAGATTGAGTTAGAAACTTTACTCTTTACTTTTAAATGTAAAATATACTAGCAGATAAACTTTAAAATCAAAGTAATAGAAAAAATACTATAATAGGATGTTCTTACTTTCCATCACCTTCCTTTTAATCCCTTAAGTTTGTTCTTAGTTTTTTGAATTGTTTAATTTTGCGCCTGCCACAGGAGAAAAGACAATGATTACAAGGGCTGTCGGCCAGGGTTTTTTTTGTCGAGATCTCTAGAGCTTCCCAAACCCTCATATAAGCCCTTTTTTTTAGCCCACTTCGGTTACTCATTTGGCAACCGCAAAAGTTATGTTGTCTCATTAACTTTTAACTTGTTGGCTGGCGCTGAATATTCGCGGGTTATTCGAGCTTTATTCGGATCCTGTGAGGTCCTGTGTGCTTGTTTTTTCGTCCTTTCAAACACTCCTCAACTTTGGCAAGGACTCGACCATGGACTAGGGACATTGTTAAGGTAACGAGCGCTGTAAAAATAATATTTTTATTACAAACAAAAAATAGAAAGAAAAAAAATGATGGGAAAAGAAAACAAATATTGTGATGGCTGGCCCAACTCGAATTGCAACTAGAAAAAGTTATACTTTAGGTGGAAGCTAAGCTTTTGACTTGACAAGCGGAAAAAGTGTACAAAAATATATACGAAAATTAATTTTAATGCCACACGAGAGTCAAGAGAAGGGCAAAGAACGGAAAAAAAGGTGAAATTACATATGATGTTTTAATTAGTGAGCGCAGCGTAGGAAAAAATATACAATATACACTTTTCAGACGCAAATACAAAGCACAAATAATTGAGTTCAGTTTTTATTCTGCTGGCTGACTTTGATCAACGTCAATTAAAAATGTTTCGGATTACTTGGAGCATGCAGGAAAATATTATATTCAATTTAATTATATTTCTTTGTAGTTGAGAATTTAAGATGAAAATTAATTAAATATTGAAGAGGCCTTTGAGGGATTCAAAGATAGTTTTTAGATTTTAAATATGATTTGTTTTTATGACTGGTTCACCCAAAATTTGATATCCTTAGTTCCTTCTCTCTGAAATCTACCATTTTTCAGATTTGTTTTTTTCTAAGTTTTTCTTTTGCGCGGAAATTAAAATTTTTGCCAACTTTCGCTTCTCCCACCACCGCCCAGGCCACCCACTTAATGCAATCTAAGCGCAGCTGCTGCATCATTACGACACACCCTCACGTGTGTGTTTGTGAGTGTGTGGCATGTGGCATGTGGCAGGATAGGAGTGTGTATACAGTGTGTGTATGTGTGATGTGTGCTTTGCTTCCGCTCAGATTTAATTTCGTTCAAGTGAGAAAGAGGAGCGAACGAAATGGCCAGAACGCAGCAGTCATCCAACTATGCGCCTCCTGTTTGAACTTTTTAGTTTACTTGATTTTTTTTTACACAGGACCTCTATTTTTTTGGGCTCTTTTTTCTATAGTTTTTTTTTGCGCTGTTTCGTTACTGACTATAATTTAATTCTTGGCTGCATTTTTCATTTGCGGCACTTTTGGCGTTTCACCTGGCCGCCAGGTGTTGTGAGTTATGAGCGCTGAGAGCTCTACCTTGGCAAATTAGAAAAAAAATCTAAAAAAAAAAGACACGGGAAATGCATAGAAAAAATGCTGAAAAATTGAAAAATCCTCATGAGATTTGGTTAGGAATCAGGGCGTACACACACCACTCTGAAATATAAAATTGGCGCAAGCCCCATAAGATTAAAACTTTTCGCAAATTCCCAGGATTCCCACTATATATAACAAATTGGTGTTTTAGTTTCTTTAAGAAAATTTTAATATTCGGTTCGTTTGTTAAGAAGGCTTCAGGTGAGAAAACAGAAAACCTTTAGTTGACTTTTTCTTTCTTCTCTCAAGCTTATAATAATAGCAATTAAAATTTTCTTTACTTGTGCCGGATACCAATTCCAATCAAGCATGTGTTTACATTTTAAATAGAACAAGAAAGGAAAGCTAACTTCGGACGGAGCCGAAGTTGATATACCCTTGCAGTTCAGTCGCAGTCCGCTAGGTGGCGCCACCCATCTTATGTAATTAGATATATAGCGGATCGTTTATAGTCGGCCGATCCTTATGAAAATTGGCAGATCAGATTGTTTTTCCCAAAATAGAATCTGTACCAAATCCCATCTTTCTATCTTAAAAAACACCAAAGTTATGCCAATTCCGATCGTTCTATGACAGCTATAGGATATAGTCGGCCGATCCTTATGAAATTTTGTACATAAGATATGTGGGTCAAATATAACATGTGTGGAAAGTCCCAACCCTAACTTAATCTAACTTAAAAAACACCAAAGTTATGGCATTTCCGATCAATCAGTTATATGGCAGCTATAGGATATAGTCGACCGATCCCAGCCGTTCCGACTTATATACTGCCTGCAAAGGAAAGAAGGATGTGTGCAAAGTTTCAACTCGATAGCTTTAAAACTGAGAGACTAGTTTGCGTAGAAACGGACAGACGGACAGACGGACATGCTCATATAGACTCAGGAGGTTATCCTGATCAAGAATATATATACTTTATAGGGTCGGAGATGTCTCTTTCACTGCGTTGCACACTTTTGACCAAAATTATAATACCCTCTGCAAGGGTATAAAAACATGGAATATACATAAAATTTATGTATACATACATATATATCCAGATTGGAGATTGTCTTGGCCTGGCCAAGAACTAAAAGAACTTTGGCTGCTTCGGCTGCTATTGCTGCTGCTTCTGCTGCCATGTCCACGTGATTAGAAAGTTTTTCCTTACAAGGTGCGTGTGTGTTGCATGATGTTTTTCTTCTTTGCATGCACTTAATAACTTTTACATAATTTTGTATATTTTATGGAAAATATTCTCGCAAAGGGCTTTCTTGTTCAGCATCTTTCGACTGCCCTCGTCGTTTCTAGGTAATTCAATCAGGCATGTGTTTGGTTTCGAAATGGGAAAACCTAAAGGTCAGTGAGTGGGTGGATTGTGGGAGTGATGGATGATACAAAAAATAAAGTAATACAAGTTCTAAAAGCAAACAATCTATTATTAGTCTTTAGTTAATTCAATCAGTAGAAGTATTTTGTGTGTGTTTCTAAAACAAAATGAAAAGTCTTTAATTGTGAAAACCGAATTGCATTTGATATTCGGCAATTAAACTTCCATATTCAGACTCTCGAATCTCGGCAACGCAAAAATATATTTCCAATTTAATAGTTTTCTGTACGTGCATTTCCTTTATCAAATTCATCCGTGCCATGCCGGACACAAAGTCATTAATTAAATTGCAGTTGCATCACTAAATAATTCGATTCCCCCAGAAAAAGAAGAAATAGATGGACGGATGGACTGGTGGGTGGATGGCTGACAAAATAGAGCGAAACTTCTTGCACTCAAAAGTAATAACTTATAATTTGCATGCTGACCGCCCTTCATCGTCTTCATTGGACGGTGTGTTGTCTTTGAGCTGGAAGCTGGACGTCTTGGAGTTTCCTATGGAAATGCATGGAAAACGTGGCAAGGAGCGGTGGGGTGGCAAAGCCATGGCAACCGCAACCTTTCAGGCAAAAAGTCCAAGTTCCAAAGGAAAAGAGTGTTTATAGTTTATTGTTGATTGAACACTAATTAAGTTTCCCAGAGCGAAACTTTCGGCCAGCTAGCCATATAGCCAGTCTCTGGTCTGGCCCGGTCTGGCTTGGCCAACATCTCCATCAGGGCCGAGATGGACAGCCGCTTGATTGGTTTTGTTACGCACTCCCACTGCCTGCCCAGCCTCCCAAGGACTCAACCGCCCAGAAGTCTAAAGCCCGAGGAACGGAGACTGCCCTAAGATGTTTCGCCTTCTACATAATAATAAGAGTAGTGGGCAAAAGTTTTGTCGAGAAAAAGAACTTCTTGCTGTGCATTTAATAGCAATAATAATTTGCAGTTTGTCTATTACACAATCTATGGATGTTGCTATCGGGTTTTCGTTGGCCAATGGTCAATGGTCAGAGTAAAACTTTCTAATTTCCACATGCCAAAACATTCACTTTACTTTGGCTTTGGCAACTTTTCATCATTTCTCCGTAAGTGTAGTCCATATGTGTGGTTTTTTGTTTTTATACCCTTGCAGAGGGTATTATAATTTTGGTCAAAAGTGTGCAACGCAGTGAAGGAGACATCTCCGACCCTATAAAGTATATATATTCTTGATCAGGATCACCTCCTGAGTCGATATGAGCATGTCCGTCTGTCCGTCTGTCCGTCTGTCCGTCTGTCCGTTTCTACGCAAACTAGTCTCTCAGTTTTAAAGCTATCGAGTTGAAACTTTGCACACACCCTTCTTTCCTTTGCAGGCAGTATATAAGTCGGAACGGCCGGGATCGGTCGACTATATCCTATAGCTGCCATATAACTGATTGATCGGAAATGCCATAACTTTGGTGTTTTTTAAGTTAGAGGGTTGGGACTTTCCACACATGTTATATTTGACCAAAAAATCTTGTGTGCAAAATTTCATAAGGATCGGCCGACTATATCCTATAGCTGTCATAGAACGATCGAAATTGGCATAACTTTGATGTTTTTTAAGTTAGAAAGATGAGATTTGGTACAGATTACTCTTTTGGCAAAATAAATCGATATGCCAAATTTCATAAGGATCGGCCAACTATATACGATCCGCTACATATCTAATAATATAAGATGCGTGGCGCCACCTAGCGGACTGCGACTGAACTGCAAGGGTATATAAACTTCGGCTCCGCTCGAAGTTAGCTTTCCTTTCTTGTTTCTTCTAAATTCTGTTCTGTTTTTTTTTTTTTTTAACAAGAAACTCCTTGAAACTTGGCTAAGGCTTTCTTTTCAACTAAATTCTCTGCAATTATTATACAGGAGAAAATTTAATTGCCTTACCCAATAAAAATAGGCCCTTTTCCGAACCAAATGGGCTTCATATTTTTTGGCAATTTCACAAAGATGGGAAACCTGTTTGGAAACCATAAGATATTAATTGGCTTTATTGGAAAAGGTTTCAATTGGTTTTTGCTTTAATTTTAAATGGTATTCTTTGTTTATCTTATAAATAATGTGTCTGAATTTTAGAAGCTTTAAATTTTTCAAGAAAAGGGCGGTGAAAAGGCCTCCCCGTTAAACGCAAAACACATAAAATTCGCAGTTTTGCGACTTCCCCCTTTTTTGGCCAAATCTAAAGCTTACACACGAAAAAAATCAGCGGACACAGCCTCACACTTTTTCTTACCCAACAACCCCTACCACCACTCCCAGGTGGCCCTTGAGTATAGAAGAAAAAAATGTTCTAAAAATTTGTTGGCTTGTTGCTTTTGTTTGCCATTTTATGCGGCGCTATTTTTTCTTTGGATGGAGTGTATGGAGTCAAAAACGCTTTTTTTTGTTGGTCCTGCTTTTTGTTTTGGCCCAACGCCTTTTGGTAAATTAATGCGAAAATTTTTCGTGAAATGCGAAAATTTCGCGTTTTATTTATTTTTTTTGTTGTTCGTGTGTGTCTGCAAGTTGGCGACTGGTCAGCGTTGTTTGTTTGAGTCTGCCACTGCCACTGCCCCCGGCCTCCCTCTGGCCACGTGTCCACCTGTCTATGCCCGCTTGATTGATGGTTATTATGCGCACTTGTACAGCCAGGGAATACTTCAGGGCCCAGTCCCCCCACCCTAGCCCGGCCAAACTCTTTGCCTTGGTTAGCCTTTAATTTTTTGGGGGCCCCAGAGTTCAGGGTGTAGAGTGTCGAGAGCAGACCGTGGCCATCATCAATGCCAACACCCCGTCGCTGCTTTTTTATTGTACATTTCAAATAATTTTTTGGGGGAAAAATTGTATTAGGAGACACATCCCCGGTACAGCCCCCGTGGCATTCCGCGGCGTGGAATGGGCGTGGAAACAGCGCTTGATTAAAATACCTGCCGGTTATTTGCATTAATTTTTTGGTACATTTTTCGTCGCCGGGGTGTCTTAATTTTGACATTTAATGCCTGACCCCCGGAGCAACTTCATTAGCAGCCGCAAAAACCAAGTTTTTCGGGTTACGAGCTCGGGCCGGCTATTGAGGAAAGCGTCTTGGATTTCATTTTGGTCGACACAAGGAAGAGATCCTGGGGAATGGTTCTGGGTAACTGCTGAAAGCGCATTGTTGAAAGAGGCATTTACTGAAGCAAAATGGTTATATGTACCAGGACGATGAGAGGGTGGGCCCAGGATCAGAGCCAGAGGGATATGTCTGTAGTTACAGATAGTGGGATACCGGGGGCGTAGTGAGATAGGGGCTTAAAGGACTCTTCTATATCTTAATTATCTAAAAATACTATCTTATGGTATACAAATTTTAATAAACATATTTTTTTCTTTTCAAGTATTAACATTTTCTATTGATATGTTAATCACAAACTCTTCAAAATAATATCATAGCTCTGCTAATATTACTCATACGCCCCGTAACATATCAATATTACTTATACTATTACTATTTCATTATTTTATAGCCTCTCATTACTTTCAATTTCTTAAAACAAAATCCCTAATCCCCCTGAGACACCGCCCCTGTGTTTATCTATGCCTATGTGTAGTTTACTTTCTCGTTCCGCACGAAAAGCAATTGCTGTCTGCTCTCCTTCCTTTCGGGCCCCAAACCCCCAATTTTTTTTAGCCTATCTGTGTGGGTATCCGACTCTACGTCAGTGGGGGACTCCTAAAAAAATGTTGGCAACCCACACACACACACTCGCACACACATACTAGCCATTAGGAACAGTCAACAGCACGCAGCCATCTCTCTGCCCCTTTCCACCGATCACCGTTATCTGCTGCCTTCTATGTAGACACTAAAAATTTTTCATTTCCAGCCAGGCAGGCCAAAAATAGAAAAAGAAAACCTGAAAAAAAAAAAAAAACAAGACTTGGAAAACATTTTTTGCTGGGCAGCAAACATTTTCGCGTATTTCTAAAAAAAATATCTACGCGCAGCCACCCTGCCACCCAGCTACCCAGCCACCCTGCCACCCTGCCACCCTGCCACCCAGCTACCCAGCTACCCAGCTACCCAGCCACCCCCTGCCCGCCCCCACAAATGATGAAATGCGTGCAAACTACACCAATACTAGTGCACTGTCAGCAGCACCCACACACTCTCACACACACACGGAAAATAAAATGCGGCCAAAAAGAAAAGTGCCCCCTTTATATATCCTAGGCTCCGCCCTGCGTTCAACTGCGTACAAGGGAGGGGGCAGGGTGCCAAGGGGGGGGGGGCTGGCAGAGGCGTGCAACAAGGAGGGGGTGGGCGCCATAAAAAAAACTACTGAAAGGCCCACGTTTGGCTTTTGGGATTGGTATTTTGGTTTCGGTTTGGGGGTTGCAACTAACGTGCTTCTGCTGCAGTTGCAGTCGCAGCCGCCGCTCTCTGCCTCTGCCACGGCCGGCGACGTCGACGTCGTCGCTGGCGCATCCTGTTTTTTTTTTAGCCTGTCGTTGTTTATCGCTCGTTGAAGCCTACTTTTTGGCGTCTCCTATGTGCGTGGCCCTTTTTTTTGGGCCCATGGGCTCGGGTCCTGCCAACCGCACGCTTAGTTTGCAATTAAAACGAAAGATGCTCGCCATTTGTTGCTATTCTCCGTCTCTATTTCCTCCATCTCTCCCTCTGGCCCGTTCCTCGTCCTTGTCCTATTCCTATTCGCATCCCTTTTCCTTTTGTCCTGCTGCAGTTGGCTTTTCTATGTGCTGTTGTTGGTGCTGGTCCTGGTGCTGCTTATTTATGTACTCGCTTGTCGGAGTCGGCTAGAAAAAAGACAAAAAAATAAAAAGAAATTGAAAGCAGAGTTTTCTTTTAATGAAAAACGCTCATCTAGCCAGCCTTGGTCACACATACACATGTATGAGTCCTGTGTGTAAGTGTAGTTGTTGTTCGCTGTGGTTTCCACCAACGAGGCTAAAGGGAACCGCCAGGCAAATGACAGTTTCGCATTGTGGTTTCTCATGAAATTCGGATGGTGGGGGGCACTCAGATGTCCTCTGGAGACTTGCGATCCTCTTGTAATATTGGCTTAAATTAAAGATATTTTAAGGATTTTAGAGGACAGTAAGATTAGATTCTATATCTCTCGAATCGGCTTAACACATCTTGAAATTCATTTAAATTCCTCGAAACCCCGACTTGATAGTAATTACTTAAGAAAATAATAATTGATTATGAATTCATGGAGAAGTTTTATTGAAATTGTTGCTGAAAATATTAGTGATTCTCTTTGAATTCGGGGCATTGTGTGTCCGGCTTTTGACGCATTGTCAGCTGGACTTATCATTCATGCAACTGCAACAAGCCTTGCACCACTGCCACTGCCACTGCACTTTTGCATCAAATATGCTCTCAGTGGGGCGAACTCCAACCCATCCCCTTTCCGTATTTGATCCCTTCAGCCCGCTGGACAATTATTTCTGCAGTTGGCTCGGCAGTTTGTGTATGCAGTTTGTGTCAGTGTGTGCGTGAAAGTGCATCGCCGCCTGCAACATGTGGCACACACGCACTATGCACCGGCTTTGTGAACATATGGTCGGAGGCCTGTTTTCGGAACGGCCGCCATTCATGCCCATCCAGGCTATAGTACATGTGTGCATATAGATATTTATTTAACACATTTTATGTATATATATAGAATCTCGAATGCAGTTGGCGTTTTTTTGTGTTTCTTTTTTTTTTTCGTTTGATTCTCTTCTCACTGACGATTCTTTTTCATCTGTTTTTGTTCATCCTTGTTTGAACTCTCTTCACACTGGGGTTCAAGGTCGCTTAACAGCGCCAAACAACAACAACGATAAAAAAAAAGAAAGGACCTGCGAGTCGAGTACTTTTTATATACATATGTGTATCAAATATATCTATACAATATATATATCACGGCATACATATATGGATCAATGTCTGATTTATTGTGGCTCGTGCCATTGCACTTGATTGTGTCCCAAATACCAAATACGTACAAAAACTGCAGGACTGCCGGACTGCAGGACTGCAGGATATAGAGCGCGTAGAAGCCAAAACATCGGTTGTGAATAGCAAAGGAATGGGAAGTGCGGGAAAAAGTGCATAAAAGTCAAGCGAGTGAATTCCAGGCACATTGCAATTGATATATTTGCTCCAATGACCCTGATCGTGGTCAGAGAACTTTTGATTTTCAGTCTTTAACCTGATTTATGTGTAGTTTCTTTTAAAGTTTTAAAGAATCGGTTATATATGGAATAATATAAAGCATTCTTCACCTTCAAGCTCTTGACCAACACGGCGTATACTTGATTTTTATCTAAGATTGTGGTCTAGGAAGAGAATGAAGTTTTTCACCAAGAAACCTTTTAAACTAAAAGATAAAATTACAAATTATTTTATTTTCATTATCTGAACAATAATTCCACATAATCTGATTATAAATGTCCTAAGAATACCTCTTATATAACCTAACTAAAACCCCCTTTTGAATGCTTTAATTTACAATTGTTCTCTACTCATTTTCTGGTTTCTGAGGAGGCGAGTATTCTTTTGGGGATGAGACTATCCGCCCCACCTGGGGGTAACCACAACCTGTGCACGGTGGTCAGTGGCTGCTCACTGACCGGACCCAATCCGAATCTCGAAAACCAATCCCAAACCAAATCCCAATCTGAATCCACGGCCCCCTCACATAACCAAACCTCAGCCGAAAAAATCCGCGAACCCATTTTCTCTACATTTTCGCCGGCAGCTTCGAAATGCCAGGCGATTGTTCAATTGTTTTGCTAACTTTGCGCTGTTGTTGATGTTGTTTTTGGTGCTGTCGCTGCTGTTTGCCCCCTGAACGCTTTCCATTTGACTTTGTTTTTTGGCGCAGACACGCGGTTTTTTCAGTGGAGCTTCTACAAGGGGTTCAGGGTGATGGTGGTGGTATCCTTGGAGTATGATCTGGTGGGGGATGGAGATGGCAGGAGGACTCTGTATGAGGCGCAGCAATTGTAGAATTTTTCTTTCGCTTTGTATACATATTTGTGTTATATTTGCATTGGTTTTATTTTCTGTCTCTGATATCAAGCGGCAATCGGTTTTTTTCCGCACCCCACCGATATTCTTCCATTCCATCTATGGTCTATGGTCTCTGGGTTCTCTGTTTTTCGGTTTTCTGTTTTCTGTCCTGTGTTTTATAATTTTTTTTTTTACTATTTTTCTCCAGTCTACATCCGACGTCGCTATTTTAAAACCCCCCTTTTTGGGTAGGAGATCCGATCTCCCATTCTCATACCCATTCCCCCAATCCCATTCTGGCGGTGGGTTTAACATTTGAAATGGTCATCGACGCGCATTTTAAATGATCTATGTATCAGCAAGTGTGTGTGTGTGCGTTCTTAATGGGCGCTTCAGGGCGTGGTATTTGGCTGTGTTTTTCTGCTTCGCCCATTTTTATTATCTGGCAGCTGGCCGAAGAAGAAAAAAATAAAGGAGGCGAAACGAAAAATTTGTGGTGCGAAAAAGAAAAATTCAGCCTGCGATAATTAATTGTGGCTCATACTACGGCTACGGCTCAGTACTCGCAGTTCGCATCTAGCATATCGCATCCTTTGGGCAGGACATAATCAGGCTTCGTATGTGTTCGCCGTTGGTTGGTAGGTCGTCGTTGTTGTTTTGTTGTCGTGCGCCGACGTCGTCGTCGTCGTCGACATCGTAGTCGTCGCCGCGTCGTCGTTGCCGTCGTCATCCGATTGGCTTAGAAAATTGCGAATAGGCTGGGCCCTGGTAATGCTTTTTCTCTTTATCTGTGGGAAAACGCTTTCCCAGCATCCGCGAGCAACCAAATAATCAGTTTGACGAAAAATTTCAAACAAAGGTATATGTTTTTTTTACTTTATTTTTCTACACCTTGGCCTTAACATATTTTTGTGTTTTTTGTTTCAAAATACAAGCCTGTGTTTGGTTCCAAAGAGAGCAAGAGAGAACGGTCCACAGAGAGTGGTGTTAGAGAATGACAAAGAGAATCGTTAAGAGAGAGCTTGGCTTGGGGGCTTACATGGCGTATACTTGATGTCGGCTTAGAAGTTGGGCTTACACTGCGTATACTTGATGTGAAATGTGTAAACTGAATAAATAATGGAAGTAATTAGTTTTAATTGAATGCTTTGGTTTCAAGGCATTCGTGTTTAGTTATTCGTTTTATTGAGTTATGGTATCTGAGATAGCCCTGACCACATTATGTGTAATATTCCCTTTGAAATTGAAATTGACAATTTCCTTGGCCCACAACTGATGGCTTGTCAGCACCTTGTTCGACCAACCTTGAAAACTTCCTTCGGGCTCACTCAAACTTTTCACGTTTTCCGCTCAAAAATTATGCTCAAAGAACTAAAAGGATTTCCGAGTGAGTCGGTCGGTCGGTCGGTCGCCCCCTTTGGCCAAGAAGTCAAGAAAACTACCCCCGAATTCGGGAAAAGCCATTTCTCCTGCTCTGCGGCAGCGATGCGGCTGCGCTGCTTTCTCCTGCCGGCAGCGACGCATTAGTTTGCAGCGACGTAGCTGTTGCCTAACCTCAAGCAGCAGCAGCAGAATCGGAAGCAGAAGCAGAAGCAGAAGCAGCAGCAGCAGAGGCTGCCAGAAAGCAGCGTCTGTCATTGTCAGCGTTGGTTTGATGTTGTTGTTGTTGCTACTTATGTTTTCCTCGTTTCGTTTTTCTGTTATTTATTTTTGCGCGCTTTTCCACGAAATTTTGTGATTGGTCGCGACGCCGACGAGGATGCTGAGAAAAGCGATGACGATGACGGCAACGACAACGACAACGACGACGCGGAAAATGTTCCACCCATCTTTCCCATTCCCTCACACCCACACATAAATGGCACTATATGTGTGTTCCCTTGTAGGTGTATATGTGTGTGACTCATTTTTTCCGCGAGTCGCGAGCCGGAAAGCTGAAGCTGTCTCTGTCCAGCGTTTTTGGGGGATGGCGTCGACGCTGGCGCATTTCTTATTATGATAAAAAGGATAATCTTCAGAAGTTGTACAAGTTTCTAATATTTATATTTATGAAAAACAAGGTTTGAATAATTAAACTATAGTTTCTTCAAATTTATTTTTTAAAGCATACTTTTCGGTGCTTAAATAAACGATTTTAAATCTCCCCTTTTTCATCTATCCAGATTAACCAAATATTTAATTGGATTTTCCCTTTTTTATTGGTATTTAATCTTTCTGTTTGTTTTGGAAGTAACCTTTCGGTCTTTTGGCTTTCACGGCCAAGCATCGAAATCCATCCACACCCCAAAAAGCTGAAGCTTTGACCCAAAACCTTGCCAATAAAGACATTTTTGACATCATCCTGCCACATACACTGGCAGAGCTCCTTCGCCCCACTTTGTCGGCCACATCCTGTCTAGCAAACATTTTGTCTGCGCGTCGTCTTGCGTCCTTGAAAAACAACACTCAGCCAGCTGGAGGGGGAGTCCGCAGACCATAGATGCCCCAAAAGGAGCAAGAAGGATTGAAAGGAGAGCAACAGGAAAACGTTTCAATTTTTTCCTCGTTTTTGTTTCTGTGTTATTCGTTGTGTGACACTTTGCCAATTTGCTCCAGAAGATTTCCAGGGGGGTTGGTGTCCTTAGAAGAGTTTCCACCGCAGAAACTTCGAGTGGAAAGATATCTCCTGACACTCAAAGTTATTCAAAATTAAAGTCTTACCTTTACAATTTAATAGGTAATTTGATTTTAAACACCCTTGCTAAAAAATTACTAATTTGTATGCTCTTTATGGTAAAAGGATCCATCATATGTAACATCATATTCCAATTTATTTATTTCATTTTAGTTTATTTACGACATACCTTGACTGTAAAATAATGAAATTTATTATCTGCGGCTGAATCCATTAAACTGTAACAATAATCAAAGAGTCAGGAGAAGCAAAAACGACAGAGATTGAGGTTTTTGTTTTGGGGTTTTTGGACGTTTTCATTGAATTGTCGTGTGACCGAGAAACGTTTTGCATTTAATTTGCTGGTTCTGGTGATGGGGGAAAAAAGTGTGGCTCGCTTTTAAGCCAAATATGATGAAACAATTTGATTACCGGCTGCCAGGCCAGCTGACAGACATGGGGCCATACAATCGTCCAAAGCATAGGATTGAGAAGCCAACGGGCCAGGACCGAACCGGCCTGGCCCGACTCCGGAAACGGAAGTGCCGCTGTCACATATTGACGTGGCGACAAATGCGACGCCATTCAACTTTGAGATTGTAGCAAAAGTTGCCCTTTGGACCCCCCCAGGCCCGTTTCCTTGATCCCTCGACTCTCCCTCCTCAGCTCGGCCGGCTCTCGGCAATGCAATTAAACTATTTCCGTGCTGCCAGTGGCTGTCGCATAGTCAATAAAAATTAAAATAAAAATCTCTATAAATAAATAACAATGGCGACTGGGCACAGGACAAAAAAAAAAAGTATAAAAGGGGCGGGCTATTGGCGACTTATTGGCTCCATGTCGCTGGAAACAGCCAGGTTATTAGTAAATTGGGCGCCGAATAACTATATAGATGTTTCGCAGCCATCGTTTATTCCCAATTGTCTGGTAGTTGCAAGTCAATGGCCCCACAAATCATAAATGAATATTACTTTAATCTTATTATTTATAGGTTCTTTAAATTAAAACCTGATTACCCCATCTTATCCATAGATTTTTCTCACATCATCTAATGCTGGTGGGCAATGCCACATATCGAAAATGAGCCTCTGCTATGCCACAAAAAAGCAATAGTCACAACAACAATAATGCAACGTCTTCGATTCCAGGTGGTCGCGGACTTTATAAGACCACAAGTCGTTTGTTGACCACTTGGGTTAGCTGGCTTTAGAACACTGAAAGAAAATAGGAAATGAAATGAGTATAATTAATATGAAGTAATAATAGATGATATAAAATTATAATCTGATGACAGTCTTAATATATATTATAATTAAAAGCTCTATCTAATTATTTTCTGTGCATTTTGGACCGCCTAAGCTGGGCCAAGATTTACACTTCCTCGTCCATTGTTAACATTTACGCCATTAACCTGCGTTGGCTTTTAGTGATATGCCACAAGAGACCACACATCTTTAGAGGTTGTGCTGGATGCCCCATGCTCCCCATGGCCCGGCCACCTTGCCACTCCGTACGCTGCATATTTGGTGCAATTAAAATTTTCGTTCGGCTTTTCTTGCTTTTCGCTTTTTGGGGTCCAGGCCTTGGGGGTCTTGTAATAATTTCTTCTTGGCAATGCGGATCTCCTCCGGGCAGAGTGGGAGGTGGGTGGGATTGGTTGGACAAGACGGGGAAGGGAGCGAAGCATTGTGGAGATCGAAGAGCGGGCCTCGCCTAAGTTACTTGCGCTGTCCTATGCAAATGCAATTGCCTCGTCTATAAATTAAATTATGCTTGGAAATTATGCATGCATAGCAGCGTCAACGTTCGGCGATGAGAAGCGGCCAAATGCAAGACTCCAGACCAACCGCCGACAACAAAAGTAAGCTATTTGTGCAAGGGCACTGAGGGAAATGCTAAGAGGTTTCTTGAGAGATTATTAAAGTAAATTATGGACAGGCCTGTGCCCTAAGAATTTGTTGCAGGAGGCTAAAATATATGTCTTTCTTATATATATTTTTCAAACATTTTCTTTCAGTGCCTTAGTGGCGAAGACCTAGCTATTGGTAGTGTGCCTGTGTGCGAGTATCTGTGTGTGGCGGCCGCAATCGTAGTGCACTAATTCACATTTGATGTTCGTCGAATGCGTTTGGTCAATGAGGTTAAGTTACATGACGAAGGCAGGCAGCAGGAGGCAACAGGAGGCAACAGGAGGCGGATGAGGAGCACTTGGAGATGGAGGCTAAAGAAGGTGGAGCAGCAGCAGGAGTTCACCGTCTATTGATGAAGCTGATGTTTCTGGCAGCAGGCCGCGAATTGCAAGGCTGCTTTAGTCCAGCTTGAGCTCCATTTGCTGTTACCAGTTTACTAGTTGCAAGTTGCCAGTTGCCAGTTGCCTGTTACCAGTTTCTGTAGACTGCAAGCTGCAATTTGGCTGCGGCATGCTAATCGATGGTGTTGCCAAATGCCGATTTTCTTCTTCTTTATGTTGTAATTACATAAAAACTTCTAGGGAGGTGGTCAGATGGTCAGTTGCTTGGTTGGTCGGTTGTCTCCACTTTCAAGTTCATTAAAGTTGGTTTCTAATGTCTCTAAGGAGGAATTCCTTAGGGGCGGGTATTTAAAGCACTACATTAATGATTTGTGGCCATTGGAATTCAGTTATCTCAGCTATAATTTCAGGAAATTGCTCTTGAGTAATTTATTGTTTCTTAACAATTGTTTATTGCTTATTTGCTTTTATTATGCAATTAGTGTTATCTTATGGATTATATATTTAAATTTATTTGCTATTTGAGAGTTTTTTTTTTAAATTTAAATTCCTTTAGTCCTCATCTGAACACTCCTTCAGTGGTGACATCAATCATCCTTTATCCGATCCAAATGCATTCTGTTCACCATTGACTAATCCACAACTTTTGACACATTTTAGCATCTAGATTCTAGACCAAAGTGCCTCAAGCACTCTCCACTTTATGTCCCACTCGGTGAGCTCATGCTCCAGTTGGCAATTGAGTGAAAAAATGTGCGCCACCCAAGCAATTAGTGGAGTCTTCCTACACGACCTAGCCCACTAAGCATTGCTAGTTGCAAGTTGGCCAAATTGACAGGAGACCCCAACAGAACCGGTTGCTTCTCTGTTGCCTCTCCATGCCACACCATACCATGCCACTCCATACTCCACACTCCCACCTGGCACCTCGTTTTTCCAGCACTTTTCCCCCGTTTGGGTCTGGGTCTGGGTCTGGGGCCTGTGTCTTCATTTCTTACTTCCTTCCTCTGGCAGTTGCTTGAGTTGCTTTGCTTTCTTTGCTCTCACGCCTTGCTTAACTCAATTGCTCACCCACCACTCACTCGAACTGGTCAGCAGAAGCAGAAAGCATCACCATCAGCAGCAGCAGCAGCAGATGCGGCAGTCACTCGTTCGTTCAGTTTTGTTTTTCCCCTTTTTTCAACCTTCGTTGGCTCGGTCTCGGTCTCAGTTTCGGTTTCGGTTTCTCCTTTTTTGGAGTGCTCACCACCCGTGACGTCACTCCCACGACCACTCCACAGCTGCTCCAGTTCTTTTGGGGCATTCCTCGAGTCCGAGATGCTCGCACGTATCCTCGCAGTTTGCCTTCGGTCAGCACTGAGGCATGTGGCATGTGGTCCTCATACAGCGGGATGAGGAGTCGCAGCCTCGCTGGTTTTTGGTAATGTTTGCTTTTCGGCCAGGTTACGTGAGTAAGGCCTGGAATTCTTGGTTTCTGGCTCAGTCAAGTGCGCATTCCAGAAACAATAAATTAAGTGGCCAAAACAGAGTTGGTATTTATTGAAAAAAGATTATTTACTGAGGCTTATGATTCAAAATTAAGAGAAATTTTAAAAGTACTAGTATAAGTTAAGATATTTAGGTCTGTTTATGGCACAAAAATGATTCAGAATTTTATTGTATTTTAGAAATATTAAGTCAGATAGCAAGATTGCTTCACAACCTCTCTTATAATAACTCTCTGAATAAGTTGCCTAAAAAAATGAAATTGTTGATCTTATGCACACAAATTAGCCCCCCACCTTGGCTCCTGTCCCTGCCACAAACAAAAGAAGCCAATTTCACAATCCCCCGCTCACTTCCCTGCAACGGAAATGCTAAATTTTCATATTATTATACGGACAAGCCAACTGATCGATATCGATCGATCGATCGGACGCTGCGACTATAACTGTTTCGACAGAAGCACAAATTAACATAATTGAATGAGGCAGAGGGGCTTGGAGGTAGGGGGCAGGAGGCACTCTGTGGCAGATACATGTGGTAGATGGAGATGTGGTAGATGAGGAGGGAACCAGTCTACTCTACTCGCTTTTCTTGGGTAATAGAATTACAAATTAAACGCGCACACAAATTATACCAGGCCACGGATATCAAAGATATCCAAACAACCAGACCCCCAAGGCGGGCAGGCAGGCAGACTATCTGTGGGCCTCCCTCCAGTCTCCAGTTCAGTGTCCAGTCCCCAAGCTGCGTTCTCCATTCTGCGACGCCATCTCCGGCATTTATGTAATGCAAAATTAGACTACTTTTTGAATGATTGGCGGGACGAAAGGGGGTTCGGATTCGGATTCGATTTACAATCCAAATGTGCTTGTGACGCAGGAAATGGTCGAACTAATTCCATCGAATTGGTTGTGTTTCGAGTGTTTACAAAAATTGTGAAAACTTTTGGAAATTAACAAAAACAATTTGGAAATCAAATGGGCGAACGCACTTTTTGCACATTACTGACGACTGCCATTCGCAAATGTTTAATGTTTTTAATTTCCTGTTTCGAATGACATTTTAATGAAGGTCTTTTTGCCAAAAAATCCACAACACAACATAATCGAAGTGAGGTTTGTGTCAGGATTTAATTTTCCATGCGTTTTTAATGCGTTTCATCCATGAAAAAGGATTCGAGGTCCTGGTCCTGGTCCTGGACCAAGTACTCACGCAGCGGAAGTTAATTAATAAAATATTAAAAGTTATTTATTATCATTTAAGTTAATTACAAGCAGATGCGAAAGGGGGCAGGACAACAGGAAATGCGAGGAATATACAATTTTCTTCTTGAAATATGAAATCGAAAGGGCAAACAAAAAGTTAAGTCCTCTTCAGAAGGGGTTGTTGCAGGATACTTTTTTATGAAAATGAGTCATCTGCTGAGTTTCTATTTTAATTACTGTTTACCCTTCGTATTTTTAAACATTATTTAACTTTTTATAAAGCTTTATTAAACTCTGTGTGACCTCTAACGTTTCCCATCCATAATCTATTTACTTATTTAAACAATTTGAAATTACAGTGCCTGATGAGCATTTTAATGCCAACTGGCTTTAGTTTAAGCCAAGTTCCCACGACTAAACACCGTGATTATTAGCAACAATTGTGGCAATCTGCGTGCCAAGAGCCTGTTAACACTGGTAAAATAAGAATGTGCTAATTATAGAAAGTAAAGAGCCAAGAGCTGCCACTACTTAGCCGGGCTAGTTGAGAGACCGAAACTAATTGCGAGTAATTGTCTGGCCGCCTTGGCTTTGCCACTCATTAAATCAGCCTATTAAATATGGAAAAATAATGCGAGTTTCATGTCGGGTTTTAGTTTCCACAACCATATTTCTGCACTGACACTTTGCCACTCAACACTCACCCACCCACCCACCCCATTTTTCAATTAGTTTCTCTTAGCTTGTGTGCCGTGCGCTAATTTTCCAATAAATTAAATTCTCAAGGAAATCTAAACAAAGGCATTTTCGGGAAGCTGCGCCAAAATGCAAATTTTTGGCCCAAGAACTGATAGGGTTCTCCAACGTCAAAAAGGACGAAGGATGGTATGGTTGTGTGGGGATGTGCTCTCATACTCAGGACTTTGTGTCTAAATTAATTTGGTTGTTGTTCGTCCTCGACGTCGTCATCGTGGCCTTTCCGCATCGGGGCTGCACTGCGTCCTGGCTGCGTCCTGGCTCACCAAGGCTCACCCGGCACATAATTGCATTTATTATTGAGCAAAATGAGTAAGTTATTGTGGCTGTGACAAAAGGCAACCGCATATATGACGCTGACACAGCTGCCAGGACGCACTTTTGAGCCTCAGCCTCTGCCTCTGTCTGCCTTATGGTGCTCCAGCTATTCAAACTTGTAATCAATATAATATGGCTGCTCCTTTGACATTTGACTTTGTGCCGTCAATGTCATTGAAGGATTTCCCAGAGTTCAAGTCAACTATATAGCTATATAGTCCCAATAACCTTTAAACTTAAAGGATAGAAATGTTGTATAGCCTTGTTTAGATATTATAATTAATATTGAAGCCTTCTAATTCTAATTTTGTTATAAAATCTCTGGCTAAGAATAACAAAACTTTCCCTTTAGCATTTTCATTATACCCCAGTGGAGGAGGATAGGCTTCCAGGCACTCGGCTTGGCTAGTTCCATTGTTCGAGACAAGGAATGCTCCATGATGGTATTCTAATTGAAATACGTAAAATAAAATTATGAATATGCAAAATAAGCAAATGGATGACAATGCTAAGCAGCTTGGCTCTCGACCAGAATGGGGAAAAAGGACGAAGAAGGATGTTTTTGCTGGTTATCCACTGCATAGTGGTAAATGTTATGCTGAGTAGTCGACGTCCAGGTTCTGGCCATAATGAAAACTAAAAATCAAAATGCGTGATTATCAGGACTCTGGCCAGGAGGGCTTGGAGGGCCTGGAATGGGAGTGAAAGTTATGAAAAACATCAAAAGTTTTGCATAATTCGGTTTTGCTTAAAATTGTTCAAGTTGTTTCTGTAAAATCCTGTGAACTAGGACTGGGACTGGAAGTTGACGAATATTTTTAATTAAAATTTCCGTATAATCAGAAATGGTGCAGCTCAACGGCTAAAGGCGTTTGCTTATGTAACAATTATCTTTTGTAGATGCCGTTGCTGTACGCATGTCCTTATGTAATTGCCATTCGTACATAAGTTTCCATTATATATTAAGCAATAAACGAATTTACAACAGCTGCACTCGAGTCTCGAGTCAGGACATGTATGTACAATATATATAGGTATTTGTTGGGATAAATTGCATTGCGTACTTCTAGGCGCCTTAGAGAATGTCTGCAAAATTACCAATTTGCAATGTCCAAGCGTATGTTAGAATGTGTGTGTCCAGTTTCTCAGGGTGTTTATATGTGGACATTGAGTATCACTTATAATTAGAAACTCAAAAATGCACAAACACATGCATGGGAAAAGTTGCTAAGGATATGCAGCAGACAACAACAGCCCTGAGCAGGACAACGACATCGACTAAGGATCCCTCCTAGCTCCCACTCTCAGCCCCCTTCCTTCAACTATCCTGTTTAATGCATATTTCGTATAACTTTGATGTGCTGCAAATTTACTTGAAATGTGTGTATGTGGGTGGGTGGGTGTGTGTGCACTTTCTGCCATCCAGACTGCCAGCCAGCCATCTAGCCAGCCTGCCTGACTGCTTTCCTTGCCACTTGTGTGTATGTGTGTGTGTGTATGAGCTGGCTTTTATGTATTTACGTTGCATATGAAATGATATTTATAGTAAACAGATTATTTTATATGCAGGTATATGCAAGCCTGAACAACTTTGGAACACTGCAATCGCCTTCTGGACACTCCCGCTCCTCTCAATCCTCCAAAAATCCAATCCTTTTCCACTTTCATCGGTATGTGCCAGAGATGACAAAGACAGAAATGTCTGCTTTGTCTGTTGTTTGCCAGCCAGGACTTTGCCAGCCAGGATGAGTTGCTCCACTGGCTCGGCGCTGCTGTTGTTGTCTCTTTAGGCATATAAAATGATTAGAACTAATGGTCAATATGCAGATGAGTGTTGAGAGTAGTTTGGTGTTTATTTGCACATTGGAGCATGGATTGATGAAAAGGATTTAAATTTTAAAGGAAAAATTAATATTATTGAAGGGTAAGGTAGGTGGAAGATAAAAGGGAGATAGGTGTATCTAGGAGATTAGGAGGTCTGGGAGACTAATAGGTCTTCAATATTTTAAGAGATTAGTTTCCTAATTATGGGGTTGGTTGGATATCACTTTTATAAATATTTTATTATTTATATTGTATCATATATATTTAATATGTTTTATTTATTTACTAGTTACTTCAAAGATTTCCCCTAGAAAATGTATCTTAAAGATAATTAAATGGATTTCACACCAGTGTCTCAACATCTTTTCTCCAGACATCTCTCCCACACCAGCTCCACCCGCTGGCTGCTGCAGGCCACACTCTCGACCACAACTGCATCCGAGGCATCTGCAACTCCATCTGCATACTCATTATATGCATTATGTATTGGCCGAGTGGACGGAAAAGAGATGGAGCACTGTGCGCATGTATCCTATAGATACTCCATCCAAATTGGTATGTGGGTGTGTGTATTGAGAGCTCTAAACAAATCAAGTTTTACTCAACATTATTATCAACATTTATGCATTCAGAAGTCACCCACACCCAAGACACTGAGCACACACACAAATACACAAATGCCGGCCAACTAAGCCGCATTGGAAAGACATTGCAGCAATGGCCCGAAAATGCAAACTGCCTTCTTGGCCCCCCTAAGAAAATTTATCGAAATGTAGAAACAGATTTTGTGCACTAGTTTTTGGGGAGGGGGAGGTGGTTGAGTGGTGGTTTTGTAGGGGGTGGATGGAGGTGGTTTAAGGAGGAAGGGCACAGAGAAAAAATTCAAAGGACTATACCATTTTAAAAGTAGTTCTCCGCTTTACTGCCTTGATAATATCAAATATTAAGTCTAAATTAAAAAGTAATTATTAAAAATTATTTAAAATAAATCAATCATCTTAAAAATGAACTAATTAACTATCTTAGCTAGTTTATTTTGTCTGTGTAGTGCCTCGATCCGAGGTGGAACTGGCTGACAGGCAGGCTTGGTCGACTGGCGGACAGCCGCATGGACACAACCGAGGGGGCTTCTCCTTCGCTTTCCCCAAGTCCTCCCGCTCCTGGAACCCTGTCCTCCTCCTACTCCTACTCCCTACTCTCCACCACCACCACTAGCTTCAGATTCGGCTTCTGCTTCTTCGAGGTTCCTAATTTAAATGCAAATGAGATTCATTTGACGACGACACCAACATACTTTGTCCATGTCCATGTCTTGCGCTCGCACACAGCCATTGCTTTAGTGTGTGTGGAATTTGATAATGTGCAGAAGTGTGTGTGTGTGTACAATTAGACATCGGTCTGTGCATGTATTTAGTTGCATGTTGTCCTTTCGTCCATACATACATACATAGCTAAATCTCGCATATAATACATAAGTTGGCTACGAGTTTGTCTCTTTTCCCATGAGTTTGTGTGCCTGTGCTTGGATTTCATATATAAATGAACTATTGCAGTGTAAATGAATTAGTCCAAGGACAGTGACGGCGAGTTTGGTAATTGCTGGAAGGGGGGTTGGGGTTCCTTTGCCTTTTCTGAGAGATAAGGTCATAAGAGCAACCAACATTTTGTTTCAAAAGCAGCTTAAACAGATCACTTAAATAAAGATAATTCTATTTACAAATTTTAAAATAATTATTCATTAAGTTTTATAAAATATATCTTCCATAAAAATATTGTTTATATTATATAGATTAATTTAAAGTTAAAAAGTATTGGTTATTTATAGCTTTTTATGGTATATACATATGACTGAAAAGACTTATAAAATCCTCTTAGAATCATCATCATTTTTTACCCAAAAACTATCATATTCCTTAGAATATATTTTCTAAACTGAAACCCCTTTTTAAATTAGAAACTTAGACACCGCCTCTGCCTTAATTAAGCACTTGTCTGCATACATTAAAAGCTGCCACTGTCGCTGTCCTTTGCCGAGTCCTGCTCTCCTTCTCTGGCTGCAGCTTCTTCATTTTCCTTATTTCGGCCAAATACAAAAGCCTATTCCGCACCGATAACTGCAAACACAACAAACACAGTAGAGACAGCAGCAGCAGTAGCAGTGGCAGTGGCAGTGGCAAGAACAACAACAACAACAACAAACAACTTGGCCAGTTGGCTGTGTTTTGGACAGGAAGCGTTAGGAAGCGTCAGGACATGCAGCCAGCTACTTGCACTCATGTAGATGACTTGCTGTTCCCCGTCGTTTCCGCTCAGATCCCTTTTTCGTATATATGTATGTATGTATCTACTACCAAAATAGCAACAACAACAACAGGGCACAATTATAAATCTGTCCACACACACACACACATAGATGTAGTTACCCCCTTTTTCGGACATGGACGTCGCCAATGATCATCATGGAACTACGACGACGACGACGACGACGACGACAATGATGATGATGATGACGATGACGACGCTACGGCTGCTTAAGTTTTTGGCATTAACAAAGCTACCAGCCACACCCGACCCTGTCTCCCCCCCTCGGGCTCCATCAAACCAGAACGGAAGCCGACACACACACACTAGCACACACACACATACCAACACATTGCCGGAGTGCCTGACAACACCATACCAACACCAATGCAATGTCCTTGCCAACGCTGCCAAAACCGCCTTGGAAAATTAGCATCAAACGCATAAAATGACCAAGTCTAAGTCTGCCGCAGTGCGGGTTGAAACGGGAGGTGGGGTTGTTTCTGCGGGGCTGGCAAATGAAGGAGGGGGGGATGGGGATCAAGGATCGGAAGGAGGGAGGACGTGGCGCTTCGATGCAGAGAAGGTGGAGCCGGGCCTTGCATTCTCATTTGGAATTACGAAAATTCAAAATTTACAAACGAAAATGTTATGAGAACGTAGCTTGGGCTCTAGGATTTTACCCCCTCTTACCCCCCTCTCTACCCCATCCCATCGTCTTCGTGTCCTGTGCCTTTGGCTTCTCTCTCCCTTTCTTCCGCACTAATGCCATCTCGTTCTCCGTCTCTGTCGCCGGAGTGACGCACAATAGTTGGCTAGTGTAACAGGGTTGTCCTAGGTTGGGTCCTTGGTCCTGGGGCAGGGGTATCCTGGGGTGGCCATGCCGTACAAGTTAATTCAGTTAAAGGACCCAAAAAGTCTGGTGTGCATTTTCGGCTCTACCCTAACGGTGGGTTGGGATTGGGGTGGTGGGAAGGCCTGGGTTTGGGTCGGCTTTGCCAATGCATGTATTAGTATGCGTAGTTAAGTTCTGACGCCCAGGACCTCCCAGGACCCAAATGCGTTGTGGTGCGGGTCTGAAGGAACTTTAAGTAAATGAACAGAAATGACAGGCAGACATTTGCATTATTATTAGTACAAGTTGCAGTCGTGTATCTGGGTGGGCAGCTTGGGTGGCCTGGTTTGGGTGGTTTTAGATGGGGTGGTTTCTGGTTGGGCGGGTACGCCTCGAAATGCATTTCATTGCATACATTTAGGAGGTTTTCATTACGTCGCAAAAGTTCTAGCTTCTCATTCTCTCTCTCTCACTTGTGTGCAATGTAAGTTTTCGGTTACGTGTTGAGTCCTCAATGTCTATAAGGATATCCCTGTGTGTATGAATGTGTCTATGTATGTATATTCAAAAGTCATTGCAAGTTATTGAATGGAATAAAATGTAAATTAAGTAAATTAGAATTTCAGCCGCATAGGAAAATTTTTGATCCAGGTATGCAGTCGAGAACACACACAGGATTCTATCCAAAAGCAGTGGCTCTTTGATTCGGAATTCCACTTACTTCCCGGCATGCCTTGCATATCGATTATTGTCTCTGATGGGTGATTTTCTTTGGCAAGTTTTGTTGCCAAGGCAGTATTGCATTTAAGTACGCAAATAAAACCTATACATTACGCAAACTAACATCAATTGCTGAATCACCTTTTTATCTGTCTAGTCTCTGGCCGGAGCAGGGAAAGTCAAAACTTGGCTTGCAATTGACCAACGCTCTACTCCGGTTTCCAACCAGGTCCAAAAAAGGGCCAGAAAGGGTATGAGATTGAATGAAACACACATTCGGTTGTCGTCTGGCTCAGGTCCTGGCCCAAACCACCCGTCACTACCCTCAATTGAAGCTGCTTACCCTGGCTACCAGCGATTTTTTGCATTGCCATTTTTAGCGCTTCAACTTCACTCCCAACCCCACCACCGGAGATTCTTTTATTTTCGCGTAAATTCAGCGGGGAACTTTCTCATACAATTTTTTGTTTTTCGGCCAACAGTTTGGGGAACTGTCGCTTGACCAAATGGTCGCCACCCAGCTGCCCCCGAGACGACTTGCAGGGTGTACCTACCCTTTTTCGACTGATTATGGGTACGTGCACGTTGGAAAAATGTGCAGCGACAGTGCCGTGTTCCTTCCATTCATCCAGCCAGTCCTCCGCCTCCCAGCCACTCCATGCCACTCCAGCTCCCTCCAACCACCCAGCAATCTCCAACTCCTTGCCACATGCGCCCAAAAGTTTGTTTTGTGTTTTGTTAATTTTTTCTTGGCCGCGAATTTGTTTTCATTTACGTTTTTGCATCGCCCTGTGCCAACGTTGTTCTCCCATTTTCTCATTTTCCCCACCCCCACCAGAGGAGGTGGTGTGATGAGGGGGTGGTTGCGAAAACAACGCGCGGGTTTCGGTTCACTGAAAATTGGTAAAAAACGATGCCAAGGAAGAAGCCGAGCCACGGAGTATGCACGGAGGAGGACATCGCATTCGCATTCGCAATCGCCAGCGCCACCTTAAGCCGCACACCCGAGCATTAAAACCAAAAAACCCCACCTGCCAACCCACACCAACCAAAGCCCACTACCCCCTACCCACCCACATGAGCTGGCTGGGGGTTGTCCCTGGCTCAGCTGTTCATTTTTATTATTTTGACCATTATCGCGTGTGGTTCGTTGCTTTGGTCAGCAGCCACGGATGCTGCTCGCGGTGGTGGTGGTGCTGCTGTTGCTGCCGCTGCTCCTGCTTGGCCGTTTGTTCGAGTCCTGCTGATTAAACATTAATTAAGGAAAACAATGCTTCTGGTCTCTCTCTCTCTTGCTTGCTCTCACTCGTCCTGTCACTTTTTCCATTCCTCGTATTTCGGCCAAAAATAAAAATAAGAACAAACTCGCGGAATTTGTATGAAAATGCAAAATTACGAATTTCGCGAGTTTCGTATTCGCCTCGCATTGTCCACATGTATGTGGCGGTGATGTGTGTTCGGCTGGGGAGGTTGACTGGACCATAAAAAAAACACCAAAAATTTTACTTAAATCGCCATAAAAAGTAGTAGAAAAATCATCGACAGACGTAATAAATTAAAAATTTTTTGGTGGAACGAGCGAACAGGCTTGGATTGTTAAGCAGAAGACCCGGAAATGGATTGGGGATTTGTCCGCTGTACACTCCAGGGGTAGATGGACCTTTGTCTGGACTTATTAGAATTTCACTAGAAATTCCATTCATCTTCATTAAACTCATAACATTCTGGTCTACTTAACTCTCCTTTTCCTTTGTAATCAACAGCTTTAATTATAGTTATCCCAACTGGATGATTTGAGCCAAATTAGTAATCAACTTGCCAATTAAGTTTGCCAATTTTATGTCATGACCTGACATACTTCCACTGCCCCCTCGAGCTTGTTTGCCATTTTCAATGAGCAAATATTAAAATTCAAATCACGTATTTTCGTAGCTTGACTCAGAAAATACACACACACTGGAAACTCTTTCACACGAACACATAAACACACACACATAGTGACCCTTTTATCCAGGCAACGCGCATGATAATGCATTTTGTGTCTGCAAATTAAAATTTGCCATTTCATACTATTATCCTGACGTGTGTAATGTGTGGGTGTGGTTCGAACTCCCTACGTTGTTAGCCAACTTCTAACGTGGGGGTGTACGGGCTGTAGTTAAACAGAACCAAATTGCCAGATCTACTGCAAGGTCCAGAGGATATACCTTGGGGACGTATGGATGGGAGTGAAGGGCGTGCACTTCTTGTGGTCTTAGACTAAGCTCGACGGATGGGGTGGTTCTTTTCACGTATCCATACTACACATCATCAAAATAAATTTAAGTGCACTAACTAGATGCAAATTAATAACGAAAACCCGGATGATTGTCTTACTGACTCAAATCCAAAAGAAAACTAAGGAAACAAATCACCTAAAAGGCAAACAGGCTCAGAAGAAAGAGAGAGAGAATGACTTTGATCAGTTGTAGGGTATTAGATGTTCATTATACCCTATTCTTAACCCACCCGACCTTGGCGAGATCTACGACGTTTGATTCGCCCCATATCACAATCCTATGTGATACCTATTGTGGTTCCAGCATGGCTATTTGAAGTTTCGGTGGCGGATCTGTAATGGCCTTAAGCCTTCATGGAGTTCCTAACACTCAAATTTAAATTGGAGCGAACTTGATTCATTTTTCCCAGTCGGGTATTTCTATTTCATTATAAAATTTCTCCTCAACAGCTACTTTATATAATTTCATTAGAATTCATATTAATATATATATATATAAATTTATATTTAGATATAAAGAAGAGATTTAAAAATATTGGGTTAAATTCAATAAATCAGTTTAACTACGTTTGGGATTAATGTAGTAATTAAATTAGGAATTATAAAATTTGCGATTTCATTAGTTAAAATTATTATCAATCCAAAATTATCCAATTCATGCCTTGCTAAAATTTACTGTTTGCTTCGCAAAACTATTAAAATTTAATTTAGGGATATTCACTCACCGATGTTCGCCGCCGTTGAGCTCAAGGACAGGAATAGCTAGAGATGTTTATAATTATTAATTTAAATAGAACAATAAATTAGCCTGGCCATGCTCGAATATTATCGCAAAGTTATCATTATTTAATTCAATCTAAATTCTTTCCTTATATTTTCATATCACTTATATATATATATTTACATAAATCTATATATTTATAATAAAATAACAACGGATATTAAGATATTAATTATTTAAAAAAACTGAAGGGTGTGCAAAATTCGAATTAAGATACAATATTCTTTCTTTCCGCAGAATAATTTCATAATTAACAAAAGGGATTTGAGCTTTGAATAAAATTCAGCAGGCCAATATTCACATAATTGCACTTCTTATAGTTACAAATTTATCAATAATTCGCTGGAGTTTTCTCTCCGTGTAGCGAAAAGGGGGCTTGTCGTCGAATCCAAAAATATTTATCAAAAGATTGCGATCCCGCGTCGAATCTCTGCACTAGTTAATTCCCATATTTCATCCATTTCGGCCTCCAGATAGCCGGTTGCATAATAGGGTGCTAGACGATTACATAATCCTGTACTAGCCGATTAAAAAAAAAACTGGTGCTAGCCGCTTACATAATTTGGTACTAGCCGCACTGGCACGTGGCACTGGGGGGGTAATAAATTCATGAAAAAACTGCACTGCACTGAATTTATAACATACCTGGCATAAAATAACTAAACACTTATTAAATGAATCCCGATAATTCGTCTGGGATTTAATTTTATTTATTTTCAGCACTATTTAAATATTTATTAAACTTGGCTTACAATTGCAGCCGTATTGCTTTCAAGCTCGTCAAAAAATGTCAAAGCTCTCCTATGCAAATCTAGCCCTAACTATGCTAGAGAAAAAGCTTTTACATAACGGCACTCTTATCTCGATATGCAAAAACATAGATAAGAATCGCGTGATGTTTCGTTCACTTATCCAAGGTGACCGCAGATCAATGATATTCGGTGATAAGCTTTTAAGCTTTTCTATGTCTATCTTATGACCGCTCTTCGCATGCGTGCCCTGTTGGAAATCCACACACTACACCACAGTTAATGCTCCAAAAATCTTATTAGCAGGGGTCATTAACTGAAATCACTAATATCTACTAATATTTTATTTTATTTTATTACTTGAATGTCCTTTAGTGGTAGGTTCCTAAAATTTTCCCTGATTCATTTACCAGTTCATAATAAGAACGTCCTACTTTCTTTTTCACTTTAGCTTTAATAAAGAGAGGTGCTAATTTAGCGTTAAACTTCTTGCTGGCATTACTTTGTGCGAAATTACGAGCAAGGACTTCTTCACCATTTTTAAATTCTACCGATCTAGTCCTTAAATTATAAACCTTAGCGTTTATTTCATGAGCCAAAGATATATTATTCTTAGCTTTATTTCGAATACACTGCAAGGCGTCAGTACGCTGTATTTCCGTATTGTCTTTTAAAAGATTCAAATTTCTCAGCAGTTCGTAGTCTTTCCCGTGAAGGACCATATTCTGACCGAAGGTCATAAAGTAAGGCGAAAATCTAGTACTTTGATGGATATTGGCTCTAAGGGCTCCGCTTATCTCCGGCAGATGTCTATCCCAATTGGAATGATCGGTGCCGATGTATGCGCGTATTGCGGCGAGAACTGACCTATTTAGGCGTTCGCTTGCGTTAGCCTGGGGCGAATAGATCGCTGTACAAATATGCTTGGTTCCAAACCGGGTCAGAAATGATTTGAACTCGGCCGATCGGAACTGTGAGCCATTCGGTTAAAATCGTCTCAGGAACACCGAAGGTATAAAATACTGAAGTTTCGAGAAATTCACAAATCCGGCTCGAAGTAAACTTCTTGATCGGATGTAAAAAATGGAACTTAGTATAATGATCTACTATGACTAGTATGCCGATATTCCCACTTTTGGATCTGGGATACGGGCCTAATAAATCCATGTACAATTTTTGAAAGGGCCTATCTGACGTTAACGGCTTTCCCATCGGAGGTTTCAACACTACGTTTGGGCTTTTCGTTGTGCGACATACGGAACACTTCAAAACGTAATCCCGAATTTGCGAAACCATTCCTGGCCAAAAGAAAAATCTTTTTAGATTTGCTACCATTTTTCCAATGCCGCAATGAGCTGCGTCTGGGGGGGCATGTGATCTGTATAAAGTCCCTTGTCTTAAGTTTGAAGGTACCCATAATTTCCATGAATTCATTTCTTGGACAACGTCACCAGTGGCCTGCTCTACTCTTTTATAAACAAAATTATCCATAATCTTGAGATCTGGTAGCTTAGACTGATTCCGTTGGATGTTTTCAATCAGATCCGTGTATTCTGTTGATTTAAATTCAACCGAGGTCAAATCTATCAATGGACCGAAGTCTTTGATTTCAGATACCGCTGGTTCATGTTGACGGGAAAGAGTGTCAGCTACTACGTTTAGAGTTCCACGCCTATGCTCAATTTTCATCTGCTTGGCAAAAGGCTGTAACTTGACCGCCCATCGACCCACGCGACCTGTCAAATCTTTCTGTTCCATTAGCCACTTCAATGATGCATGATCAGTGACTACTGTAAACTCTAGACCTTCAATATACGCTCTAAATTTCTTCACACCTCTGACTACTGCCAAGCACTCTAGTTCGGTCACTGTGTAATTGCGCTGCGCTTTTGTCAATTTCTCGGACATATAGGCAATCGGCATTTCGTCGCCGTTAGCATTTGCTTGTGCCAAGACACATCCCACTCCATATATACTTGCATCGCACAGTAGTATGAAGGGTCTAGAAAAATCGGGAGTGTGCAGTATCGGTGCTGATGTTAACTTTCCTTTCAACTCAGCAAATGCTTTATCTGCCTCCTGGGTCCATTCTAATTGTCTATTTTTCCGTAGCAACTGAGTTAACGGGAAACTAACAGTTGCATAATTGTCCACAAAGCGTCTATACCATCCTGTTAAACCTAAAAATCGTCGCAGTTGCTTGACGGAAGTGGGAACGGGGAATTCATTGATAGCCATAATTTTCTCGTTGTCTGTTTTAAGCTGACCATATCCAATGATGAATCCTAAATATTTTACTTCTCGCATGCAAAAGTTAGACTTAGCGACGTTTATTGTCAAATTGGCTTTCCTTAGACATACAGCCACTTCTTGAAGAAGCTGCATGTGCGACTCAAAGTCTTCCGATAAGATAAGAAGATCGTCTAAGTAAACAAAAACTCTTGTACGAAAGTGAGCCGGGATCACAAGGTCCATTAATCTACAAAGTGTCTGAGGTGCATTGCACAGACCAAAAGGCATTACTTTATATTGGTATAAAGGCCTGTTCGGAACTGTGAACGCGGTGTACTGCCGAGAGTTTTGTTCCAGAGGGATCTGCCAAAAAGCGTGCTTCATGTCTAAGCCGGTTATGTAACGTGCTGGTGGTAAACGGCTGAGAATTCCGTCAATATGTGGTAGTGGATAGGCGTCCTTTATAGTTACCTTATTAACCACTCTGGAATCGAGGCAAAGACGAATCTTTTCTCCTCGTTTTACAATGACACTGTTACTACTCCATGGGCTTTTCGATTCCTCTATGATACCTAATTCCAACATCCTATCTACTTCCTCAAACATTAATTTTTCAATTGCAGGGGATATGGGCCAATGTCTCTGCTTTACTGGCTTTGCTTCGCCTACCTCGATGACGTGCTCCATGAGATGAGTACGACCCAAGCCTTCCCTATCGAACGATGGAAATTTACTGATGACCTTATCAAGGTTGTTTTGTTGATCAGGTGACAAAAGGTGTATTTTTGGGCTTCCCTTTTGTTCATCTCTCTCAGTATCTAATTCTGCAACCTTAGGGCTAATTAGGTGGTTGATTAGGTTGAAGCTTTTCCAGAAATCAATTCCTAAATAAACATCCTGACTTAATGTTGGGATAACATAAAATTCAATAGGTCTTATTTTGTCACGGTAAGAAATATTAGTCACATATTTCCCTACCACGGGACATTTATTATTATTGGCTGTTCGGATATTTCCCGAGCATTTCTTAAGTTGGTGATTGCTCATAATTTCGGTAGCTGCTTTTCCGCCTAAGCAACTTACTGATGCTCCCGAATCTAGTAATGCAACATAGTTCCTTTCTCCTATAATAATATCGGTATACAACCTATCATCGGAGTTAAAAAATATAGATGAAACTAACTTTTTCCTGGTATTGGTAACATTTTTCCAAAATAACTTCAACCGAGTGGTTGAACGTCTTGGTTTCAGTTTGGCCGTCGTCTTCGGGTATCCGAATATGCGACACTTTGCTTCATTGTACCTTTTCCATCGAAGGTGTAGAGGTACGAATGAGTGATGTTCGGTGACTGCGCAAAGGGGCTCTGCCTCTTCCTGAACTTTGTTATTCTCTGGAATAGGTGTTGTAAATTCCGTTTGAGAATAATTTTCTTTAACTATTGGTTTGGATTTTAAGGATGCGTCAGATAGGTGGTGTTCTGCGCATCCCGCTGACGGTTTTCCGACGGGTTACACCGAGAGCATTTTGGCTTATAAACATCTTTGGCTCCGCAGCCATAACAAAATACTGATCGGACCTCCATACAATCGTCGAACCTATGACCTGGCTTCTGACAATTCCAGCAAACCATCTTCCTCTTATGGATTTCGTCTACTTCCATTTCTAGTTCATCTGCTGAAGTGCCAAATAATTCTGAAACGGAACGATTTGGTATCTTCGGTTTCAAGGATTGGGCCTTGACGTGCTTTTGAAATTGCTCGTGAGTACGAATTTCTTCACGTAATCTAGCAATGGTGTTAATACCTAAATGCATCAACTCGTAACGTAACGATATCTTTGCATTTCTGATAAGAATTCGTACGGTAGATTGTTCGGATATGGGAATCTTTAGTCTACCTAACAAAGTTTCTACAGCGAACTGATATTCTTCGAATGGTTCGTGTTCTGACTGTCGTCTAACATTGATCAAGTCCCAAATGTCCATATCGGAGTCCACTTCCTGAAATTTTTCGCGAAATTCCTGTTGGAAGGTTTGCCAAGAGAAATTAGGACGAGCACGATGAAACTTCCAAAACCATTCATTCGCCTTTCCTGCGAACAACAAGTACAAATGATCACACAAAAGTTGATAGTCGCCTCCTAAATTTTGTGCTGTAAGGGAGCGAATACGATATAGGAAGTCTTCGACTTGCATGCCGTTTCGCGCACCGTCGAATTTAATTCGCCAGCCTTGTATAATGTTAGCGACTTTTTCAGGGGAAATACTGGACGTTCTAGAATTTCCGGCTGATGTCTCACTATGATGACTGATATTTCTCTGAATGGGTGGTAATTGCGATTGGTAATCGTCAAAGCATCGGGGAACGCTAGGTGACCTTTGATCCTGTTCTGTTGACTCGATATTAAGGGAAGTCATTTTGCTTTTTAGAGCTTGTTCTATCGATGAGTTAATAATTTGGGATATATTCTGCAACATGTTGTTTTGTTGAGCTTGTATACATGATTGTACTAAATCCGTTATTTCGGTTCTGCCTAATCCTTCTCGATGGTTGTCGCTCTCGAGGTATGAGTCACTTGACTGTCCCTTACGTTGCATAGACCTTGTCTGTACCCCTTTTCTTGCTATAGCACCTTTCCCTCTGTTATATGGATTAGCTCTAATTGGTTGAAGACTGGGATCTAACATTTCTCCTAAGGCCTCTGCCTCGTTTATTTCAACCGTTACGTTATTGTTAGTAAGGGATAGTCGGTTCACTGAGCAACTACTGCTGCAAACGGGACAAATTGATTTAACTTGTAAAAGTGGCATTAAACAGCTGTAATGAAATTTATGATTACAGGGAGTCGTAGCCAACATATCGTTTGAACTCGTAGGTTCGCGACAAGTGGAACAAATAGTTTCCTGCTCTCCTACGCCTTCAGCTGGATTCTCTAAGCTGTGTCGTACTGCCATGGTAAAATATCAAATTATCTATTCAATATATAAAAAAAATTACTATAAAACTCCAAAATTAAAATTACGCCAAATAAAAAAATCAAAACCAATCCGCCACCAAAATTCGTATAGCGCTTTTCGGAAATCCGAAATGTGCTGAAACACTTAACTGATCAAATCTCTCTTTCTCTGATACTGTTTGGGGATACACTAGAAAATTACTGACTCGTAAAACTTCCGATAATATGTACATCCAGTAGGTCAAGAGCTAAAACTCTTTCAGCGTCTTGCGATTCCTAACCAGATTTATTATTCGGACCTGATAAATCTGAAATTATTTAACTTGGAGAAGTGAAGTTACACACAAGAGTCGCTCTGGTCGATCAGTCCAAGCTGCTGAACTGCAATCGCAATTCCTAAAGACGAACAGTTGGTGAATTCCATCGAAATTCAAGTTAAACAGATCTAATAGGTTTTACTAAAAAAAATACTACTACGATATATCATTGTCTAATGGGTCAAGATGCCAAAAAACTCTAGCCTCTTGCAGTTCCACAAAAGACGATATGAAAAAAAAGGAAACTGACTAGATAACTCTAATCAGGCCTCACCGTTTGGGCGCCAATTTTGTAATGTGTGGGTGTGGTTCGAACTCCCTACGTTGTTAGCCAACTTCTAACGTGGGGGTGTACGGGCTGTAGTTAAACAGAACCAAATTGCCAGATCTACTGCAAGGTCCAGAGGATATACCTTGGGGACGTATGGATGGGAGTGAAGGGCGTGCACTTCTTGTGGTCTTAGACTAAGCTCGACGGATGGGGTGGTTCTTTTCACGTATCCATACTACACATCATCAAAATAAATTTAAGTGCACTAACTAGATGCAAATTAATAACGAAAACCCGGATGATTGTCTTACTGACTCAAATCCAAAAGAAAACTAAGGAAACAAATCACCTAAAAGGCAAACAGGCTCAGAAGAAAGAGAGAGAGAATGACTTTGATCAGTTGTAGGGTATTAGATGTTCATTATACCCTATTCTTAACCCACCCGACCTTGGCGAGATCTACGACGTTTGATTCGCCCCATATCACAATCCTATGTGATACCTATTGTGGTTCCAGCATGGCTATTTGAAGTTTCGGTGGCGGATCTGTAATGGCCTTAAGCCTTCATGGAGTTCCTAACACTCAAATTTAAATTGGAGCGAACTTGATTCATTTTTCCCAGTCGGGTATTTCTATTTCATTATAAAATTTCTCCTCAACAGCTACTTTATATAATTTCATTAGAATTCATATTAATATATATATATATAAATTTATATTTAGATATAAAGAAGAGATTTAAAAATATTGGGTTAAATTCAATAAATCAGTTTAACTACGTTTGGGATTAATGTAGTAATTAAATTAGGAATTATAAAATTTGCGATTTCATTAGTTAAAATTATTATCAATCCAAAATTATCCAATTCATGCCTTGCTAAAATTTACTGTTTGCTTCGCAAAACTATTAAAATTTAATTTAGGGATATTCACTCACCGATGTTCGCCGCCGTTGAGCTCAAGGACAGGAATAGCTAGAGATGTTTATAATTATTAATTTAAATAGAACAATAAATTAGCCTGGCCATGCTCGAATATTATCGCAAAGTTATCATTATTTAATTCAATCTAAATTCTTTCCTTATATTTTCATATCACTTATATATATATATTTACATAAATCTATATATTTATAATAAAATAACAACGGATATTAAGATATTAATTATTTAAAAAAACTGAAGGGTGTGCAAAATTCGAATTAAGATACAATATTCTTTCTTTCCGCAGAATAATTTCATAATTAACAAAAGGGATTTGAGCTTTGAATAAAATTCAGCAGGCCAATATTCACATAATTGCACTTCTTATAGTTACAAATTTATCAATAATTCGCTGGAGTTTTCTCTCCGTGTAGCGAAAAGGGGGCTTGTCGTCGAATCCAAAAATATTTATCAAAAGATTGCGATCCCGCGTCGAATCTCTGCACTAGTTAATTCCCATATTTCATCCATTTCGGCCTCCAGATAGCCGGTTGCATAATAGGGTGCTAGACGATTACATAATCCTGTACTAGCCGATTAAAAAAAAACTGGTGCTAGCCGCTTACATAATTTGGTACTAGCCGCACTGGCACGTGGCACTGGGGGGGTAATAAATTCATGAAAAAACTGCACTGCACTGAATTTATAACATACCTGGCATAAAATAACTAAACACTTATTAAATGAATCCCGATAATTCGTCTGGGATTTAATTTTATTTATTTTCAGCACTATTTAAATATTTATTAAACTTGGCTTACAATTGCAGCCGTATTGCTTTCAAGCTCGTCAAAAAATGTCAAAGCTCTCCTATGCAAATCTAGCCCTAACTATGCTAGAGAAAAAGCTTTTACATAACGGCACTCTTATCTCGATATGCAAAAACATAGATAAGAATCGCGTGATGTTTCGTTCACTTATCCAAGGTGACCGCAGATCAATGATATTCGGTGATAAGCTTTTAAGCTTTTCTATGTCTATCTTATGACCGCTCTTCGCATGCGTGCCCTGTTGGAAATCCACACACTACACGTGGAATACAATTAGAACCTTGAATATTGTCATAATTACTTTGGAAATTATGTCAATTACTTTGGGAAAAAGGATGTCGACATGGGAAGGAGGTTAGTCCTGTTTTTAAGATTATTTAGAACTTGGATTTAATATGTTTTGGGGCTAGTAGGTAGTTCCGGGTATTATATAGTTCTTTCTACTAAAAGTATAGTTAAATAATTTGATTTCATGATATACTGTTAGCTATTTATTTGGTAGCTAGCCACCACCTCCATACCAATTTCTGCCACCTGAGCGAGTGCACCTGCGTTTTCCCTGGCGGTGACCTCCAATCCAAATTGGTGTTCATTTAGACAAAATGAAATTCGTGCAATTAAGACCGCGCTGCTGAAGCTGCTACTGATGGCGATGATGATGATGTTGCACTGCTGTTTCGAGCAGGACTCACCTTTCGAGCATCAGAGCATCACCTCCTCGACCCACTCCCCCATCTGCTCATAGAAGTTTCACGCGCTTTGGCGGTCGCGTCCTTTGGCTGCTAGGATCCTGAAAGCAGAGTTCTATTCCTGTGGCATCTTCCCAGGCAGCTCTTCATTTGCATCCGGTAGGAGGTGGACGGAAGGTAGGAGGTGCAAGGTGCGAGGACATGACTGTCCTTCATTAAATGGGCCGCTGGCAGAAAGCAGCGTAAAATAGGTTAGAGGTTAATTTTAGTGCAAAGTTATGCGCCCGAAAGTATGCAATTAGATTCTGGCCCTAGCCAGGAGCAGGCCTTCCTGTTATCCTGCCCCTTAAACTAGTGATGGCATGAGAGCTTGTTTCTGGCTTGGGTCATTGAATTTAAAGTAAAAAACTTGAAGAAAATGAAATAATGAAATAGTTTAATGATTTTAAGAAGAAAGAGAAGCTTAATTATTAAATATATTTTATTCCAATATCATGTTAGCTTGTTTTTAGTATCATCATTGTCCATTTAGCAGGCTTTCCCCCGTGTTTCAGTAGCTGTGTGAAAATTTTGTTTGCCTGCAATTAGTTATAGAGCGAAGGCCGAGGAAAATGGCATCCTGGGCGGCAGAGGTGGCCATGGGGTCGTGTGGCAGAGACAGTGTGGCAGAGTGGAGAGCATGCAAATGTAATTTTGTCATTAGGCAAATTTTTTCGTAATTGAGTGCATCCTAAGTGATTAAATTTCACTGCATCTAGTTTTTCAAACACATTTTACACTTCTTTTTTTGGCCCTTACTGTCCAGTTTTTCCTTATCTCTCCACCATTAAAATATTTCAATTTTTCTAAATCCATTTCGATTTGATTTTTCAATTACTAAAATCCATAAAAAGTTTGACTGATAGGGGATCTAACAATAATTAGAATATTGTGGCCATTCGACACGAAAAAAAAGGATTATTAAAATAGACCAGAAATGGCATGGGTGGGGCGGCGCAAAAATATGCAAAATTGCGGCCAAAGCGTTCATTATGTTATATGGCTCGATATGTCAACATCGAAGCCCCCAAAAAACTGTCTGCTTCCCCCGCATTAGCAATTCAAATTTGCCCATTAAAAAGCCAGCTGAGAGGCGAATGCAGGACACCAGGCGACACCACCAGCGACAGCGACTACAAAAGTCAAATATTGCCCGATTTCAAGATTAATTGTCTACGCACCTTACCAACGGCCAACGCTCCGCTCTTCTCCGTCCAATCCCCGGGATCCAAGGACCCGGGACATACGCCCCAACCCTTTTTCCGGGATCTTAAAGGGTTATTCGTCCGGCCCGGGCCACGCAATTAATGCAGAACTCAATAAACTTTTGTCGAATGAAATTTTATGCTAATTAGAAGTTGATTTTTTGGTACCCATCACACACAAAAGCGTATCCAAATGATAATGCCGAGGCATTCGGACTTTTGGGTTTGCCTACTTGAGACAGCCCCCTGGGCAGCCCCGCCTCCTTGGCTGGCCTGACCCGCTCCTGGGCCGCCCTTCGCCTGATTGATTTGCATTTCTAAATGCGTTGTCGGCATTTGTCGTAATTTGCTGCTGCCAGGAAAATGTTGTCGCATTTTCGTTATAATTATGCATTTTAATTATCTCGATGAAGACGGCCGTCTTCTGATGCCAATAAAGGGTTTAACTTTGGGTTCAGCCTGGTCGGCTCTCTAAACGTATGCTAATTTATCATTTGGGTTCTATTTAAGATTGGGCGACATTTAAGGGAGTCTGACTTTGGCCAAGATTGAAATAATGCCCTGAGGATTAGCGTTATAGGACATCAATATACTCAGGGATATAATTTCTAAGAGGTAAGTATCTAAGAGTTTCTTGTACCTCATTTAGATAAGAAACATAAATACCTTTTAGTTTACTTTAGATTCTAAAGCTTCACATTAACTATTCACTATTTACCATGTGTCTGGTGCTGGGCCGAGCAATTCCCTGTATGTCTGACAGTCTAGCAAGTAAATACCCGTTGGAGGTATTATCCTCCTTATCAAACTCTTACGGTGGTCCCAGCAACCAATTGAGGCATGACAAAAGCCAGAAATTTATGTCATAGCCGCCTGCTTTACATAACTCACAGGCCACTCTTGACTTGGCCTGGGCTTTCTTAACTTGGCCGGGCTCGGCTCGGTGTGGTTTAGCCCGTGGGCTAAGCGTGCTGCTCTCCATCCGATGAAGGAGAAGAACCTGAAGCAGAAGATGCTGGATGTCCAATGCGCATGCCAGCCCCACCGGCCAAGACAGCCCGATGTCCGGGCCAGGATCCAGTCCAGTGGCCAGTGGCCAAGCTGGCCGAGCTGGCAAGCAGCCGCGCTCCACCATCCACTCATATATGTATATGATTTCGACGAATGCTCGTTATCGATTTGAAACTTATATGGAAAAAACTAATGAAAATCAGGCAACATCATCATGCCACAGCGACGAGTGCCACAAAAGCAGAAGCGTAATGAAGGAAAACCAAAAAAAACCCGAAAGCCAAGCAAAAGTGAAGCTCTGGCCAAAGCGAATTAAATTAAATTAAATGAAAACTAAATTCAAATGAGTTTTCGTTGGCATTAAGAGGACAGACAGTAAAACAGGGACCACAAAAAAAAAAATGTGAGGGAATCGGGAGGAGTAGAGCAGCTTAGGGCCTGTCCTTTGGTATCCGCTGATTGTTGTTATTATTTCTTGTGCTGAACGGGTTTTTGTAATGAATTAATCCTCACAGCGCTTGGCAATTTGACTGTTGGTGGCTTCGGATTCGTTTCGATGCAAATCAGCTGATGGCCTGACAGTCAACCAGTTAATACAGTGTCCTCAAAGGATTATTGATTCAAAAACATTATACTAATAAGAAGCTATGAGAAAGGAATTATATTTTTTAAGTTTAAGCTTTCTGGTGATATTTTAGGTTATTGTCTTATGAATAAAACTATCTTTTAGAAGCTTGAAAAGGGGTTTTCATATAAGGCGAATTAACTATCAAAAAAATGATTTAATCTTTAAATTTTGTTAATTATATTTTAAAAAACTAAAACCACTGTTAAATCTTTTCGAACTGGAGTCTCTGTACTTGACGTCTCAACAAAACGAAACGTAAATGAAATAAAACAAAATCAGCCAAAACAAAACAAAACAGCGCAAAACATCAGCATCAGCAGCTTGCTGGGAGACAAATGCAAATTGCATGATTTCTTTTGTAAATAAGAAACTGATGAGCAAAGGCAGGACCCACTGCCATGGCCAGAGTACCCACAGACAGGGTAAGGGTTAAGGGGCTACCATTGGATGGTATTGGATAGGAGGAGTAGAATGGCAGCTGGCGTGTACTGGTCGTCGCGAAATGAAATCGATGGCCCCCAACGATTGACATGTGCAGGCAAAGGACAGTTGGGGACAACTTATTGTCGATGCAAAATAAGTTGTCTTGCCATCGACGGAAATTAGTTTAATTGTATGAAGGAATTGACCCAGCGGATGTGGTGGCAGCTGCAGATATCCCCAAAAAAAAACAACACACCATTTTTTTGTAAATAAAAAATTGAAAGAAATAAAAAAGGATACTCACTCGTTGAACTTTTTCGATGGATCATGGGGAGGTGATTAACATTTAACTGAGCTGCGGGGTTGCCGGCCAAATTGTGCATTCCATCAAACATTTATTTAAACTTTTGCGGCCCAGTTGCCAGGATCTGATGCTGATGGGCAGTGGTGGACAAAAAAAAAATAAAGGAGAGTTAAAATGCATCGCATACTTTTTGGCGTAACCGCATAAAACAATTTTCATTTCCTTTCAACTACCAGAGCAATAAAATATATATCCCCCCCGCACACACAGTCGGCAAAAAAAAACATTAACTGGATTCGGCTCCCTCCTGTTTGGTGGCTTGAATCCAGGTAACATCGAAACAATTTTTAACCATTGTCAGGAGGACCAGGGCGCGAATTACAATGTTTGAACAGTTCAGTTGTCCACCCAATATCTATGGATAGCGCCGAAAAGGGGTACTAGGGCCGGGCCGGACCTTAATGGCCACGCATATCCGGTGAATGCCGGAGCCGCTCAAATGGATCAAGGATATGAACAGTAAAGAGCTTGGTTTTCTTTTTTTTTATTTGGCATGCAAGGTTGTCCTATAGAACAGGATGAGGAAGAATTTTTCTTTCAGCGAGTCTGCAAAAGGGCTAACCGCGAAAATCCATTCCGGTGTTGTTCATTCTATATTTGAAATATGTGTTTTTCCAACTAGATAAGGTTAATTTTTTTTCTCCATTTTGTATTCTTCATCAAATTAGTCCTTCTAACAAGCTGGACTAGTGGATGATAGCCCTAGAGAGTAAGAATAGCAACACAACAGCGGCTGCTTGTAATTAGTGGCAATAACGAAAAACTTCATGGCATACTTGCAGGCACTTAAGCGTGTCCCTTTCTGTATGTGTGTTTGTGGGTGTATGTGTGTATGTTTATTTTTATGCCCAAGCCTCACTTCCACTTCCACTACCACTTCCATTCTCCCTGTGTGCATTTAAGTATGTTAACAAGAAGCGTGGAGCGCGGATGAGGAACTGCAATTGCAACAATTGTGCATCTAAACAACGACATAGCATACTTTTCTGGGCCCCAGTTTCAGTTCCTTTTTGCCTTTTCCCATTTGCCAGCTGCAGCGCCAAGTGCCGTGTGCCGGCTCACTCAAATAAAAAAAAATTGCCTCTCGTTGTCAGTTTAATTATGACATAAAAATGCCCGCAAGTAATTTGACATCATTAGCCCCAGCCAAAGGATGGATGGCTGAATGCAAGGGGCAAGGGGGCGTGGCATGAGGACAACAAACTCAACGAGGACACAATTGTCAGCGGAAGTGAGCACACAACAACACACTCATCGTTCCCGCCTCCCCGCGTTGTTTACTGGTTTCCTAACTACACTTAAAAATTATTTTATATTTTAAGGATTTTTTTAATAAAAAATATTGCTTTTGTGGCTATATGATACCCGGTACTTGATCTTATACTTCTCCCAGTACTATACTAATATGATACCCGGTACTATTCCTATAAAAATATATTCAAAAACTATTTCAAGTGTACTGTTTCCTACTAATTAAGCGGCGTAAGTAAGTTCTCCTCGGCCCTCGTCGTCTATTTCCACATTCAGTTTGTGACTGCAACAATAGTTTTGCTGCACTTTACATGACAAGAAATATGAGACAAGTGCAAGTGGCATCCCAGCAGTCTAAGCTCAATTAGGTGCATCCACATACATGCATACTAGTAGCACATAGAGTAGAGGTGGCCTCTCATTTCGGACATATTTGCATACGAAAACCGGCTGAGGGCAACGAAATTAAAATGGCACAAATAGGTGTAATGCAAAATTTCCTCGGAGCTCGGAAAATGGTCTTTTGGCAATGTACGCTATGCTGTGCGGACAGTAAGCGTAAGCTTTGTCCTTTTCCAACTTCGGATATGGTCGTCCCATTCTAACTGGATTTCTGCCCAGGCATGTGACATAATCCCATCGCCTGCCAAAAATTCTTCGGGGCCTGAAAATCTTGCGTAGAATGTTGAAAATCATGTTGAAATCTACTCCAATGCACAAGGCCAGGTGTCCTGTTTGTTGCTGTTATTGTTGGGGTTTTCGTCCTCGGCTATCCATGTGTGTGTGTGTGTGTGTGTGTGTGTGTGTGTGGACTTGGGAATGGCTTATGATTTTTGAGACGCACACTCACACAAACATGCCCAAGGATTTCTGTACATAAGATGCACATGCAACTAATTTTTCTTAATTTTGTTAGTCCTTGTGTGTGGGTGGCTAAAGAGCAAACAAGCCATAAAAGGAAGCCAGATATGCAGATATATACGCATATATACTCGATTTGAGGGATACACATATCCAAGTGATATATAGATGATTTGTATATGAATATGCGATAGGCATCTAAAGCACATAATGTTAAATTTATGAGCCTGCTGCACTCCAACACAACAGCCTCATTCCTCATCCCTCTCCAGTTGCAACGTGTGGATGGATGGGCCATGCGATGCAAATGAATTGAAAATTTGAAAATTTGCTGCATTGAAAGCGAATTGATGTTGGGGGCAAACGAATGTCTTGTGTCAAGACTTCGTGGCTGTGGTCAAGTGTGGGTGACTTCAAATTAAGAGAAATGTTTTATGCAATAAACCAAATGAAAATGTTGATTAAAGTTTTGCTTTTTCATTTTCCTGCCAAATTGAACAAAAAGCAGAAGGTAATCTGTGGAAAACCTTCAGCAAAAATTCGTTATTTTTTGTGGAAAATACATATTGTTTTTACTTAAGTCTTGTGATGTTTTCAAGTAACAATCTATTTGGTTTTCTCTGCAAAAAATCGAACAAGGTATCCCTCGCAAGGATATGATGAAAATTGGTCAAATTATGGATACCGATAGGGGCCGAATATGAGTATCCAGGATTTCACAAGAGGTCCCTCCTAAAAATTTGAAATTTGATGCAGATTGAAAGAGAATTGATCCACAAATCGAACAAGGTATCCCTCGCAAGGATCGGATGAAAATTGGCCAAATCATGGATACCGATAGGGGCCGAATATGAGTATCCAGGATTTCACAAGGGGTCCCTCCTAAAAATTTGAAAAATAGGAGTCAAAAATTTTGTTGCTAGGTTTTGATGCAGATTGAAACAGAATTGAACCACAAATCGAACAAGGTATCCCTCGCAAGGATCAGATGAAAATTGGCCAAATTATGGATACCGATAGGGGCCGAATATGAGTATCCAGGATTTCACAAGCGACCCCTCCACAAAAATTTGAAAAATAGGGGTCAAAAATTTTGTTGCCAGGTTTTGATGCAGATTGAAAGAGAATTGATCCACAAATCGAACAAGGTATCCCTCGCAAGGGTCGGATAAAAATTGGCCAAATCATGGATACCAATAGGGGCCGAATAAGTAAAGTATATTTAATTATCTTTTGTAATTTCCATAATCGCAATAAGAAGTAAGTGCAGGAAGAGCTTTACATTTAATGTGACACAAAGTCATATTTAATTTTATTGGCCGGGGGTTGCCGAAACCTCCGCAGAATGTTCTCGAGGACCCCCACTGCCCCCCACTCGGAGACGGCGGCTGCAATTGACCCGACGCCAATTATCAGCCCAGTTGCAGCAGCCATGCCCTGCCCCGGCCGCCCCTCGCTGAGCCAACATGGATGCGCTGACAGCGACAAACTGTTTTTGTGGCCAGCGGCAACCGCATTATCGAAATCATGGCCATTGCCACAGAGACGCGGCCCAGAGACGTCGCCGCCTGGCCAATAACAGTCCAAAAATGCAATTTTACGTTTTCAATTAATAAACATTTGGCGTCACGGTTACGGTGGGAATGGGGGAGATACGGAGTGCGATGCGGAATGCCCGGTTGCCCGGAATGGTGTATTTTACAGTTGCGGCTGCATAATTTGGTAAATCATTAACGGTAAAGCAAAGAGCCGTGAAGCGATGACCGCAATATGCAGTAGGGCTTTCTGGTTTTCACTGAAAGGATGAGGCTGAAGGATCCTTATTTCATTAATGGAAATTAAGGCGAAACTTGTGACTTGCCTATAAAAACCCAAGCTAATAATGATTTATTTGCCAAGCCTCTGTGTCAAATGGCCTGGTGTTAAAGTTCAACGGTCAAACAGATAACGGTTATCGAATTTTAATTCCATATTCATATTTACTATAGAACACCGTGCATAATTTCACAAAAAAGTACGCATTTTTTTTTTCTTGTTTTTATTTTTAATTTTTTGTTGAAAACTGAAATGTTACATGAACAGTTTCTCTTTCTCTCTCGCCTCTCGTATCTCCTTCGCTTTCTCTATCTTTCTTTTATGAGACTTTTATTTCGGTTTTCCCGGGGAGAGCTCCTCCCTCCTCCTACCCGTTCCCATCGCTCTTTTAACCAAAACCGTGCACCCAATCCTGCTGCCTGCCTACACACGCCCATTGCTAAAAAAGAAGAAAATGTTACAAATGCCGGCAAAAACTACGCAATGGCGGCGGCTCAGTAAAAAAGGCGCGACAGCAGCGGATAAAAAACAGGCAGCACTTGCAGTTTAACAACAACAACAAAAAATCAACAAAAACAATAACAACAACAGTCATATACCCCCTCACACAAGGCTCCGCCCACCAAAAAGGCGAGCAGAGCAGCAGCAGCATCGTCGGCAGCAAGAAATCAACAAAAAAATGCTTATAGTTGATTTTTGACAATTTTTTTGTCCGCTGACTTTTGGGGCTTTATTTTCATACATACATACATTCCTACATATATGCAAATGTGTGCGTTGGAGCCATTGTGTTTTTTTTGGCAGGAACAGGAATGTTTTTGTTGGCTTTGTTTCCCTGTTTCCTGCCTTACTGCATTCGGTTTGAGGTGAGCCTGCCAGTTTATTGATAAACAGTGATGACTGCTGGCCAGGTGGGAGGGTCTTTAAAACGGGGAAGGAGGAGGTATAACTCAAAGAAAAGGATTCTAAAGGTAGAAGGACATCCTCCTAACTCCTCATACCTTTAATCTTTCATCTTCAATCTTACTCACAAAAATATTAATTGCTATTTAAGACACTAATTGGTTACTTTAAACTGGCGGATGGCATACGCGGCGTATGCGTAATGCATTGACCCCGCCATCCAAAAACAAACAAACGTACGCACACACACACACTGAAACACTCACACTTATGCAGGCAAATGAAAATTGCATTCCAATTGAGCGGCTTTTAACAAAACACTCGAAACGAGCTGTGTTTTGTGTGTGTTTTGGGATGCGGATAAAGATGGGAATGGGATTGGTATCGGTATTGGATTTGGGGGCTATGGCCAGCCAAGGATGGACTGGGAGAATGGCGAGGTCCTGTGGCAGGCCACATGAATCATCATAACGACAAGTGGCGGTGGTATCGGGGATCAGCCGATTTTATAGTTAGGCCGTAACAGGCGCCAAAAGTATGCCACACAATCAAACACACACACACACGCACCATGAAAATCTGTTATTTGTTATGTGTTAACAAGAGCCAGAGACAGAGTGTGAGGGGGGATCTGGCAATGGTCCAGGGGGCGTGGCATTCACGCAACATTTTATGCATATCCGTTTTTGGGGGAAAAAGCAACAGTTGGCCAGCAGACATCCAGTTTTTAAAGCCAAAACGGTTTTTTGTTTAAAGTACCAGAGTCCGGTCGTTCGACCTTGACATATTTACGACAAAAGGGACTAAGCCCCCTTTTCACTAGGTTTTTTTTTTCACCAAGCCACCCTTCTCTGGAACGAGGAAAGTAGCTTTACGAACTGGAAACGTCTCTAGTAAGACCCAAAAATATATTGCATGCTTCGCAACTGAAGTTTCTACCCACACACACACACACACAAGCCCAAAAACAGAGGAATTCCGAGAGTGCAGAGAGACAGATAAAGATGGGGCCATGGGAAGGTGGATGTGGAAGAAAGGTGGCCCAAAAGGCGGCAAAGAACAAGTGGCAGGGCCGGAGGCAGGACCACAACCAGTTGCAGGACTTGGCAGGACCCAGGACAGAAACAGGAGGCAAAGTGGAAAAACTCAGGCGACTCGCTCGAAAAAGTATGCTACGTTTTTTCCCCCAACACGTGTGACTGTCTGTGTGTGTGTGTATATGGGTGGGTGTCTGAGGTTCGTCTATGTGTGTGCGGGTGGCAGTCCTTGAAAATAGCATTTCTCGCACAGCGGGACAATGTCTAAGCTAGCCAAAGTTGAACGAACGTCTCTGTGTCTTTTGGCCTTTTTTCCTGTTACCCTCCCCTCCCTCCGAGGCAAGGACTTTCCCTGCTTTTTTTCTCAACCTTCTGCTTGGTGAATTTGTTTGCGTTTTTCGGTTTAACAGGTTATGGCGCTTTAAGCTGAATTTAAACGACCTTGACTCCAACGACCCAGAGAAGATGTCGTGCGTATTTGTAGCATGTTTAGCACGCCACTGAACCTGCAACTGCAACTGGAACTGCAACACTGTGACTGTAACTACAACCGGCAACCGCTCTGTGTCTCGTCTTTTGGACGCATCCTGCCAGTGCATTCCTCCGCCCACTCGTTGCAGTTTTTCCGGACATGACCATGGCCATGGACAAGGACATGCATATGTGGCAATGTGGCTATATGGCTGGTGTGGGACAGGATGAGGGACATGCAGGACACCGACATGCACCCTATTGTCGCTTGCCGGCATGCGTTTGCCATTCACTGCTACCCATCCAGTCTTTCAGCCAGCTAGTCTGTCCTGCCGCCTGTCTATCTGCCTCTTGACTCCGACTCACTTTCATTCATTAAAGTCCTTTGACTGGCTATTTGCCATTGAGCTTATAACTGACACCTCCACTCAATTTTTGACTTTTCCTCTGATTTAAACTTTTATTTTCAGTTCAATTGGCTTGAAAATATAATATATATTTAATGGCTTTAGCAGCCACCCATGTAAACCTAAAATTAGCTCCGATTTGGCGAATAGGGAGTCCTGCCATCCAATCAGCAGGATGTCTAGTTGCCAGGGCCAATGGCAGACGCAGTTGCCAGGCATCTCCAATTGGCGCGGCAAAAAACGCGCCCGCGTTTTCGGATAATGAGCAAAAAGTTGATGAAAAACTCACACAGGAAGAGTTTGCTAAACATCCGGGGGAAACTCTAAAATGGGGATGAAAATGGCAAGCAACTAAAGGGCAGTTTGGGTTCTTACTTTTTTTTCCAGTGGAGAGATAATCTGTGGCATGATATTTTTCCCCACTCTTAAGTTAAAATGTTTTTAACGGTCCGCTTATTTTTAATGAAAATTTATCGCTTGAGGATCAAAAACTGATACATGCCAGATGCTGGAAGATTAACCAAATGAGACCCCAAAAACGGCAACTATGTATGTAGTATGTAGAGGCAGTAGACCCACTAACCGGGCCAACTAACAACACCAACGTGCAACAACAAATCGCAAAACCTTTTGAACTACAACCAAATCCATTTCACACAATTTATGTACAAGTTTATTTCGCGCTTCCAATTTTCCGTCGATGTCGATTTGCTTTTTGGGTGGCTCGGAGCATATCGGTTTGGACTTGGACTTGGACTTTAGAGTGGCTGCTGCCACGGCGACTGCGGCTTTCCACAGAAATGTTAACAAGCTCTTAGCTCACATATACCCGAGTGTCCAAAAGAGTGTGTGTATGAGTGTGTGGTGCAGGGGACCTGGTCGATGTCTAGATTGGCCTGGCCTGGCTTTAAGCATGTTTTCGGGGACCGCTGCTTAACCCAAGGTTGACAAGAACTAAACTAGGTTGACAAGAATTAAATTGACGGGAAAATGTTGAAATTTAAACAAAAACTCAATAAACTATAATATTTTAGTCTTCTCCTTTATTTCTCAAGTCATAATTCCCTTTATAAACAAATATTTAAGATTGTAAAGCAGACCTTATATACCCTTTTGGGTTAAAAGAGTGAAAATTACAAGGCATACCCTGGACTGTCAATGCCGGAGAGAAAGAGACCGCAAGGTGGGAGTGAGCAGAGACAGCCTGTTTTAGCCAGAAAGAGGAGGAAGGAGGACCTGCCTGCCAGAGGATCGGGGAGAAGGAAGACCAGACTTGGAGTAGAGAGACCCATGCATTCCTAATCTTGTTCGCTGAATTCGTAATCTCATTAAATTTACATATTAATCAAGGGATTTTAATTACTCTTACACCGCATTGCCAATGGCAGTGCCAATGCAAAAGCCACTGTCAGAATCAAAGGCCCAGCCAGTGGTAATGGTAGTGGCCAAAAAGGAGACACTCGAAATGAGCCAGAAGACCCCAGCCGGCCGGCCCCAACATCCTGAAGTGAGGCATAAGCAGTTCTTGATATCGGAAAGTCTTAGGGTCTGGATACACAAAGAAAAAGAGGTAATAAAATATAATTCTTCTAAAAACATACTAGTCTAACTATTGTGAACTCTACCTAGGCTTCCCTTCTTTATTTACCATTTAATAAGACTTAGTATTTAACTTTTCTCTCAGTGTTTTAGGGGGGGACGCAGTGTGAGGAGTCACAGACTGCTGTGGTCGTCGCCGTCGTCGTTGTCTTGGCGTGTGGACCCTCATAATTTAATTGGACTTTGTGTGGCGCATTGGCAATGGCTCGATGTGGTAATGGTTCGGGCCATGGCTAAGACAGCCACTCAATGCTAGTCCCCCTTCTGGTGCCCCCTCGAGCCTGATTACTAGCCTCCTGGCCGGAGCAGCAAGGATTACACGAATTTGCGTGTCAGGCGTCAATGTAAAATCGCAATAAATGAAACTAAATTACAAACTAAAATGCAAAATGAGCAAGAGTACCTCCAGTTGCTCCCCTCCTTCTTAATTTGTGGGTATGCGGGTGTCTCTGAATACAGAGAAAGAAATATTACACAAATACTATATGAAATTGAAAGCCATTTAAATCTATACTTTACCTTTCTAGATCTGAAATAATTATTTATTTTTTATAGTGTCCTTAACCCTCTTTATCTACCAATGTCGCCATGCGTGTTCTCTTACTGGTGGTGTATTATGCATAATGTTTTGCCTGAACTCTATCTGAGATAGAACTCTGGGTTCCGGGAAGGTAAAGGAGAGGTCCAGGCTCTTGGAGATCCAGGGACATGTGTGTAGGAGTTTTTCTGAATATTTCTCGAATTGTCAAATCGGACGAGTTTATAGATGGAACTCGATGTCAGGACCATTAAAATTGTACTCTTTTTGGCTCATAATTTGCCAGCAAATGAAGCGAGTCTCTCCCTCGTCTTCCAAGACCAAGATCCGCCAAGCAAACGTGAGGGACTTGGCTTGGGGGGACCGAAATTTATGGCATTTATAATGACTACTTTGAGGCCATGTTGCAGCAGACACAGTTTTAAGGCTTCATAAATTATAAAAAATAATTATAATGAGATCAATTTTTAATCGCCAGACAGGGCGAAGAGCTGGGACCGAGGGCCGAGGCATCGCAGGGGGCAAGAGGCCAACTTCCTGGCCAGATGGAGATGGCAGCAGCGAGCAGCAAACGTTGAAGGTGTAATTATTATCATATCCTGCATCGCATAAACAACCGGCCAAAGTAGAGAACAGCCAAACGGCCAGCCAGCGGAGGAGCAGCAGCAGCAACATGAAATACAACACTCGCGCCTAAACACGCAGCACCAGCAGCATCATCATCAGAACCATGCCCCTTGGATGCCCCTCCTTTTGCTCCTCCACCAGCTGCAAGCTGGAACCTCTGAGCAAACACATTCAGGCGAGCACTTTGGTGCAAACATTTAGAGTAGCAACTCGTAAAACTTCAATTTAAGACACGTAATTTGCAATTCACTCGAGTGCAGATTAGAAGCGGCATGTCCACCATCACCGGGCCAGGGAATGGGTGGTGTGTGTGAGCGGGTCTAGTTGCAAAGAAAAAGGCAATAGGAGCTCGAGTTGGGAGTTGGGAGTGGCCAACTGGCCACGCAGCCAATGATCATAATGATGAAGGGGCAGGGTGCATCTAAAAAGAAGTTTGGCTACAATAAATGACTTAAAAATATATATTCAAGACTATCATTTAGTGGTTTATAATTTCTTTTAAAATTTATATTATTTTAGTTTTTTATCCTTCATTTCTACTTATATTTTTCCAGTGTACTCCCATCTAGGAGTGAAAGAAGCTTGCATGTGTACTCGGCATTGGAAATCTTGAAATGATCAACATGTACGAGTACTTAGCAGGCTGGTTAGATCAATTATACAAGTGGAAGACTTATTAAACGAAACTTTATAAAATGACTAAGAATATAAACAGTATCAGGGATCTGTTGATGAGGTTGAAACAAGGACCAGGATGTGCTAACATTCAGGCTTGTTTTGGCTTAGAATCCAAGAAGTAAGGATCTTCTAAGAAACATTTCATGAGTAGTCTTGTTCAAAGTCAATGAGTTCCTAAAATCAGAAAAGGAATTGGGCGGCAGCTACCGCCTTAATCCTTGAACTCATAAAACAGCGGCTCATCCGGGCCAGTTGCTGTTGGTTGCCTGGCTGTTGGTTGGCTGCCAACTATTACTTGGCCAACACCAGTGACTGCCTTGGCCAGTAGTATAACAACAACAAGAACATGAATAACAACAACAGCAGGCAAAACAGGCCGCGATTTTAATCGACTTTAATCAAAGAAATTTCATATGTGACCACGCCCACATGCAATTATGTTTAAGAATGCAAAACGATTTCGCCAAGAAGAGGCTGGGGAGGATGGGGAGAGGACTGGAAGCGAGAAAATTAAAACTGGCAAAAATAAATAAAAAGACGAAGACCAAGTTGGCTAAGAAGACTAAGGAGGCTAAGGAGGCTGAGGGCGCGCCAAGGAGATGCCGAGTGCCGAGGGGGCAGCTTCAGCGAAAGGCTACAAGGCAGAAAACATAAATTTAACAGCAAAAAGAAATATTATTATGAATGCATTAACCACCCGAGCAGAAGAAGGCTAAACAACAACAATAACGCTGCCTAATTATAAAGTCGTGAGTCTGGGGCAGGAACAGGTTACCTCCAAGACTCCAAGATCCGAGATCCGAGCTTCCAGCTCGCCCAGAGACTCGCCCATGAATGAATGTGGAGTGAATGCGGAATGAATGGCTCCAGACCCATACCCATACACTCATACCTCACTCTCTCAGAAATAAAAAATAAAGGATCAAGAAACAAAAAGGTGAGCAAAGGTTATGCAAAAATCCAAATGCCCACGACTAATCATTAAAATTATACGTATCTATAGGCCAGAGTCACATAAATCTTTTATTGATTTATGTCGGCTGGCAATGCACTTTTAATTGGCTTCGTTCCGATCCACTCTCATAATTAGAGCTAATTTTAATGCCGCCAGAGAAGCATTCGCTTTCGCATAAATCACCCAAAAAGGAAGTGAGTCATAAAAGTGGGCTGGCTCGACCTCAAAGCTTCAGTCTAGACTTTAAACTTAGACTCTCTACAGAGTTGACAAAGCCCTGGCAGGAGGAAGGCTTTTTTTTCAGAAAACTCTATGAGTGTGCCGAAGGTGGTGCGTTCAATTAAAAAATACTTTACGATATTACAAAATTACCACGTACCAGGGTGGTGCAGTGGACTAGGCGGGCGTGGCTCAGGTGGAGGGGGAGCAGGAGCTGGAGCTGGATGGGCGGAGGCAAGGGCAGAGCCCAGTGGTTCTCTCGTTTTCGAAAACCAGCCAGATCGAAGCCTGGCCGAAGAAATCGCCGTCAAGGGGACGCATGCGCATAATTCGAATGGCATTAAGTACGCCACTTGAGGCAACTGCACATTGGCTTAAATATAAAGTAAAATCTAAAGAAATAATATAATATATTTATTATAAAGTTTATTGAATATTAGCTCTATTAATTCCTTTCAAAAATATATAATTTTTTTAGCCATTATATATTTTTTTAGTAAAATACTCTAGAGTCTAGATAAATCATATAATTCCACTGTTTTCTGACAAGAGGCTTCCGTGTTGCCTTCAGGCTGCTTCAGATCTTTTTATTATTGTTTCTGGCCTGAAAAAAAAAAATGTCAGAAAAAAAACAGAAAGTAATAATAAGAATTCAATAATATTAAATTTTTATGCGCGCGAAATTATTGCCGAGTGCGCATAGTTGGTGGACATGTTTGGTAAGGAATGTTCCACAGAATGCCAGGAAACGGAGGGATCCCAAGGTGGAGAAGTGCCATCGAAGGCGGTTGACTCCTGGCTGGAGTACAATAACAATTAGCATTCGTTGGCGGGAACAGGAGACTGTTCATTTGTCAGTTAGCACCTTCCGCATTCGCATTCGCACAGAAATCTCCTTTGAAGAAGGTCTCTTTCTAGATGGATAGTCGTTCTCTTTCTGGTATGACAGCTTGGGTCTTTGTTGGGTTTCCTTAAAATTCTTTTATTTATTAGCACTGAAAGAAAAGGTTCTTAAATTGGATGGTCAGTTAAGAATATTAGCATGAATATTATTTGTTTCTCAACCATTTCTTTAGATTTTTGTTTCTACTTCATCCATTTTGTTTAGATATTTTTTGTTAATTTACTTGACATTTTTTATAAAATTCTTAATTCATGTGGGTCTCCTTTCCTGGTCTCTTGGTGGCTTGTGATTAAACTTCAACTAATTTGGTACTCCCGAAGAAAACCGGTCGTGGACTCTGGGCTGAAGAGCTGCCTGCTCCCTGATGCCAAAAGCTCCTCATCCTGCCCTTCCCCGCTGGCTAAGCGAATGAATTATGTTATTTGAAATTAGTTTGTGCCTGGCTTTCAAAACTCCTCCAAGCCGCACACTCTCATCCACATCTACATCCACATCCATACACGATTCCAATCCCACAATCTGAGAGAGCTGGCAGCGCCTGCGGAGTAATCAGGTTAATTTTAATATGTTTTGTATGCACTGCCCCTCCTTTCGGACCAGAGCCCCCCTCCTCTGGACACCCTTCTTCGGCCGTCATGGCCATGGCCAACTGACGCCGTCGCCGGTTAATGGAAAAATATCTCAAATGATGCTGGCCAGGATGCCTTTTGTAATTAGCAGCCATTTCAACGAGGCCCGTCGTCCACCGAAGCTAAAAAGTTTGCACGCTCTTAATTACTCTCCCCTCTGTGTTCCTGTCTCTGTCATTGTGGGGCTTGTTGTCTCTTTCTCAGGCTCTACACTCCCTCTATCACATTATTCTTTCTTCCAATGGGTCTTTGAACCTTTTTTTTTAATTTTTTAGCTTTATATTTTACTTCAATTAATTCCAGTTTTTAGATAACATTTTTAAGGACTTGGTTTTAAGATTGGATTGGAGGAGTTTGGATTGGAAGTAATCCCAGGATATTTATATAAGCATTAATGTCCTTGTTTTAAACTTTAGTCCTATACTTCGTTACACTAGTTATTCATCTAATTATAACCCTAAATCCAAAAGATGCAGAGATATTATCACTAAGATACTTGGTACTCAACTTGTAATCATCATAACCTAATACCTTAAATAGATATCCTTATATCCTTTATAAAGAGTATCCCCCAGCCTGTCTTCCCAGTGATCTCTCACCTTTATGCCTTTTATGGCCAGTCTAGGCGATAATTTTAATGTTATTTGTTTTATGCACATACTCGTATATGTGCACTTCATTTTTTCCTACACCATGAGGCAGTGCTGACAAGTTTCGGAACGTTGCTGAAAATGTGGCCACAGTTTGCCCCGTGGCACTATGGCAATATATTAGACACGGATCAGGAGGGGGCATCAGGGGAGATTTGCATTTAATTACGAGCTGGGGTTCCAAGGGGGGGATGGGAGTTGCACGCCCGAAAGCCAAGTTTAGATCGACTCAAGACGCTGGCCTGTCCCGGCCTGGCCTGGCCTGGCGTGGCCTGCGTGTGTGTTCCAAGGCAAACGGACGGAATGGCAAGTGATAATTACAGAAAGCATGTAAGCTCTCAGCCCCAGTTCCAGACAAGGATGGATATAGGCGGAGTGAGAGAGACAGCCGGCCGGGAAGCGAAAGAGAAAGGAAGACGAACAATATGCTGGAAAACGTTAATTTCAAATTTATGTAGAGCGTCTAGTTTCTCGGCCGTCTAAGCCGATGATGAAGCCCCAGCACACTCCCCAGCACACCCACCCTCCTTGATGAAATCCAACCCGTCCGCCTCGCCGGGCCAGAAGATGGAGAAGTTTCCAAAGATGCCCGCAGGGCGCGTGCTGAATTTAATCAGTTTGGCCGGCCAGACCGTCGAGCTGCAATGACAATCAAGACCAAGATGGAAAGTGGGCAGTGGCTTGAAGCCGCAACAGCACCAAGCATCCCTCTACATCCCACCGCCCACTTCCCAATTTTCACCTCCCATTTCTCCGCATCCTGCATCCTATCGTGGATGGAGCCTTCAGCTCCCGGGTAACGTAAATTAGACGACAACTCGACGACGGTGCAACATTTAACGGTAATACGCTTTTATAGCTGCCGGTAAAATGCAGCACAAAATTAGACATAAAAGACAAAGCCAGCTGGAGTAGCCTCCTCCACCCTCCCAGCGAGATGGACGACGTGAAATTCGGAAAATTAAGTTGATGAGGTGATGTGGAGTACTAGACGTAGTCGACATGCTACCCGACAGTGCCCCTAGAAGCTGAAAGCCTCGCCAGGCCTTCGGCAGCACTTAAATATTGACCAAAATTGGCCAAAAAACAAAATCAGAAATTACGAGAATTCAACATCCAAGAAGATGTGCGAATATTAAATGCTCTTAAGGAACTAAAAAAGAATTATTATTTTTTTTTAAATTAAGAATTATTTTCTAAGGTAAATTGGCTTAAAAAGTTAATAGTTTTTAGTCTTTTAGACCTAATGCTATTCCCTTAAAAATCACATTAAAAGAAGAAACTACAAACTCATTAAAAAGCGTAGGCAGTTGCAGTCACTTGGCTTGTAGCAGGAGATGGAGTGGAGCAGGGGGGGATTCAGATTTCAGAGGTCTGGCCAGACGACGTCGACGTCATCGACACCTCCGATAGCCGAGGCGGGTGGGTGGCTAGACTGGCCAGAAGCAGCCACATCACCAGCAGCAGCAACAGGGGGAACAGGGGCATCTACGGCGGGCAGGAGGAACAACAACAGAGGCAGCCTGTTTGGCAGCTTCGACTGACCGACAGCGACCGGTTGAAGACCGCACGAGTCGCTGATGCTGCTGCTGCGGCTGCTGTTGCATCTTCTGCCCCCCAAAACAGTAAGAGAGAGGGGCATAGTGGCCATCAAGGGGACGAGGGCTTGTCTACTGACTTGACTGTAACCTCATTGACCAGAAAAATGCAAGCGGCAACAGCAACAAGCGCAGACAACAAAACATCAAATGTGAATTAGTGCAGAGTTAGCCAAGGAGCAAGGATGTGCACTGAAACCAGAGGGGGTGACTTCTTATGCAGAAGTATGTATTATCTCAAGGATGTAAAAGAGAGTTGGCCTTATAATTAGTCCTTGAAAGTGCTTCTCTGACCACTATTCTCTGGGTCCAAAAAACCATAACTAATTTTTAATTAATTTTTTTCGAGTGTATAATATAGAAGAGAATAGAGTGAGAGAGCTGAAGAAGGAACAGAAGACTGTGGGGCAGTTGGGGTGTATCGGTAGTGGGCGGAAGAGTGGGCCGAACAAGGCAAAACGTTTCCATATTTATTGGCACTTTTCGGTTTTCTGGAAGCGCTTTGAAACGGGTGATAAAATAGGGAGGGGGCGAGGAATAGGAAGGGGCTGTGCGGTTGAGTGGACCCGGCACACGACAGTTGTGGGTGAGACTTCCACAAGAAGGGGGGGGCAGTGGAGTGGGAGGATGGTAGGACATGAAGTTCGAGTTTCGAGTGAGGTTGTGAGCGACTAGAGCTTTTGGCATTGGATTTGCTCTGCGGATTGACACTTAAATTATTAATTTGCAGCAATAGTTGTCGAGGAATCTGGAATGCGGCAAGTGACAAATGGCATAGACACTCTACTTGGTCTGGTTAATGGAGAAGAAGTCCAAGTTCCATTAACAAAGGATAATGAACTGCAGAACTTACAATTCATTTTGAATTAATATTTATTTTTCTATTCCTAACACTCTCTAGATGCTATAGGCTTTGTCGCCCGACTGAACCTACATGGCGTATGAGTGATTTTCACACAACACTTTTATGGCAAACTTAAGAGCAAAATTAAACGTTCCAATCAAAAATGTGCCAATGAATTTTCTAGATTACAAAAGCAACAAACAACAAAACAACAACATCTTTGGCTCAATTTTCCGCTCACAGCCCGCCACTCTCACTCACTCTACAGCTCACCCACACACAGCCACACTTGCATTGCACACATGGAGCCCTCTCGCGCTCGCCATTGCTCTTCTTCTCTCTCTGTCTCTCGGTTCGGGAGCCATCGTTGAGTGCGCCTTCGTCAAGTGTGCAACTTCTCCTGCCCCAGAACAGAAACAGTTATAAGCTCTGCCGGCGTTGACTGTGCAGCTAGCAGCGACTGCAGCATCGGCAGCAGCGCCGCTCATTTGTGCGCTTAATGACGTCATTATTTTTATTTTAGTAGGCGAGCAAATTGCATATACTATTGCTGCTCCTGCGCAGTCGACGCTGTCGGCGCAGGGAAGCGCAGGGGAGGCTAGCGCTCTCTCGCTCACTCCTGTTGGGTATCGAGCCGAAGCTCGGTTAGGGTTCGGGCGGCAACGGTTTGTTTGCTCGTGTTTGCTCGGGGGCTGGCTGTGAGTGTGTGTTGGTGTGTATCTGTGAGCAGGCTGCTACTTATGCTGATGATTGCTGGGGGTCCAAGCGCCGCTTGTGCGCCACGCGTTCATTCAGTCTTCGAACGACGCTGCGCCTGAACATACGACGGCTGGATCCGAACCGGACCGCGTACAAGCCAAAAACAAACAAACAAACACTGAAGGCACTGAAAACCGCCAAACCAAAACTCACTCACACACACGCGCAACCGACGTACCCACACACTCGCTCACACACACACACACACACACACGCTGCATTCCACTGCCGGCGTGTGCCAAGAAATATTATCGGAGACACTTAGCAGCTGCAATTGCAATTGCCACTGCAACTGCAACTGCAACAGCAGGCAGGCGGCAGGCGTCGCTGGGACAATTCTGTGAGATTCAAAATTCGAAAGTCGAGATTTTTTCCACTTTTACGCGCGACGCGATCATCTGGAATCTGTAATCTGTAATCTGGTATCTGGTATCTGAAATCTGAATTCGATCTGTGCTTTGGTGCGATAAGAAACTCGTAGATACTCTCAGTGATTGGCAATCCCAAGAATACTTTCGATTGGCTCAGTGCAAGTGATAAAAATAATTAACAAAAAACAGAAAACAGAAAAAGTGTTAAAAAAACTTGGATTCATTAAACTTAAGTCTAATTAAAAATAATTAAGAAACTCAACAAGGAAATCGAATAATTAATATCATTGTGTTGAAAAAACGGTAAATTTTATGATAATTACATATTACTTAGCATACATTTTGGGCACATTTTAATGGTTTTTGTAAATAGAAGTTATCAGTTTTAAATATTTAAATAAATAGTTATTAAATAAGTGAGTGTTGGCATTAAATTATTTGTTCCAAAGAATCAATCAAACACAGATCACTGTTCTTATTAAATTAGTTATTAGTTTCTATAAAGTGCTGTAAATAAATTATATTTAAATTTAGTTAAAATCCTCTTTTTTATTGACCTTCTCTCATTATAATGCATTATAAAGATGCTTCTTAAGAAACCTTTTAAGCTTCACACGCACTTGACTCACTTGAAAATATGGCTTAAAAAAAAGCAAATGCATTTTTTATGTAAATCTCAACCCTGACATGGTAGAATGCAAAAACCAATAAATTGATGCGATTTCGCTGCAGGCGGTTAATAACTTTAATTAACGTTAATTTTATCAGCATCACTCACCACCACAACACACATTCTACACACCGCACTCTAAACACCACCATTATTATCGTTGTGGCATGAGAACGACGGTGCCCCGGCATGAGCATGTGCATGGGCATGGGCATTTTTGCTGGCTACTCGAAAATAGTTGCGACGTTCTAATAATAAAATCAAATATAATAAATAGCCATAAACAAACTAATAATACGGCACGACGACAGCGGACGGCTGGTGTGGCAATTTGCAACAATGAGGCTCATCAAACGATCTGAAATCAGAATGAAACTCTACACATAAATAGTTTAATGTGCTAAGCCTTGCAAATGATGCCACCCCACGAAAAAATTACTAAAACGTATTACAATTGACTCGCGGTGGCTCAGTGTCATTTTTGCAAAAAAAAAAAATTCAGATAAACGTATCTGTGAGATACAATAAACGGCAGCGGACAACAGTAGCAGTAGCAGCAGGCGTAACAACAATTGTAATAATCAGTTTCATTTCAAAAGCCGGACCAACCTGCGAGCTACATTTTTTTCCCAGTGCCCAAGTTCCACTTGATCCCCTCCTCTGGTCCCATCACCACCCAGTCCACCCACCGATCGTGCCTCCTCCTCCTGCTGCTGCTGCTGCTGCTGATGCTAGGTATCTATGCAGTTCATTGTTAGCGTGGATCGCTCATTTAATTAAATATAATTAGCTGCATTAATTGCAAATTAATACAGAATTTAGTCTCTTTGTTGTTAGTTTCATTGTCGTTGCCAGGCAGAGTTCACTTGGCCAGTTCTCCTGCTGCCAACCAACTAGTTCTCTACGCCTCGTTATCGCTGGCAATTATTTAGCGGGAATTAACTTGGCTCAAAGGCACACACACTTGAGAGCAATCGACTGGCCCGGAATGATATTCGGCGGGTGCATATTTTAGCCTAATGAGGTTTCACTTTATCTTCAAGATCTTTAAGTTTTCAGTTAGTTTTTTTTTTTTATAATTTTAATAGCCAATAGCCGTCGGCTTTTCTTAATGAAATGTACTTTCTTCTTAAGCTTATACTAAAAATAGTTAAAATTAAGTAAATATCTCGTTTCTTTCGATTGTGAGACGTGGCTCATTAAGTTGTCGAAAGGATTTCTATAATTTTGATTGGCATCTTCAGACAAATCAGAGAAATCCATTAAAATGGCATTGCGACAACTTTTAATGCACAAGTGGTGGGAAAAAAAAGAAATGATTAGATATTAAATTATAAATTAAATGTTGTTGCTGTTTCTCGGTTTCGGTTTTTTATGACAAACGGATGACGAACGCATAAAAATGCAGCGGCACAAGAAGCGGAAAAGTGGCAAGCCGACTGTAGACTGCCGACTGCCGACAATCAGCCAAGAGGCAACAACAGCACTTGGCATTAAAAATAACTAAAAGCCAGCGGCGAAATGCAACTGCCCCACCGCGATTCTTCCCCTCAACGATCGCGTCACGTTGTCACTTTACGTAGCCAAATCGTAAAAAAATCTTTGAAAATAAGGAGAAAAAAAAATTAACGCTTAATTATGTGCCGTGTATTTTGGACAGCTGCCTGACCACGCCCAGCCGGGTGGGCGGGCGTTTTAATTAAACATAATTAAAGTAATAATTATGGCCCGGCAGAGGAGGCATTGAAGTGCAAGGCAAATGGGGCGCACTCTGAGGGCGGGGCGGGCATCTTGAAAGGATTTCGCCTTCTGTTTTTGATGTGTGGCCAATTTGCAACTTGTGCCAACATAAAATGCAATTTTATGGCCTAAACACACAGAGACAGGGCCCAGAAAGTGCAGGAAGTAATGGTAATGTCTCTCGAAGAAAATAAAAAAATTATTGAAAATGTATTTGCTGTTGGACGTAAAGGTGGAATCAAAGGAAATTCTCTAGATCTTCTATTATAGCTATTATTCTTATTTTCTAGTTATAGTTTTTTATAATTTTTGTAATTTAATCCGAAAGATACACTTTTAGTTTGAGATACTTTTCGTGTCAACTAGATTCCCTCCAATTATTTAAGAAAAATAGATCATTTTCTGAGATGATATCGCGGGGATTGGATCACTTTTCGTGGAGAGAGCCACCAAAATGAGACATTGCATGCCGCACATGCCGCACATGCCACAAAGCCTACACACGCACACGCCTGGCGACAGAGACGGCCGAGATGCAGGCTCATTTAATAATGAACAATAATGAAGAGTAATAATAACCATCAACAAAACGTGCAATAAGAGTGTCCGAGCGGAGGAGTCACAGACACACACACTGCCACATACTGCCATATAGGAGGCAACGAAATTTTATCAACGAACGCGCATCATTTCAATTAAGAAAATGTCACAAGTGTCCAAGTAGCAACATCGGGCTAAAACACGCTAAATTTTACTATATGTGTGAGGGGATAGTGAGTTTTTGGGGGGATCTCCGGCAGCGCACTTTCATTTCGCCATCCGCGCGAGTAGTCCCTGCCCCCCGATCTAATACTCGCATTAATGGCTTATTTTTTGGAGCATTTCTTGTAATAAATGCGAATTGTCACACGCTAGAACTGAAAATAATGTCAACTGCCTTCGATTCGCCTTCCAATTCATTAGGTTTATCGCTTGCTGGCCGTTTCCTATTCTTAATTAGTAATTAAACAATTTATGCTTTTGCGTGAACAATGAGAAACTAACAATAAGTGAAATAAGTGCGCATTTTTTGTTGCCCAAAAACATGAAACTAGAATTAATTTCATTCCATAAAGTATTTTGCTCAATTAGCAATTAAAAACAATACTTTACCGCCCTACCATTGCGTGTATCGAAATTCTGGAAATGAAGTGTCGGAAAACACAATTTGGGGTTGTTCTATTACTTTTTTTTTTTGGGGGAGTAGGAGTAGGGGCTTTGGCTCAATCATGCTTGATGGATGGATTGTCAAAGATTCAAGATATACGATAAGAATAATGTAAGTCTGTCGTGCTTAGGTAATTATGCTGGCAATCGAGTGCATTTGTAATGCCAAGTAGTATCATATCATCGCGGGGGGGTGGAACAATGAATAAATTCAATTTGTAGAGATACTAGATACTGTCATTCTATGAGATACTTTATCCCGACGGTGAACTATCTCAAAAGTCTGAAGATTTCTTTGCAGATCACTCACAGATCAAGAATTTCATCTAATTTTATTTCTCATTTTTAGTGTTTTTCGTTAAATTATTGTTAATTAAATGAGACGCCATACAGTTGCACAGATGTTCCACAAAACCAGCTAATTGCGCAATTAACTTGATCGGAGGCGGGGCCGGGACCCAAGGGGGGCGAGATAGGGACCAGGAGTCATGCAACATGTGGCAGCTGTAAATGTGCTGTATTAAGTGCAGAAAATCTCGAGCACTTAATTCACGCTTTGTTGAAGGTGTTGAAATCCTGGTGGCCGTGTCTGGATGCCCAGAATCCAGAGTCCTGTATGGCAAGACCCAAGAATAGGACGGGTACTTACCAGTTACCAGTTAAGTTAAACCAAATGCGAAAACCGCAAAAAAGGAGCTGCCACACACGAACCCTCGTAACCTTTTTTTTTTCATCGTGTGTGTGTGATTTTTTTGCTCATTTGACTTTGGCCGGGACTAAACATACTGCTTATCCTTTTGCCCAGGACCCGGCCGAAAAGAAAAATGTTAATTACCCTTTGTGTTTAAATAGACCCCACTCATGCCCACCCGACATCCTTGTCCAAGGGTCATACAATAGACCCTTCTGTGTTATTCGAGGCAATTAAAATTATTATTTTAATGTCAACACTTTTTTTTTGGTGGAGCGTTTCATTTGGTTTTTGGTCAGGATAATGCATGTAAAACGACTAACGCCTCCCGGAGAAAATCCGTTAAATGCTTCCCAAGATTTCCGGGGGTTTGGGACTACATTTCAGGCAAACGCAACGTCTCCATTGCCACTTTTTGCCGTCGGCACTTGGCTGCGACTTTCAAAACTTTCGGTTTTGGGTTTTTCGTTTTGTTTGGTTTGCTTTTTATCCTCTCGAGTGTTGTTTTTTTTTTCTTCTGTCGTTTAGTCCTGCTCCTGCTCCAGCTCCAGGTCCTGGACCTGGAACTTGCTGCTTGGCCAAGGGGTGGATTTAACGCCCCTGCCCTGGTTTACCAGGCGTTGAGGAATTCCGTATAAGTGTTTCTACGGTATTTGTTGGCTCAAGCATTTTCCGGGGGGGTTAGGTCAGTAGTCAGTAGACGGCAGTCGGCAGTAGCTTCCCCGAATTTTCCCTCTCGTTTCGAGAAATGTTTTTCGGTTGCCGTTGGGCTTGCGGCTTTGCTTTTTTCGGAAAGGGTGGGTGTTTCTGGGGTGCTCGGATGGCATTTGAGATAAGCAGGTGTTATATTTTTATGGCTAAAGTGGCTAAGCAGTTTTGCGGAGAAAGCCCTGGGATGTGCTCGGTGTAGGTGTTGGCAGTGGCAGTGTGATAACGCCCCGAGTGGATTTTTGCATTCTGGAATAGTCATCAGGATGTATAGAGGACAGAAACATGGCTTATTTCTAAGGGGGACTTAAAAGTTAATCGATTTTCAGGCTAGAACTGTATCCTTATTATTTTTAACCCACTTTCCCCTGAGTTGTGCCTTATGCTTCCGAAAAAAACCATACTATCCCAACAGTATCCCGCCTCCAAAACCACAAACCGTTTGCTGGTTAGCCAGAACAGCTGCTTTGGGGTCGGGCACCCTCTGCATCACTCCTGACCTGGGCGAGACCCGTCCCAGACCCTATTAACTACATAAGCAGCAGCAGTATCTAGCAGTGACCGCCTTAATTGTTTCGCACTTAATCAAAACGAGCAGCGCAGTGGCCCAGGGGCGGAGTGGCCCAGACCGAGACTATCAAAGGCTGTCGACAGTCCTTGTTTTAACCAAAAGTCGCACAAAGGCCAAAAGCAGATACTGGCCAGAGAGTGCCGTTTGCCGAAAAGCAAAAAATTGAAAACTAAAGAGCAACTTGGGGCGCACGCCAGTCCCGGGCTTGGAATAAAGGGCCAGACTACCGGCAATATACACTTAAACAAATCTGTTGGCCATCCCATATATAAATGAACTAAATATTTTAAAAATAAATTGAACATTTTGTTCTGTGTAGAAGTTACAAGCGACAACGACATCAACACCCTGGCTCTTTGAAAAGAAAAACGTTTTATGAGCTCATTCACAAAAAGGGCGAAGGCACAATCACACTCACTCCCTGGCTCCCTGACTCCATGGCACATAGAAAAAGGAAGTTTTCTGAGGATGACGACAGAAGCAACCTGTTGAACCCTCCATCCGTCTATCCCAACCATCCCACCCCCGCCAGTCATCCAATCCGCCTTTTCCCCGCTTCTGTAAGTGCGCCACACTTTATTTTTCCTGATTTCTTTCCTTTTATTTTTTTTTTTGTGTGACGAGTCGTGTGCCAAAATTATATGTTAAAACATCAGCGCCCAGGGGGGAGATGTCTTCAAGTTGGCCATGTTTTATTTTCGTAAAAGATTTGGCTTTTAGAGCTGAAAAGGTGGCTGGAAAAAAGAGTCTTGTTGGCTGCCTTTGAATTGGCTTGTTTGTCTGGCAAGTGTCTGTAATTTCCTTTTTAGTGGGAGTTTCCCAAACAGCCTGCATGTTTGTATTTTTTTTGTTGGAAAAGTGTTTGAAAAGAGGGCTTTGAAGAGCTCTTAAAGAGTCAAGTGGCTGACTGAATGTCGCTAGTTACAGACTAACTTTTGGAGGACTTATTACTTGTTTAAAATTAGCGCATCTATAGCACCTGCTCAGAAAGTTTCATCATTAAAAGCATAATTAATATCTATACACTTCCATTAAACCAAAACCCTATAGATAACATACCTCCCTACGCTCTATGGGGCTTACTTTTCCCACATTGCTGTGTGCAATCACTTGTTCAAATCGGTTTGACTTCATCTGGCTGGCTTTCCTCCACCCACCACCGAAAACAAACAATTCCGCCACCCGCTCGAGGGCGGAGGTGGGGGCTTTGGCTCTTTGACTCGTTGGGGGCTTTTTATCGGTGAGCTTTTTCTGCTTTTGTGTCGGCGCACACGCTCTACTGCCAACGTGAGTTGTTGGCGATGCCGGGGCCGGGGCCGGCCCGCCACCTTGCTTCCGAATGCTGAGCGCCTGCTGCTCTTAGCCAAAGTGGAGGCGCCGGTTGAGCGCCAACTAGTTGTCACAAATGCCGCCTGTTGCGCCGGCCGTTTTGGCCAAGTTTTGTTTCAGCCGTGCTGGGGCTGCCTTGGCCAAGACGCTAAGCAGAGGCTTTACAACTTCATAACTTGGCAGCAATGTCACGGCTGCTGCCACGATTTTTTTTTCGCACATCACTGGGGAGATATTTATGTAGACTTGTGACGTTGGGCTTTGGCGGCGTCTGCCTTTGTCTGCTGGGCTTCTGTTATTCCACCGATTTGAGTTGCTCTCTCTCCGCAAGTGTGTGTCTGTTGGCCATTTGTTTGTTTGCCGGCCTGGCTAACACAACCATTTGGCTGTCAGTCATCCGGGCCATAGCCCTACCTTGTGGTCTGTCCTTATGGTCCTGAGATTAGGGGGTATTGCGTTAGAACAGGAATAACTTATCTAAATGAGCCCCGACTTTATGGCTGGCAATTATAGATCTGGCCAACGTTGCGTATGTGTAATTGCAATGCGATTGCAGCCAATCCGAATCGCTCCGACCGACTTTTCATTACCGGCATCAACACTTGCATATGTAATTTAGCATAATTTCAAATGCACGACCCAGGCCATAAAACTGGAGCTGGAGCTATAGCTGGTATAATTAATAAACGGTAACAACTCTGGCTGTGGCAACTTTTGCATGTAAAAAGCGTCAAACAAAGCTGATTTCTATTGGCAAAGGAATGCCAAATGCTATTTTTTTGTTGGCCCTCTCTCTGTCTATTGGTGTAGTTCGGTCTCTTTCGAACTGACAGTACAAATGCACATATAGCCATGTCTTGACGGCAATTTATGAGCCTAAATGAGCGCAAATTTCAGCGAATACAGTGTCGTACTTTGCATGTGAGTCGTGTGTGAGCGATTTTGGCGCTCAATTGGCAATAATTTCTGATCAATTTTCCATTGACTGACAAAAACAGAGCAAAAGAGACAGACCCACTCGTACAGAGGAATTTCTGGATTGGCCATCATGATAAGCTCCGCGAATACGTTTAAATGTGGAAAGTATTTTCACCTATTTTTCTTTAGAATTTATTGGTCTGCAGTCTTCCAAAATTTGTATTTCGATTGGCAAGCTGAAATCGAGCATTTTATAGCTGAATTTTTCATTTGGCATGAAATAATCAAAGAGCCCATAAATTTAGCTCCCGTGCAGGGGGCTGGGTGCCCCTTCCACAGCCCTCTCTCATGGTCGATTCTTAGCTTGCCACTTCACTTAATTACCCCTTTGGCCTGCTTTGCTGGGTTCTCGTATTTTATTTACAATAATTAAATCTGTCAAACTCTGAAATGTCTTTCTACAAAGCCGCCACTTGCAACCAAAGTAAAAAGAACAACAAATATGGGCTCTCTGCGAGCTGCCATTGAGTTTTCTGTGATTTTTGTGATGGCTGGGCTGCATGGAATGTTGTTGCCGTTAATTGGCTAAATTATTTTTACTGATTATTAATAAATATGTATTGTACTGTCGTAGTTGATTAATTGGCATTATGGCCAGGCGGCCGGGCATAATTGGAGAGCAAAGTAACTCTTGATTGCGTCATTTATAACGCCTCATTTAATTGAAACGATAGAGAGCTACTGAGTAGTAGAAAAAACAATCTTTTCACCATAACTCAGATTCAGATACTACGGGCTAAGTTCTTTCAATTTTCCACAGAATCACCATCATCATAAGAAAGCCCCAACAAAACAATAGCAAACGTCGTATAAAAATTAACACATTTAAATGACTTTCATTAAAGATTGATTAATATGGCCCTGATTGGTTATATTTTTTTATTTATTTCCCTTTCTTGGCTCATTGTCGTCATTTGCCAGGCACCCCTGGCTCTGGCTCTGGCTCTGGCTCCAGCTCCCCTATCCCTACCCAGTCCCAATACCCCTCTCAATTATTGTCACATAAATTGAACATTTACTGGCGGTTTTTCACTGATTTCTGATTTTATTAATTTACGTATTTGTTCCGTCTTCGTTTCAGCTTTTTTGTTATTTTTTCCTTCGTATTGATTTCCAATCATAGAATGCCTCTCGACAATTTGTTTTCAATGAGCCGTAATTTAGACTCATTTAAATAAATATACTTTGGTTGATTGGTCTTTGGCGATATTACTCTATCGCCGGCAATTGCGATAACGAGTTCAATGCAAAGATATTTAACCTTTTAATAAGCTGGTCGACGGACAGAACTAGATGTTAGATAATCGATCTTATGAAAAATAAATGTACTTAATGGGAATGGCTGAAAATTGCCACAGATATGGGGGCTGGTGAGCCGACTTCCTTTTGGGAAAGTTTCCTGTCGAAAGAAAAGGAGGTACAGTTGTGCCAGCCCGGCTTAGTTGGCCGCCTCATGAATTTATGCATCAGTTGGGGCCGTCACGCACTTAATGAGCCCCTGAGATTGAGTCGGCGACTGACGGCAACAAATTGACGCGTTTAATAATGTTCCACAATGTGTGTTTGCAGTTGCTAATTTCTTGCAGGCGTTATTGTGCGCACACCACTTTCAAAATGTTGCGTGGTGCGCCCCTTGGGGGCCTCATTTGATGCCCGACAGCGTTGCCATATCGCCTGTTGCTGTTGCAGTTGCAATTTTCATTGCACTGTTGCAGTGTTGCTGTTGTCGGTGTCGTGTTGCCGTCGTCGCCGTCGCGTAATTTACATTAATTGGCACACGGCGTCGTACATATAAATTTTTGCGCGCTTAAACTTTAATTTCATGCGTGCCATTTGATTTTTGTTGCCACTCTGGGCACAAATTATGGGCAAGTGTACGGGACTAAGGCCTGGCAGCCACTTTCCGTCCTGATCGTGTCCGTATTTTTGTTGTCTGCGGCAAACACTTGTGCTGGGCGTTGTTTCGCAGTGGGCCGAACTGAGCCCCGGGCCCATGAGGCCTAATAGTTTAATATCTACGCAGATTTGCTGGCATCTAGTTACTGCGGGGCCTTTGCATAATGGAAAGGTGTCTGCAAATGCAGACACAATCACCTGATGGGTTTACCGTTTCCATGGATTAGCATTCCCAATCGAAGGTTATCTCACTGGCTTACTGGATAAATTGTTACTTTTAATTGAAATAACTTTGGCGTCATTAATTGCAAGACATAAAAATTGAGGTTAGCTTTTTGAAGCGAAATAAGTACAGTTGCGTCAAAGATCTCTGAAGTGTCTCTGGCGCTCTCGCTCTTGTTCTTCCATTAATTAACATACTTTCACAGAAATTTCTTTCTAGCAACAATTTTTCGTTGACGTCAATTTCGCTCATTGTTGGTCATTGTTGTTGTGCTCATTTCGCCATATCATCAGGTCAAATCTCAATTAGCAAATATAACGATTGTAGCTTTCTTCCCTCTCTCTAGCACTCTGGCACTCTACCCCTCTGGCCCCTCTTTCGCTTAACTAACAATTAACAAATATTAATGGAAATTTATTTCAATTGAAATCAAAAATTTCACTTCCAAATGGTTGGAATAGCAGTCGTATTCTTGTAGTTCTATCGGGCCTGTGGAATAAAGTTAATAACTAGGTAGTAGTCCTTGTCTGGGTTTAGCGTGGCCATTAGCCAGTCATTGGCTCCTCAAATGACTTTCCCCCTAACTCAAGTTAATTAAAAAACCGCCCACCCACACAATCAGCTTATAATCAGCTTATATTCTGGTAAAATTTATATCCACCCGCTCCTCCTCGCGATTATGCCAGGCAAGTTGTCATAAACTAATGACATGCCAAACCATAAGCGCCATCTAGCGAGCGGTGCGTGCAGCTACGTGGACTGCATATTAAACTGCAATTCTTTTTTTAATTTTTATTTTTTTCTAGTAAGCAAACTGCAAGTGCAACAGCAACTACAGTAATTATGACGAGGTTACATCGGGGGGAACCTAATGGCCTGGCTCGCCAGCTAGCCCATTGTTGGGCACGCGGGGCTTTAAGTAGCTTTTAATAAGCGTTCGCGTCAAGCAAATAAATAATTATAATAAATAAATAATAAATTACGGCAATCGTCAGACATTCGCGGGCTAGATGGCTGAATGGCTGGCTGGTACAGTCACACCGTGTTGCCGTCTCCTTCCGGCTAATTACACCCGCCAAAGGGCACATGCAAAGTGCAACATTTGATTTGATTTCCTCCTCCACCTATCCACCTTTCCACGTAATAACAGACCTCCCTCCCACCTGCCATCGACGTCCTATTTTATCGCGGGTTAATTAAGCGTTTTAAAGACTCAATTTGAATGCAACTTAGACGATCGATTGACGGCCATTTAGTTGCATTTTCATATTTTGCAGCTCATTATCGGGGGAGACTTTTAACGAGTATGCAAATGATGAAATGCATTTGAGAGCGTTATTGATAATGAAAGCTGCTGAATCGGGCAACCCACTACAGTACTTGACCAAGCTCTCACTGGCTTTATCGCAAGAAACGGGACGGTTACCCGGATAATCGATTTTAAATTCGATTACCATAACACTTGCCTGGCAAACCCCCTTAGCCGAATAAAACACTTTACAACCCCAGATAAGGGCCAGGAACCACCCTCGGTCGTATCGTCGAATGGTCATGTCATGCCACACGAGGTCCATTTGCAAGGACCCTGTACACTGTATACTGTGCTGTACTGCAATGTACCCCGCGGCCAAATTCTAATTATAATCGCATATCGCATGTGCCAAAGCCCCAATAAACCTTTGTCAAGCGATTCGCCCACTAAGCTCTCCTGCCCCGCGGACCCTTTCCCGGACTCTATGTCATTAACGCCCCATACTTCCCACAGCGGAGGTCCTTGCATTAATTTTTGCACTGCCACAGAGTGAAATAATAATAAAAAAAAAAAAATAATCGCAATGAAAGAAAGAAATTTCCATAATGAGCACGTACACAATCACTTACCCCATGCAATTGGCAAAAAAAGGGGTTTTGCGCTTAACTCCGTTCGGGGGTTGCAAAAATTTTATAATTAGTTGGCCGTTGCCCACCAACGGCACCAAAGTGCAGGTTTTCGAATCCAATTTTTTCCAACTTTTTTGCCAAATATTTAGACGTTGATTATGGCCGCTTCACCCCTCGAGTCGGGTTCTGCAAATGATTTTGGTGCGTGCTCAATTGGGGAGTTTTCAAAAGCGAACTGGGAATGGGAACAGGAACAGAACCGAATGAGTCGCCTCCCTCCTGGCATTTCTTTTGTTTTTCGCTAATTTAGCGAAATTATGTTTTGTGCTCTCATGTCTAGATGTCGTGTGCGGTTCGTGGTGCACTCCTGGTTGCCCTTCCGACCGATCCTTGCTGGTCCCTACCCCCGGCTAGATTACACGGCTGCCACACGAAACAGGACATGCAACTCACCTATTACTCGATGTTTTTTGAGTGGAGGGTATTATGATTGTTATACCATCTTGGTGGCTAATAAGGAATACAGATTCTTTGAAGAAGTCCTAGATAGCTAGATTTTTTATATTAATTATAATAATAAACATAAAGGAGGTCTAAAATCTATGTGAATTGGTTTTAACATGTTGTCTAAGGCACCATTTTTTTGAATCCTTCCTTATAGAGCATTTAAAATTCGTTAGTAATCAACTAATGATACCCTGCTATTTCTCATTATTATTTTCCTTTATAAATGAATTAAAATCGCCGAATGTGGGCGATCAACTGCCAGCGAGCCAGCGGGAAAAAATCGAAAAGGAAGAACTCTTCTTTGCAAAAAAACCAAACAGGAAAAAATGCGAATAACTCATTACGCGGCGCATTAAGGACAATGTCTGGCCGAGTGCGAAGGGGCAGGATCCAGGACCCCAGGATCCCAGAGAGGGTTGATTTTTCAGCTTCAGACTGGGCATGACTTTGACTTCCTTTCCCCGGTTATTTATAATTTTTCTGTTTTTATTTTGTAGCTCGTCTCTCTCTGGGGGCGTTTGGTTGCACATGTTTATTGTTGCTGCCGTGCTTGTTGTATTGAATACGCCTCCGGCGATTGTTGTTGCTGGTATTGGCATCGCCTAGTGCGTGCTCGGCTTCAATCACGCAAATTTCATTATTATTATTATTATTTTTTTAATGATTTGAGTGGAAAATGTAAATGGAATGAATAAAACGGGCATTTGGAAAGGAAGTTGGCCGAAGTCTACTGACCGGATTGCAAGTGCCCATTGTGTTCGATATTTCTGGATGGGTTAACGATGAAGATGGGTGAGGCCTTAGTCAAAATATGCTTTAAACGAATATTTATTCATTAAATTTTGTCCTGGAAAATCCCGCATTAGGGACACCTACCACAACACCTTGAAAACTTTGCCAGGACAGAAAACTTTAAATACATTTCGTTCTACCCCAAACCATTGGTTCCATTATAATACATATATCAGTCGCTGTATTTCATGTGTAATCGTGTGTAATTTTTAAGAAAATTGCACGTTTTGGTATACACCCTCAGTGGCAGTAGAAGCAGCAGTTGCAACCCTAAAACAATGAAACCCCATCCCCCCAACAAGAACTTGTGGAACTTTTTATGCTCACGTCTATGTCGGAGTGTGTGTGTGCGTAAATAAATGTTGCATAAATAATTTCAACTCAATGACTTAATGTTGCTTTGGCCACCCGTGCCTTCCCATTATTGATTATTTTGTGCCCCGGAATAAGTTGGCTAAAGCAACCAAAATCCCGGGCAAGAAGGGGCAGCAGGTTGCAGGTTGCAAGTTGCTAGTTTCTGTTTGGCTGCTCTGCCCAGTTGCTGCAACCTCCATTCACTTCCTCGATGCCGGGGCACTCGAGTTTGTCGTTGGCTATTTAATATGCATTTTGCGCTAATTACAAATCAAAAGAAAAATTTAATAGCCCAAGAGTTGGCCATAAAAATGAAGTTGTCTAGAGCGGGCCGTGGAGTTCGGGTATCGGGGGGTTGGATGTCCGTTGGACGTTCGTTGCCGTCCGGGCACTGGTTTCTAATCAAAAATTGCTTTGTGCCACATTTGGCTCCTAACTCTAAATGATGGCAAGTGTGCTACAATTTAGTTTGACTATTAATTACAACAAGTTGCAGCAGCGGCAGCAACGGCAGCAATAGCAGCAGCAACAGCAGCAGCAACATGTTCTACATGTTTGCAAAGCCATGCAAAATTATTGATGATTTTATTAATTTGAATATTGCCTACGAATTGCTGTCGAAGACAAAACGCTCGCCAAACGACTCTCCTCGATCCGATCCGATACGATAGCATGCCCATCCTCTCCAGAGCTGGCAGCTTTGAATGATAAATTTTTTATGCCCGCTTCTTGGCGGCGATAGAAAGTTGCATGGAAATTGCAATTTATAGCTTGGCAGCAGCAACTGCAGCAAGAGCAACATGTTGCAGGTACCAAGAAAATGAGTATAATTAGACCGGTTTGTAATGCGTTTGCCAGTCGATAGGATAGGATAGGATAGGAGCTAAGCGTGTGTGTGTCTCATGTTGCGGATGGCATGTTGCTGGCGTGCATTGAAAATGAAGCTAGCTTGATTTGAATTATAGTTGCCAGCATGGCGATAATTAATCGTGCTATTTAGTGTGCTACATGAAATTCTACTAGTTTGCTAGTTATTGATTAGATTTCGTGGCGAGCAGCGATCGCAGGAAGCGACAAAATATTGCCGTTGCCGCATGTTGCTGCATCGCTAGCAATTGCTCTTGCCGTTGCTACTGCTGCTGTTGTAGCCACTGGCCTCCGTGTAATTTTGTTAGACTTTAATATGCGCAAATTGTACTTAATTTGGCTGCACATTTTGTCGCTCCGATTTTTGCTCGAGTCACCAGCTTTCACAACATATTGCCAGATCATTGCAGTGGCAACTTGCAACCTGCAACCTGAAGCATTGCTCCCTTAGATTGCACTGATAGCCTCCGCTTGCACTTCACTTGCTTTTGGCATTTGCTGTTGACGCATGCCTGAAATTATTTTGTGTATTGCCGATGTGCACTCTGGCTTTTGAGTTTGCCTTTTTGTGTTTGTTGCTGCTATTGTTGATATTATGCATTGTTTTTGCTTCTTATGCATATGCCAGATGCCAGGGCAAGGGACAAGGGGCATGGGGCAAGGGGGAAAGGGCATGGAGCTGATGGCCAGACATTTGCATGCAACGTACGAAATTAATTATTACGTCCTCTCACCGAAACCCTCCAACCACCACCTACCCAAATGCCTCCCGGTTTCCTGGCCAAAATCTACAACACGCTCAGCTCTTTGCTCAACTCTGCCACTCGGGCTTGGACTCCGAGGCAGAGGCATTGGCATTGCATGTCCTGCACACTCCAACTTTCAAGGCACACGGTTCCTGGTGTGTGTTCCTTCTTCCTCCTCCGGCCACTACTTGCCCCTGCCTCTTGTGGCTCATTACGGCGATGGCTGTGTGGCCGGAAAAGTGCGTTCGTTGACTGCTGCCGGCTGGCCAGTGTCGACATAAACAACAGACACTGAAAGAAAGGGTTCTTATCTGATTATATCCTTTACTCTGCACACAGTACATAAAATAAGAAGAAACTAAGTATTTTCTCATAGTGCATAAGCTGCAGAAAACTGAGGGTCCGAATTCGAGCTACAAAAGTTCGAGTCTGACTGCGACTCGAGTTCTGAGTTCCGAGTGCAGTTGCTTGCATTATTACAACTGCAGACACACACACACTCAGATAGAAGGTCCTGTGGTCCTGGGAAGGAGTTGAAAGGATTACTAGGAACGGGAGCCAGCTGTATGCATTATGCATTAAAATCAACGCCCGTTTTGTGTAGACCTGCAGACAATGCTGCCTAGGACCTGCACTTCTTCTGTCTTCTGCTCTCTGTCCCCGAAATTGGGGCTTGTGTTTTTTTTTTTGGGCCAAATGTAAAGGCATAGGCATTGATGTTTCCTTCGTTGGCCAAAGTTAGGAAAGCTCTTTAGGCAAATTTTTGGTTAAATTTAGGCGCCTTTAGGACCTGGCTTTTACCTGGAATTTCTCTCAGCCCCAACGATTATGAGAGCTCATTGTATTTAAAGTACGCTTTTGAAAAGTGTCTACTTCTTATTATCCTTATCTTGGCCAGAGATAGCATTCCATGGTCCATGTTTGTCCTGCACTCCCGAAACATTTTCATACGTACATATCCCTCCTCTTAATTTGGTCCTTAATTTCTCCTTTTTCTGGAAAACTTTCTTGCCAGACACGTACGCCGCATACTGCACCCCCGAATCCTTTTTGGTCAGCTGTCCCTCTTCGGACATAAATTATAATGCAGAGTAGGTGTAAAATTTTCGATCACGACTGTGCACAGACCCCTTACTCCTTCCACAGGCCACCGAAAGTTGCATCCCTCTTTTGCAGAGATATACCACCCGTATGCCTCAGAATTTGTGTCTATCATCTGGAGCTTTACACCGGAAATAATATATATATTTAAATATTTAAAAGTATACATAATTTTATAATATAATTATTTTTGTTAAGAAGATATAAAGAGATTCTTTTGATGATATTTCTATTTAATCGCCAAAATGACTTTATTTTATTTCTGTGCAATCCCCTCTTAACGTTTCCGGTGTGCAGACCGCCGTGACTGGAAAAGGACATGGCCTCAGAATCGGACTCCGACTCGAGCTCCGGCTACGCTTCGCATTTTGCAAAATTATGCGGCATATGTGGAGAGTCTGTGTGTGCCACCCCCAAGTTATTGTTGTTTGTGCCATGTTGCCGTGGTCAACCGACGGCCAACAGGGATAATTAATGAAATTAATGCGCTTGGGTATGGGTCTTAAGTGCACGGAATATATTCGATAAATGCAAATTCTAAATTATGAAGCCAAAGCCAGAAACCTGAGAAGGAGTCATATCCTGGAGGAGCTCCAACCAGACAGTATTAGATTGGGTACAGAAAATTGGGAATAATGGTTGGATTTCAGTCAGGTCTCTATATTTATTTTAATCCCTTAAAGTCTTTGTTTTCTTGACTTTAATTTTGTTCTTCAACTTATATCTCTGCGTTTAATTTTTAATGCCAGCCAAGGTACTTAACGAGGCCATTCTTTTATCCTTATTTTCAGGTGTGGCCCAGGATGCGAGCGGGTCAGTGACACGGGACATGGCCGAGGGCTGCGAGGACTCTGCCGGTGCCGCTGAATCCACAACGTCACAGTCACAGTACACACACAGTACGCTGGACAAGATGCTGGGCACTGTTCTCCCATGCGAGGCGGCAATTGGGGCAACACCCGGTGGCAGTAACAGCAGTAGCAGCAGCAGCAACACCAGCAACATCAACACCGGCGGCGGCAACACCAACAGCAACAACAGTAGTGGCGGTGGCAGCAACATTGTTAAGAGGGAGTTCTGCGATGGAAGTTTAATGCCCAGTGCTGGGGCCAGTGTTAACAATAATAATAGCACCATAACCAACAACAACAACAACAACAACAACAATAGTAGTAGCAATAACAACAACAATAATGCCAAATTGCAGGCACTGATTTGCAAAAGCAACACTGCCAACAACAATAGCAACAGCAACAATAACAATAGTAGCAGCAGCTCATCGTCCTCATCGTCGTCCTGCTCCTCATCCTCCTCGTCATCCAGCTCAGCCACCAGCACCCTGACCAGCTGCACCACCGCTGCCGTCGTGCCCTCCAACTGCTCCACGAGTGCCAACAAGTCGCCCGGCTCCGTATCACCCTACTCCCTCGGTCTCGGCATGGGTCTGGGCCTGGGCATGGGTATAGGAGCGGGTGCGGGAGCCAGCCCGAGTCCACTGCGCGAGGCCAGTCCGCTGCCCAGCAGCCGGTCGCCGCTGGGAGCCGCCGCCGCGGCCGCCAAGTCGCCCTGCAGCGGAGCAGCGCCCGCTTCGCCGCCGTCGGCCTCCTCCAACAGCTCGTCGCATGTGTTGGCGCTCAACATCAAAACCGAGTCGGTGAGTCGCACAGAAATGCTGAATCTGATTAATTCCCATATCGTATGAGCAACTGCAGATCAGTGGAGGACAGACGCGGTCACAATAGTAGCATTATTTACCCGATAATCTGAGAAATAAACCAGAAAAGTAATCATGTTGCAACGACTCCCATATGGGGTTGCAGATTCTTAAGATTTTTGTGTCAAAGCTACAGCTATTACTCTGACTGTGTCTGTCCAGAATTAAATAAATAACACCTTTGTGATTAGCTTGCGTGACACGTCTACCTGTAATAAGCATAAGCCGTCAAGAAACTTGTCTCTGGTGTTGAAGGTATATTAACCTCATGTCTTGCTGTGGGGACACTGGGGTCCTCGTGACTCACGTGCCACCCTCACGTCGCTGGATTGATTTTGATTTCTTGCTTGAATTTAATTAGCATGCACTCAGGCCTGAGACCGGGTTCGGGCGACGGATCATTAATTAGTCGCAGCTTTTGGACCGGCCTAATCAGTTTGATCGGCGGGCCAGCGGGCCGCAGAATGTTGCAACAACGCCAATCAAGGGCAACACCGCCGTCGCTGCCACAGCACTCTCAAGTATATAGTGCCCCGGGGCCGTTGTTGCTCAGTCGTGCTCTAGAATCGGTAAACAACAAAACGGCCAGCAAGCCAGAATAAAAGAATAAAACCTCAATTCCGAGCGCGGTCAAAATATTTCTGTCCCAATTTTAATGACCATAAAAAACCGATCACAGAAGGGAAAAAAAGACTTTTGTGCAATTGTCAGCAATAAATAAAAATTTCGCATGTCCTCGTCGGTTCGCAGCTTGGTTCTGTTTGTGTTTTTTTCTTATAAAAAATAAAGCTTTTTTTTTGTATATTGTGGTTGCTTGTTGCCTTGTGGCACATAGTTAGCCTGCGAATCAGAAAACTTTAACCGAAGCGGCAAGAACCAGAAAACAATCTGCTGATCACTGCGGGTTCTAATTTTTGTCCGCCAATGGGTCTTTGGCCGATTATTGTCGTTGGTCTTGTCGTAAAAATGCCTAAGTTATGAGTTAGCAAAATAAGGGATCAGCTTGTTTATCTTTCTTTTTTTGTTTTGAACTAAAAAGTGTGTCAACCGAAATGAATATAAATACGAAAAGGGCCGGGCATAAACAACTGACAGCTCAGAAATGCATGCCTATGGGAATTATTTGATAATTTTCCATTTAAATTCGCAATTAAATTGAATCGCTTGCCGATTGCTGACCCAATTCTAATGGAAAATCAATTCGCTGCGCAGTCTCGAGTATCTCTTCGACCGCATTCTGTGGCATTTTGGCCGCTTTGTCTCTGTCTTGGTCCTCGTATCCGCTGGATACGATCCACTCTAATGACACAATCAGCTCACACGATACAGGCACGCACACTCTGTCTTATAGAAACACTTACCTCCTCCACCGCCGCCACTAACAGAATGCTGTAAAAAGCAATTAATAAAAAATAAAGCAATCAAAATATAAAAAAGGAAAAAATGAGTAAACAAGAAAGGAAAGCTAACTTCGGGCGGAGCCGAAGTTGATATACCCTTGCAGTTCAGTCGCAGTCCGCTAGGTGGCGCCACCCATCTTATTTTATTAGATATATGGCGGATCGTTTATAGTCGGCCGATCCTTATGAAAATTGGCAGATCAGATTGTTTTCCCCAAAATAGAATCTGTACCAAATCCCATCTTTCTAACTTAAAAAACACCAAAGTTATGCCAATTTCGATCGTTCTATGACAGCTATCGGATATAGTCGGCCGATCCTTATGAAATTTTGTACATAAGATATTTTGGTCAAATATAACATGTGTAGAAACTCCCAACCCTCTAACTTAAAAAACACCAAAGTTATGGCATTTCCGATCAATCAGTTATATGGCAGCTATAGGATATAGTCGACCGATCCCGGCCGTTCCGACTTATATACAGCCTGCAAAGGAAAGAAGGGTGTGTGCAAAGTTTCAACTCGATAGCTCCAAAACTGAGAGACTAGTTTGCGTAGAAACAGACAGACGGACAGACGGACAGACGGACATGCTCATATCGACTCAGGAGGTGATCCTGATCAAGAATATATATACTTTATAGGGTCGGAGATGTCTCCTTCACTGCGTTGCACACTTTTGACCAAAATTATAATACCCTCTGCAAGGGTATAAAAATAGAAAAAGGTGCATTAAATTTATGTGCTTGCAGTCAAATGAGTAATCGACTGCGACGGCGAGACAAGCGGCAACAAAGCCGCAACATTTATTGAAAATTAAGCAAAAAACAAAAAGTTTCTAAAGAAAAAAAGCACAAGCTCAAAGGCAGCAAATAATAAGCGCGAAATAATCAGCACACACACACTGTTCACAGTAAAGATTGAGGAAAATAAACGTATAGGAAAATAAATTGTCTATTGGCAGCGCCAAACAAGAAAATCCAGGTGCAATAAAAATCGAATTAGAGGCCAGAGGAAAAAATAAAGTTATAAGTACAAAGCATTTTGAAAAATTAATGTGTCTCTCTGAGATATTAACAAGACTACATGATACACTAACTTGAATATTTTAAAGGAGGTAGCTTGAGACCACTCTTGTTGAAATGGAAACTGGTAGCATGCTTTTGAAAGCCTTTAACACCCTAATACCCTTACCTCAAGTAAAATATATTACATCTAATTATGAGGCCTAAGCCAACTACGCAGCTGTGTCCAGTTTTTATTTTTTTCGACCAATTGGCGGTTTCTTGAAGGCCTAGATAGCCGCCAACCCGCTGGGTGACTCATAGGCCTCTAATGAGTATCAGCCTGTGGCCAAGCCTTTTGGCCTTTTGGCTGGATAGGCAGCTAGGCAGCTCACCTGGTGAAAGTCGTCCACTCTAATTTGAGGCTTACTAATTATAAGCGGATCACAAGCTGTACTCGGACTACTACAACTCCTTCTGGGTGGAAAACATGCCGCGCATGCGCAATGAACCGCCCGAGAGTTCTACTACGTGCGTGCCAAACGGATTTGACTCTTGTGGGTGTTTTTTTTTTTTTCCACCTTTTATTTTCTCGTTTTCTGGTGCAGTGTCATCGCGATGATGACGAGGGGCCCATGCCGATGATGAAGTTTTTATGGCAACCGGTTTCTGCATTTTACTTTAAATGTTGCAAATATTTAAGCGGGATTATCCATCCACTGCCACACGGCCCCAGCTCCGTTTCGATGGAAAGCCTGGCCTGGCCTGGTTCTTTTTGTTTTTGGTCTTGTTTTGGCCTGAGAGTGTTCTTGGCCCTGGTTATCGTACTCCCAGCTGTGTTGCATGTAAATCGTTTGTAATTAGTTGAAAGTCTTGACGCGTAAGTGCAACACAAAACCAAAACAGCAACAAGAACGGAAAGGCAGCAGCAGCAGCAAAAAAATATTAAAGAGGAGCAGGCAATAATTGCTTATTAAATGAATGTTTTGTGCAAAAATTTTTATGACTAACCACGTGAGCGCTAAATTGACTGCAAATGAGCCAAAGATGGCCCATTGTCGGCACTGAAATCGGGGTGGGGCAGGGTAATTTAAATGGTAGATGCATTGATAAATGACTGGGGGCCTCTTAGCGGGCCCTGAGATCTTCGTATGCGGCCGAAATTTTAGATGCGTGCTACGAAAAACTTTTCACACATTATACCTCCCCAGTGTTTAAGGTGCCCCCATAAACTGCAGCCAGCTCCCAGCTCCTTTGTCCAAAAGTCCATTGGGGTTTTTGTTTTTGGAAGAAAATAAATTGGAAACCAACGAACCCCAAGACAAGACCCAAATTCCTTGGCAGACATTTTGGTTCGTTCGTTTTTCGTTGATATTAATTCAAAATTAATTGCAAATAAATTACAAAGCAATTTGTGTGTCGAGCTTGTTGGTTGCGGCTTTCGTCTGCGCCAACCAACAGCTGCATGCAACATTGAAATTGTCAGTGAGTTTAAGTATAAATTAATTATAATTATTATTGCAAGTAAGTTCAACTTATGCCCGTCCACGTAATGCCAATAATCATCGGGCCAACTCGACGCAGTGTAATAAGTATATGGCAAGTTGATTTTGACGTTGTCTCTGACTCTGACTCTGTTGGCCTGCCTTAATTTCATTTACGCAAAAGCCGAGAAAAAATAACAAACTGCAAATGGCAAATTGCCTTCATCTTAATTATGGTGGTATTAAAAAATTATTAACAATGTTTCTGACGTTGTGCCGACAACAGCATGAACTGGTTGTTAAACGTAGAGTCCAGCTTGTGGTTTTAAATATCAGCAAATAATAAGCTAATTTCTATTGCGTGATAATGCCATGTAAATACTGTACTTCAATGATTCATAGATGCATCTGCAGGAGTGGATGCACATATGAATCACTGCTCAGGATCCAGTCTTCTGACCTTTTCCTTAGTCATATGCCAGATGGGCATCCAAATAAAAAAAACTGGTACAGATCAGGACTGACCCCGAACTATCGATGGCATCCCGACTGGCGGGGAGATAGGAGGACCGGCCAAATAATTAGCGAAACGCGATTTGGGCCAGTTGCCGGGACCAGAAAGGCCGCCATGGGAGAAAATATAGAAACCATGCCCACTGGCCATATGAGCGGAAAGCTAGCGAGGCTGGAGTTTGGCATTAAAATAAATTTAATATAGCCGCCGCCGCAGCCGCCACCGATCTCCTAGCTTCGAGCCGGTTGGTCCATACCTAAGCCTGAGCCTCGGCCTGAGCCTGAGCCTGAACTTGGCTAAAAAAGAGCTGGGACAGGGGCCTCTCATAATTTGCGAGGAGAGTCCAGGAGGAAGCTGCAGGCCGAGTCGCCAGATCGAACTCGAAACCGAGACACTCCACAGACGCTGTGTGGCTGCCTCAACTTGGCTTCAATTAAACCTGGCTAGTATGTGTGTTTGTGTGTGTGAGCCAGCAATAGTTAAAGCCAAAAATAGCATTTAAACTCATTAATTTAACGCGTGATTATGACCATGTTTGTAAGAGTACAACTCCGACTCGGAGTTCGTGGCTTCGACTTGCCTGCTGGAAGTCTGTCGAGTCCGGAGTATGAAAAACGTTGCCAAAAGGCATAATATTTGTTGCTTGTGTTATTGTTACCACTCGCTGTTATTTTTGTTTTTGCAATTGATGTTGCAGCTATGCTGTTGCTGTTGCTGCTGCTGCTGCTGCTGATGCCTTTGCTCTTGGTTTTGGCATTTATTTTGCGCTTCTTTTGCGGCCCCAAGAGATGAGCGGGTATCGGTTTTTGGCTTGTGAATTGGCCTGGCCAGTTCGTTTCGCCTCGCATTGTCGATGTTTTATGCATCAGCGGGAAAATTCAGGCCACACAGATAGAAAATTAAGAAATAAAATCGAGGGTAAAATATCCTTAAACTTAAGACAAGCCGACTCTAAAAAATGATTTTGTTTCATTAGTTTATTGTTTCTAGGAAGAGTAATAGCTGAAAACTAGTCAGTAATTTATGTTTAAATTACCATTTGAGTTTATATTTTTTTATTAAGATTTCTGTCAGTGCATTTCCCTGAATGCGTCACAAATTAAATGCACATTCGCCTTGACTTAAGGAAAAAAAATCCACAAAACAAGCTGGAAAACCAAAAACATAAAAAAGATGCCACAATTGCGATAATTTTTCTATTTGTTAGCATTGCGTTTTGGCCCCAAAAGAAATTGGCCATGAGCAGACATACCTTTATGGCCCGAACCGAGCGGGAGAGCATTAATTTTTTTATGTGCTCATTGTGGGGCCAAGTCCAATGGCAATGGTCTAAGCCAAGTCCAAGTCCGAGCCAGGCTCTTAGCCCGTTTTGTTTATTTAGCCCAGCCATGCAAAGGAGGGACGGGACATGGTCTACAGGGGGGCTGGAGGAATAGGGTGGGGGTGCCTCTTCTCTACTTGATAATTGCAATGAAATTGCATTCTACTTCCATTTAGCCAAAGGCGCTAATTCGTTTATTATGAGCTTCGTGGGCGGAGCAGAGCGGGGAGAAGGTAGAACTGGGTGCTTGGTGCTGGGTGCTGGGGGGTCGTAGTCCAACTTAGATCCATTCCGCAGATGGCATAGAAAATTTCCAAGAAAAATGCATAATTTTCTAGTCTCTGGATTGGGTGTGGCACAGATAATAAAAATAGAAATAACAATGGCAATGGCCAACAAGTTTTCTCTCCGATTTTGTTTGTTTAATGAGTTGCTTTTGCGGGTGGATAGCTAGCCAGGCTGAGAAAGGATCAACCACCAATATATTGCAAAAAAAATATATTAAACAACATACAATTTTTTAAAACCAGTGACTTTGGAGAGTAATTAGTCTGCTAACTAATTGCCACTAATGTGCATGTGCAAAAAACAAGAAGGGCGGTCCATAGGACTTTTCAAAAGTTTGTTGGTGTCATCGTTAGTTGGCTTTGTGTTGTTGCTTTGTTATTGGCAGTGCCAATTAAGTGAAGTTTATGTGCATCAATAAATTATGAGTGTCGCAGCTGACATATGCGACACAGTTTATAGAATAAAAAAAAAAAGAAACCGGGTGCGGAACAGTTCGAGCCAAAAACATTGACGCAAAACTTTTGGCCAAAAAGGACAACGGAAATGTGGTTCTGTCGGCGAGTGCGACACATGTCGCTAAGGTAAAATAGTTATTAGTAAATATATTCAGTACTTTATTTGCATACCGCCCCCACCGCTCCCCTACCCCTCACACACACACACACTCTTGTCCTGGGCATGTATATTACACATCCGCCGGGTTGTCCGCCAAACAAGCTCGTCTGAGGGTAACTAATGAAACAATTGACGTGCAGAGAGGGACCCGAAAGCCGGTTGATACCCGAACCGAACAGTAGTTGACTGCAATAATTATTCAAGCGCCAAGAACAACAGCTACGGCAGGGCAGGGTAGGGCATGGCAGTAACAGGAGCAGGAGCAGGTGCAGGAGCAACATCGTCACCGTAGACAGCAACATCAATACGGCAGAGGAGCAACAGCAACAGCAGTTGCTGGATAGATGGCTATTATGCGCCCAACTTAACCTGTTTTAGTAATTAATTTGGGTATTGTATGTTTTAATTAGTTTAGAAGGCAGTAGTTGCACTAACGGCAAACAGGAGGCTCATCCCAGAGAGTCTTTTGAGAATAAAATTTCATTATGAGGCATATGTTGCGTGAACTTTTATAGAAAAGGTTTTGAGTTCAGCTTTTTTTAATTTCCTTTACCTTAAGAGCACTTTTTCAAACCCTTTTCAGAGACCATTTCACTAGAAATTTATTTCTTTTTACCGTCAATCGTAGTTGCAACCCTTCTGGCCACATCGCGAATACACACCCCCAACATTACCCGACATAGTCGGACATATTCCGGCTAATTACGAGTCGCCTTCGGGGGCGGCCAAAGCATATTTCAAAGTCCGGCTAAATACATTTTTAATTATGATTTTGCGTTAATAATTATGACCTAAGCTAACGGCAGCAACAAAACGAGTTGCAAGTTGCTGTCGTGCACGAGTTTGCTTGGTGTTGCTCCTGTTGGTGTTGCTGTTGCTGTTAGTGTGTTGCAGCTCGTAATAGCCTACGATACCCAGCGGAGTCGTCGAATGGTTTAAATTAATAATTACGCGAAAAAGGCAAAAAGGCGCAGGCCACGAGGCACCGACCAACGGCGACTGGGAGTCGTTCTTGTTGCATGCATGTCAGTGAAAATAATTAATGCACTTAATGTATAATTATTTCAATTAAATGATATACCCCCCTATTCGCAACCGCGATCGATCCGGTTCTCCTTCTCTTCGGCCTAATTGGGTGGGACTGGTAAGAATTAGGGTCGGCCTAATTGGCATTTCGTTTACTGATCACTGATAGACATACACATAAAATGAGGAGCCTGCTCCTGAATCAATCTGCGATTAAGAAGCCAAAGCTGATTGAAAACTTGTCTGGCCGTGCCTTCACTTTAGTCGACTTGACTTGGCTTAATTATGCTAATGTGGTGGCTAGTGACATTACCGTAAATATCATATGCTTGCTGTGAATTTATATTGACGGCCAATTGGATTATGGCCTAATATAGCCGAGCACTTAACTTAGTCGCCATTTGTCGCCGGGTGTTAACCAACTGATTAGCCGTCTTTCCCAATCGTACATTGGTCTCCACTCTGTATGACTTATGCTCCCCACCTGCAATACTCTAATCTTGGCAGCATAATTTAATGCAAGCTGCTAGCCAGTCTACCTGGCCGCTAATGCTCCTTTCTTAATTTGGTTTATTTTTTGTTGGCCACCCCGGCAATTATATTGCGATTAGAAAGTTTTTCTTCGCCGGTTCATGCCATTTCATATTTCTCCTCGTGTTTCTGCATGTGCAGAGTACGAATTTGGAAGGAGTTAGTATGCGGGTTAATGGCATATTTATTTATTATGGCCATTTTGTGCGAATTACGCTCGCGTGCTGAGTAACTTTAACTTCTCGGACTCAGGCTCTGGTTCAGACTCAGGCTTCCCCTTTTCTGGACTTTTCTCTTTCTCTCGCCACAGCCTAAAAATCGAACAGGCGCCCAGGAATCATTGGCAGCACAAATTACTTCTGGCTTTCTCTGCCACAAATTCTGGGCAGCCCACGCACTCTTTCGAGCCTCACAAACTTGGCTGAGAGGACATAGTACTTGGGCAGGAGAGAAACCTCCATTTGAGACAAAGAGAAGTTGGAATGTGGCAAGATGCAGAGTAACTGAGAGCAAGTCCAGAGTAACTGATACAAAAGTGGCTTAAATAAAATGTGGAATTAATACTTGATTTGTCTTTAATAGTATTAGATAGGAGAATCTCGAACAACTTCCATTAAAATCATGTCTTTCCCTGCCAGTGCTACCAATTTAATTATGCCATGTCCAGCAGCTATTTTAGATTTGATTTTCCTGCATGTTTTTTCAGTTTTTCCTGCTGATGTTTGTGTCCTGACATCAGAACCCTTTTCCCTCCTTCCTCCGGCCAGAGTATTTTTCATATTTTAATTTAAATTAGAGGGCAACACCCACTAAGCCACTCAGTACTCAGTGGATGATGGCTGCTGCTGCTGCTTCCACTGTTGCAGACAGTGGAAAGCTGCTCGTAACTCAGTCAGACACTCGCTTCGAGCTTAACGCGCTGATGTATGCTAATGAGCCGGCATTGTCGCCGACTCCGGCTCCGGTTCTCTCCCTCCTCCTACACACTACGGCTCTAACTCGATTGCCGGAGCTGGTGGCGGTGTGGGAGGAGCTGCAGCCGGAGCGCTTCCATAAATATGCATAATGCAATTAACAGCCAAATGTAATTGCGAGCCAGAACAAGAAGGACGAAAAAAAAACAAGAGAAAGTTTTCAATAACAGAGAATCGAATAATAAATACCCGGTACTTGGGTCAGATCTTTCTACTACTGTCTATCTACTAAGATAAGTGTATTGTTCTTGAAATAAATATTACATAACTCTAAGGATTTCCATTAATTGTTCAAACTTTCCACTCGGCTGTGTTAACTTTCCACATACCTCGTACCAAGAGCTGGCAGGAGAGCTGCCTGGCTGCCCGGCTGCCTGGCATTAGCAGCTGACAAACCACCCGCATGGCATTCACTGTCTCGTCACATCACATCACTTGGCGCTACATGACAGGGTTTCTTTCTCTTTCCTTGAACGGCCATCCGTCTCTTTTGGTTTGCATATGCCCGACTTTCCCGGACCGACCAGCCAACCGGCCAACCGGCCAACCTGTTCCCTCGCACATTTTAATTAGGCTATTAAACAATTGCAGAACGCATGTTAGTTAGGCCCCGGGTTCGAGCCGGAGTCTCGAGCCTCTAGCCTGTCTCTCTAACCAGTTTTCCGCCAGCGGCCTGTCCTCGCAGTTCGCAGTTCCGCCTCAAATCGAATTGAATTGAACCAAAATACTTCGAATCTGCCCCGGCAAATCTGTGCCAAATTTCGCATAAGCTCTACCAACAGTTCAGAGCCGAATAACCGTTGCGTGCCTAGGCCCAGTCAGCAATTTTGGCTTTTGGCTTTGTCTTAGTATATGCAGTGAGAGAAAAAGTGACAAAATATATTTAATAAAATATACAAATTCATTTAATTAAGAAAATTAAATACTCATGAATAGATTAATCTCTTTTTTAATAACTTATGAATAGTGTTTCAGTTTCTTAAATATTTCCAAGTGCTTCCAAGTCTTTAACTCCAACTATTTTTTGGGGCCCGGCTAACTCCGCTGACTTCATTCGACTTGGCCTGGCTGATTGGGCGCGCGTTGTTTTGCATTTCCAGGCCAGAAAACGGCGGACGGGGCTGCGTAATAAAATGCATTTTAATTTGGCTAAATGTTCAATTAAATTTAAACATGCGCAGTCCGCTGTTCGCGTTTTGTGTTGCCTGTCGCTCCGCTGTTTCGGCTGAAAAGTGACAGGACCCTCTTCTGATTCGACAGATTTTCAACAGTCCTTGGATCAGATGTCAGACTTTTAGTTTTTATCAAAAAGAAAAGTATCCGCTACCTCCATTCAGAAAAAAAAAAAATAGAAAATTTTAATTTGAAAATTCTGGTAATAAATTAAATGAATTGTTTTGGAAATGTTTTGGTCAACACTTAGCCGGGCCTTCACCAGGCGACAGAACTCCTCAGCATCTGCTGGTCCGCCAAAGAAGCCATCGGGATCCGATGGTCCGCCAAAGCCACCGGGATCTGGTGGTCGGTCAAAGAAGCCACCGGGATCTGGCGGTCCGCCAAAGAAGCCACCAAAGAAAACGGCTGAGTGCGAGACTCGAACGATGTGCAACCCAGGCGCGTATTGCGCCGAGTCCGATAGGTTTATCTCCATGTGGGATCCCCCGAAGAACCGCCGCAAGCCATATCCCTTCATAGTCAGCCGCTCCAATGCGCTCTGCTGCGAGCCGAACTGCACCAAGCCGCTGCCCTCGTTCGATGAGCTCTACTACTGGCCTTCGTGCAAGAACAAGAAGTACCAGAAGCACTGGGTGGAGTGCCCGCAGTTTATGATGCGCGTGAAGAAGGTCTGCGCCTACGACAAGCTGGAGGCCCTCATAGGGGAGTCGAATTTATCTGGGCCCTGCCCCCATTTGGCCCAGCTCGCCCGCTGCATAAAGGGCCGTAAGCCTCCCATATGCTTCAAGGCCAAGACGCCCTCCTGCTGCCGCCGACTATGCGCCCCCATGCCTTGCTGGTCCGAGTGCAAGAAGCCTCCGCTGGCCAAGAAGCCCCGCCGCCCGGCCGAGTGCGAGTGCAAGAGGCCGATCAGTCTCTGCGAGGTGGAGCGCGGACGCGTGTATGCCTTGAAGCATGGCGAGAATCATGTGTGTCCTGCCGCCATCAAGAGATACAAGGAGAGGAAGGCTAAGGAAGCCGCGAAGGCGAAAAAGGATAAGGGTCAGAGGAAGAATAAATCGGCCAAGGATGCCAAGAAGGAAAAGTGCAAGAAGAGCAAGAAATCAAAGAAAGATAGCAAAAAAAAAAAATAATAAATTCTAAATTTTGTTTTAAATTTCGACGACCCATCTGGATGACCACTCTAACCAAATGGCTTTACCACTAAAATCCTATTTTGAGAACTCCAATCTACGCCCAAAGTTTCATTTTAAATCCAATCGAAGAAATTTGGGAATGAAGAACCTCTCCCGAAATGGCGTGAGAAATAAAATATCAAAAGAGAATCATTTGAATTATTTTTGTGTCTCAATTGGTTGGAGGATTTTTTATCTACGGCATAAAGATTTTAGAAAAACTTTCCTCTGGCTTTACACAGAAGTTACCAGGTTCGCAGACTACAATATTTTAGGTAGGACAGCTAGTTATTGGTTAGTAATATCACTCGGCTTGGCCATCAGAATGGTAGCAACATACTGGTTTTTTCCTTCCTCTAAATTATTTAGAGCCTGCCTCAAAGCCAATCTCATTAAATGCCGCGACTCGGCCTCCGGAAGTTCGGCCCAAACGTTGTATCTCTTGTCCTGAAACGGATGCACTTCATCCTCCATAGTTTGTGACCCTTTCATCGTGGCTTTTTTGTTACAGGCCTTTAAGCTCATACTGCGGTTTGGCTTATTAGCCGGCACTACGATGGTCTTGAAGGGTCTGTAGGTATGGATGTCTTCTTTAGGATTAGCGGATGGGTTTTGCGGGTTTTGGTCACCGGCCTTCTTGGATTTCTGATGGCTCGGATTTGCGTGAGGAATGTTCTTGTTTTCGTCGGAAGACATCCACTGGAGAGGTTCAGCCTCCGCGGTGCAAGCCAATCGATTTCCGTCAGCCACTGAATCATAATCCAATAGATACGATTGCGGATCCAGTTCGTATGCCGAGATTAAGGGAGCTCCAAAGTCCTCTTGAAAAGGATCATCGTCGTCATCGGTTATTTCTGAAACTTCAGATGTGGACTCGTGAGAATCGGCATCTTGAGGAGCGTCTTCCTTGGTTTCCACCTGAGCTGTTTGCTGCTGTCTAGAAGCCTCCATCTCCCTGAAGACAGGCAGCTTTTTCAAAAGACTTATAACTTCATGTGCTTGAAAAACCTCCACTAACTTTTCATCCTCCGCTTTATGTTCCTTTAAGACGTCTTTTAATGAACTAATTTCCGATTCAACAGACCCTAGGAGAGTTTTGTGGCTTTGTCTTTGTTTGGAATGAAGATAGCCCCAAGAAGCATTCTCGGGCCCCACATAAGCGGATCCTATATTTTGGCAAGCGATCGCTGGATTTTCCGTATTCTCCAACGTTCTCAGGAGGCCTGATATCTCACGTATTTCTTTAATCATTTCGTTCAAGTTTTCGTGGACGTAGTCGATGAACTGAGGATCCGGTTCTTTTGAATTCACTTGAAGGGCCAGACGATCCCGTAGAGACCGCAGTGGATAACTAATAGAGTCCTCCCGCTTGGGACTGGGATTCTCGGCGTATTGGTAGTCACTCAACGCAGATATTTTGATACCGTCCTTGGAATTCGTCAGATTAGTTTGGGCATCTACGTCCAGTTCGTTGGGCTTGAAGTTCCACGTAGCGGTCATATCCTCGTCCTTTTCATCGGGGAGCTCAGAAGATCTGATCTTGAGATCAGAAGTTGTAGCGGCTTTTGATTTCCGCTCGGTATGGACGTACAGATCGTACGCTTGTCCCTCGAAGTTATCGACATTGAATTTTCGGCGTCTTCGATTTGCATTCCTGGAGCTCTTTGGTCGTAAAAATTTATCACAGTCATCTGACCTCCAGCGTATGGAATCCGCAGGCCTTATGCGGAGCGACCCGGAAAGAAATCGCGGCATCCTGCTGAAAGCCGATAGACGAGACATGTTTGAATTTTGGATATGTTTTGGAGTTCAGGGTTCCGGAAGTTAGCTCAAATGTTTCAAAGTGAGTTACATATTTGAAGTTAGCCTCAAATGTCCGGAAAGTTTGCTGGCTATGTCCAAGATTGCTGAGATTTGGGGGAAAACCTACGATCACCGGCAGACCATATCCAAGTGTGAATATTGGCTTCCGGTGATTGAAAGTTTTCCGGGAACTATGCAAAGTCCTTTGCTCCAAGCATCAAATGAAAGGACTTTGCATAGGTGGCACTCTTAGAATTTTTGAGGTGCCTGAGGACACTTGGGGCAGGGACAGAGGGGGATTCCGTGCTTGGCCATACGAGCGGCGTGTGAATACATTTCACACATGAGTGGCATTATCCTGCATCTGCACTCGGGCGGACGCTCTGGGACGATGGCTCGATCTTCCTGCAGGCACTCGGAGAAGCTGGGAAACGGACACTTGATCTTTTTGCAACCGGTAGGCGTTCGTACGATTTGGCAGGTCGGAGGAATCCGGGCCGCGCGACAGCAGGGCATCGTCAGGCGCTGACATTCCTTGGCCTTGCGGTTAATGCATTCCATGCGTTTCTTCTCATGATCCATGTTGCAAGCGGATGTCGGACAGAGTGGCAGGTTGCGGCGCATCACCTGTGGCGGAACGGCGTCGCACCAACAGCACACCCGCTTGGGCACCATCCGGGGACAGCACTCCCACCAGGTGCGCTGGTAGGTGCGGCACTTGTCCGAGGGCTTGTAGTAGAGAACGTCGAAGCGTACGTCTTCGCACTTGGGACAGCAGTGCTCTGGGTAGTGCCACAAGTACTCGGGCCGCTGATCCTTTGCATCCTTATAGTTCTCCCACATGGAGACGAAGGGATCGGGCCTAAGTTTGAAGTCCTTACTGTGACCGGACTTCTCGCAGGGGCGCTTCGAGATGCGCGAATCCACGCAGCAAGGATATCGCGGCTTCTTGCAGTCGATTTCGCTGCAAGGACGTACGGGTGGGTTCGTGGGACTGCACGGAGGTTCCTTCACGTTCTTACATTGTTTGTCCTTGGTCGCCGGACAGTCTATCGGCTTCCGGTAGTCGATCTTATCCTTTTTGAAAAATGCCTGGCTGGAACAAATTTCCCTAACCGGAGCAACGAGTGCCGGAAGGGATCGTGACGGCAGAAGCCTCTTGCTCAGGTAGCTGAGCATGGCTGCTGATTTTGAATTTGGCCTCCTTCTCGAGGAGATTAAGTTCCAAAACGTAAGCCGAAAGGGTGGGGTTTAAAAAGTTTAGTGTGAGATTTTTTGAAAAGGCTATGTCATTATCTATCCATTCCGGCTACTTAATAGTTTATTGGGCCCGGAAATAAAAAACAGTCTTTTGACACGAAACATTTAATACAATTATAATTGGTCCGTTCCCGGATATCTGTTGCCCTTCTCATCTGCAACTCAGTCACAAAACACGTTTTCGCGTTTGTGGCTGAGCTGCATCTGAGCCTGGCAACAGCACCAAGGATGATCCACTAGTGTCCAGTTAGTAGCAGTCCCTATACAGCTTTGTGCCATCGAATGTGGGGGTGTTCTGTCCGAAGGGTTTCCTGGGCGCGTTGGGGCTTTTCTGGTTTTTGAAGAGACTGACCAATGATGGTCGGTATTGCATGGACCTCTGATCTTTCCAATCCCTGAGGTTGGTTGATGTTTCGATATTCGCCGGATAGCCCCCACGGATACGTCTTATTCCGCTACCCGCGCCCAGGATGGGAAGGCAGGCCGCCGGATCTCCAAGAGCCCTCTTGCGTCCGCGCTGGAATCGATTACCAAAGCCGGTATTGATGCCGCCCAATTGATGCCATTTCCCGACGAAGCACGTCTCGCCGGCGGGTGCCGCCAATTTCTTCACCTGGCTGGCGGCGGTCAGCGGCTTCAGATAGGCCACGGTGGCCTCGGTCTTGGGCAGGGGACTCAGCACCCGGGCGGCGCACTGTGAGTGGTTGCGCACCACCGGTGGTTGGGCGCGAGCGTATCGGACCAGCAGCTTCGTAAGGCGCTCGGCACAAATTGTGGCCAAAACGGAGGCAGCCATTGTCGATCCTCTCGAACTGTCGCTGGTATCTTCTGCTCTATAAATGTTTTCTCTGGTTTGTTTGAATGAAAACGTTCGATTTGGAAGCCTTTTACTTGATTAAAAAAGTGGCACACCGGAATGAGTAAATCGGAACGGGTTGGGTTGAGTGAAATTAATGGCAAGGCCATCGCTATCGGGTTTTCAGTAATGTTAACTTACCGCTGAGAAGGGATGTTAACTTCATTAACAAGGGAAGTGATAATCCTTGAACAATAACAATATCATAAGAGTTGGAAATAAGTTTATTTATGTACAATGGATTCTGTTAAATTGAATGCCGTAATTTTGAGTATTAAGTCCTGACTTTCTGAGCGAAACAGTAACGACAACTAGCCCTTACAGTTTCGCCCAGGAAGTCAGAACTTATGATTGAATTTGTGTCCCCCGCTAGACGTGCTTTAGCTTCAGGGTCTCGATCCTCTTGGCCGCTCTCAGAGCCACACAAAGAGGAATGGGGTCGGGGCAGAGGCATTCGGTGGGTCGGCGTGGGCGGGCCCACTTCTTGCGCAGCTCCGAGAATGAGGGGTAGGGGGCTCGCAGCTTCGTGCAGCCGGTGGGGCGCTTCATGCCCCTGCAGTGCGATTCGCAACGCGCCGGCTTGCAACAGGGCCAAAACATCTTGGTGCACTTGCTCGTTGGATCCTGCTCGTAGTGGACAGCGGAGCAAAGTCTTTTGAGCCTGCTGTAGTCTCGCTCGCAGGCTGTTCTGGGGCATTCTTCCTTGATGCGGTAGAGAACCTCCGGCGGCTTTATGCCATCCAAACAGCACACCTTCTTAACGCGCTGGTGCAGCGGCGGACACTCCACCCAGGTGCGCTGGTAGCACCGGCACTTGTTCGAGGGCGTGTAGTAGATGGCATCGAACCGAGGAAGCATATCCGTGCAGTGTGGTTGCTGATCAGTCCGGCAGGGTGGCTCCCACATCGATCGGAAGGGTTCCGGCTCTTTTGGAAGCTCTTTTTCCTTTTTCCTTTGGCCAGCGCACGGATCACGGTGAGCCGATCGCAGAATGCAGCACTTCGCCACCATCTTCTCGTAGTTGTCCAGGAACTTCTCGCGCGGCAGTTCACGGTTGATCACATTCCTGGCCCCTGGGCAGCCTCTCGAAGACACGTGATGGCACATGGGATCCGCATCGATGCAAGGTGGATCCGGAAAGGAAGGCACCTTACAGGCCAGACCCCTGGTTGCCGGCCTGAAGATGACGCGGAGTGCTGACTGCAGCTTCATAATTTATGGGGGGAATTTTGAAACGAATCAGAAAACCAAAATCTAAAAAATAAAAATTAAAAACTCTGCGGTTTTCGTAGAAGGCCTCGCATCACCTATCCAAATGCCGTTCTAAAATCTATAGGAATGAAACGACAAGTCTAAAAAATAGGGCTTGGATTTTTACCTCATGGGTTACCAATGGGTTGCAGATGGTATTCCCAACAAAGTCTCATTACCAGGGGAATCGCATGCGGGGTCTAAAGGGAGTGAACCCTATTAAGGGCCTAGAACAGACTTTTCTGGTTCTACCCCGTTCATGGTAAGCGGTCCAGGCTTCGCACATGCTGGCCGGTGCCGAACAACTGCACTCGGTAGGACAAAATTTGGGCATCAGGTGCCGGCATGCCTCCGAGAAACTGGGCATCGGGCTACACTTCTTCTTGCAGTTGGTGGGCCGGCGGATTATAAGGCACTTGGGAGGAGTACGACCTGGTCGGCAGCCGGGCTCTGTAAGAGTGGCTTTGCATAGTAGGGCCATCTGATAGAGGTGCATTTCGATTGGCGATAGCCGGGTTTCAGCGGGGGGATGAGGTCGCCGCTTTCCCGTGGGATAGTACTCCGGATCCGGGCAGCAGTAGGGCTTAGGACGCAGCCAAATAAGTGGACACTCGGCCCAGGTGCGCTGGTAGCGACGACTCTTGTCCGACGGCTTGTAAAGTGTAGCATCACGCTTTATTAAGGTGCAGTCCTGTTCGCCTTTGCTCCGCGCGTAGATTTCCTTAAGGCGCTTCGGGTACTCCTTCTCCCAAAAGTTGGAAGTGACACTCCGGCCGACACACTTGTTTTCCATCTCCGGCCAAGGACAAAAACTCTTTCCCGACGAACAGGCGGCTATCTCCTTATCACGCATCTTGCAACATTCACCCGAGCTGGCATCGTAGTTGCCCCAGTCGTACTGCCCCTCACTGGATTTGAACCTCTGGAAAACCCTCAGCATATGGGCCGATTGCAGGCGAAGCTTTCGGGTGAACATGATGAACCAAATTTAGAAAGGCCTTGACCGAAAGGGTGTGAACTAAAAATTGGACGCCAGAGATCTGACACGTCAGCAAAGGGACCCCCTGTCCATCGACCACGTTCTAAACACATAGTACTTCAACTTGTATAGGCTATATTTTATTTGAAATAATAATTTTGTTTTAGTTTGTTTGGAAACTCTTTTTAGCTTTTTGGGGGTACCACAGATTTTAAAAGTACACGATCCTTAACATAGCCGATCACGAGGGACAAACTATGACTTTTTCATTCGATAATGATTCCACACGGTGCACGTGCTTGGTTGAGGTCGAATGCAAAAGCATTCGACGGGTGGCAAGTGTGGACTTTTGGCTTTATCGCACTCCGAGTAGCATGGGTACTTCGTCTTGCGTCTGATGCACGGCAACATTGATCGCCCAGCGTAACATTTACCGGATAGGGCTGGCTTGCAGCGGGGCAGCTGGAGCTTAGGGCAGGAACTTTTCTGCAATCTTTTACAGGCTGCCAGCCCCAAGCTCCGGCTGCCCTCTGCAGATGGCTTACATGTTCCATATGATAAGTTTTTACGGGGTCGCCGTTTAAACTCCACAGGCTTATGTGTACACACGGGCTTTCTCTTGGGTGTCTTGACAATACATTCCTTCCATGTTCTTTGGTATTCGCGGTTCAGTTTGTCGGAAGGTTCATAGTAAATGGAATCCATAGCCGGAAATCTATCGTAGCAAGGATCAGCGAGACAAAGCTTGCTGGTATTAATAAAACTATGGACTGAAAATTCTGGATCAGAGCGGCACTTGAACTCGGTGCGACGCATCGCCATCCAACAGATGTCGGCAGGGTCCCTTTTGGTCACATCTGGGCTCTTTAACTTCTTCAGATCCTTTCTCGGTTTCGGCATCGGGTAATCACTCTTCGAACGTATTGTATTGTTGAACGACATAATAAGTGTGGACGGCATATTTCCCACAGTTCTTCTCGTCACAAACATGGCTACCGTGTTCTAGAATTTCAAACCAACCGATGCTCAATACTTACTATAGTCGAACAAATTTAGAAATTAAAAAAAGGCCAAGATAGAGTTACTGGTGAGAGCATCGGTCAAGCTCAGAATAGTAACTGACTGTTAACGGGTTTCAGTTGATATGTCACAACATTGACAGTTTTACAAAAGCCCACTCATGATCCAATATACAGAATATTGCAAAATAATCAAACAAGTATAAATCTCTAACCATGTTAATTAGATTTCTCCCACTTTGATGAAGACCTTGATAATTTCTAAGCAATTATTACCCTACACAATATTTGATTCCTCTTTCTTATAACATTCATTGATTATTTAATGTATTATTTAATTTATTCTAAAATAACGAGCCCCAAACCAATCCCATATGAAATTACCCATTGTGGCATCCTGGATACACATAGATAACCCCATCCAGTATCCATATCTTGGCCAATTTTCATCCGTTCCTGGAGAGGGATAGCTTGATCGATTTGTAGCTCAAATATCTTTTATTCTGCACCAAAATCGAAAAACATTTTTTTTAGATTTTTTCCAATTTTATGGGGCATCCCCTTTAAAATGTAGACAGAGAATGGAGACCCCAACATGACCCACTGCGAAGGCTATATCTTGGCCAATTTCCATCCTATTCTCGAGCGCAGTACCTTAAACGATTTGTGGATCGATAAATCTACATCAAAAGCTGATAACAAAATATTGTTTCAATTTTTTATATAGACCCCAATATGACCCACTGCGAAGGCTATGTCTTGGCCAATTTTGATCGTATGCTAGAGCGGAATACATAAAACGATTTGTGGATCGATTCTCCATTCTCCATCGATTCTGCATTAAAATCTGAGGATTTTTCATCCATATCTTTGCAAATTTTTCGAACCCCTTTTAAAATCCGGGATATCCCTATACGGCCCAGACCATAATTTGTTTAGATGATAATTTTTTCCAAAAGATGTTATTTAATACCACAAATGTTCAAATTTAGATTGTGTAGATCAATTTAACTAACCGATGATTTTTTCACAAAAGTTAGACCTTTTTTTTGGCATCGGGATAGCGTAAGGGGCAGACTAATCAGACTAGGTAGAATCCCTCTTGTCCAATGCGGTCGGAGAACACCTCTGCCTCATAGTGTCGCATCTTGTTCTTCCTTTGATCCGAAAGAAGTTTCGATATGAACTCGCTGGCAGGCACGGTGATCTTCTGAAGACGTCTTGTGGGATCCAAAGACTTTATGAATGGATGAGCAGTGGCAGTTGGGCCAGAGTCGGCACTAGCGCCAGTGCCGGCGCTATCTGAGATGGCTCCAGATGCCGAAGTGGCATAATCGATTCCACGCTTAGCCCCCCGGGAGGCGTGGCCAGAGGTCCTGGATGATCGGTTCTCATCCCGTTGCGAGCCCGATGACATCTCTTCCTCCATAGTGGTCTGCTCCTGCAGCTCCTCGCGCTCAGACCGTCGGGCAGACTTATTGCTGCTTGTTCTCCTATTGCCTCGACTTTCGTTGCGGCGACCACCTTGTCCGGGCCCCTCTTCCGGTTCCTCCGTCATATGCTGCTCCGACCAGGTTTGCTGGTAGACGCGTTCGCGGTAGGAATTAGGCTTATAGTGCATATCATCCAATCGGAGCTGCTTCATTCCCCGTGATATGACCGGCTTGAAACACCTTGAAAACCTGCTGCAATTGCATACCAGAGCTTTTGACGAATTCATTACTTTTTTAATAATTTTGATTCCTCAAATTGTGAGACAAAAAAATAAATATTTTCCAAAAGTTCCAAAAAAAAAGAAGGAAAAAAAATATTTATATAGCTTAGCCCGAAATGAAGCTTTATTGTAGTAGACGAAAGATAAATTTGGGAAACGTGTTACATCTGGGTTTAGAGTTGAAAGTCATGGCTGCCTTAGTTTTGGAAAATTCTTAATTGTACAAAATATTTGATAGTCATTTTGGTAGAATTCGACAATTCAGTATTCAATGGAATTTATGTTAAATTCAAGCATCGCCTACTCTGATGCGACGTTCCTTAAGATTCAAAAATTACTCTATTTGATAAAAAGCAAAGCCAAACCTTCGGTGAAAACTAGACTAGATCAGCTCTCAACTATCTCCCATTGATTCCCAACTGCCAACCCAGAAAAAATCTTCCCAAATAAGAAACCATTGATACTTTATATAAACATTAGCGTTCTTTAATTTCATCGAAAGATTCTTGGATGTAGCCATTAAAAAAGGTGACTAGATCATTGAATTTTGTTCGTCTGGGCAAACAACACCTAGCCTTCCAGTGCTACCCACGGCAAGTTACATTTATTGAGTCTTCAGTCTTGTCCAGTCAATCTAGAATTTGGCAGCGTATCGAGGATGTTTCTAAGCCAAGTCAACCTTAGAGATTCACAGTGTACCGGTTGTGGTCAGCACTTGTCGAAATCCCAGCAATCGCACTCCTTAGATGGTTTTGGATCTGTTGGCTTTCGCTTGCATTCCGAGTAACTGGGGAATGGCGTTGGCACTTTCGAGCAGCATTTCTTTTTTGGAGATCGCTTGCAACTGCGCTCCTGTCTGCCCTTCCCCTTATCCTTCCCCTTTGATTTTGATTTGGAGCCTTTACCGCATTTTGAAGGGGAGGAGCAGTCACCAGAGCTAGAGCAATTGGACCACCGGCTAGCGACGATTGGCATTAGGTTTTTGAGTAAATACTTTCCGAAAGGTTTCAGCAGCATATTTGGAATTTGGAAAACGGTTTAAGACGATCAGGTTTGATTAAACAGATCACTATTGTAGTTCTGGAAGGTAACTAAGCACTGGAAATTTTTTGATGCGAGCGGCGCAAGGATTCCGACCGAACTGTCACCGTTTCTCCATTGCCGCTCCATAGTTACAGAATGTTCCGTCATGGCCGTCTAGAATTCACCGCATTTAACTATAGGATCCTTTCCCCTGGCTATCCGGCGACGCAGCTCAGCCCACATCTCGCAAGCCATTGGAACTTTCAAGCACAAGCACTCGATTGGTGGTGCCTCGGCAAGTGCGTCCTTCTTGCATTCTGAGAAGCTCGGATATGGTGCAAGGCGCTTCTTGCATTTAGATATCCTGCGAGTGAGCTTACAGCTGGGTGGGTTCCTGACTGGCTCACAGCAGGGTAGGACCCACCGGGGACACACCAGCTTATCCTCCTTTTTGCATACCATGGGGTTTAGCATTGTCATTGAGGGACGGGCCGTGGCAGCGTTCACCTTGCGCTTCCTACGGCAGGGCTTCGGGCGTGTGCTCTTCTGGTAGATGCAGACCTTCTTGGGCTTGATCAGAAGTCTCGGGCACTCGTTCCAAGTGACCTGGTACTCCCGCTCTGCCTTATTCGATATCCGATAATGCTTTATATCAAGGCGGACTGGCACGTAGCACTTTTTCTCATACTCGCACCCGGGAACGTACCACATCGACTTCATTCTTAGTTCGTCTGCCGTTTCCATCGTCTTCTTGGGCTTATCCTCGTCCACTTCCTTCTTTTTCTTTTTTTGACCCATTTGACAAATGGTGCCCTTGAAGTGGGCAGGGCCGCAGCTTTTGCTCACATCCTTTTCCGCTTCGCACGTCTTCGGTTTCGGGCATTCCTCGGGTTCACTGTCTTTTTTGCCTCCTTTTTTGCCACCTTTTTTGCCACTGCTGTAACGCCGGACCTGGATGGGTTGAAGGAGAACGCTGGGGAATTCCCTTTGGCGCAGCAGGCCACTTTTTTTCACCCAGTCGACCTTCAACTGGGTGCAGGAATTCATAAGGGATTCTATGCACGGTATCATGCTACGGTCCATCAGCAAGCGACACTTCAGACGCAACATTCGTAACATTTTGAAATTTTAGTGTTTTTTTTTCAACAAATTTTGATAATAGTGCCGAAAAGGACCGAGAAAGTGTTAGGCCGAGGACTGAAACGTAGACTGAAGCTACCCAGAACACACACGGACTGAGTCACAGTCGAACGCCAACTAGATTACATGTTCAGGAAAAAACGGATTTTAAAAAATTTCCACAGCCTACTAGAGATCCACATTCTCATCTATGCGCGTAGCTTCTCTGACTAAGTGTTTTGTATTAGAGTAATTTATTTAAGTTAAAATAATAATATTATTAATAACTCATTAATATGTGTCATCCCAAAAGGAAGAATATTTTACCACAAAAATCATATTTCTTTGGCCTGTAACTCAATGTTTTCTAAAGATCTTTCCCCTACCAACATAATACCTAAATATCAATAAAAAATTTTCCAAAAAAGCATGCCTTGAAATGAATTTTAAGTATAAATACCAGATGATGTTCCCCGTAGAGCTCAGTTTGTCTCGACTTCTTCTAAATTAAACATCGGCTCCATGAGCTGAATGTTTTTCGGTTTATTATTTTAGTTAGGAAATTTCTCAACTAAATACTTGTTCGGTTTCGGAATTTTCTTTTTTTTTTTACGGTGTCCTTTTATAAATATAGTGGTTAGAATCTGAAAAGCACGAAAATGTCATTGTTACGCAGTGTGTTAAAGGGGGGAATAGGGGCCTGCCTTCTACCAAGAGGCGCGACTAAGATGGTATCGATGCGTCGATATGGAAAGAAACCAGATCATAACCCATCACCTAAGTGCAGTGACTCCAAGAAAGGTGGGGGCTGCGGCAACTTCAATGACTGCGGTGATCCACGCTTCGAGTCAAAGGACCGTAAGGTGGTGGATAGCGATCCCTTCCAGTTTCATCATCTGGTCGCTATGCCGGAAGACTGCTGTGATGACCCCTGCTTCGATAGATTCCCTCCTTTTGACGAATGTTATTACAAGATCTCGGACAAGGCTAAGCGTCACTACCAGGTGACCTGGGTGGAGTGTCCGCCCATCAAGATCAAGCCAAAGAAGATATGCTGCTTCGAGAAGGGCATCCGTCCGCCGATCCCGCGTCGCAAGCGCAAGGAGTTCAAGGCGGAAGAGTGTCCTCAGGAGCGTGAGTGTACATTTGCCGATGGTCCCTGCCCCAAGATACGGCTTCCCGGCTGCAAGGCCGTTCGCAAGTCGGTGTTCTGCACCCTCACGCGCAGGATTACCCCGTGCACGAAGGTAAAGGCCCCATACCCTTCGTTCTCAGAGTGCGATCGTCCCAGGATGCGCCCTCATCGTCGTATCGAATGCAATTGCTTGACCGTTCCTTCGCAATGTGAGCTAGTCCGTGAACTCAAGGCTCGTGGAGGTAGTCCTCGGAAGGGCAACTGCGGTGGTAGCAGTCTTTAAACAAAATTGTCCTTCGCCTATTGTGGATGGAGTATGTACCGAGCGAATACAACTGAGTTACTCTTCCGATTCCGGAACTGATCCAGCAACTGCCATCTACTCAAAACCACCGAAAATATTCCAACTATAAATAAACCGAACTTTCGACCCATTTTGGTTTTTTTGGCTTGGCGGGACTTTTCTTTCAGTGTCTTCGGCTTAAAACTAAATTCCAGTCCGCTGTTGCTACTTAGCCATGGTAATTCAAAACGTTTGCCCAACTGCGGATGAGTATGCAAAATGTGTGTCCGGGTGGATCCGGTGGAGGGAAGGGAGCTGACGACGACGCCACAGCCACTGCGTGCCATATTAAAGTCGCTTTATAGTAAATTACCAATTCAGATATATACGGGTACACACAAATCAGTTATACCCCGGCATCTATCAGCATATTCCCCTGATTGTTCTCCTTTTTTTCTGTCGTTTTTGGCTTTTTGTTTTTTTGTTTTTTTGAATGCAAGCAGGCCGTCACATTTATTCGCGTTCGAGTTTGATGTACGAGCCGAAATGCATGTGCATAATCAAAAGGGGAGCGGAAGAAACGCTTCTCCCAAAGACAATCGAAATCCAAAAGACATCGAAGGCATCCCCATAGCCCAGCTGCAGACATAATTGATGGATAGCCGGCTGACTGGCTGCAAAAATGTTCTGGTCGGATCCAAAAAGGGGTCTCGAGTCGTTCGCCTACCTCTGTCTAAATAATGATGTCGCATTATTTATGCCGCTGCTGATTTGCATAGGCAGCCAGGCAGAGGAGTGAGGAGCTTGGCTAAGAAACCGAAAGGTAAGACGATTTAGAAGTGGGGTGTACGGGTACTAAGGGGGACTGGGAAGGATGTGGAGTGGTTGCGTTGCCCCTGGGCAATGTGTGCGCTTTCTTTAATAAATGTTTAATTTATAATTGATTTTCCCCCAATGCCTTCGCTCGAAAGACCTCTAAAGTTTTGCAGAACCGAACCGCAGAAGGATTTGCCCGCGCACGAAAACACTTAATTAATTCGCATAGACAGACAGCAGTGAGTGGGGGGGTGGGGAAAAGGGCAGGGAAGGATTTTGGCCCACCCAGATGGTCAGACAACCAAACACCCGACTCTACTTCCACCCACATACTCACACACACACATGAAGAAATAATTAGAAATTAGAATGGAAAATGGCTTGCCAGCCAACTTGGCGATAACAACGCCCCACAAATGTCCGCCCACACACTGAGCTGCCGCCCCCTTAACCTCTTAGACCCCACAGAAACTAACCCCTTTGCAACCTGCCATCCGAGGGCCAAGGAAGCATATTTAAAATGTAGCCGAGTTGACGTCGACACGAGTATGATTTAAACTATATACTTAGACCCTTTTAGCAGACCAAAGCCCAAGACGGCGGCAGCCCGAATCGAAAGCGATGAGCTCTGGTTATGGCTGAAGCAGTTTCAATTTACTTATTACTAAGGGAGATGGCAAGGGACTATCGAAACTATCGATCATTTCGATAAATCGATAACTTAAAGTATGATAGCTTAAGATCTTAGAGGTTAAAGTGTTTCAAAGCTATTTTATTTCTTTTGTATATATTTATATATTTTTTAATAGAGTAAACAGAAGAAGTACAGAAACAACAGATTTTTTCGATAAACGGTTAATCTATTATTTCCTATTAGCACCTTATAGGTAACATAGTCTATTTAATAACCTAATATCCCTCATCACTAGTCCTAGTAGACTTGGAAAATCAGGACATGGGAGGGCTTAATTTGCTGCTAATATCCGTTTACGTCTTTAGTTGCAAGAAAATTACAATATTTCGTGAGAGTTAGTTGGCACGCATCCACATCCACTCCCCCAGCTATAGATACTTTTGTATCTAATTTAAATTTCACAATTTTCGGCGTGGCCAAGAAAAACTTCTAGCTGGAAAATGAGCTTGGGCCTCCGCCTGAGCTTCGGCTAATTTTCCATAGACGTTACTGAGGGGTGGCTGGGGGTGGAGGTAGCCGGATTAAGGCCCGGCAAGTGGACATGGGCTGGGGGAGCCACTGCTTGGCCAAATTATATTATGACTTGTTTAAAATTCAAATTTGAAAACACTAAAATCATGTTTTCGATGTCTGGCCACCCCCATGTCCGCCCACATCCCCCCCTACCCTTTGCGGATAGTTTTCGGCAAGGGTTTAAGTAGCACACGCGGCCAAAATGGGGTGGGGGTGGGGGTAGTTCTGGTCACAGGAGGTGGTTGGGCGACTGATGCGACTGGGTGGCTGGGGGGTGTCTCCGCTTTTAAGGATTTGCCTCTGCCTTCAACTGGCAACTTTTGCTGTCTGTCCTCGGCTTCGGCCCCGATCCTAACTCAAGGCAATGTCCTTTGCCGAGTGTCTGTGTGTGTGTTTGGTGCTTGTATATACAAATACATGCATATATATGCATATTCGTAGATATGTCCCGGTGTCTCTGTGTGCGTGTGTAATGCCAAAACATAGTTTCCAGTTGCCACATAAATTTTGCAGCTATCCTAAGCCTTGCCCGGCCAACGAAAATTTGCTTTTAAACAATTTTAATGATTTCATTAGTCGCAGGACGAGCCATTTAATGAGGACGATTCGGGGGTAAGAAATTGATTTTCCCCCAGGATTATAAAACAAGGTAATAGATTGGTTATCCTAAGGGTTATCACTTAAAAGATCTTATAAAATGAGGATGTTCTTTAAGAATCTCTAACCTCCCTAACCTCCCTAATCCCTAAACCTCTATATATTTAGACCTATTTTATCTTTAATTTCAAGTCTAATAACTATGAAATCCTTTTATTTTAATATAATTAAAGTTTTAATTTTTATCATATATGGTATACTCTTTGCCAGCACATGAAGCTGAATCCTTGCTGCCTTAGACTTGAGTTCTTGAAACCTATGGACTGAGAAGCCATTTTGCCTCACACACTCTCACTCCGACGAAGACATAATTAGATTGCATAATGTAAGTGTTGCTTAGTCCGGCCTGTACAGAGAACACTCGCCCCGGAGTCTCGGCAATTTCAATAAAATTTGTGCTGGCCATGGAGTGGGCCCGAAGGCGAAGTAGGGCTTAGCCCCAAAAAGCAGTCAAATGTCTCAGACACAAGCCGCAGCAATGTCTCACACTAACACTCACACACACATACACATACTAGTTCCCTCTCCCTCGAACACTCTATCTGCATCTCTGTTTATCCTTGGGTCCTGCAGGGCCTTAACCCTTGTGGCTAAGTGTGTGTGTGTCAGTCCTGGCCAAGGCAATGGCCTTTCAAAATTTTCGAATTTACGTAAATTTAACTTTCTTGAAATACACTTAACTGTAAAATTAATTATAAAAGGCAATTGTGAGAGTATGTGTAAGGCATCCCTGTGTGGTATGTGTGTGTGGATTTGCCTGTGCCTGTTCCTGTGGAGGGGCTTATGTTGGACCCACTCTGCCACCCACTTAAGTTTGTCTTGGTCTTTGGCCGAAAAGGTGTTGGCATGGAATTTGCATAACCGACAAAACATCAATGTCTTGGGAACACAGAGAGCGGGAGAGAGAAAGCATTCACATATTATATGTATTAGTGTATGTGTATGTGGATGTGTTGGGGTGAGCATGTACAGTTGCGCCCATCGCCATTTGCATACCCAGACACACATACAAAGATGGCTCCCTGTGTGCGAAAACACACTAATTAAATGTTGAAGGCAGTTTATATTGAGATGCCACCCAACCACCCAACCACCCAACCACCCAGTCGACCTAACCACCCACTTGCATGGCCAGCGGGCAGACAAAGGCCACAGCCAGGTATATATATGTGTGTGTGTGTGAGTGGGTGGGTGCATTATGTAACCCCTTTTCACCCCAAACACCTGCATACACACTGCTCTGTGTGTCGTAAGAAAATCTATAGCCTACGGTGCTCAAGCCCGAACCGCAAATTCAAATGTCTTCATTTTGCACATCAAACCAACTGCAGCCGCAGCAGCAATCCTGGCCCCCCAAAACTCACCCATACACCCACTCAGTCCAGCCATTTACTGGAAGGAGCTGCCATTTACATATGTATATTTGCTAAGGATTTCTAATTACATTCGGCTTCGTTCGGACTTTTGAAATCGGGGAAGGAAGTGGCCCGGAATGAGCAGAGGTCTGCTGCTTATGTAAAGTATTTCAATGTCGATAAATTATAATGGTATGTGATAATGGGAACCCAATCCTTAGACATCATATATGATTTGACTTTGATGAAAAATAAGAAATCCTTATGATTCGCTTTGCTGCTTCTAATTGCATATTAAGCCTGGCAATTATCCTTCTGACAGTTGGGCTAATGTCACGGCTTGAGGCCCAGAACCCCAAACCCCAACTGCCTTCTGGCTTCTGGTTCCTGGCCTCTGTTTTCTGCCACCTGCCCCGGTTTACACACGCAGACATTTTTAATTAAACGTAAATTTCGCTCTATTGATTAGTTGCCAACAACTCTGGCAACTTCGGGTGCCCGCGGGGCGAATATGGGGATGTCGAGCGGGTGTGGGGCTGAGCATGTGCAACCTTTGTTATTGCGAACGCATTAGTATTAGCGCAACGGATGACGTGACCGGGGGAGGCAAGAAGCAAGAGCCTGACACGCAAACTACTGACGGCAACTACAGGTGGCCGGGACGGGGTGGAGGGTGAAGGAGTACTGTCATTGTTCAACTGGCAGGCCACAGAAAGAGGGCGGGGCACGAACGCGGAGTTTTTGGTTGCCAGTTTGGCGTCTTTTTAACACAATGACAGTTAATTAGATTGTGTTCGGGATAAGGATAGCGCGAAGGATATGCCGGTGTAATAGTTGGCAAACTTGTTGGCTCCCTCGAGGCCCCCCCCCCCTACTTGAAACTAATGGTGTGAAAAGTGTTATTGGGGGGCTGGAAGGCCGCAATCGATATGGCTCATATTAAAATATTGATTAAGCCGTCTTGGCAGCCTGTTCTGACCGCAAGAAAGTCTTCCCGAGCCATGCATATTCCAGTTGCTTATAGACAGCAATCATTGCGGAGACCTACGCACTTTCTGGGCACTGGAAAGGCTCCTCGATGTCCTGGCCAGACTAACTAATGACCAACGCCTGGGCTAAAATATTGATCAATAAATTGCTGCAACAAAAATGGCTTAAAACCCAAATGTGTATGGACAAATAGTGGATGCAGTTAGCAGTGGGTGGACTTGGGTGGGGGTGGTGCGTTTCCCACATCAGTCCTCGACAGGAAGGCTCTGGCTATCCAATGAATGGTATGCCTGCAACACACACACTCGCACACCCTCAGAAAGCCTCGGAGAGGAAACGAAGCAAACCGACCGAAAATATTTCAAATTCATGACAAATGCATAAGATTTCAACAATACAGGGGAGCCGGGCCGGGTGCGGGCAAGGAGGTGCGGGCTTGAGGCCTTGTTACATGTAACCCCAAACAGTTAAGTGCAATAAATACGAGCAAATACGAGTGCAGGCCCAGAACAGGCTCTGTGCAGACGAGTACAGTCTAGCCCGGCACAATCACAATCAAATAAATTACACAGCATTTAATAATTCATGCAAAAAACGGCCACAAACACATGCCAGATACTGCCGCCCACTCCTGCCGAGGAGAGGCTCCTGCCCACTTTTCGACAATCTGGGAGCGTGTGTGTCTGTGTGTGTGTTTTAAGACTTGATAATTTCAAAAATCAACAGGATATATGTGTATTCATAACTTCAAAATGCATTTTGACCGCACACAAATCGGATGTGGGTGGGCTACAGGGGTGTGATGTGTTGTGGAGCAGTGGGTGGTGGTGCTGCTTGGATTTTGCCTTTGTCTTTCTTATCGACTGTCTCGCTCTGCAATTTCCCAGCGACTCGCCTTACATATCGCTCACATGCCATTGCACTCAATTAAAATCCCTTTGTCGAGACACCCTACTCCTGCTCCTACTACCGACTCTGCCCCTGCCACAGCTTATGCCCCTTGGCTTTCTTTCTCTGTCATCGGCAGGCGTCTCACTCGCACGCACTGAACCATTCGAGTTAAATTTTCGTAGCCATTTTTGTTATTTTGTAGTTTTAGTTTAAATATTTGATAGCCTGCATATTGATTGGTGCTCGGTGCAACGTGGCGCATGAGTAATAAGTTTCGGGACGCTCGTACATGCCACAGCTGGGGAAATATTTACTTAGATAACGGTTTGATTGGACTGCTAAAAAGTGCTCAAGGTGTTTGCTGTTTTGGATTTTCCCAAATTAGCAGCCTTTTCCGCCCGAAAGTCACAAAACCCACTCCCTTTCTCCCTCTGGGCCTCGCACTAATCAAGAAATCCAAAGGGCATGGCTTATTTCCGGACTGATTATATTTGCGGTCCAGACATCCTGACAGCAGGCAGCAGGTGGAAGCGAGATGGCTAACGCCGACCCCGCCATTGTTAAGCTTGAGGTTGCAACTTGCAATCGCACTTGCAACATGCAACGTTCTGCAACGCCTGCAACACGGCCCTAATGTATGCTACAAATCTCGCCAAAGCAACGCATTTTGTAGCCATTTAAGCTACTTGCATAAATGTAGATGGCCGCCCCAAAAGAAAACACACTAGGCTGCAGTGGAGAAAGCCTGGAAAGCCGAGATCCCACCCGGAGAAGGAGCACCGGGGAAGACTCGTGTGTCTGCCCCTCTCTGTGTGTTAATGTGCGTCTGTCTGTGGCATTGTTTGTGCCAGCGTATGTGTTGGAGTGAGTGTGTGGCATTGACCAAGTGGGTGGGTAGCAGTGGGTTTTGGGGAAAGGGTAGAGCTTTTCCAAGCAGGGCCATGGCTGCAGCCTGGACGACGTCGTCGTCAAATGAATCTCATTTGCATTTAAATTAGGAATGAAGCCCGATTTGTTGCTGCCTTTTGAGGCGAAGAGTGGGCGGTGAAACCATTGCAACTTCCAACGTTGTACAGGGCAAATTGTGCCCCAAAATTCTCTAATTATAGATGATAAACTCCATAATGAAAGCTGAATCAGGCACTCAACCGGAAGTATCTATATTACTTTGCAGCTGTTTCGGGTAAAACTTACCTTGTAACAGCTAGCAATTTCTTTCAGTGCCCCTAAGCGTCTGCTGCCTGCTAGGGGGTGCACAATTTTTAATGAAGACAGCGCAGCTACTTAGGCGACCATGCATGCACCTACACATACTAATACTATACATGTCGGCCATGATTGCGGCAACGATTTCGAACTCAGTTTTTCGGACAAGTTGCCCCATTGCATGGCAAACTAATGGCCAACAGCCTGGACAAATAGCACACCCCCACTCGACCGGGTACTGAGCTCCGTTTCCTCAAAAAACACTCCCTCTAGTTATGGAAAATATGTTAATAACCTGGCCTCCGACCAGGGCTCTACACAAAATTTTAATTAGAAATGTTATATGAGTTGTATGTTTCCCTGAAGCCTCACTTAGGGCCAGTCTGGCCGGCTGGCTCATTTTCCAGTTCAATGGCAAACTACTTTCGGCCACATATGCATAAATGTAGCTATGAAAATCCTAAAATCTACTTGAGTTGTAGTGAGTTGGTTCATTTAATTGTAGAATGGCTTATCCTGGTAGTGTACTACCGTTCGCATGTCCATCGATAACATTCCTTTCAGCTGTCACTGCTCGGGCAGTACATTCTTGTCCGACTTATGCAAACTCGAGTGCTTGGCTTTAATTAACGCTAATGCGGCCATTACAACAATCTAAGATGGAAGCCAAGCCAGTGGCCTGCCGTCTCTCTCTCCCCCTGCAGTGTCCATCTCTTTCTTTCTGGGTGCTGCTGGCTGCCAAATGCAATGAATGCGGCTATTCATTTATGTCAGCGGTAATGACATTTTACATTCCGCATTGGGATTGCAATGGGGACTGCAGTAGGGCGTGTTAGTTGCCTCCGCCAGTAGGCTCTCCTCTCCTTTGAGGCCTGGGGGGATACCTGGGGGGTGGTGCCACATTGGGCTCGGCCGGCATAGACAAGTGTCAGTGGTAATTGAAAGTACGAATATTAATTCCAAAGTGTTGCAGCTAGTATTCCAACTGAGGCATGTTCCGGGAGACAACGACATGGTGAAAGTATGCCGGAATAAAGTAATTGCAGAGCAGGGCTCGAAGGATCAACTTTTCGCAAAGGACATTATGTTTCAGTTTCCAATCAAACCTTTATAATCATAACCATATCAAAGGTATTTCCATCACCTCGCTTTAGCTGCTTCCATCGCTGGATACACACTCGAAGGGGCTTCCGTGGAGTAGCTGCCACGGCCAGCAAGGGGCACCACCCATGCAGCCACCCACATGCCAGAGACAATAAAACGGGTGTGTTGGTCTACGGCTAAAACAAAAAATGTGAGTGTGTTGTTCTCGCAACTACGACGGAGGCATGGGGCATGTGGATGGGGATGGGGGATGGGGGCTGCAAAAGCTCCGAGATGAACAGAGGGTGCAACCAATCAGCGAGGGCCGCAAAAATGTTACTTTTTCGTTTTCTTGATGGGAACGCAGCAGCGAATGAGAAATGTAGCTGAAAGCGTTAGTACTCGCTCTCACACACATGTGTGCCGGCAATGTGCCCCCTCTTTGGGAAAAAAAATGGAAAAACGTGCCACAAAAACTGGCAAACTTTTGTGTGTTTTCTCAACGGTTGCCTAAAAAATAAGAACAACTCTGCCCGCCACAACCAATAAGAAGGAGACAGTGCCAGACAAACGGCAAACAATCATTCATGGGGTGACCAGAAAATCAAAAATATTGGAAGGATCTATATCCTAGGATCATATGACAAAAGGATATAGGGTTTAAGAAGTCACTTTAACCGTCTCGCAGAGTTAAGCCATCGTGATTATTAGCCAGGGTCTGCTCTGATCTAATTTATTTATGAGCTTAGCACTTTCAATCAATTGCCATCGTTGCCAGGACCTCTGTCCTGCCTTTTATCGCCATCCTTTAACGTTGTCCATTGCTAGCGCCAATTCCAATTAAAAATTTTGATGCAAATGAGCAGCGGAGAGGCAAACGAATCAACTCCCCGGGGCTACATTGCGGCAATAAATGCCGCGACAGGCGCCCAAGCCACCTACACCCATTCACCCACTCACCTATCCACCCAAGCCACCACCCACTGGCTGACCAGTGCGTGGGTGGTGGGATTTACTTTTACTTTTTATTTTTGGGGCGAGAAGAAATGGCCAAAACAAAGTAAAAAAGAAATGGGCCGCCAAAAGTGAAAATCAAGCAAAAGTGCGAAGCTTTTTCGGGAGCTGGTGGGTGGTGGGCTGGAGATGTTGGGTGGAGTGGAGGAGTAGGGATTTATGCTCGGTCCACTCAAGGCTCAAAGGAGTGGGGGCCATTTGGGGGGGGGGAAAAGAAAGGGAGGGGGTGGTACACAATTGCATTTATTTGACCAGAGCGGTGACCAGTGACTGCTGCAACAGTTTCCCCAGCAGCCCGGCAGCCCAGTGTCCAACAACCCAGTGTCCAACAGCCCAGTGTCCAACATCCAAAGTCCCATGTCCAGCGACCGGTGCCCCCAAAGAATAACTGCGGCTGACCAGCGACCAAGCAGTCAGAAAGTTGTAGCAGGCGACCGGGCCGTAAAAAAAATTGCCCAACGAAGCAGCGGCCGAAAAAGAAAGAGCCAGACCAAAGAGGGCAGAGAGAGAGAAAGAAATTAAAGGCATAAAAAGTGGAAAAAAAATAGAGTAAACGAAAAGGAAAAAAAATTGGGACAGGCTTGCTGGCACACACACACAAGGACATGGCTTTTTTGGGGGTTGAGCGGAGTGGTCCTGGGAGTTTTTCGGCCTGGACAATGCTTGCCCTTCATTGTTGTCAAGCAGTCAGCACCCACCACCCACCAGGAAAAAATCCCCCCCCATCACTGGCCACCACCCACCCACTTTAGCCCAAAGTGGGGTTGATTGAGTGGCGCGCCCATTGATGTTGTTGCTGTTGTTGGTTTTTTTCGATGTTTCTGCTGCTTCTGATGGACCAGCTTTCAGCCTGGCTCAGCCCCTGCCACCTGCCACCACCCACTCTCCATTCGGACTTTTATTTTTGCTCTTTTGTTTTGCTCCATTTCGCCCCCTCCGTCGTTCATCATTTTTTACACATTTTTGTTTTGGTTTTTGTGCTTCGCTGTTGTTTTGCTTCGTTTTTTGTTTTCCTTCGCTCATTCGCCATGCGACTGTCAGCTGCGCCGCCCTGTCCATATAAGGTAATGGCCATATATACATAATAATATATAGATATACCGATATATCCGATACATGCCCACGTGCCGGCATGTACCAAATACGCGTATATGGCCAGGAGTTGCAATGTCTGCAGCGTGCAGCTTTTGTTTGCCGCCAGTGGGTGGTGGCGCATCCCGGCAGCAAGTGGGCTTACACTTTTTATCGACGCCGTCTGTGTGGCAGGGAAATGGTGCAAGAAATCGTCTCGTCACATTAAAAACTTGATGGGCCATTCTATTTGAGTTTAGGAAATGGTTAAGGCCCCTGTTGGCTTAAGAGGAAAGTTAGTCTTTAGATCAGACACCATTCTAATTATAATTAAGGATATTCTTTACAATTATCGCTTAAAAGAGATATTTTTCTATCCTTATCAGTTGTGTATAACCCTTACTAAGGATACGAATATCCTTCTCCTTCAATAGACCTGTTTTGATAAACATTTGGGCTTCCTTTTCTGCCGATCCATCAGTCGGCAATGGGGAAATTATCAATTCAGGCACATAAAGCAACATAAATATTAATTGAAAAATATTTTCACATCTCCCGGCAAAAGGAAATCGAGAAGGAAAACTACACACACACGCAGCCCATGCAGCGCAGGCCAGTGATGAAATTATGTGCATTTGCATTAAACAAAGCATTAAATATGCAAAAGTGCAAGAACCCTACTCACCTCCCCACACCATCCTTGCCACAACACCCCACCCCACCCAGCTCAAACACGGTCGTCCTGCCAACAGGAGGAGAAGGGAGGAGTGCAGTATACTGAATCGGAAAGCATATTGCTGGCCGCAGCAGGCTCTGTTGGCCGAATGGGCCTTGGGTGACCAAAAATAGAACAAGTCAAATATTTTTCGACAATTTATGAGCCAGCCTCCCCAGGATGGAGCATGGTGGTGGTGGTGGTGCTGGTCAGCTTGTAACGTGTATGTCCGCCGCTACCACTTCCACTTGCCCCGTTCCCAGGACTCGTTGGAAAAAATGCCATTTGCAATTAAAGCAAACAAGCAACGCAGCCGTTCGGCGACGTCGACTTGCTCCGCGTTTTCGCTTTCTTTTTGGCCGGCTACTTTTTGGCAATTGCATTTTTTTACTGCCTCTCTGAGCAGTTGGGGTGACCGGGCACCACCCCAGCGGCCCCAGCCCAAAAGCCACCCAACTGCCCAACCACCCAAATGGCAAATGGCCGAGCACCCCAGAAACCACTCACCGTTCCCCATTCCCTCCGTTTGGTCACATGTGTGAATTATAATTTCGCGTCGCGCTCAAAAGCGCGCTACATAAAAAACACAGACAGCGAAAGAGATAGGACGATGGGCAACGAAAGAGAAGGGGCTATTGGCATTGGGCAGTAGGCGGTGGGCGGTGGGTGGTGGGAGATGGTAGAAGTGGCAGAGCAGGCATAATAAGAAGAAAAGCAGCGGCTGCCATCGAGTTTTCCATTTCGCGCCGGGATTTTGCTTATCACATTCGAGGCTGTCAAGTGCCCCGCTTTCCCATTTCCCTCTCCTGAGCCCACCCACTCTCACTCCCACACCCACACCGACACCCACCTGCCCCTGACTGGCCAGTGCCCATCCCTGGGAGCTGGCATCTCTGGCTCTTTGCAATAATTCAATTCATTTTCTATTTTTTGACTTATTTTCATTTGACGGTGGCGCAACAAAAACAGCAAAAGGCAGAAACGAAAATGTTGCTGCCACCAGAACAGTGGGGTGCACTGCCTCAAGTGGGCTTCACTGTCCGAATCTGGCGGATACGATTGTGCCGACTGACCAAGGCGATGGGGTAGATACACATTTGTTCTCCGTCGGAAGGTAAATGGCACATTGGTCGCTGGGAATGGATGTGCATTCCAGTTTAATGCCAATACCTTTTGAAATTAATAATATTTCATATCCTAACTCCACTCAATAAATAGAATAGGACCTCCTTTTTATGAGAAAACTTTATCCTGTATCCAATCGGGGACATTTACCCAGTTCCACCTGCCTTATGCTAAATCAGTTTTTAATTTCCGCTCATTTGCGAGGCTGCAAAAAATAGAACTGCTGGGGAACAAAAGCCGGGCGACAGCGTCAGCGCCTCATTATGGTTGCCACGTTTTGTTCTTCAACTTTTAGCGGCAGTATTCCTCCTGCAGGGACACTCATTCACCCACACACCGGCACTCACACTCCTGGCCCAGTCCCATTCAATTGAGCGTGAGTAAATATGTTGAAAAGTTAATTCATTGCACATCAGTGGACGCCCAACTACTTGTGGGTGGGTGGGTGGGTGTAGGTGTGTGTGTGGCATAATGGCTGTCAGCGGCCGTCTGTTTGCCGCCAGTTTGCATAAAGGACATGCACCCACACCTACAGACACACTACTTGCACATACAGGAACACTCTCAGGACATTAACGTTGCCAGCTATGGGTTTTTTCTTGCTTTTTTTTCACTCTGGCTCACTCTGGCTCTCGGCGTGTCATAAATTTAGTTCGATTTGCTGTTCAACGACATTAACTTGGTTCGTCCTGGCCAGGACATTCTTCCATTTTTTCTCCCATTTAAGTAGTTGCTGTTGTGCCACTGACGGCGCCAATAAACGTCAATTTCTAATGTATTTGCCGCACGTTGCACTGAAATTTATCAACTGCTCTAATTAATGTCCTTGCTTCCCATTCTCAGATAGATAAGAGCGTGGTTTTAAGCACACTTACATGGCTACTTGATCGGCGATAGAATTCCCTATTCCTGCTCTTTAATTGCCGCACTTGCAACGCCCCCCAAACAGTGGTATATGTATTTGCATAAGTACACTTTTTTTAACACTTTTGCGTCGTGGCTGTCACGTTTAGCGCTTATTTTTATTGCTTTTCCTGGAGACCTTTTCCGATTTTCTCATTTTTCTCCCTTCATTTTCATTTTTTTTTTTTGGGTTGGTATTTTGCACTACAATTATGTTAATTTCCTATGCAAATAAAATTTAATTGAAGCTCCGCCACGGCGCAAAGAAGGGTCCTTCCTCGCCGGGTCCTTCCGCCCGCTTCTGCTAAGCGCATTTGGCGTCGCCAGCATTAATTGCCAATAATTATATTGGTTTACCTTTCCAACCGTTTTTTTCCTTCTATTTCGTAAAGAGTCTGCTGGGTGTCCTGGCTATTTACCCAACAGCCGCGACAATTCTTTAAATTGAAAGCCGTTTTTGGGAAATGTAAATGGAAGGACCATAATACCACTTGACGACACGATCATTTAATATTTGCTAATCAAGCAAATATTGATACATTTCGCTGGCATATTCATTACGGAGCCGGCAAACAATTGCAACCAATTAAATTTGCATAAATTGGCCAGCTCATCCGCCTGTACCCAGATCAAAATGCCAAACAATAAATGTGCACTGACAATTACAACAAAAATTAAATTAACTTATTAACACGCCCCATGTAGATGTCGGAGCCTCGACTCGACTCGATTCGACTGCAATGAAATGAAATGACACAAATGAAATGTAATTCGAGTCCGAAAATGCCATCGTTGGCATTTTAAATATATAATCCAATCAGCAAACAATGAACGGGGATTCAGGGCTCGTCATTAGCCCACGGCATGGGTTATTTCTGCCGAACAATTGCAAAATATGTAATTGAATTTTGTCACTGATTTGCAGTTGCTCCTTCATATGGTTGAAAATTTATGAAATAAGTTCTATGCCTATCCAAGTTTTCCCACTAATGTCCTCCTGTTTCTGATTTGCAGGACTTTGATAAGGAGATCAGCTGCCACAAGATCCACTCACCCACCAGCAGCAGCCACGCCCACTCCCTGCACCACCACCATCACCACCACGGCCTGGGTCGGAACAGCAACCGTGACGATGAAATGGAGACCACGGACGGCCACGCCCTCCTATCACCACCGCCGCCCTCCCACTCCCATTCCCACTCGCCCTTCGACAGCAAGGATCACGTCAAGGAGCTGGAGTTCTACAAGAATCTGGCGGCTAAGGCGGCCTCCCTGGCCAACCATCAGTCCTCGCCGCCCCTGCCCATGCCCCTCCCACTGCCCATGCAGATCGACGGGGAGGAGGACGAGAACGAGGGCGAGGGCGACGGCGAGGGTGAGGCGGAGACGGAGGATCAGGAGCAGGCGGCCGAGGTGCTCCGAATACGGCGCGAGGAACAGGCCCAGGCCAAGGCGTTTGCGGCTCATCTGAATGGAACTAGTGAGTACATATCGAAAGCCAAAAAATAATCAATCAGAGCACATAACATATCCTGTTGGAAAAAGTATGGAAGCTTAGACTTTGTAATAATATTAAATATTATTTTGAATATTAAATGTCACTATATTATAGTCTTTAAGTTTTCTTGTTTTCTAAAGTTAATTTACATTTGCTTAACGCTCTAATTCCCTTAGACTAATTTTGTGTAATTTATCTAAGACTTCTTTGCCCGTCGAGTTTCCATCCTTGAATTCCACAACGACACGCAGTCATTTATCCCCGAAAAGCCAGCCTGCTCCAAAAGTAAACTAGCAATTAGTGCTGGCTGGCCCTTCTGCCCTTTGTCAACCACCACCCATCCCGATCCACTTTGCACTAATTCGGCAAAAGAGTTTGGCAACAAAAACTAATGACAACATTTTGTGTGACTCTTGTTCAAAATCCCACAGTGCAAGACATGATAAATTTGCAAAAATTACAAAATTTGGCAACGCTACAACAGCATCAGCAGCAGCAACAGCACCAGCAGCAGCAGCAACATCCGCATCAGCATCCGCATCATGGACATCATCATCATCCCGCCACGGCGGCTGCATTGGCAAGTCTTCAGGGCTTAGCCGCCTCCGTGTTCAATTCGCCGTTGAATCTCAGTGTGGGCGGAGATCCACCGACAACCGCAGCAGGACCAGGAGCTGAAGCAGGAGGCGGAGCAACGGGGGCATCCACCACCTCCTCGCCCACCCACAACGGCGGTGGCAAGTCGGGAAAGACGGCGAAGGGCGGCAGCTCGGGGAGCACCTCGGGGGGATCTGCTACCAACTCCGGCTCCGGCTCGAGCTCTGCCCAACAGCAACAGCAGCCGGATAATCCCGCCAGCAGCAGCTCACCGCACGCCCTTAGCGCCAGCACTCTGGCCAATGTCCTGGCGGCGGCAACCGCCTCGCCACCGCCCGCCCTCCAGGCCCCGCCAGCCAGCGCCCAAATGCCCCAGCTGATCCTGGCGTCCGGGCAGCTGGTGCAGGGCGTTCAGGGCGCCCAGCTGCTCATACCCACGGCCCAAGGTGAGTGGGGTGCGGTTGGGGGTTTGATTTTAGTTTCCCGGGACTGTATGGGTATCAATAACATAGTTGACTTGGTTTGACTTTTTGGCGGATTTCGTGGACGGAGGAGTCGCGGGGCCTTAAAGCTTATAAAGCGATTAGGTAAACTTTCAATTTCCTCTCTCCATCTCTCCGAGCGGAAAAAGGATGCGGCGTAATCCTGACAAAAACGAGAAACGAAATGTTAGCCGTTCATAGAAGAAATAGTTGAAAATGTATGCGTTTTTTGGCTAAAAAAGGATACAAACTAAGATTCATTTTAAGGGAAGAAAATTCTTATTAATATCTTAATAATTTAATTATAATTTCCTTTATTTTTGGGGCTAAGAATACTTTACAAAAATGTTTATTAAAAACATATCCTTGATCGAATATTTTACAGGCATTGCTGTTCAGACCATTCTCACGATTCCCGTGAGCCCGCAGATTCCCACCACTGAGCAGTTTCTGCCCAATGCCTTTGGCGCCTTTGCCAGTTACCAGCAGCAACAACAGCAGCAGCAGCAACGTGACTTGCTGCCACCCTCTCTGGCCGCCTTGCAACATGCCAGCGCCCTGCCCCAATTGGCCCAGACCCCCACGAATTTACTCAAACCGAATCTCTTCTCCACGGGCGTGCAGCAGTTGCTCACGGCCCTGCACCCGGAGCTCTTTGCCGCCGCAGCAGCCACGCATCAGCAGCAGCAGCACCAGCAGCAGCATCAGCAGCAACAAGTGCAGCAGCAGCATCATCAGCGGGAAAGAGAGCGCGAGCGGGAGAGAGAGAGGGAAAGGGAACCGGAACGGGAACGGGAAAGAGATCGGGAACAACACCTGGCCATTGGTCATCTGCCACACTCCCACTTGGCCGCCGATCTGAGACGCTCTGCGGACCGATCTCCCCCAGCCCGTTCACCTTCGGGCGGAAGTCCAGGGCTGTCCGCCAAGGTGGCACCCCCTCCACCACCCGGAGCCGCTTTTCTGCTGCAGCAACAGCTGCACATCAAGCCCGAAACGCAGACCCACCTCCATCATCACCTGCAGCAGCAGTCCTCGCAATCGGTCTCCTCTTCGATGCCGCAGATCAGCCTGCGCCATCCGGACGAGCTAACCGCCCCGCAGATGGACCTTAAGCCGCTGGAGCTCGCAGGCAGCAGTTCGCCACCAGCTCCACCGCCACGACACCACTTCGGGCACGGTCTGCGGGGCTCTTCGGCAGTGTCGCCTAAGCACAGTCCGCAGAGCAGGAACCCGGGCACCGCCTCCGCCGGAATGAATCTCAGTCAGCATCACGAACGGCTGGAGCGATTGGAGCGCCAGGAGCGACACGAGAGGCGTTCCCACACGCCCACGGCGACGGCCACAAGGGCCAGCGTGTCGTCTAGCTCGGGCGGAGGTCATCTGTCTGGACGACTCTCCCCGCCGGTGCCAGCTCCGCCCAACTCAGCCACCAGTATCAGCGACAGAGGCTACACATCCCCCCTATTCCGTACGCATTCGCCTCCGGGCCACCCCCTCTCAATGGGCGGATCACCGCGTTTGGAACGGGACTACCTGGGCAATGGACCAAGCTCCGGAGCAGCCACCTCGACTAGCAATTGTGGAGCGCCGGCGATAGGAGGCTCCAGTGCAGCGGCCAACGTACTTAGCAGCATCAACAGGTAAGGACACAAATCATTACCAGAAATCCAAATCTATAACCCTTTTGTAACAGACTCAATGCCTCGAATGGCGAACTGACCATCACCAAGTCCCTGGGAGCACCAACGGCCACGGCCACGAGGGCCTCGTCCGCATCTCCGCGAGAAGATTCTCCGGGCCCGGGGCCATCCACCTCGGGCGGATCCATCATGCAGCCCCTCAAGCTGAGCCCCTCGTCGCGGAGCGAGCCGCCGCACATGTCGCCCAATGGGAACGACAATGACAACGACCTGCTCATGGACTCGCCGAGTGAGTAAAGATCGATTCTCTGCTAACAATCAGATTACTCAAGGGAGGCACACTGGTTAGGAGTTTAATTGGAACTAAAATAACTATAATAAAAGCACCATAGGGTCAAGAATATTTTCCAAAAAATTTTCCAATCAACCAGTTTGCATCCCAACTTTAAAGCCCATAAGTTAGCTTAGAATTAATTTCTCACACATCCTTTTTTTGGGCAAAGCCTCTAAGCATCCTTCAGCGTGTAATGATCCCCAACAGCTATGCCTGTCGAAGCTCAAGTGCACTTTGCGAAATGTACTTGTTTAATTGGGGGGAGGTGGAGTCCTCGGGGAGCTGATGATGATTTGATGTTTCAAGAGCCGCACTCGTGTGCAACCCGGCGTATGAGTGATATATGTTCATATGCCCAAAGGCGAGGGCGAAAATCAACTTTTTGGCCAACATTAATTAACGAAATTTTCGTCGAAAGCCAACTTTCCGGCTGCCTCGTTTTTGGCAATGCCAAAAGCCGTAACAAGTTGACTGCACTTTATGTAATTTTCCAAAAGAAAATCAACTTGAAACTCTCAGTCTGTGGGGGTGGGGGGTCCGTGTGAGTGGCAAAAGTTTCGCCGTGCATTTACACGACTTCCCGGGGATCCGGGATGCGGATTCATAATTGATGCAGCAGCCGAGGAGCGTGGTGGCCGGGGGGCCTTGGAGACCGGGGATTAGGTGAGCAGCTAAACAAAACTTGCAAGAATGCATGCCCCAAAGTTGAGAGATGTCAACCGAGAGTGTTAGGCAAATTAGCAGAAGCGCTGACGTTGTCACGCTTAGCATTTGGCATTGGATTAGGTTTCGGGCCAAGACAGCAAGGAGGCTCAGGATACACACACCCACTCACATATATGTACATTTATAGAAGCTGTCAGAAGGCATTTGGCCCCAGTTGATGGGATTAGCTGGGGGGGGGCGGATTATGGCCACCACCGGAGGCTGACTCTCTCTCTTGTTTGAGCATATTGAATTGATTAGACTCCCCGGCAAGCAGTAGAGCTGTACTCTTCCGCTCGGCAGGCCTTAATTGAAACTTTTGGATGCATTAAAAATGCAATCAGCACAAGCTCTAACAACGACAAGAAATCAAGTCAGCTCCCGGTCTCAGGCTGAGCCATCACCCATTAGAGCCGGGCCATCAGGATGGTATAGCTACCTAAAGCAGTCTCGATTGCGACAACGGATCGTTTGCGCATACAAATTGCAGACAATATGCGGCTTAATTACTACTAATTGATGCATACAAAAACTTAAGATGTCTTCCGCATTTAATGACATATTTCAAACGCTGCAGCAAACAACAACCAGCCATCCAACCAGCCATCCAAACAGCCAACCAAAGAGCCAGCTGGCTGGCAAACAAAGCAACCAAACTGCGACGACAGCTTGAGTTACGGCTTGGCAAAGGACGCTTCCTGTGGATCCTTGCTAGCTTCGTCCACCCTGCCTCTCCACCCTTTCAATCCTCCAATCCATTCTCGCATCTTAATTACCGCTAAAGCACAAGGCAGCAGCCATTCAAGTTGCTGTTGCAGTTTGTTATTGCTGTTGCTGCCAGGACCCTTGTCGTTCCCTTCTTGCATATCATTAATAAATAAATCAAAATTCTGCGCGAGTAGTTGGCTGGCTGCAGATTTCCAGCTTCCTCGCTAACAAATTAGGCAGATAAAAGCCGAGAGCTTCGCACTTGCCTAATAGACAAGAACAACTTGCACCGTAGACACCGTAGAAGAGGCATCTTCCCTGTGTACTTTATCAATTTACCTGGGCTGTGCGGTGCCATAATGTTTTCCCATTACCGCAATTACCTGCAATTAAGACCACGACACGGCAGCAATTTATGGCGACATTTCCTTGGCGTAATATAATTTGTCATTTATTAGTTAGACTTAATCTCGAATGTAATTGCAACTAGAAATGGCACTCACCGGATAATTTCTCTTTTAATCTCTAGATGAACCCACCATCAACCAGGCAACCACCAACGTGGTGGACGGCATCGATCTGGACGAGATCAAGGAGTTTGCCAAGGCCTTCAAGCTACGGCGACTTTCGCTGGGTCTCACCCAAACCCAGGTGGGGCAGGCCCTGTCGGTGACCGAAGGACCCGCCTACAGCCAGAGTGCTATTTGCAGGTGAGATATGCATGGACAAGTTCAATCCTCTTAAGTCTAGGGATACAACGAATTCGCGCTCCAACTTCTCTAATTCTTGTTAAATAATCCCTCTTAAAAGTCTGCAGTTTATTAGTTTTTATTATCAAAATTAATTTAATATTTGAAAGAGAAGTTTGGATTTCCAGCAACTTTTATAATACTATTTAAAGTCACTAGAATTTCGGATACGTTAACCCCCTTTAGCAAATGTGTTTCATTATATTTTATCAAAAGAGTATTGTTTGCTTAAATCCACATATTTAAGTTTACCTGATTTGTTTTTCGTAAACTTCTGGAACCGATTTTGGTAGAGTGCCAGGACATTTTCGAATAAAGCTAAAAAAAAACCGATTAAATGCTAAATTAAGCACGAAAAACAGACATCAAACAAATTAAATGCTAAATTAATTTTATTTATTTTATTTGTTTATTTTTTCGATTCAAACGCCAACTCTATCTAACTCTCTCTCTCTCAACATCGAATGTCGAATGCTACGAATCGAACGCCACCCGAATACCAAATCGAATAACGAATCAATCGAATCCTGACTATCCAATGCAAGCAGTGCACTCGCTGCGCAGATGTACGCCGCTCAACTATCGACGCAGCAGCAAAACATGTATGTGTGCCACTCTGAGGGTGTGTGAGTGTCTGGTGTTTGCTTGTGTGTGTGTATGTCTGTGTGTGTGGCTGAGTGTCCTGGCTTAACCCAGAGAAACCTAACTAAAGTGCAAGTCTCATTAAACTGTTCATTTCGCCATGTATTTCTTTTGTTTCTCGTTTGATTTGCATGAATGCGCTTTAAGAATTGGCCCAGGGCATTGCCAATGAGCAGAGTATAAGCAGCTCATGAAAAATCCAACTAATAATATCAATTGAAGATACAGAAAGAGCGTTCCCAATACCAAATTGAATGCTAATTGACAATGTCCTGGCACTTTAGTTATGTTTCTTTTGCGTTAAGCCGAGAGACCGAGAGAGCAACGATCTAATCCCATCAATATCCAACCCAAAATACCAGGTTCGAGAAACTGGACATCACACCAAAGAGCGCACAGAAGATCAAGCCTGTGCTGGAGCGCTGGATGAAGGAGGCCGAAGAGAGGTGAGAGTATGGAGGCAGTTCCACGCGCCGTTTTCGCCCGATCGCTGGGCGCCATTAGGCAATGGGTTTACTAACAGGACACTTTCTTTCTACTCCCATGTTTAGCCACTGGAACCGCTACAAGTCAGGCCAGAACCACCTAACCGACTACATTGGTGTCGAGCCATCGAAGAAGCGCAAGCGAAGGACATCTTTTACGCCCCAAGCTCTGGAACTGCTGAATGCGCACTTCGAACGGAATACGCATCCATCGGGTGAGTGGTAACTTTCAGTTACAACAAAACACCGAATCCTGGACATAACTGACTTTATATTCCCTCCAACAGGCACCGAAATCACCGGACTGGCCCACCAACTGGGCTACGAACGGGAGGTGATCCGGATCTGGTTCTGCAACAAGCGGCAGGCCCTCAAGAACACGGTTCGCATGATGTCCAAGGGCATGGTCTAGGGCCAGGGGCCCGTGTAAATAGATTATCCTTGTATATAGCTAGGTGTATAAGTGTACGTGTGTACTGTGTGTGTAGATGGACGTGTATTACAGTGTGATAGTTGTACAACCAACTAGAGTTTAACAGTTAGGCCATGTATAAACAGTGTGTGTCATAGCATTTACATAGGACATCGGCTGACGGAGAGCGAACCACAACCCGAACCGTAACCCAAAAACCCAATCCAATTGAATATCTAGAGACTAAGCATTACTTAACACTTATCATATCCCAAATAGCCTAAAAGTAGTCTAAAGTCCCACGGCAGACTTGTGCAGTTTTAGGCCAAATTTTATCACATTGATGTGCCATTCCAAAAACGAAACAAAAGTAAAAGAAAGAAACTTCATACCGCATAAAAAATTTAAAATTAATTGTTTAAAAACATTCAAAATGAATAACTGCATGAAATTGATGTATGTACTACCGGCAGTCTATGAAAATGAAATTCTTAAGAGCTCGTAAGGGATGAGTAAAATATTTGCATTTAATGCGTTGGCTAAACTTGTATACTGAAGTGAATTTGATTTCAACCATTTATAAAACAAATTATAACCTTAGCAATTAGCCAGTTCATTTTCGGTAAGAAAACTCTATATGGTAGCACTCAAAGGACAAGCAAATAATAAAGACAACAAGAGTTTAGAATAAGCAACTTTATGTAGCAATTTAAAATCATGATTAAAAGAACAAGAAACGAACAAATATTTCCACTACGAAATTTAAATGATACACAGCAAAAACAAAATACAAAACAGCTACAATTGAAAAAATATTTAAATGATTGTAATAAAAAAACTACTATTTAAAAAATTAAAACAAAAATGGTTTTATTGTCACTTGGGAAATGGCTTACATATTATTGTCTTATTGGCAATATCACAACGGGAAACACTTGTGAGAAGTGTAGAAACTTGCATTTTTTCAGTAAACTTTAGAACAAGGCTTAAATGGCAAGATGATGGGGCATAGTCTGTTAGTCTTAGTCGCTTAGCATGGCTTCCAGGTTCTTTTGCTTCTGCCAAACGCGGTACTCGATAAGGCCATAGCTGAAAATATAATTTACATCTTAAAAAGAGGGGTACGGAATGGGTATAAGACCTGAAACCTACCCTATACAGCCAACAAGCATTACGGCCATCAAGATAACCAGTTTCGTGGATGTACAAAGCTGCGAGCTGATGACATAGCCAATAACCGAACCAGTGCTTTCCCACAACCGGAAGTTGCTATAAGCGGCAATCAGGTGGTTCGGAAACAGGATACCATAGAAAGCTGCAAAGATTTGCGTTTGAGCCAAGTTTATACGTGAGCTTTTAGGCCACTTACCATTAACCACAACCAGCCAGACTCCATCGCAGATGCCCCAAATGGCCGCAAAGGTGCAGTAGCGTAGATAGTCGCCCTCTCGTGCCTCCCAGTGGTACATGTAGGTGAGCAGGCAGAGATTTAGGACAGCACAGAGTCCGGCCAGGGTGACTCGACCGATGCGCTCCACCAGCGCCCCCGCTATTCCGGCCGCCACTGCGTTCGCCACTCCAAAGCAAATCATGGCGAAGCCTATTCTCGAGATGCCCCAGCCGCAGGCCACGAAGGAGCGGGTGAAGTCCACTGCCAGAAATGCCTCCTCCAGCCCGATGAACATTGTTATTGGTAGCATCAAGATTTGGCGACGCTTCCGGAGAAGGTTAATGGTCACTGTGAGCAGTTTCAAGCCAGAGAGGCCATCGCCAGTGTCACCACGTTTGACGCCATAGCTGAGAACAATAATGATATTTTAATAAGCTAACATTTACTTCCTCTACCAAGATACTCACCGCTTAAGGGAACTAACACCGAAGATCATCATGACAACAGCCGCGGCCATGCACGCAAGGAAGATAGAGTTCAGGAGTTGGATCTGCTCGGGGGCGGGAGGCACCAAATTGGGATTCGCCTCGGCTCCCACTCCGGGGCAGAAACGAGCGCCACACAGCTCGGCCACCCTGCTGCGCTCCAGTTCCAAGGCAGTTTCATTGGCCGGTGATTGAGTGGCCGGGGCACTTAGAGTGAGGACCGAGGAGGAGATCAGATTGCCCCAAACCTGGGCCATCTGGTAGAAGATGAAGAACAGGCCGAAGAACTTGACAGTGTTGACATCCTTCCGGGACTTGTTGCCCCGGACCTGGGTGAGGGCCTCGGAGACGGTGGAGAGGTAGGTACACTTGGAGCACCACAGCGGTCCGCCACCAAAGCCCACCATCAGGGCGGCCGGTATGAGGGTCTCGAACCGGGGATAGAACTGGGCGGCTATATACGGCATATAGGCGAAGAGGGCCAAGGCCATGGTCAGTCGACAGCCGAACCAACTGTTGATTAAAAAACACAGAAAAGTTAGGATGACGGCTAGGAGTAGGAGTAGGAGGCTGAAAGCTGGAGGCAAGTGGCAAGTGGCACATGCTTAGCAGGCGGTCATTTATTTCGGTCCCCTGGGCCATAAATCTAAATAAATCGAGTTAACTGATTAAAGTTGCCTGAGCCAGCAGTTCGTGCCTCGAATAAGCCAAGTGAGGCGACGGTTGCTATAAATTAGCGATTTGTTTAAATGTCAGATGGCTGCCACCCACGGAATGGGATATACTGGGAATAGGTTTTGGAAACGGAATTCAAATGAGGGATGGGGTAAGTCAAAGGGGAGCTGGGAGAAAGGTTCTAATCCAAGGACTTCCTGTTGACATTTTTACAGCCAAATGCGTCTGCTGACTGCGCTCTCGGTGTTGGATGTTGTCACATCTGCATAAAAACACCATAAAAAACGCCGCCAGACAATCAACAAACTTTTATGGCACGCCACACGTTTGAAAATGAGTTTTAGCCTCTCAGGAGATCCAAAAACAAACAAGCAACAAAAGTTCAATAATTATACGAAGAGCGGTTAATGTTTGAGTGGTATTCGAATTTAATGGCTTATTACTTTTTAATTAAAATTGAAATCACTCACCTTATCACCGTCATGGGCAGAAAGATATTGGACAGTATCAGCGATCCGTAGATGACGGCCAGGGTGGTGGTGCCCAGTGCCTTGTCCGCATTCACCGAACTCTGCAGGTTGGACGTCCCGTGGAAGGCCGTGAAGTGTATCATGAAGGCCAGGCCTATCACAACCACGTTTTTGGTTATAATGAATCTCTCTCGCGGCTCGTATTGACGCTGACTGACTTTGTTATCCCCATTTGGGCCGATGTCAGTTGTGGCCCCAGTCGAGTGGCCATTGATGTTCGAGTTCCTGGTGCCACTGCCATTTCCCTGACCCTCGAGGGCCAGTTCTTCGTTGTTGCCATCCGATGCATCAATTGGGTAAACCATCCTTGGCTTTTAAACGTAGAACGATAGCGGGGGAGAATCCTATAAAGCAAATGAATTTCATTGTTTAGTATTTGCTTTGCAGCATCAAGCCAGGTTGCAGTTTCAACTGTGTTTTTTTGGTGGGAGTATTACGGTCAAAAATTGAAAATGAACAATGAACCACCTGACAAACATCGCACTCTGCTGGATGCTTGCTCCCATAGGATTTTCGAACTCGATTATGGAACTTACGCAGACAAAACCTTTGAATTCCTAATTGGAATTGCAGTTTGTAGGTTGCATTCAAATTTTGACTACATGACAAGAGCCTGGGATTTATTTCGAATTCGTCTTTCAAATGCCAATTGTTAGACCATTCAGAGGCCTCCAAATGGGGCGTCCTGCCGTTTCAGATGCTCAACTTGCTGAACTTCACAGGATCAGCTTTAATTTATTCATATCGCTTTCCGTCTAGGCCATACATTCTCGGAGCTTTTTGGGGTTCAGTTTCTTTATTCGCATTCCGGCAGTAAGCCTATTCCCGATGCCGATGCCGCTGCCACGCCCATTCGCCCAAGACACACAAAACGCCCACACATCCAAATGGGCTCGGGGCTCAAGGACATTTTCGCCAACTTATAATCCTTTAGGCTGCCTCACAGCACGAACTCCGTCTGCCAGCCGACAATTTATGCCCGTCTACGCCCAAAAAACGGGGATGGATGGAAAGCGATTCTGTGACTTTGTTTGCATTTGATTTTCGGCAACGCCAACGACACTTTATGAAATCTTACACCTTTGATACAAAGTTAAAGGTTTGTTTGCCAACTTCTGAGTGGCTACACATCCCATTCCGCCTCGCGGCTCTTGTCTTGATGTAATGTAAATCGCTGGCGGTACACAAAATCGTTTTAGAAGCGTTGTGGGCCTCCTTTGGTGGCATCAACACTGGCTGGAAGTGTAAATTGATTTTGAATACCTTGAGGCGTTCCGCGAAATTAATTGCCGAAAGTTGGTTGAGTCATTAGACCAGTCAATGATTGTAATAGCATCAGCGAAATCGGAGCTGTAAATCACATTAAAAGCCATTACAACCCCACACTTAAACATTAATCATACGCAGTGTGGGCCAACATGCCGTGCGGCTGGCTTCATTACAGTCACATTCCTGAAAGAGAATGTACTTTAAATGGCTAGTTGACAGCCCATATGAGTGGCAAAATACAAGATAGAGGAGGTGTTTGGAGGCAATAGAGAATTTTACCTAATGTCGGGTCAACGAGAGCATCATCGTTCATCATCTAAATGAAAATCTGGCATAATCATCAAAATGGGCGCAACCCAAATGGCTGGCCATTTGTTTTTTATGCACAACTCCCCCGCTCTGCCCCCTTTACACTCTCGGCCCGGACTCCGGCATTAAACAAAATATAAAGCAAAGCCCCAGGACATGACGTTGGCTCGTTAAAGGCCATTCGGGCTTTATATAAAATGCGAAAGAGTCCACTGGACTCGGCCTGATAACAATGATTTTGTTGAGGCTTGAATTCTGTTTCATGTTTTATGTTCCTCCTGGCTGGTTGACCAGTAATTTAGTTAAATTATTGCCCCAAAAATGACAGTCGGTCGGTCGGTGGGTCTATCAGTCAACTAGAAGGGCCTCCAAAAGTGTTACGGTTTTCCCTCAATTGAATCTGTATATGCACAGCATATATATTCGCTAGGACATAAATCTCATTCGAAACTTCAATTTGTATCCCTCAACTTTGTTTTACATTTGTTTAGATTTGATAAATCGACTCTGGCATATGTTGAGGTTCTTGTTTACACATTTGCCTGTCGTCCCGAAATATACAAAAAATAAAGGAGCAACAACTCCACACACATTTACCTTCGCCTCCTACACACTAATCAATCACTGCCCCCCGAAAAAAAAAAATTGGGTTCGGAATGTCCGTATGTGGGCCAAACGAAAAGATTGACTTATGGCGCTGACACAGAGCAAATAAATACAACAGCCTCCTGGCCAAAATAACTTGGCACTTAGCCGCACATGTTGCCCTCGTCAGGCATTAATGTCTCGCAATTAACTTTAGATCAATTATGTAGCCGGCGAGCCTGGAGTTTTGCCTGTTAATTAGGCAGCAAGCCAGGCAAAATGGCCAGATGAGTGGCCATATAGTGGGTTAGAGGTTAGGCTTAGGGGAGTAATTTTCCAATTCCCTTCGCTTTCACTTCCTGTTACCAGGGAAAAGGTTTGTAAATATATGGCCGCATGCCAAGAACAAATTATCGAAAACACTTTTTTAAACAGTCTGAATAGAAACATTTACTAAAGTGATACGAGGAGCACCTTGGACCGATTCCAATTCCCATTACCCTTTGATGGGCAATGGAACAATAGATCCGTTCGAACAATTGACCGACTTGAATCTTTGATTCTTCGTCAAACGTGTGAACTCAGATACCATCAGCTATTTGATTTTCTTTCCAGTTGGTACGCTGTGTCGTAGCTTTGGCATTTGGCATACAACCTGGCTTTTATGACATCCTCAAAGGACTTAACAATGCAGTGCATCCAAAGGATGTCAAAAACTTTTGTGCCCAGAAAACTTTGTTCCTACACCGCAGCATCGCAACAAAGCAAGTGCAAATGAAAATGAAACTGCGGCGATAAGTTTTTCCTAGGAAGCACCTCCAAGAAAAGGATAAAAAAAGATATGAAACTAAATATATACATATCTAGCTGACCACTTGCTTGAAAATAAAATACAGTATTAATGCCCAGGCGCAGCAAAGTGAAGATAAATCTTGGAGTGAACGACGCCTCAGGATGGAAAATATTTTTATGGCTCACTTCAGGGCCAAAAAGGAGCATGCTTTATAGCCCGACATGTGGCATCTAGTTGGATTGCCGGCGTTTTGTTCGCTTTGCAGTCTCTGAAAATATTAAATTAGTTGAATCACTTCGAATTCATTTATTCAGTGAAATTACAATGCAGTGCTTATCCCATTTGCATAACCCGAAAGTTTCTTTGCCTCTGCAAATATTTTTGCTTTCAACTAGTAATCATTGAATTTCATAAGAGCAGTGATTGTTTTCAATTATATAAGCTGCAAAGCTGTGTTTAAATTAAATACTTTTGCTCTGGCAAATAAAATTATGGTAAAACAAAATAAAGCTAATTCCGGCGAGTACGTCAAAGTTATAAATATTAAATGGTCCATTTCAACCACTGTGCAATGCCGTAATGCAAACGTAAACGTTTTCATTACTCCAGCGGAAGTTCGGGGCCAATAAAAATGACAATAATAACAGCGGGTGGGGCGGAGGAGTGTGTGGTTGTGGCGGAGTGAGCTCCACCAAAAATATATCCGACCCAGTTCAATCAAATCATTTTTACTTTTACTTTAATATCAGCACTTCCATTCGGATGCTGTGATTCCGCCGGCTACAGGCTAACAGACGGCTGTTAAAATTTCCCTCTTTTAGCCAACATTGCCTGAACAGACTAAGAGAAATAACCAAGAGAGCGGTAGTTGCTCAGTTTCTAATCAATGATAAGGATTCAAGGGAATCCATCTATCAAATTGATTGATGGTCAGGACTCTCAGAGATAAACGAGAAATGGTTAATAAATATGCAAGTTATAATTGGCACTATTCAGGGAAAACTAAAGAGCTGGAGCATGACTTTCGATGCAGATACGGCAGCAGATGCAACTTTGTGGCCACATTTATGCAACTGACTGAAAACTTTTGCGTGCCCCAACTAATTTTCCCGCTTTATAGCCAAACAGCTGCAGCAACAATGTACAAAACATCAAAAGTAAAAGCATCTGGTGGTAAGGGCAGGTGTGGAGCTCATAACTGTGAAAGCGCTAGGAAACGGAAATGAAGTGGCCGCACCAAACCACTCTCACATGCATGGTCTGATGATGTGGCCAATAACTTTCTGGTGGGGCTTAATGTCAACCCGTCAGACCTTCAATCGCGGAAATCTTTAAATTTTCATTCACTGTCCTCCGCGTTGGGACGAGCCCTTTGGGGCATTGTGTTTGCCGCTTATTTCCGCTTTGCCGCCCTCTTCCTGTTTCCGCTTGCGCCTTAGTGCATGTGTGTGCGTTATGCGTTTTGCGTATTCCGCTCAGTAACTGCACTTTATGCGCTTTCTGCACTTGTTGGATGTCCTCGATTTTCCACTTTTCCGGCTGTTGTGTTTGAGGGCTCGTGCTTAGCTCTGCAATCGAGAGTAAGTGCTTCCTCGTTTTGGAAATATGGTGCAGATTGAATGTGTTTATTTTTTTCATAATAATTTCTTTAATAATTTCCCTTTTTCACATAAATATTTATTTGTGATTGGATCTCTAAAGTGCTAACCATAACTAGTGGTTGAAACAGAACGAAGTCGAATAATTATTTCAAATTATTCAGAGATTTTAAACTTTAATTAAGCTAAAGTGATTTGAAAGTGATTTCTGGGTGTGCAGAAATCATAGCTAATTATCAATGCATTTGCTTGAACGCCGCCCTCCGCAACTACCAATGACCCCCATTCAAATGGCAGCCAAATGCCAATATTGGCAATGTGTTAGCCTGGCCAATAGACAACCATAAATACGGTAATGGAATAGTGAATGAAAATGTCAGCCAAGCTCAGTCTGCTCCTCCTTTTGAATCGAAGGGTCGGGTTCTGGATTAATGATAAAATATGCGATAATCAACATGAACTGCATGGCCAAGTGTGGGAAGTTGTGCTAGCTTTTGATGATGCAATTTTCTCAACGATTTCCAGTACAGTTTGGTTTGGTATACTCCCCCTATCCGGGGCACACTCACGTTTCGCTGGGCAAGTTAAACACGATATTATGACTCCATCTAGTTTGCAAATGTAATTTATGCCAACTGAGCAGCAGCCCTCCACGACTGACATTTTCGTTCTCCATAATTTATTTAATATACGAAAGCATAATATAAATATTTGCCACATGCTGCACGATGAAAGCGCTGATGAGGGAAAGTTCGGTTCGTTGGCAGAAGCGACACGGTTTGCCCAACGACAATTGGCTGCAACAGTAATGAGTAGAAGCCACCTACTCCTCCACCTTGCCACCCACTTTTGGCCTACTTTCTCCCCGGAATGCACTACAGCTTCCACATATATTCCTTTTTTCTACTTTTTATACAATTTCACGCTTCCGCAAAGAATGTTAATAAACTCAAAAAACAAGGATAAGGAAATGCAGAAAATACTGGCTTTAACAGCAACCCTTCTTATGAAAGGACAGCTGCATAATGTTTCATTCACATATTTTTAAATGATATTATTGATTCAATTTCTTGAGAACAATTTAAAATTCACCAGTTGTAAGTGAAACTTATAACAGGAAGGACATTGTGTATTTATTTGCATTCACTTTGATTCTGCAGTTACATATTTAATGAAAATGGAATACCCCACGATGGAATATTCAGAAACTTTTCATGGCAGCCCGGATTAATTCGTTGAGCATCAAGAAAACAAGGACATGAAATCCGCAGCGGTTAATTAACAGCGAAGGATCGATCAACGACTTCTGCTCTGTGGAGAAATTATTAATTTAAGCTCAGTATTAAGGTATTCATTGGACAACGATTGTTTCTGCTCTTCTGTTCTGTTCTTTGTTCATTTTAACTTTTTTATTTCAATTAATTTTCGGCTCCTTGCACAAATATTTTACACCTGTCTGATAAATTGTTGTTCATTTATTTACTTTTTTGTATTTGATGGAAGAAACGCGTCTTCTTTATGGTTGCATTTATGACTTTTAATTAACTTTTCTGGCGAGCTTTTTAATTTAATTAACTTGGCATGCCTGCTGCAAATATTGACAATAACCACCATCGATACGTATTGATATGTTACAGAAAACCACAATAATGAGACGGTATAATAAAGTATCGGTGTTCTTTAAAAATATACACTGTTTCACAAAGATTTACCTGCAGGCTTCTTGTTCTTTTCAAGTACAGTTTACACTGAGAACCCAGCTCTTCCCTGGTCTTGACGTTGATGCCCAAACGTGGTGATATCTGGTTTTATTTATTGTTTATTTTATTTACATCAAGACGGGCACGCGGTTTTAAAACAAGTCGGACAAACTTGGAGTCGCTGGGGAACTCAACCGTTTTCGAGCGCAATTAAAACTAAACTAAAATCTCGGACGGCGAACTTCTAAATATGAATTGGAATGGAAATGAATCGAATGCGACAGCTCGGCAGCAACAGGTTTGAGCTGTACGCTCTCGGCTTGATGACGATGGATTTGCATAATTCCGACATTTCAAATGTTTAATATTTTTTTTCCAATATTCCAATATCGGTATTTTATTGCAATTCCCTTGAACAAACTTACAAGAAACGTGACGACAGTGTGGGCGTGTCAGGGCCTTATTTTTAATGCCAAGTTCACCACAGTTCTGCGGTTAGCCACCTGGGATGGCATCTCCAGTTGCCAGAAATGTATCTTCTAATTACAATTAATCATACGCAGTGTTGACGGTTTCTTGACTTGCTCACTGATTCATGTGAAGCAACCCAAGCTGATAATTAAGCTGCACACCTAAACTGGTAAAGATTAATTTGGAATAACTAGTTTTAAATTGTTAAATAGTTTTCTATGCAGAAACGCTTTGCTATGCAAAATATTTTGAACAATAATGGTGAATTTTTTCAAGTGTTCAAGACCGCTCACTTGAACTTGTTTGCATATCAAGGAAGTGTAATGAACGCCAAACACTGCCGACCTGAGCGATTTAGATAGTCAGTTGTCTTAAAACAGATACATTAATTAACTTTTCAGCGGGTTGTTGAGTACTGAATCAACTCCGAACGAGAATCACCATTTAACAAGTCCGATTGACAGTAACAAATGAGGTCCAAAACCGAGCTCGACGAACTTTCTTACCAATTACGATGAGTTTTCTCCTTATAGATAACGTCTGATAAGGCGACAAGGTGTTGCAACGCATTCAAGATAAAATCGGAGAAACAATTGGCCGGAATCGACACTGATAAATGTAATTTGTCGATACATCAGCCATACTCGATACTCTCCCAGAAAACACTCTAATTTGTGTATTCCGATTCGATGCTAATTATAAAACAACCGCAGTCATCCAATTATTTGTGACCCGAAATGGATCAATATTTTGGTCCAGGGAATCGGGGGAAGTTCGAATGGTAAATTCCCTCGATGCGTCACAGAGAAAAAACAGGTTTAGGAATGTTTTTGTTTATTCTGGCCGCTTGCCCTGCAAAACCACCGGGTAAGTGATACGTTCGATATTAAATTGTTCACAGTTTGAACGTTTTGGGTATTTTAGTATTTTGCATAAGCTGCTTATGTGCTTCTCAAAATCAGAGAACCCGAAATCCAAACATCAATTCGGTTTGTGGCCGATGGCGCTTGTGGTGATTTTGGCCAAGTACGAATATCACGTACTCGGACACCTTTCACTTGCTAACTATGTGTCTGAAATTCAGTGCTCTCGGCTCGCAAATCTGGCCCAGGGTCAATAATTGTGCTCTTGTGCGAATATATCTGCCGGCTAGCTCTGAGTTGACACGTTATTAACTGTCAGTCGACGACTAATAGATTTCAACTCGCATGGCAGTTGACATGCCTCTCGATGGCTGGGCTTGAAATGCAATTTTGATGCAATAAGCAAATATTTCTTTAACCTTAAATTTTATTTGATTTTAATCTATTTGATTATTTTCCTCTAATTAGTAACCACCTCCCTAAGTAATCAGCTAAGAGCTGTTTAATCACAAATGTCAAAATGTTTATGTAAATCAAATGATACTCAATATGTTGCTTTAATGCAGCTGTTGAAGCGTTGTGTTATTTTCTTTTTAGTTAAAAGCGATGCAGGGGTTTATTTTCAAATCATTTGAATGCTAACTCTTGTTCTGGTGTTGATTTTTCGCCTCATTAAAAAAATTGAATGGGCCATCAGCATATTTCCCTACTGTGCAAGTGCATTGCATAATTTAAAATAATAAAACCATGAATTTTAATCCAAAAATTAATTATTTATTAGTTAACGATAGAGCGATAGTAGCGATAGGGATGGTAACATTATCAGATTTTACTTTTCGTAATTTAAAAACTGTATAACTTGGCTAATAATTGGCAGATCCACAAATGGTATACCTTCCCGATCTTAGAACTCCGAGGAGCATCACATTCAATCAAAATCTGGCAGCAAAATTTTTGACCCATTTTTCGAAATTTTTCAAAGGGGTACCATAATGATTTTAGCGAAAATTTGATCGAAAACTTTTTTGTACCATGTTTTCTAAACTTTGATGCAGATCAAAGCGCATTAGAGTCCTGATTCATAAATGGTATTCAGTTTTCAGATAGGTTTCGAAATAGCTAAAATATTGACTAAAAAGTGAATAAAGAGCTTCTTTTTTGGCCAACGAAAAAAATATGAAATAGGCTGATCCAATTTTTCACTTTTTGTAATGGAAAAATATTCATAACTTGGCTAATAATTGGCAGATCCACAAATGTTATACCTTCCCGATCTTAGGACACCGAGTAGCAACATTTACAATCAAAACCCGGCAACAAAATTTTTGACCCATTTTTCGTAATTTTCGTAATCATGATTTTAGCGAAAAGTTGATCGAAAATTTGATTGTACCATTGTTCCCATATTTTGATTCACATCAAAGGGCATTAAAGTCCTAATTCATAAATGGTATTCATTTTTTGGATCGGTTTTGAAATAGCTAAACTATTCACTAAAAAGTGGATGAAAGTTTTTGGTTTTCAGCAGGATGAATGGCATTTTTGTTATGCATAAATGCGTTGGCAGTAATATTAAGCAGATGAGCTTAGATATTGACATAAGACTCTATTAAGTATTTAGAACAGTTAGAATTGTAGTAGCATTTCGTTTTAACATAAGATCCACTTGGAAAAGCTCATTTTAAGCTAGTGCCAAAACCGAGTTTTGGGACAAAGCTCTCTTGAAATATGATTTCTAGTTACATTTTTCAATAGAAAAATATCATGTCTGGAAGTAAAATTTACAATTATTTTAATTTTCTCTCTTTTAATTTATTTTTTTTTTAATTTTCAATATAAAATTAATTATCAAAATAAAATTTAGTATCAAAATATATTCTTTTGATGTTCCATATCAGGAAATTATAAATTGGAGAGAGTTTCTTATCCTAATCCCTAAATACACATTCCCTTATTAAAATCAATTTCAATAATTGAATAAATGATAGCACATGTTTTAATATTACAAAGCCATTTTGGGCAATTAGGTAAATGTTTAATCAGCCGTAATGAAACGCAACAATTTGCCAATCATATCGAGTGTAATCAGCTCAATTGCTGCCAAATTTTGGCGTAAAATTCAATCAAATGGTTTTGCTTTAATTCCTCATTACCATAAATAGTAGTATAGATAAAATCGTTTTAGAAACAAAATATTTTCTTTGTGGTGTAACAATTCATGGACTTAATTACAAAACAATTCATCAATCACATCACATAATCAATCCAAAAATATATCATTTACATGTTGCAGTTGCAACATGTTAGCAACTGCATTGAACATTCCTCATTTAATTGCACGCATTCATATTCGGACATGAATCCATTAATTTGTCCATTCATGTATCCTGTGTATGTCTGCATTGTCCATTATACAAATAATGGCTCTCCAATTATACACATCTGCCAAGGATCCAGGACGCCCCCGGATGAATTTCAGATCCGCATTTCTGGCCTTATGCTCCTCGCCATAAGTTAGCCAATTATTCAAATGTGATTTGGATATGTGTAAGCGAAGGAGCCATAATTATCATTGATTATAGCCAAACCACTTCAATTAACCTGTACTCAGGTGCTCAATTCAATAAGCAGGAGCCCGGAGCGTGAAGTCTCCAAGGAACTGCATTGAACCAAGGTTTAAAATAATTCCAAGGAACTAACAATTACCTCACTGGAGCAACCCTATCAGGTCGATTTTAATTTAAATCTCACAGCGAATAGTTGTTGAAGAATGAATTGCATTACAGTTACAACATTTTGCTTTTAGCCAAAAAATGTCATTTTATGGCCCTACGCGCAGTATTATGTATTATTAAAGCGCGTTATATAAAATTGCAATTAAGCGAACAAAAACTAATTGAAAATTCCATGGGGGACAGCACGGATGGGAGCCATCGCCACCACCTTTTCCTCCATCAAATTAAACTTAAATTTTGGAAAGTCACACGAACAGGATGACAGACCGGGACTTCTTTAATTAGATTATTAAGGCCATCTTGAGTGAATAAAACTTTAACATATTCATCCTACAGATACAAACAAACATACACCATTTGGTGGAAATTTAATTAAAAAACTTTTAGCCAATCGAGAAGAAAACGAGGCAAATCTGTTTGTCCTACAGCCCGGCAAATAAATCTTTATGGATTAAGCGCACTGCTTGTGTTGATATTGTTGTTTTGCTTTAGCCACAGCCTCATCCTGCTCCTCTGGCTTTCCACTTTCCCACTTTTCTGACAACAAAGAATTTTTGGAAAAGCTTTAAAAACTACTTTGTAGCCGGGAGACCTCGATGCAAACTTTTGCGCCGCGCAATGAGAAGGAAACCAGAAATGATAGACCCGTCCCGAAAAATTGAGGGCCACAAAAGTTAAGACAGGGGGACGGCAGGAGGAAGGTTGGTCTATAGACGGGCGAGTGATTTATGCGTTTGGCCGAAAACTTCCAGCCAAGCGTGTGAAAGCCAGCTGAGCTGACTTGAGCCAAGCTGCTGTTCCCGTTCCCTGGCAGCAAATTTTTGGTTTAATGAACTCGAATGTTAATAAATAAATTTGTCAATAAAGCCCCCGTCACTGGTGAGGTGCTAGGTTATCTCCGACTTCCAAGGAACATAATGAAACGAAGATGAATAGAGGATGAAGGCCTCCGCCATCGTTTGGGCTGTTTAATTTGCTTTTGCCCCGAAAAGCAGGCAACACATTGCTCGGCCTAATGAGCTGCGATGAATGAAAATGGTCGGTGAATGGCCAAAGGATCTCCGAAATAACAAGAAGCATCCAAAGAGAATATCTCGAACAATCACTGACATTAAAATGCCCCAAGAGCTTAAAACTTCCTTTTGCGACAAAGTACACAAATTCGGCTAATTAACGTTAATTAGCAAATTTTCGTAAATGTTTGAATCGGACTTCAAATCGAAATGGAAATTGATCGGATAAATGTCTTTTTCGATTATAAAAAAAGAAAAGGCGGAATTAATGGAAAAACACAACCTTTAATCTGGCAAACTTCATAAAATTCTGTCTTTACTGGCCACTTTGTTACCCTATTTAAACGTGATTTAATTTGATTTCTATATCCACGCATGCAGTTGGAATTGCTTCGATTCTTATTCCCGCCGGATTTTACTGCCGTCTGACCAATCGACTTGCCCTAGCGGAGGGCAATCAACACATCATCGACGAGAGGGGGAATCGCCCGTATATCTCCTAATGGTATCGACATCCTTATTATCCGTATCCAGCTCATCATCAAACCCAACCCGGGTCGACACTGATGGGTACGGGGGATTGTGGATTCTGGATTGGGGATAGCAACATTATCGTTTGTTTTGATAGGTTTTTTGTTCGCTTCCTCGTCGGGATAATTCTCTACACACGCTGGCTTCTTGCTCTATGACCAGCTTGTTTGTTTGTTTGTGACCATCTTTTCTTTTTTTTAGGAGGCTCTCGTGTTTGTTGTTCGGGCAACGGGCAAAAACATTCATCAAAATCGTTATCCCTGAAAGCAAAACCCTGAGTATTCCGATCCCCCAAACAATGTCAGGTGCTTACATGCGCCCAAAAATAGACGAATGCAGATTGAAATTGATGGCCCGTCTGTCGGATTAGAGCCCCAGCCACTTCTTAAATGTTTAAGTTCTCGATTACACGACAAAAGCTGCTTTTCAGCACTTGGGTATTTTACCATGTTAGCCGGGTAGGCAAGGGCCTTACGTTGAAAAGTGCTTACCGGTTGCATTTAGGATAAATAAACTACCATACCATAGATTTTATCGTGACGATGGCCAACAAAAACTTTCCACTAAGGTAGCACGGCAAAACCAATCCACTTAGGAGCTGAGCTGGGTGGGACAGATTTCGATGGTAACGAATAGCCTGGCATTTGGAAAGTATTTAAAAAGGGTGCACCATTCCACGGAAATGTACAATTTAGGGATAAGCTCTTAAACTTTCAGACCTTGATTGGCCCTTATAATTTGTATTACTCAAAGGCTGTCAGAGCCTCTAAAAACAATAAATACTATAAAGAAAGCAGATGTGATTGACCAAGCAACAAGTGTATTTAGGACAACCAGGAATTGTTCATTGATTGAACCGCCTCCTCACCAAAAATGCCACCCATCCAACCGATATCCTTGTACCAGGCACCTGTCAATTTTGGTTTATATTCGTGTTTCTATTTTGGCCCCCTCCTGTCAAGTAGTTTTTTCCTGATTTTTGCCTGCGGTGGAAAAACAAAAAAAAAGAGCTGTAATAATATGCCATACTCGACTAGTTTCCATGTGGAAATGATGTTTGTGGTTCCGAGAGTACTCCATGTCCTGTTAGTTGGCTTGATTTGTTTTTCCTTTGAGCGTTAGACGAAATTTGATTTGACATTGTTATTGCGGTTGTGGTTACTCCTCACTGCTGTGAAAACGTTGGCATTTGCTCTTGGTCGAGTAACAAATTGAAGTTCGGGGCTATTTCCGCGCTGAACTCGAAATGGTCTCGAGATTTTGTTATTTAAATTAACTGTCCTACTATCGGTGGCATCTATTCCGTTACCCATCATACTCTATATTTCTCACCGACCGCGTCCGTGGAACTTGACCCAAATTGCTTTTTACTTTGCTTCATTCCATTACTCCACGGCGATTCTGTTCTTTTCATTGCGCTTTCAGCAACAAAGTTTTAGTCTAACAGGAATTCCTTGATAAATTGTCATAAAGAAAGCGCAATATTTTATCATCAGCCTTTGTGCAACCTTTCGCTGCACTCGTCGAATGGAGCGATTTCATCGTCCTTGTTTATTACGACTTATTTTTATATTGTACCGCCTTCAACAGCAGTGACCCGCGAGTCCTGTCCCTTTGCCGAAAACAAAACAAACGAAAAATCCCATGATCCAGGTCAAGTCAACCTTGTTCCGGGAAATATAAATGCGGGGGAAGTTGCCAAAGTTGTCCAGCCGCTTGTCATTTGCATCGATAAGCGTTCCCAATGCCATAACCATAATGACAATACGTCCAGTAAGCCCAATAATCGCGGTCGAAATACACTGATAATAAATTATTTTTATAAGATTAGTTTGATAGAATTATTGGACAATTTTAAGGGCAAGGCTTATTCTTGTTAAAAACTTTATTGATTAATCATTACACTGACAATCCAGTCTTGTAATATGTTGCTCTTAACATAAGTTTTGAACAAACATCCTGTTTTTTTCAGTGCCACAACAAACATGCAGACGGGAAAAGCAATTTAAGTCCTAATGAGCAGAGCGACAAACTTGCTGGGAAGGTCAAGTCTTTGTCCTGCCGGCCGATAAAAAATGATAAGCCAAAGGCAAACGCGAAAGCCGCAGCTGCTCCCCAAAAAATAAAGAAATGTATATAAAATAATGCAGAACGAGGGGAAAGAATCGTTTTTAGAACATTGTTATACACAGTCCCTGTTGGCGCGTATAACAGCTCGTTGTTGGCCAAGTTAGTCAAGCGTTTTGCATGCAAAGCGCGTTCACGGAGCTCAGTGCTTTTATGTGGCTATTTGAGCGCCCCGAAGCTGTTTTGATATTTTATTTCCATACAGTTTTATGGGCTAGTAAGCAAATTGTCGGAGCGCGTGGCAGGATCGAGTGGGTTCCACTTTTCGGGGATTTTCATGTGATGGATTCGAAAGTGAAAAAGTGTAATTAATTTTAAAGCTTAGTTGTCAACCAGCTAAGCGGCGTTCCAGCTCCCAACAATTTAGAAACTTGCTGCGATGCTTTTCCCGCAAATTAAACTGAAAGCCTTCGTTCTGTAATCTGGGAAATACATGTGAAAAACCGAAGAACTGAACAACTGAACAACCTGCCAACTGCCGATTCATTGTGCGTCAAATTAATGACAAAGTAAAATCCCAAAAAAAGAGGCGAAAACCAACCACGGCTAAGAAAGTTTTTCGCTGTGACAAAGCACTTTCCAGAATTCGGAAAACTCAATCTGAATTAGGAAGTCAACTATAGCTTACCCTAGCTTGAAATTTTCATTAAAAGCATAGAAAACATACACATATTATTAAATGTTTGCTTTCCTCTAGTTATCCTTTTGAATGGTCCTAAAGTTTTTGATATGTTGGCTTCATATGTTGAATATTTCCCTGCTAAAAACAGGTAAGGGGAAGTTACCCTTAAAATAATTGAACAAAATATTAATTTCAACAATATTTTTCATAGCTTTTACCTACAAATTCCAACAAACCCAGAACCCTCAGGGAACTGGCTCTGCGCAGTTTTGGCCAAGATAAAATATTATAGAAACACCCACTTGGCTGTCCATCATCCTCCCATCTACCTCAGGAAAAAGGCCACTGGGTGTTGGTGGTTTCGAAAACCAACAACAAAAAAAAAAAGCGACCACGGCAGGAACTTTCAGCACGCAGGCCGCAAAATGCAAGAGAGCCAAGGCAATGGGATTTCGCATTATTCTAAAAATGTTTCAAACGCACCAAGGGAACTAATCACGAATGTATTTCCACGTCCAACACCGCAGAAAAAAGACCGCATTCACGGGTATTGGGCCGAAACGGCCAAAAGGAAACTGCAGCTGAACAGACCAAACGGTAACAGAATCTAAACCAATTTTGTAATGGCCAAGCGGTATTGCGAAAATTGCCGAATCCAATAATATGCGTAGGCCCACTCAATAGGAGGCAGTCGGCGTTGGGCGTGGGGTGGTGGGTGTAGGCGTGCCAATCCAATTGGAAAAAATTGCAAATCAGTCCAGTCAATGTCTGTTTAAATACGTGGAACTTGAAAAACAAAACAAAAAATCGTAAAAACTACAGAAAGGGAAAATATGCCAGCATAATGGACACAGTGTGGAACAGTTTTAAAAACCGACAAAGTGGCTTTAAAGATCAGCTTACCTTTTTCCACAGAGCTCTGTCTGTCTGTCCCCAGAGAGCCCTGACCTTTAGTTAACTTTTCATAATCGATGAGCAGGCAAATCCCTTCAGATACCTCACACCCTCCTTTTCCACCCGCAGGACTCGATAAAGGGTTTTCAACTTTGACCCTGCACCTTTTTTTTATATTTTTTCCCAGCATCCCCCGTAGCAATAATAACAAGTGTGGCTTGAGCAAAGTTTTGGCAGCCCAAAGTGGCTCAAGGAACATATATATTTTTTTTAGGCCCGGCCATCTCTTCTCCTCATTTTCCAACTGCCCCCAGGGGCGTGGCGTGTGTTTGGGCGTATGTATTTGCAGAGTGAATATTGGGTGAAAAGTGTTTTAAAATGAGCCCAATACTGAGTGTGCTTTAAGCATAATGACTTCAGAGAATAAAAGGCGCCAATGCAGAGCAGGAATCCGATTATAGTATTAAATCTTAAAAACTGTCTTTCTGAGGATTAAAGAAGTATTAAATATTATTTCACAGCTTTTAAAGGTGTAATCATCTTTATGAACATATGCATTGTGAATTCTTTTAACATTTATAAATTTATTATTAAATGAGCATTTTCGATAAGCTATAAGACTTATCAAACGGGTTTCAGCGAACTACAAATGAATAGGCAACCTAATAAAGAACATTTTAACATTAAATGGAAATAGCTAAACTATTTCCTTTTGAATTTACCGCCAAAATGGCTGCCACATCGACGTTAGGGGGTTGCCGGACTACTGCCGGATAACAAACAGCTGGTCCCGGCAAAGTAGCAATCGTTTTACAACACTAATCTTAAACAATTTCCCATCACTGTGAAATCATTTGCAAAAACACAACAACTTATCAGAAAACAGCAAAATACTTCAAATTAAACGTACAAAATGACTCAGGACATGCTGCTTGGTAACGAGGAACCGAGCAAAAGCAAGGAAACGTTCCTAGAGAAGTTTTGTCTGTTGGCCAAAGCAGCAACCACGACCTCCGCCCTGCTCGACGTGATTCGCCAGGCTCTGGAGGCTCCAAATGTCTTTGTTTTTGGTGAATTACTGGCGGAACCTTCTGTAGCACAGGTTGGCTGTGAAATTCCATCATTAAGTAATCCACTAATAAGCTACTACCCCAGCTCAAAGACTCTGAGGATGCCAAGCACTTCGAGACGCTGAATCTATTCGCATATGGAACCTACAAGGATTACCGCTCCCAGCCCGAAAAATACATTGAACTAACCCCAGCGATGCAGAAAAAGTTGCAGCACCTTACCATCGTCTCGCTGGCCATTAAGGCCAAGAGCATTCCCTATGCTCTGCTACTCAGCGAGCTGGAGATCGATAACGTTCGCCACCTGGAGGACATCATCATTGAGGCCATCTATGCAGGTAGGTGCTGACTAAAGCAAGGCAATCCTGATGAAAATAGCTGTTGAGGGCTTTATTCTGTGTTTCTATTCAGTCGTTTATGTTCCAGTCTGTAAGGCCAAGTCTATACAGTCTATTGTGTTTTGCCAAAAAAAAGTTCAGAAACTTCTGATTTGTCTATTGTAGTTCTGGATATTTAACGGATCTGGAAAGCAAGCTTTAAGAAAGCATTGCAGCCAGGAAGTTTGCTTAAAAGCTGAAACTAGTTCCCTTATAACATCAAGTTGCTTAAACGAGTCTGTTTTTCTAACAAAACTGTGTAAAATATAAGCACGAGTGTTTCACCTGGTCTCGTACTTAGCTGTCAGCTTGGCTGATTCACATTTCCGGGAAATATTTTCATAATTAACTTAAATGCTAATTTTTTTGCAACTTCGCACCCACGCAAGTGTAGGAGTGCCAATTAGCATTTTAGAGGGATGCTTCTTTCGCGCCTGCGGCCCATCAGCTGTAAAAGCAGCTGCTGCAAAAGCAGTGTCACGTTGCGCCGCCCCACTTCCATCTAGTCAAGTAGCCATGTAGCCACCGAAAATATCCACCGACCACCCACCATCATCTGCCTTGGGGCAGTGCACTTGATTAGCCTGGACAGCTGACGCATCCTGGAAACGACGCTGGTAACGAAAAGGGAGAAGAATCGAGTCGAAAAGCGAGGCTAACAGAGCCGGGCCAGATTCATTAAGCCTGTCGGTGGGAAAGTCGGCTACCAGTTGCTTTGTACCCCAACTCCCCCCTGGGGAATCAGTTTTTATGGCATTGAAAGTCGTCAGCTGGATGAACACTTTTGCCTCGATGATTTCCTTTCTCAACTCAGCAAGCATTAGCTCGACCAACCACAGTGAACAGTCAATGATTGACACCAGAGGTGTTTTAGAGGCTTATAGACTAGGTGTAATTTTAGTTATTTTTAGGCCAAACATGTCTTTAATATAGCGCTTATTAATTAATATTATTATATTTTTAATAATAATAAATAATGTAGAGGTAAGACTATAAAAGCGTTGGTAATAATAGCTTGGTATCCCTGTGAATCGAAGAATGGCTTGCTGAATAATTCAGATTCTGACTCCAATCGAACTCGGGTGGCCTCCTCCTCCAATCAATCATAATGCGCCGGCACAGATTGCAAATTTAACACACTCTGCGTTTGTGTTTCCGCTTGTTCTGCAGCTGTCTGGAAAAAGCCGTAAATCAAACGCAACATCCGGAATCCGGAGCCCAAACATGGGGCTAAAGTGCCCCATGAAAGCATACTTTTAGGCCCTCGATGTGGTGCTGAACTTGTTGTTGCTGTTGATTTTTGAGCTCTGGACTCGTGATCTATGGTCCGGAGGAAAAACAAACAGAAGCTGGCCAGGAATACTAAGCCCTGGGGGGAGAGGGAAAAACAAGGAGCACAAGCTCTTCAGATGATAGTAGGCTAGTGTGGTATTTTAAGCGTTTCAGCGTCCGACAAGTGTCCACTCGAACCGCATTATTTGGGCGAGGTCGAAACCGGCCAAACACGGCCAAAACATAAGCGCCAGAACATTAGTTGGGGTGGGGTGGGGTGGAAAGCAAATAGCAGTCGGCACTTTTTAATGGAGTCTTTGCCGTCCATTATCTAAGCAAATAAAGTGACAACTCAACACCCGACAGCCATCTGTCCCATAAATAACCCAGGACTCCAAGTCTCCCAGAGCCACCAAAGCTCCAAACGTCGTTACACCTGGCCCTCCTTCTAATTGCTTTCCAAAGCCCGGCGATGAGCAGACAAATAAATTCCCTCGTACCAGCCAAGATTTATGTTATGATAGCCATCATTAGGGCGTCACTGGCGGAGGGGGCAACTGCCAGATGGCTTGGTTCCTGATGTCTGATGCCTGATGCCCGCCGCCTGCCAGCCGGAATGCGAAATCATTGCGTTCTATTAGGCGCCGTAATCTGACATCGCAATTTAATGTAGCTCCCAACGTGGGTCGCCATTAGCCGGCGGGCAGGTGGAGCACTTGCCCCGGCCTGCGATTCCAGGTCATCCCATTAGAGCATCATTTGTCTCGCGGGCCGTGCAGTTGGGGGACTTGGATGGTAGGATATGGTAATTAAATGCCTTCTATAATTGAAATTCGCTTGAAATTTATTTGGGCCCGGTTCCATTAGTGAGCTGCCTCCTGGTGATTGATTTGGCTTAAAAGCAAGAGGGTGTAAAAATACTCTACAAAAATAATATAAATGAAATAAATAAATTTTATTATAATAAACCTACTTCATTACTAGTTAAAATAAAGCTTGTATGGTAACTAAGCGAACAACTTTGTCCTAATTAGGTTTCTGATATTTTTTATCCTCCCTTGGCTAGGACACCACTGTTAACCCTCTACAATCTGTCATTTTAATTAGAGCTTAAAATAGAAAAAACAAGTGGAATATTTCTGTAAAAGTTTATAATGTAAAATAGTTTTGAATGAAAACAAGCTGAGCACCCACGGGAGTCAAACTATGATAGATACGACCAAAATTCAGAGGAATCCGGTGGGATAACAAAAAAAAAAAAACCATTAAAACAAACAGAAAACCCGCGGACCTGTGGTATCTACTTTATTAAAGCCTTGGGATATCGATGCAACCACGAGCTCAGAGGCAAACAAAATGAGACGACCCAGGCGTTCCATATTTTTCGAGTACACAGCTCCGAGAGCTCGTGGGCTTTTAATTTTCATGCAATTTCCTAAATATTTCCCCCGATGGACTTACTGCATCAGCCGCGCAGAGAGAGAATTATTCAAAGGACTGCTTTACCTTTTTGGGGGAAAAAGCCTAACGTTCTTAAGAGCTCCACGGTGCAACGATGTTGTGGATGTGGATGGCACCTCGTTTTTCGAGAAACTGATGCCATGTGTGGCTTTTTTGCGTTGCATGGGGAATGCATGTGTGTCGGGGAATGTGGCGGCTTGATTGTTGCCTTTTGGGCCCAGTTCTTTAATACCTTTTGTGTCAAAGAAAAGTTTCGCATAATTCAGGGTGCTTAAAAGCGGCTTTCAGACCTTGCTCTCCCTCATACCATCCATCTCGGCCGATTTGCAATTCAGGGGTGAGGCGGAAACACAAAAAACAAGGATGTTTTTGTTTGGAGGTAGCATGGGGTAGCAAAAAACACAATCCTTAAGCGCCTTTTTGGATGGCACAAAAAAAAATGGTTATCCTCTTTTGCAATCGGTTAATTAACAGCATAAAATGGAAATGTGCGTTGCATTCAATGGCAAGGCAAAGAGCTGCATCAAAATCGGCTTAGATGATTGCGTCAAAGGTTAGGGGTTAGCCCGCGACCTTGCCACAGAGACTGAATTCTCGGCAGCCACGCAGCTTGGAGATAATTTGCATCCTGTCCCGAATTTAGGACTCCGCCTAGGACTTTTTGCCACTCGAATAGTTTTCAGCGGCTGTGGCTCTTGGCAATAACTACACCGGAAAACGGGAACTTTATGAACAGTGCGTGTCTCTATCGAGCACTTTGTCAGTTTTAGGTGAAAACTTTACCCAAGTTCAACGCCAACTCATATTGATGGCTGAAGTTACCAGTTAACCAAGGGAGTCTGGCAGCAGATCTCCTAAATCTATTAAACAGGACTTAAAAAATCGTATTATTAAAACCAAGGCAACTAAAGTGGTGGACAATTTGTGGCCACACTGGTGGGGCATTGCCCACAGCTACCTTTATCTTAAGCCATTGTCATGGTCTGCTTTTGGCATTCGGGTTTTGTGTAAATTTCAATTAATAAGTTCTACAAAGTCCCCAGGTTGGGAAATGTCTGAAGAGTTGCCAAAGATGTCAGCGGCAGGTGCGTCCCTAAAAAGAACGCAGCCCAAGTTCGGTAGCTCCTTTGCATGGTTGACTAAAAATTCTGGACAGCGCGTGCAATAATTTCATGTTTTTTATTCATCTCGTGGAGGCGGCCAGACTCCAACCATTTGAATTCCAACAGAAACCACAGCCGTCGGCGGCTTTACATCATCGCCTCCTGAAGCCTGGCAGCCGGCGATTCATTCTGCTGCTGTCCGTCAACAGTTTTTGCACAATTTGCGGGCATAGCAGTAAGCATGATTGATTGCCCTGGCGTTGAGTTTCCCGCACGCGACAGCAGGCGGCTCTAGCCCGCAAGGACGGAGAGGGGAGAGAGACGATGGCCCAGGATACCAGACACATGTCAACGCGGAAAAGCCGCACAAATTTTACAGCACTTGTGGCTGAAGGCGTCAAACCACGAAGGAATCCTCCATTCCCCCATACGCTTCAATTATTCGGCCCAGCTCTCGGCCCACTTGAAGGCGTCAAATCAATAAACATTTTTGCACACAGCTCTCAAGCTAATTAGAAAAGTGTTTGACAAATTGTCGAATCAAATGCCAGGCCTCGGTGCGAGAGCATCCATGGAATTGAATATGCGGGCGAATTCCCTGAATATTTGACTGAATATTTATGGCAGAAGTCGGTGCCATAAACACGGAAACTTGGTCCTGAGACTGGGTCTCCCGTTCGGGGCACCCGTTCAAGGACAAGTGCTCGTAAAGTCAAAGTAAAAGAGCTTAAGGACTTAACTAAAGCTTAGCCTTGGCCCCAGAATAAGTTTCTGGCTCGGGCTCGGGCCATAGTTAAGTTTAGCTTTCAACGCCAAACGATTGAATTTCTGGGACTTTCTCTCCATCGATCGTCCCTTTAAGAGGCCGAGGCCTGACGATGTCGACGAAAACAATTCCCCAAATCCACTTGTTATAAATTCTAATCCCCGCTGAGCAGCAACTACAACAACATGAACCTGAAAGCGTTGCAAACGACTTTTCAAATTAATTACTCAAACTACTTTTTAGCATCGCCCATGACATCAAATTGCATCTGCCGGATTACATCCACTGGGCTATATTTTTGGTAATTGAGTCCAGCTCTCCCGATACACAAAGCTAATCTTTCCCAAGCCACCCCCACTGGGGATTAGTGGGACGGTCCCAACGCGTTCTAAACAAAAGTTAAAATGTTTGTTTTTGATTACACACCGTACGTGTCTCGCCAACCGCAATGTTTTCCTAACATTTGGGATTTCGGAATTTTGAATATGTGGTGCGAATTTGGCTTATACATTTATGGAACTGAAACTTCCATTTGCCTAATTGTAGCCAATTTTAGACTGTTGTTTTTACGCTTTACTAACTATTAATTTATCAGTTTAATTGATTGAGTGTTTCCCTCGGCAGCTCAGGGGGAGTAAATTGAAAATTGATTGAGTGTTCTTGGTTAGAAAAAAGAGTTTGAAATTAATCTTCTGCAGGTTTTTACCAAAATCTATACAAGCTTCGTAAACTGAGCATCTGGATTTTATGTACATCTTGAATTGTAATCAATCACTAAGTAATTTTTGAAACTTCTTCCAACAACATGCTTTCTGTATTTGATAAACAAACATAGGCCTTAGATAATCCATTTATTTATTTGTTATGTTTTTTAAGACCTCTCTTTGGTTAAAGTGTATACTTTATATGCAATTGCATCACAGTTGCAAGCACTTGTTGCATATACTTTCCCTTGCAACTGAGGGAACTTTAAACTTGCCACTTGAGACCGGCAGTCGGGACAACTTTAGAGACTGTTCGTTCTGGGCAATTAGTCAGGAAAAAGCTGACAGAAAATTTAAAAAACAACTTTCTTTTTGTCGACTTTCTTTTGCGCAGACATCATCCACGGGAAGCTGTTCCAGAATACTCGTGTTCTGGAGGTTGACTACGCCCAGGGCCGGGACATTCCGCCCGGCTACACCAGCCAGATCGTTGAGACCCTTCAGGCCTGGGTCAACTCCTGCTACAGCGTCTCCAACTGCATCGACATGCAAATCAAATACGCCAATGCCGAAAAGTCCAAGAGGATTTTAAACAAGGAGCGGGTAGAGCAAGATGTAAGTATCTTTCATACGGCCTTAGTTAGGTATTCAATTATTAAGTTATGCATATTTTTGCTTTAACTTTCTTCCCCTTAGCTTATTAATTTGAAAAAAGTACTGAAGAGCCAGGCATCGGATAGTGACGAAAGTATGCAAATCGACACTCACGGACCTGGAACGAGCGGTGGCTTGGGTCAATCGGAGCTACGCAAGAAGCCCTCGAAGCTGAGGAATCCACGCAGTGCAGCTGGTAAGTTAAAGTTTGCATCTGAAACTGAAGAGAACCTCATTTGCGGAACTTAACAGCTAGCTTAGGGAGAAAAGGAATGTTATAACTGATTAGTTCTCTTGCTAATTTTCTATTATCACTCTTTTTCTTTTGTTAGCTGTTGGCCTGAAGTTCAGCAAATGAGTGGAGCCTTGTCGAGCGGATGTGTGGTGGATGTGGTAGGACGCCAGCCAGCTGCACTTGTTGCCACTTAAGGACGAGTGCAACCCAACGCAGCACTCGATGATGGGGGAGGAGAACTTATTATCTAATACAATCACAGGAAAAATCATCTCAATTTATTAAACAAATACCAGCTGCCCGCGAAATGGATTCCATAATTAGCATCAAATTGATCATGAAACCAATAATAAATACCATCTTGTAATAATGAATCAAAGTTCTCTTTTTAATTATCCTACTTATTTATCCACATTTGCGTGATTTGCGCGCTAAACGAAAGGCCGTAGTTTACCTCTAGATGCTGTGGGGCTTTCCCTCAAACGAGCCTTTAATTAATGACAAAATAATTCTGGTTTAGACAAATGTTTGTTTGGCACATGTGCATAAATCTAAATGGTGCGTGTTGCGGTCTGTTTATGCACATTTGTGTTATATGTGGCCAATTACTAATCGAAAATTGAGTTTTTCCTGCGCCCTTTGATGGTCATTAATTCTGCCACTTGCAACCATTCGGAATTTTCGGCGGCTTCCCACATATTTCTGGCTAAAAATGCTTAGGTAATAGCGTATTTTAATGTAAGTCTTCAAAATTTATGTTTTTATCTATCAAATGGAAGTGGCAGAGATGACAAAACTGATTGTTTATAAAACTGGTAGAACATTTGGTAATTTTTTTCATTAAAAAGTGACTGAAAGTGACAACCTACCCCAACTATTGTGTCAGACTTGCAACGAGTTGCCCCCACTTACATGGGACCTGGCTTGGGGCAATTATATTCCATTCTGTGCTACTGTTTGCATTTATAAAGTTCGCACAGAAAACACAATCTGCACACGACGTCAGTCAAATGGCACTGCAATGTTGGCCAAAACCCAGAGTGTTGATTTACATCTTCCTTGCGGCTGTTTTCATTTAAATATTGGAAATGGCGACAGGAATTGACTTTCCTAAAAATAACGTTTTGATTCCATATTGGAAAGTGACAAATACAAGCAGTTTCAGCATGAAGGTTATTGCTCACTTGTGTTTCTTTAGGATGATTGTTTAATCCTCAAAACATAACACTGTGCGACAAAAAAAAAAAAAAAACGAAATACACTTGGGAAAGGAGATAGTGTAGGTTGTTAATCTGGTCGAAGAGAACTCAAAAATATTTTTTTTATATTTTTGGAACCCTCCAATTTTTATTTATTTAAAAAAAAACCGTTTTTTCGGGACTTTTTTGCGCTTAAAAATTCCTGAACGAGTTTTTTTCAACCGATTTCAAAATTTTCGGTGTTTTTCAATAGTTAAATGTTGTAGCTTTAGAAAAAAAAATATATCTTCGATTTTGTTGAACAAAAAGGACAAAACTTTTACACCTGAAACTGAAGTTTTCGACTTTTATTCGTGTTTTTCGGATTTTGATGCCAGTTTTTCGGTACAACTTACAAAAATTCGGCCATTTTTGATACATATCAATGTTGCCTCATTCATTCTGAATAAAACGAGACAAATTTCATCAAAAAATTATGAAAATTGGTGAAGTTATAACGCTTTTCCCAAAAAAAGTCAATTCAACCTTGCGTGCGCTCCGGAGTAACAGTGAATTTATTTAACTATTGAAAAACACCGAAAATTTTGAAATCGGTTGAAAAAAACTCGTTCAGGAATTTTTAAGCGCAAAAAAGTCCCGAAAAACGGTTTTTTTTAAATAAATAAAAATTGGAGGGTTCCAAAAATATAAAAAAAATATTTTTGACATCTCTTCGACCAGATTAACAACCTACACTATCTTGTTTCACAAGTGTTTTTTCACTGTCGCACCGTGTAATTGATACCCAATTTGAATTTATCTTGTGAATGGGAGGCTATTGAATTTATATTTTGTATTAAAACATTGTTGTACTGATTGGTTGTGATTAAAGCAGCTCCCGTCAGTTCAAAGATCAAATATGATTATATTATTCTATCAATTAAGCTGCCATACTCGGATAGATCACACTTAATGGACGGGCACTTTTTGAAATCAGTTTACACCGGTCGGTCGAGCAGTGAAAATGTTTGATTTTCTGTTTTCCGTCGGCATATTGGGCATTATTGTGCTTTTCGCCATTCTTTATAGGGAAAGGTATAAACGGTTAATCCAACACATCGACAAATTCAAAGGACCAAAAAAGATTCCAATTTTGGGCAATGTATTGCAACTGGGATTCACTCCAGATGGTGAGTTTTTGGTTTCGATTTTTAGAAGAAATCAGATTCAGGTTTGCAACCAGTTCTTTGTTATTGAAAAAAAAGAACAATTAAAATAATCGTATTTATCGCTTGGCGACAAATTTAAACTTTATGGGTGTCAGATTTGTAGATTCGCACTTTTGGCATTCAATTCTTCAGCATCGCAATCGGGTTTTGGCAATTTTAAGATATTTAGAAATGTTAAAGTTGGCCTCCCGTCAGGCTTTATTCGAAATCTAGGGCAGATTCAATTTATGCTGAATATTCTGAACTCGTTTTGGCAAATGAAACCGAATCTAATTCGAACAATCAGTCGACTGCATAGTCCGGTGATAGCCAGATAACATTTTTGACCTCATCAAGAAAATTATTTAGAAATAAAAAAGTTCTTATCAGCATATGCTTTATTTTTATATTTTTTATACTATTAAGATCGTAGTGTTTTCTAAGTAATGGATATTATTATAATAAGCCCACCATACTTTTAAAATAAATACTTACACCACAGACATACACACTTGTTTTTCTTACTTGGATAACTGGCTTTGAACTATCTAAGATTGTTTTGTTCTCTGTCTTATAAATAGTAAACAATTACTAAAAAGTATTATTAAGAACCTCAAGTACAAGGTGTAGACCAAGTGGGGTAAATATAATTAAGTTATTAGAACCATTTTTCCTTAATCCCCTTGGTGACTAGAAAGAGTCCGAGTGAACTACAATGTCATTGATATCTTGAAATCACTTTTAATTATATTTAATTAATTAAATTATTTCATATTGAAAAAGAATCTCCACGAAAGTTAGCCTAAGTGTTCATAGCCTTTGTTATAATTTGAACACTTAGAACACTCCCACCTGAAAGCGTGTTTTGGCCATTTGTTTGTGCACATTATTGGTTGAGTGCAACCACTTATTGTTCCAATGTGACAAAAATTCGAGTGAATCGAAAGCGAAATTGAAACTGGTTGGGCGAGTTCAGAACCGTTACAGTTGATTAAAGCCAAAGCCACTAACTTGTTACTGCCGTAAACAATTTGCATGTATTTCGAAAAACAGAATTCTTAAACAACTAGGTCGAAGGGTGTCCGGAGAACAGTCCACATTGCGATTCACATTTCAGGTAGGAGGTGGGTTTCCTGGGGCGGTCCTAGTGGTGGTAGCTGGGCTCAGGTGCTGGGGGGTGGGACTCCAACCAGGCGACGGCGCGGGCGATGGCCTCCGGGATTGGGGGTGGGGTTGGAATCCAGGCACCCTGGGGCTGGTATCCGTTCTCATCGGCCACATACTTGATGTCTACGTGCTCGCCCTCCGGGGAGATCCAGCTGAAGCTTCCGTGGATGTTGCCATGGACATCTCCGCTGGCGGCCTGCTGGATTCCGTTGCTGGTCTGCAGGCTGGAGTCGAAACCATCGGCACGGATGTCGTCCGATCGGGACTGCACCTCGGCGTGGACATCCTCGGAGCGGCCCACTCCATGGGACACTGGAGGATTGGCCAGGGCCAGTCCCAGAACGGCGCAGATCATAGCCTGAACAAAAGAAGATACTTTAGCTTTTGGAGGATTCCATGTCCTGCCTGCTACTCACAATCTTGAACATTTTGGCTGATTTCTGTCTGGTCGAGTACGAACGTTGACTGATAACTGCATCTGGCCAGTGGCTGTCTTTTTATATGATTATCCCGAGCAGCGGCTTCTTCGAAAACAAATCGATACATCTTGCACCCAATTTTCGCTTTGAGTTATGACATGACTTCTCGGAGGCGCCCGCACCCAATAAAACAAAAATGAATTAAAAACCCCCACCTGGCGACAGCGAGGCAAATGCCAAACAACGGGATAAGTACTATATATATTCATTTAATAGATGCTAAAATGAAGCACTCGCATTAATAAAGATCCGCAAACGGGTCCGAGTAGCATCCCAACATCCAAACGAGTTCACTTCTCTCCTTTAGACAAAACCCTCTCAACTTTTTGTGAGCCAAATTTTAGAGTCACCCGATTCTTCATTTCGAAATTAAAAAATTAACGACTTCTAATAACAACAAATACCTCTTAAAACTGATTTCTTGTCATACATTTTGTCATTGGGAACTCCTCAGCAATTGAGTTTCAATATGGTCTCTACAAAAACATAACAACAGGCTTTAAAAGTTTTAAAATAATGGATTTTGTTAGGGATGGTAGAATTTTTTTTTAATATTTTAAATCTTATTTCACGGTAGTAGCTTTGAATGATTCCGGTCTTAAAAAAATTGTTACATTTTGTAAAATAAACCATTGAGATAGGTACATACATAGGTAGAGTATATTGGTTCATACATTTATTGGCATGGATGTTATTTAGGATCTTATTTATCTGAAGTAGAATAAAGCCTAATTGCTAAATATTATTTAGGATCCTAAAAATATCGTGCGATTCAATAGTTTATCTTGAAACCTGAGGAATATTTTATAAAAGCTTTAAATTGTTCTTGGGGTTTTTTGCTAGAAGTTTTCCAAATTATAATACCCTTTCGTACCCCATTTGTTTGTTTTTGTATTTAGCTAACACCTGACATTATCTTCTATTATCTATTTATGAACTTTTTCTGAAAATGGTATTCCACTCATTAGCTTTAAGGCTAATGAATATCTCAGTTCGATAAGTCAGCTCTAAATGGTAATGTGCTTTATTTGCAGCTATATATATTCAACTATGCCCACATGTAATACCAATACTACAATCTTCCTTGAGAAGTAATCCATTATTGTTTTGCATGTTTTTGGAATTAAAAGAAAATGTTTTACTATTTTAAGCAAGTGCATGTATTCTTTTGAAAGTCAATAAGTACAGCTAAACAGCTAGGTGCATAGGTATCGAGAGAACAGTCCGTTGAGCGATCCGGGTCCGGAGCAGTGGAGTTTAGTAATGACGGGGGTGCTCGGGTGCTGGGGGGTGCGACTGCAGCCAGGCGACGGCACGAGCAATGGCCTCTGGGATTGGGGGTGGGGTTGGGATCCAGGCACCCTGGGGCTGGTATCCGTTCTCATCAGCGACGTACTTGATGTCCACATGCTCGCCCTCGGGGGAGATCCATCCGAAGTTGCCATGAATGTTTCCATGGACATCTCCGCTGGCGGCCTGCTGGATTCCGTTGGTGGTCTGCAGACTGGCATCGAATCCATCGGCGCGGACATCGTCCGAGCGGGAAACCACATCGGCGTGCACATCATCGCCACGGGCATGAGAGGCGGGGGAAAGGGCGGCGGCCACTCCCAGAAGGGCAAGGATCGTTACCTAGATTGGAAAAATACATTCTGTTACTTTATCCCTTCCTCAGTCATCCTGCAAGTTACTCACAAACTTGAACATTTTTGCTGATTTTTGTCTGGCCCAGAGCGAACGTTGACTGATATCTGATTCGGGTCGGTCAGAGCCTTTATATATGATTTCCAAGCCAGTCTTCAAATCAATTACCAAAAATCATCTTTTTAAAGTTATCGGGTGCACAAAACGCCCCTAATGCAGAAACCATAAATTTCACACTTGACTCTGCCATACAAATGTCAAAAAACGAGTCTTTCGATATTGAATGGATGAAGCAAAATGAAACATGCTTTCGCATATTTCGTTGTGAGAGGGCTCCGTTCTGGTTTGTGATTCTTCGCTAATCGATGACGTTTTATCTTTGACACACCTTCAGATACACATCATATTTTGACTAGTATTCCGATTGGAGCTTATAGATCTGATAAGTCCACTAGGCAACCGAAAATGTAATCTATTATTCCCAAAAATTCTATTCAATATACATTACATAGATGACACTATATATATTCTATAGTTTGTGAAATATTAATTCTTCATGTAATAAACAAGAAAGGAAAGCTAACTTCGGGCGGAGCCGTAGTTGATATACCCTTGCAGTTCAGTCGCAGTCCGCTAGGTGGCGCCACGCATCTTATATTATTAGATATATAGCGGATCGTTTATAGTCGGCCGATCCTTATAAAAATTGGCAGATCGGATTGTTTTTATCGGACAAAATAGAATCTGTACCAAATCCCATCTTTCTAACTTAAAAAACACCAAAGTTATGCCAATTTCGATCGTACTATGACAGCTATAGGATATAGTCGGCCGATCCTTATGAAATTTTGTACATAAGATATTTCCACACAAATATAATATGTGTGGAAAGTCCCAACCCTCTAACTTAAAAAACACCAAAGTTATGGCATTTCCGATCAATCAGTTATATGGCAGCTATAGGATATAGTCGACCGATCCCGGCCGTTCCGACTTATATACTACCTGCAAAGGAAAGAAGGGTGTGTGCAAAGTTTCAACTCGATAGCTCCAAAACTGAGAGACTAGTTTGCGTAGAAACCGACAGACAGACAGACAGACAGACAGACAGACAGACGGACAGACGGACAGACGGACAGACGGACATGCTCATATCAACTCAGGAGGTGATCCTGATCAAGAATATATATACTTTATAGGGTCGGAGATCTCTCCTTCACTGCGTTGCACACTTTTGACCAAAATTATAATACCCTCTGCAAGGGCATAAAAAAGGGCGCATATTTTAAATACTTGCTATAAAGTAATTAATTCACTCTCATCGGATAATAGTAAAAAAATCACTACTTCCTTTTGAACACCTACCAATATTTAAGAACCGACTGTTTAACTTAAAAATTCTTAAATGAAATAAATACCAGCTTCAAACTTTATTGAATGCTGTGTGTTTTTCTGAGCGCTTCGTATGTCTCCAAAAAATATGCTACATTTTAAACCAAATATTTCCTCCTGATCCAATTCAGGCAAATTCATTTATTGTATTTGCACGTATTTTGATCTGACGCAAGAGAACAATTAAAAATTTCTTATGAATTATTCATTGTCTAGTCAATTTGCATTGCGTTTCCGTTAAGCGCTGGTTTATTATACCCTTGCAGAGGGTATTATAATTTTGGTCAAAAGTGTGCAACGCAGTGAAGGAGACATCTCCGACCCTATAAAGTATATATATTCTTGATCAGGATCACCTCCTGAGTCGATATGAGCATGTCCGTCTGTCCGTCTGTCCGTCTGTCCGTCTGTCCGTTTCTACGCAAACTAGTCTCTCAGTTTTAAAGCTATCGAGTTGAAACTTTGCACACACCCTTCTTTCCTTTGCAGGCAGTATATAAGTCGGAACGGCCGGGATCGGTCGACTATATCCTATAGCTGCCATATAACTGATTGATCGGAAATGCCATAACTTTGGTGTTTTTTAAGTTAGAGGGTTGGGACTTTCCACACATGTTACATTTGACCAAAATATCTTGTGTACAAAATTTCATAAGGATCGGCCGACTATATCCTATAGCTGTCATGCAACGATCGGAATTGGCATAACTTTGGTGTTTTTTAAGTTAGAAAGATGGGACTTGGTACAGATTCTATTTTGGACAAAATAATCTGATTTGCCAAATTTCATAAGGATCGGCCGACTATATACGATCTTCTATATATCTAATAATATAAGATGCGTGGCGCCACCTAGCGGACTGCGACTGAACTGCAAGGGTATATCAACTTCGGCTCCGCCCGAAGTTAGCTTTCCTTTCTTGTTTTTTGGCTAAAAATCTTTCCAGCAGCTACTGAGGCTAATTTTGATCTGATTTGCATTGAGATATATTTAAAAAATTCGGCAGACGATTTTTATGGACCTCAGACTTCGAATCGCATCCATTTAATTAAATAATCATATTGCATCAGCATTATGCTGGGAAGATAGATACCTATATAAAGCCAGACTTTGGCTTCGATTGGTATCAGTCTCACAGTTCTTTAGTCTGACAGTAAAACCAAATCAACATGTTCAAGATCGTAAGTATTCAGAGGATATTTTTGGATATAACTCCCTCTAATAATGGATTATCCCGCCGCATCAGCTGCTTGTCTGTTCTCTTGCCGCCCTTGTGGCCGCCAACGCCGTTGTGGAGGTTAAGGAGCTGGTGAACGAAGTGAACCCCGACGGTTTCCAGAGCAAACTGGTCCTCGATGATGGATCCGCTTCCTCTGCCTCCGGAGATGTGCACGGAAACATTGACGGAGTCTTCGAATGGATTTCCCCCGAGGGCGTTCACGTCCGTGTGAACTACAAGGCCGATGAGAACGGATACCAGCCCCAGAGCGATCTGCTGCCCACTCCCCCGCCAATCCCTGAGGCTATCCTGAAGGCCATCGCCTACATCCAGGCCAACCCCAGCAAGAACTAAAGGAACCCTGCGAAATACCCACCATCGAATAGGAACAGCTAGTTCGAGATTGGATTACCTTCGACTGCTGCTTAAAAATTATACAATCGGAATGATTCATGTACATGAATGTTGTTGAGAAAATGTTAAATAAAATAAAACTTTGCACGCTTAAAACATAAACAAAATTGGTTTTTAATAATTATTTTTTTGGGTGAAGGAATATGTGTTTTTTGTTTTACTTTTTATTGAATACCATTTATGAATCAGAACTCTAATGCGCTTCAATCTGCATCAATCAGTAAAACACATTTCAAAAAAATTTTCGATCAAATATTCGCTAAAATCATGATGGTACTTTGAAAAATTTCGAAAAATGGGTCAAAAATTTTGTTGCCAAGTTTTGATTGTAAATGATGCTACACGGTGTTCTAAGATCGGGAAGGTATAACATTTGTGGATCTGCCAATTATTAGCCAAGATATGAAGATTTTTCCATTACAAAAAGTGAAAAATTGGATCAGCCTATTTCATATTTTTTTGTTGGCCAAAGTATAAGGTTTTTATTCAGTTTTTAGTGAATATTTCAGCTATTTCGAAACCTATATAAAAACTGAATACTAGTTATGAATTAGGACTCTAATGCGCTTTGATCTGCATCAAAGTTTAGAAAACATGGTACAAAAAAGTTTTCGATCAAATTTTCGCTAAAAATCATGATGGTACCCCTTTGAAAAATTTCGAAAAATGAGTCAAAAATTTTGTTGCCTGGTTTTGATTGTAAATGATGCTACTCGGTATTCTAAGATCGGGAAGGTGGATCTGCCAATTATTAGCCAAGATATGAAGATTTTTCCATTACAAAAAGTGAAAAATTGGATCAGCCTATTTTTTTGTTGGCCAAAGTATAAGGTTTTTATTCAGTTTTTAGTGAATATTTCAGCTATTTCGAAACCTATATAAAAACTGAATACTAGTTATGAATTAGGACTCTAATGCGTTTTGATCTGCATCAAAGTTTAGAAAACATGGTTCAAAAAAGTTTTCGATCGAATTTTCGTTAAAATCATGATGGTACCCCTTTGAAAAATTACGAAAAACGGGTCAAAAATTTTGTTTCCAGGTTTTGATTGTAAATGATTCAACTCGGAGATCTAAGATCGGGAAGGTATAACATTCGTAGATCTGCCGAGAATTAGCAGTGTTATAACTATTTTTCCTTCAAAAAAAATCTGAAATTTGGAACAAAAGAAATGCTCCTAAAAAGTATGCTAAGCTCAGAGCTGAAGAAGCAATCAAGTTAGGCCCAGTTAGCAACACCGTTTAAATTAAGCCATCTTCTCAAATTTTACCTGATGCAATGGATTGAAGGAATTTTACCAAACGGTAATCACAAAATTAATTACTATCTGTGCGGTTTGAAACAAAAATTCCTTCAGCCCTGTCCGAAATACGAAACGATTTATATGCCAGAGCCATTGAAAGCTGGTTTAACCTTTCCGACGAATCGTGGTCGGAGAATCATTCTAGAATAATTACGGTAGCAATTTGCATAGACTGGTGAAAACAAAAAGAGTGCAGCGGACGATTTTTATCACCCCGGACCCGGACCAAACATTCCCAACCTGTCCGTCTTCACCTAACGAGGCTTATGTTGGCCGAAATGTTAATTAAAAACGGGTTGCATCAGCTTTGAGCTTGATTTGGCCTGGCTGAAGCGTATAAAAAGCTTAATCGCTCCCGGATTGTCATCAGTCTCTCGAGTTCTCTAGTCGGACAATCAAAACCAGTAAAAATGTTCAAGATCGTAAGTACGATAGAGTGAGTTGGCCTGATCAAATCCCTAATCCCGGATTATCCATCTAGCTGCTTGTATGCGCCCTCGCCGCCTTGGTGGCCGCCAACGAGAATGCCGAAGTTAAGGAGCTGGTCAACGATGTGAACGCCGACGGTTTCCAGACCAAACTGGTCCTCGACAATGGATCTGCTTCCTCCGCCACCGGTGATGTCCACGGAAACATCGATGGTGTCTTCGAGTGGGTGTCCCCTGAGGGCGAGCACGTCCGTGTGAGCTACAAGGCCGACGAGAACGGATACCAGCCCCAGAGCGACCTGCTGCCCACTCCTCCCCCAGTCCCTGAGGCCATCCTGAAGGCCATCGCCTACATCCAGGCCCATCCCAGCAAGGAATAAGTACTTTCCCGGACTACCCAAATCGACCAATCTATGGGTCATCAAGTTAAATTTGACTTGCTGTCCAGTTCTTAGAATTTAAACCGCATGCAGACTATATTAGTTTGATTATCGAGTGAACCAATAAATTCGATTTTCAATAGAAAACAATTTTGTCAATTTAAATTGGAGTGGGATGGGCACTCTTGATACACTTGATTTGTTTTGGCTGGGACAATAAAATATTCTCCAGATGGCCCACGCTCTGTTCGAATGATTTTTGATTGATATTGGGCCATAAAACTTGGAAATAAACTGGTTTAGTTAGCGATACATCTAAACAGCATCAAACCAGATTTACATATTTACCTCACTGTCTGAAAATTATTATTAACGTTATTATTAAATAGAGCTTTTTTATTTAATCCATAGCCTATTTGAAAAATGTTATGAAATGGTACAAACAATTTGATTATAAGAACTTCTATGTTTGGATCGGGCCGATTCCATTTATCTTACTAGTTGAAAGTAAGTTCGTTGAGGTGAGTTTAATTTTGTCTTTACTTTTTGTATACCCTAAAAAATATATAAATTTCTCCATCAACCAGCATGTCCTTAGTAGCAATACCTTGACTTACAAAGAGGATCCGTACTACTTGATGTATCCCTGGCTGGGAAGGGGTCTGCTCACTTCCAATGGACATCAATGGTTGTTGCGCCGAAAGCTCATAACTCCTTCCTTCCATTTCAAGATCCTAAAAGAGTTTCTTCAGGTGATGAATGAAACTAGTGGCCGATTTATTGAGCTGCTTTCCAGGGAGGCAGCTGGTTCCAAAGACCAGTTGTTGGACATTCAAAATTTAGTTCCCAGACTTACCATAGACGTAATTTGCGGTGGGTCCTGCAATATTTTAGTGAATCCAAATCCTTCTTAAATTATCTGTAGAAACCGCGATGGGTACAAAGGTCAACAGCGTGGAAGGTCAGCCCTCTGAAATTGTAGAAGCCATTGGAGTTCTTTGCAATATAATTCCCGAACGAGTGCTGTCGTGCCTAAAACGTATTGAGTGGTTTTTTATGTGCACTCCCATGTATTGGCAGCAGAAAAAAGCCTTAGCCACGCTAAGGAAAAACTTTGCAAAGGTATAGAATAAAGTTATTCAAAATATATATTTCTCTAAAACTGGAGACTTTTTCACAGATCATAGAAGATCGTCGCCGACTTTTAGAGACCTTTCCGCCCATTTCAAACGATACTGAAGAAGATGAATTCACCAGCAAGCGTCCTAAAATGGCTTTTCTTGACAATCTCCTGACTGCAGATGTGGAGGGTAAGCCTTTAAGTTTCGAGGACATCTTCGAGGAAGTCTCTACCTTTATGTTTGAGGTAATATTGTCTAGAATCTTTAAAAATAAAGTTTTTCAAAATGAGTCGTTAGGGACATGACACCACTGCCACGGCTATTATTTTTGGAATCTATTGCCTGGCCTGGACACCACGAGTTCAAAAATTGGCCTACGATGAACAAAAGCTAATATTTGGCGAGGATAGCAACCGTCATCCAACTTATGATGAGCTCCAAAATATGCCCTATCTGGATTTGGTGATTAAGGAAACTCTACGTATTTTTCCGAGTGTACCATTTATATTCCGTACAGCTCCAAATGATACACATCTTTGTGGGTATAAGCTTGTTAAATTTCGTAACAAAAAAAAATAATTCGGGTTTTTTCAGTGGACAAGTTCTTGCCGAAGGGTACAGCTATGGTTATTCCTATTTTTGGCCTGGGTCATAATCCTCATAATTTCGATGAGCCGACCGAGTTCCGTCCGGAACGTTTTGCCAATACTGACAGAACCAAAGTTAATGTTTTTGATAGTGTGCCATTTAGTGCTGGAGCTAGGAATTGCATTGGTAAGAGGATAATCCAAAATGATATTTTTCTATGTTTAATAATGTCTAACCCTTAGGCCAAAAGTTTGCACTACTTGAACTGAAAGTGATCCTGTCGAAAGTATTGCGTCGTTTTCAGTTACTACCAGCTCCTTTGGCCAAACAAAATATTGCGGATATATTAAACCCTGATTATGAGCCCGGAAAACAAGAAGTTAAGATGTATGTGTCCATCACCCTAAAATCACTAACTGGAGTGCCAGTAAGACTGGTAGAGCGAAAGTGATTTAAACCAAACAGTTTCTGTCTTTTTGGATCTGGAAATGTATATATTTTGGTTGCACGTTATGCAATAAAATAAAATCAACCCGTCTCAAAATTAATTAGTAGCGAATACGCAAACATATGCTAATTAAAATGAACTATTTGCCAAGTCAACTTTGATAATTTGCACAGAAATAATGATGCGAACTATGCGAAACTGGTTTGATGTGGAGTCTAAAACGAGAACGAACAGAACATGGCAACAAATATACACTTTTACTTCTTATTATAATTGAATAAAAACAACGGGTTTCTTTGTTAAATATGTTTATTTAATTTAAAACCATATGTTTATTTAATTTTTTGTTGTTGAAGTCAAGAAAGATGGTTTTTTTCCAAACTATTTGAAAAATGAAGAGTAAAATATAGTTTTGTTTTAATTTGTTTTTGGGATTATCGTTTCTTAAGTCTTATCTGTATTCCATTCTCCGATTTAAGAGTAACTCTTATATTCAGTATTGGGTCATATTCACTTTGAGGCACACAGTCAACACGGGAATGATCATTGATGCCCGGAGGAAGACCATCAACAGCAGGCAGGATTTCATAGTTTCGCAGCAACTGTGACAAAATTGACTTCAGTTGGTACATGGCGAATTTTTCAGCTGAAATAAGAGGTATTTAATATATTTCCGTAAATTAAAATAGACTTTTCAACATACCAATACAACGTCTAGGACCTGCACTAAAGGGCACACTTTTAAAAGCCTCGATGCCCACATTTCCACTGGAATTCTCGAATCTTTCGGGACGGAAAGCGCAAGGTTCCTCAAAATATTTCTCATTGTAGCCCATAGCAATGAGGCACATAATCACAGTAGTACGCTTAGCCACCTGAGTGCCATCTACATAGAAGCAAAGATTATATATAAGGAAAGGATACAATCAACGACTAAAGAAACTCACTAATATCAATGGCTTGGCGGTTGGTTCTTGCAATCAGTGGCACTGACGGATACAAACGCAATGTCTCCCGTATAATAAGCTCCAGATAATGCATTTGATCCAGACGAGCCAAGTCCGCTTCTCCGGCTAAATCCTTGCCGAAGATTCGCTGCTGTTCCTCGAAGGCCTTCTGCTGGATTTCCGAATGTCGGGAAAGAGTGTAAAGGGTGAAGGATATGGCAGCGGCTACGGGGTCATGGCCCTAATTAAAGGAATAATATGTTAGGGACAATATGGTACAATATTGTCTTGCCTTACTGTGAATATGAATGTGGATATTTCCTCAATGATTTCGCGCTCCTTTAGAGCTCGTCCATCGAGCTTTGCCGCCAAGAGCACGTCAATAAATGGCTTATTAATATTTTGGGTATTTGTGCCACTTGCATTTTCCTTAGCCAGCTGGTGGCGACGTTGGGCGATTATCTGCAACAAGAGGCAAGTATATACTTTAAGGCTGACTCATCCGCTGAAAATTTAGAAGCTTACCCGACCCAGTTCACTTCGGAGGAGCGATAGAGCCCGGCGCTGCTTCATGTAGTATGAAGTTAGTCGAAATAGAGCATCGAACCTCTTCACAATGCTGAAGGTGCGCTCCTGCACCACATCGCATAAGCTAGAATTCGAAAAGGACATTGGGTTGTGGGTGGTGGACAGTAATCCTTGGAATCTCAGGATTATGCAAAATGAACTTACTCTTTGACGGAGCCATGCAAATCGGAGGGCTCCCCGTTCAGGGAGCTGCTGTCCAGGCCAGTGGCATTCTCTGCGAAAAACGAACGAAACGATGAAACACTTAGTTTAAAGAAGGCTAAATGAACCTGAACGAATCAAAATATTCTCTATAAATTACCGCCGGTTAACAGGGAAATTCTTCAAATCATTTCGTCCTGCCCAATATGCACCAAAGTGGGTCGGTTGTATCTTCCCCGCCGACGGGGCCAGTACCTTAACCGCGAAACTTTTCCGCCCGCACAATCTGCGGCACTTGTAGCCATTTTCTACGCTATAAATCTTATTTATAAAACGTTCATAATAAATTACAAAAAATAAACGAGCGCGAAGCCCGGAGTGCGAAACTCGGCCCCGAAAACGACATGACAAATGTGTAAAGTTTCGCTCTACTACACAGTGGAATATGTTTTCTAAAATTCGCAAAAGATTTCTTTCCTAGGTTAGCCTAGGGCATAATTTAATCTTTCAGTGCAGTCTTACCGAGCACCTCCACTCACCACACACAATATCCAGGGTACACTGGGCCACTAGCTCCTGGGCGTCGAAGATTTCCTGTGTTTCCGACAAGGAACTAAGCTTCTGGATGAATTGGCCACCCGTTCGTTGAATCACTCGGAGATATCCCTCGATGGCCGACCGTTCGAAGGCGGGGAGGTAGATCTTTTGATGCTTCAGCCACCGGGCACCGGAACTGGTAAGCAGCCCATCACCCAGCCAGGGTCGGAGGAAGGAGTACAAGTGTTCCTTGTACAGCAACGATGAACTTGACAAAATATTCTGCCAAGCAAGAGCACACAAAACACAATGTGATGAGGGTTGTGAATTGGTAGTGGGCGGGAAGGACACTCCTCACTCACCTGGATTTCCGCCGGATCACTCAGCATCATGTGGTACTGCAGGAAAACCATTGAACGGAAACCCTGGAAATCATATTTCCGGCAATATTGCAAAACCTTTTTTGGATATTCTGTGGACAAAACAGAAGTCACTTTCATTAAAAGGGACAAAGTCCAGGTTTGCTTAGCACTACAGTTTTTAATTTCGTCAAATGTATATGGTTATGGCCAATTTTGGTAATGAACATATACGGTTGTTAGCTTATTGGTGTTTGCTTTTTTTATCAGGGCTACCAGATATTACTGGAATAAGTTTGTAAAATATGAAATTTAAGGACAACAATTTAAACAGGCACAAACCGAATAAGCAACAAGAAAACTACATGGATCCGTTGAATTGGACACCCATCCGAGCGTAGAAGAAATATGGCATTATGGAAAAATATGCTGCAGCATCAATTCTTTCCCCTCCAGGCATTGTGCATTTGAAATGATTACTTTAGGCACGTGCACCCAGGGAGGAAGGAAGGGCGGCTGGTTAGAAGGAAAAACAAGACCAAAATTATTCAGCCGTGCAAAAGGAAAGCACTTGGGAAATGCAGATAGAACCTGATGAAAGTTGTAGCAAATATTACAATAAATAAGTATTGGGAATCAGACACAATTCAAATGCGCAACTCGATACCAACGGGAATTGAATGCATTGAGTTCCTTTTGTAATGGCAACCGAAGGTTTTAACGGATTCGATCAGACAAATGACATTCCATATATGTATGTACATATGTACGTGCATACGACGGCCAAGAGTTCATAAATATAGCCAGTACTTACCGGCGGGCTTAAGGCCAAATTGAAATAGATTGCCAACGAATGGATATGGCGTCGGTCCTGGTATCATTTCCATAATGCTCGCCATATGATCAATATAATTGAATATTTTCACTCCCTTGAACACCAGAATGGTGGCCAAAATAATGGCTATGGCTATCAGAAACATTTTGTTTCGTATAACTGTTCTCGTTTAATGCTCTATCCAGACTAATTTCTCTAATTCTTTGAACCAGCTATTGGGCAACCCATTTCCTACACGATAACCCCTTGATAGCTTATCAAAAATACATTTTGCATCCTTTTTTTTGTGTTTTGTGGTTGTATTGGGTTGTTATGAGTCTACCATCGATACAAATAACATTATCAAACCATAGTAGTTTATGGCTTGCTTCTGCTATTAATTGATAAATTATAATTAGCCTGAGCTACCAACCAGTTGGAGGCGATTTGACTCACTAGAACAGTGACGTGTGGGTCTAAAGGGTGGTTTAGTATCGCCAGAAGATATAGTGCCAATAAAAGATTGTTAATCGTGAAATTGATATAAAACTGTAGGTTACGGTCAAAGCTTTGAACAAAAACACTAAATTGGAAAAAACTTGAATAAAAGGGGTTTTCAATTAAATAATTTTTTTAATTATGTGTCTTATAGTTTTCCATAAAAATTTCTCAATGTTACTGATTTTTTTGAAAACTTGGAGTGTAATTCAATTATCTTGGAAATACATCACATGAATATATCTGGTCAGTTTGAATTTTTAATATTTTTTTAAGTTGCGCCTAAAGCTATTTTATTTTCAAAATATACTTCTTTAAGTGAATCTTGTAGTCAGTAGATAAAAGTATAAACTTAAAGCGGATTTAAGCGGGTCTTAGTTATGTTACTTTATTTTATACATATTCTTTAGCATAAGCAAACTTTAGACATTTTTTACTTATGTAAAATTAAACAAACCCTACTCTTTGATAAGAATTTTTACTCACTCTTAATTTTAAAAAGAGAGGCAACCAAAAACTCTCTGTTGACATGAGATACATTTTTTTTGAGCACGTTTTAGGTTTGTTTACTTCTTTAAAGTACTCATTTTTTATCTTTTATTACCAAATTTCTTATCTTAAAGTATGGAGGAAAATGCAGTAAAGCAAATAAACTTCAAAAATATGATGCTTCCATAAAAGATTCTTTTACTTTAATAGATTAAAAGACCGCTGCCTAAAAAACAAATCTCTTTAGAACTTGATTGTCAAAATGCCAAGTCATGCTGAACGCACTAAAATATATTCAGATACTTTTAAAGCGATGATATTTTGTAAGAGAGTAACAGAGAGACCACATTAAGTTGGCTGAAAGTCATGTATATAACCGGAGCTCCCCATGAAAATACTCTCATACTGCAACCCGATCCCAGCGCGTCGCGATCGAAATGTGGGTCGTGCTTATTTTGATTCTGGCTCTGCCACTTTTGGCAGCAGCGTATCTCCAGTTGACCACTTACCGTCGAAGGAAGGTTTTGAAGAAGTTCAATGGACCGAAGGGCCTGCCCCTAATTGGAAATGCCCATCAAATGGGCAAGAATCCTTCCGGTGGGTTTGTGAAAAGCCTTCTTTGGTTTCCTGAGGATACGTCCAAAATGACTCATCTCGAATAGCGTTGTGACTGATGGTATTTAAATATAAATCCGAGACAATGCTATTCTTGTAAAGTCATCTTGACCAAGCAACTTTTTCTAATCGATTCTTAATAGTGTCGGGACTAAGTTATTTTCGCTACTACACTTCAAATCAAGTACTGCAACTTCACAGATAAGAAAATGAGAACTTTGCTCACGTGTTGCGTAAAACAAATAAACTTTAAATTTGCAAAAAAAATAATTGGCGTGCTGAGAACATCGCGTGTGAAAAACAAACAATCCTACCTCTAATTTATAGATTTATATGTGAGGTGTGATTCGCATTGTAATTAGCCTCTGAAATCCACAGAAATACTCGACCAGGTCTTTGCTTGGTGGCATCAATTTGGAAAAGACAATTATGTCTTCTGGATAGGATCCTACTCCAATTTGTTGGTCACAAACCCCAAGTTCTTGGAGGTTAGCTTTTACTATATTGAAATTTTATTCGGATAATAGAGATCTTTCTTTTCTAGTATATACTCAGTAGCCAGACGTTGATCTCAAAGTCCGACATCTATGACCTTACCCATCCCTGGCTAGGACTGGGTTTGCTCACCAGCACTGGCAGCAAATGGCACAAGCACCGCAAAATGATCACCCCTGCATTCCACTTCAATATCCTGCAGGACTTCCATGAGGTGATGAACGAAAACTCAAGCAAATTTATCAAACACCTGCAAAAGGTAGCTGCCGGGGACACTATCTTTGATTTCCAGGAACAGGCCCACTATCTGACCCTGGATGTGATCTGTGATACAGCAATGGGAGTGTCCATAAATGCTATGGAGAATCGTAACTCTTCTATAGTTCAGGCTTTCAAGGAGTAAGGAAGATTCTTTAATAACTTTTTTAAAGAAAACTAATAAATTTATGGAATTTTCAGCATTTGCTACAATATTAATATGAGAGCCTTTAATCCTCTGAAGCGCAATGAGTGGCTCTATCGCCTTGCTCCTGACTACCCTGCCTACAGCCGGACTCTCAAAACACTTAGAGACTTCACCAATGAGATAATTGACAAGCGAATTGAGGCCCATAAGTCCGGTTCCGTGACAACAAGCCAAGGCGATGAATTCTCCCGTAAAAAGATGGCTTTTCTGGACACCCTTCTATCGTCCACCATCGACGGTCGTCCTTTGAACTCAACCGAGCTGTACGAGGAAGTGTCCACCTTTATGTTCGAAGGACATGACACCACAACTTCAGGAGTTTCCTTTGCAGTCTACTTGCTTTCCAGACATCCTGACGAACAGGTAAGATTATGATATATTATAAATAAAAACTCCTTACCTAAATCCATTTCTCCTTTAAGAAAAAATTGTTTGCTGAGCAATGCGAGGTAATGGGCACTTCGGAACTAAACCGGGATGCCACCTATCAGGAAATCGCTCAAATGAAGTACTTGGATCTCTACATAAAGGAGGCTCAGCGAGTGTATCCCAGTGTACCATTTATTGGTCGTTATACAGACAAAGACTACGAGATTGGTAGGATTACATGTTATATTAATTATTTATCAGTCTTTTATACCAAGCAAACTGTTTTGCAGACGGAAAACTTGTGCCCAAGGGCTCCACCCTGAATTTAGGAATCGTAATGCTTGGTTACAATGACAAAGTATTCAAGGATCCCCTGAAGTTCTCTCCCGAGCGCTTTGAACAGCAGAAGCCAGGACCCTTTGAGTATGTTCCTTTCAGTGCCGGTCCACGAAACTGTATTGGCCAAAAGTTTGCCCTACTGGAAATCAAGACAGTAGTCTCCAAAATCATCCGAAACTTTAAAGTACTCCCTGCCCTGGATGAACTTGTCTCCAAGGATGGCTATATCAGCACATCTGTAGGATTGCCTCCTGCGGAGAGGGCAAAGCGGGAGGAGCATCGTCACAAATACGATCCCATTTTGTCTGCTGTTTTGACCTTAAAGTCTGAAAATGGCTTGCATATCCGTTTGAAAGAGCGAAATTGAAAAACTCTGTTATGCCAACTCACATCTACTACGTATGAAGAAGGCTTAGGTTTTTGTTAAGCTTATTTTCGATCCCAAAACAGGTACTTGGAAAGAAATGTTCGTTCTCGTTTTTTCTCCCAAAAGAAATAATTAATAATGAAGTGTTAATTAAAAAAGTAGAACAAATAAACATTGAAATGATTTATACTTTGGACTGGATCGTTTACTATGTGTATTTAATTTATTGTGAAATTTTAATCAAGGTGAAATATGCCAAGCCGTGAAAATTGTAGCTTTTGACTCAATCATCTGGGTGCTGCCTTGATCGGCTAAAGTCTTGAGTCTTTTTGAGTGATAATGAACTGAAAGAGAGCGATTGAGACAAAGAGAATACAGCGTCATTATCGCCTAAGAATCCGGTATATAAACCCAATGCGTTTAAGTTGAAACTTAGTCAGTTCTCAGTTCGCGGCTTGTGTCTCTTGGGAATATGTGGGTTGTGCTGTGCATTCTAGTAGGCTTGCCGCTGCTTTTGGTGGCCTATTTCGAACTTGGCCTAATGCGCCGCAAACGCATGCTAAACAAGTTCCAGGGGCCCCGAATGCTGCCCGTAGTTGGGAATGCACATCAAATGGGCAAGACACCCACAGGTAAATAGTTTTGAGAACAAGGTTTATCTGATATCTGAGCAATTTGATAATGTGTATACCTTGTTATACATCAGAAAGATATAAAGTGAACTTTGATCTTGGGATCTTGAGTGAAAAAGCTTAATAGAAACTATCTGTTTTAATAGAAATTCTAAATCGCTTCTTCGGTTGGTGGCACGAGTATGGCAAAGGTAATTTTCGTTACTGGATTGGATCCTATTCAAACATTTTGATAACATGCCCCAAATATATGGAGGTAAATTAAATAGCTATTTTGAAGAATATATTATACAATACTGCAAATTTCCTTCACAGTTTATACTCAGTAGTCAGACACTGATTTCGAAGGCGGATTCATATGATCTCATGCATGCCTGGTTGGGTTTGGGCTTGCTTACTAGTACGGGTAGCAAGTGGCACAAACGCCGAAAAATGATCACTCCTGCCTTCCACTTTAATATCCTGCAGGACTTTCACGAGGTGATGAACGAGAACTCCAGTAAGTTCATCGATCAACTGAGAAAAGTGGCGGACGGGGACAACATCTTCGATTTCCAAGAGGAGGCTCATTACCTGACTTTGGATGTAATTTGCGATACCGCCATGGGGGTTTCCATAAATGCCATGGAGAATAGAAGTTCATCTGTTGTGCAAGCTTTTAAAGAGTATGTGTTTCTAACGGCAAGATGAACAATAACTTATAGTGCTTTTTTTTTTTATTACAGCATGTGCTACATCATTAAAATGAGGGCCTTTAATCCGTGGAAACGGAACGAAAAGCTATTTCGCTGGGCATCCGACTATCCAGCTTATAAGAGAACTTTGAAAACTCTTCAAGATTTTACAAACGAGATCATTGAAAAGAGGATTGAAGCTCGAAACTTGAACAACACACCGGAAAGTCCTGGCACTGAGTTCGTTCGCAAAAAGATGGCCTTTTTGGATACATTGCTTTCTTCCAAAATCGATGGTCGTCCCTTGACTTCCCAGGAGCTTTACGAAGAAGTATCCACTTTCATGTTTGAGGGTCATGACACCACCACCTCTGGTGTGGGTTTTGCGGTTTATTTGTTATCGCGACATCAAGATGAGCAGGTGCAATAGCTGAATAATTTTTTTAATGATTGTGACACATAATTAATTGACATTTATTTTAGGCTAAATTATTTAAAGAGCAGTGCGACATAATGGGTGAATCCAGCCTCTGTCGGGATGCTACTTTCCAAGAAATCAGCCAAATGAAATACTTGGATCTTTTCATAAAAGAAGCTCAACGTCTCTATCCCAGTGTTCCGTTTATTGGACGCTTTACTGAGAAAGACTATGTAATTGGTAAGTTTATTGTTATCCTAGAGGAACTACTCTGTTAATATTTTGTATATTTTTTCAGATGGTGAGGTAGTACCTAAGGGAACTACGCTGAACTTGGGCATTCTCTTCTTAGGATATAATGATCGCGTTTTTAAGGATCCACATAAGTTCCGACCCGAGCGCTTTGAAGAGGAAAAGCCTGGTCCCTTCGAGTACGTGCCATTTAGTGCCGGTCCGAGGAATTGCATTGGACAAAAGTTTGCTCTTCTCGAAATCAAGACAGTAGTATCCAAGATTATACGAAACTTTGAGGTTCTGCCTGCCCTTGACGAACTCGCCTCTAAAGACGGCTATGTAGCCACCACTGTTGGGCTACCGGCAGCGGAGAAGGCTAAAAAGGATGCATTAATTCACAAATATGATCCCATTTTGTCCGCGGCCATGACACTTAAATCGGAAAATGGTCTCTTTCTACGCATGAAATCGAGGCTGTAAAATAAAGCATACTCTTAGGCCCAAAATGAATTTTTAGATTGTTTTTATTTACATTTTGACGTGTAGAATCCCCGCTAAATATTTATTGGTTTTTAATACAAGTTAAACTGCTACTAGAACTGTACCCACATATGGGTTAGCCGTGAAGGAGACGGGGCTAATGACCTCTCCATCGGTGTGCTGCGAGTTTAGGGAAGTGGTGATGACCTCCGCTTGGGTGCCCAGTGCATAATACTTGGTCAGGTCCAGGGTCTTGGCGGTGCTGCCCAAGTTCAGCACGATCACATACAGGTCACTGCCAGACGTTTGGCTGTAAACAATTGAATATTATTAAACATAACTAGATTTTTTGAAAAGTAGGATCTCACCGTGAATAAATAATCACGTCATCATCAATGGCCTGAATACTAAGCTCTCCTTGACGGAAGGACGGCTCCTTTCGGACGCGGACTAATTTCTTGAAAATCTGCAAGTGAGAACGAGGAGCACGCAGCTGCTGCAGGGCATTATTGGTCTTGTAATTCTCTGCCACGGGCAGCCAGGTGTGATCGGCACTAGTGAAACCTGGGGGTGAAAGATATTGTAATAAATGGTACACTGAATGTATCCTTTTTAAAACTCACCTGCGAGGGAAGAGGCATCCCACTGATAGGGTGTACGTTCTGGATCACGAGTGCGTTCATAGTAGTTATCGGGATCCGAGTTACATGCTGGAGGATCCACAGTATCTTCCCAGCTAATCCAGACATCGGTCATGCCCAGCTCCTCGCCGTTGTAGGTGACCGCATGACCAGGCAATGTCTGGAGCAGGATGTTGATGAGATCAGTACGTTGGATTCCCAGTCGGGATGCTACTCTCTTGTTGTCATGGTTACCCAGCACCCAGTTGGCGTAGACACCAGCCGGCATGGCGTCCATCCACTTCTTAATGTGCTCCACATAGTCACCTGCAGTTGAGGTATTGGAGATGCTCGTCAAGAAGTCGAAATTGAAGGGGATGTGGGAACCGTTCCTCACTCCATTGCCGTAGTACAGCATAATGTTGTCGAAGCTGGTGTAGGCCTCCGTCATCAGGATTCGCTTGTCGCCGCCGTGTTCCTCTTGGAACTCGTCCACCAATTCACGCCACTGGTAAACCATGTCGATGGTCTCCGGCTGGTCTTGGGTGTAAATGTGCTGCGTATAACAGTGGTCATCCGGGTCCGGGCAGCTTACTGGATCATTAGTGAGGGGCTCATCGGGGTACTGATTGTAGCGATCGAGCTCAACCTCAAACAGGTAGGGCACGGCATCAATACGGAAGCCGGAGACACCCTTGGCCAACCAGAAACGAATCACGTTCTTCATTTCATTGACCACGGCCGGATTGCGGTAGTTCAGATCTGGCTGTTGAACAGCGAACTGATGGAGATAGTACTGCTGACGGACCTCGTTCCATTCCCAGGCACTGTAGCGGAATTCCGAGATCCAGTTGCTGGGGGGCTCACGCTCTCCGGTCTCGTTGTTGATCTTTCCATCGTGCCAGATGTAGAAGTCCTTGTAGGTGGGGTCACTGTCCACCGACTTGGTGAACCACTCGTTCTGGTCACTGGAGTGGTTGGGCACAAAGTCCAGGATAATCTTAATGCCCACCTCCTTGGCCTTCGCAATCATGTTCTCGAAATCCTCCATGGTACCGTACTCAGGGTGGATGTTGTAAAAGTCGGATATATCGTAGCCAAAGTCCACCATGGGCGACTTGAAGATGGGCGACAGCCAAGTGGCCGTAAAACCGATGTCCTTGAGATACTGAAGCTTCTCGGTGACGCCATTCAAGTCGCCGATGCCATCGCCATCCGAGTCCCGGAAAGATCGAGGGTAGATCTGGTAGTAATTGCCACTCTCCCACCACTCGGTGGCTCCCACAATGCCCGCCAGGGCGAACAGTAGACACGCTGCCGATTGAAGCCGCATTTTGTTCGAATTTGTTCGCTGGCCGACTTGTCAGCCGACTTTTATACAGCTCGATAAGGTGGCTCCTATCAAGATCTGGCCCACTTGGAGTGGCCATTTGAATTGCTGCACAAACACGACACCTGACTTTCCAGGCCGCTCAAGTTCTCATACTAAAATTATCATTGTTTTCGCACTCCCAGTGACTCTACTTTACGTAAAACGATTAACTCACCATCGAGTAGATTCTGATTGTTGGAAAAATTCCGATGACACTTCTGTGTATCTATCTGAAAAAGTCTCTTCACTCTGTTTTGGTTGGGTCTCTGAAGTGGCTATTAGTCAGCTGATAGGAGAAGAAAAACAATTGGCCCAAATCCTACTCCTTCAACTGCAACACTGAAAATATGGTTTTTTCGATGGTTTTGTAGAAACACACTAAAGATAACCTTGCCTAAGCTCTCTGGGTCATTTTAGCGTGACAAAACATAATCATTGTTGCAGAAATGTTAAACCAATTGTTATTACTATCTATGTCTATCAAGTATCTCTGATAAGTCTACTTTTTAGCTTGAGTATCTCATTGCCGGGCCGAAAGACATTAGGGAAGTACTTATTCTTCAAAGAAATAATATGGTGTTACCTGGAAAACAAAATAATCTGATATATGAAACCATATCGGGTGCTCAATTAATGATAAGTGTTTGTATAGTGAGCTTGATTCATATTTATGATCTAACTTTATTGTTTTACACACTTCGTAAGCAATACTAAAATTTTAGATTTTATATACTGCTCCTTTAAACAGGACTACTTTTTCAGACAACAAATTCAAGCCAAACTTTTATGTTTGCACTGTCAGCAGCTTCCACTGTAAACTTTGTAACTAAAAACGGTATATTTAATTTAAATGGATTAAATTAGCCAATATTAGCCCAATCAGAGCTTTTGATATGTGAGGTGTTTGTTGACTTTTTGGTGAAAACACTACCCAAAGGATTCATTTCCGATCCAGTTGAAGTGCCTAAAAAGGAGGCCAAATGGCAAGCGTGGATTTTAATTCAATTAAAACCACTTGTGAGTGGTTTGCTTCTGACGGTTTAATCAGCAAGTGTATTTCAACAGAAACTGCAATCTCCTGTTGGAGAGGATTCAAGGATACTACATGGAAATTATATTCACTTTTTGCATCAGGAATTGGAATTTACTTTATGGCGTATACATTTGAATAGCAGTGCGGGAAAAGTGTCTAATTATGTGCTTTTGCGGGGCTTTGCATTTGGAAAATGTAGGTGGAAAACTAATTTATTTAAAAGCAACTTCACAATTCAAATATTTTAGAGAGCTCGCTTATAAATTTAGCGAGAATTTTTAGCTCCATTCATATTATTTAACACCTTGTGGTGGTTCTGTTTAAGCAAGAACTAAAATTTCTTTTCTAATTGGGTTTGAAAACATCCTTCAGTGGTTCCTGTTCCAAGTATTACTAAGAGTATTGATCCAGTATCAGAATGCGTGGCTTGTCAGCGGTTTATTCCTGCAATCGTATTTAACATTTTTATGGCAATTTTACGACACTTCGCGCTTAAGTGGAATATCCAATAAAATGGGCGAAAGGAGGGCCCGGAGGAGGAAAGCCCTGCCCGCAGTTATTTAATCTAGCAAATATGCGATAAAACACTGACAGATTACCAGTTGGTCGGAACAATTGCGGCCTTATCGGAGTTCCAATCGCTACATGGCCGGGCAATTGTTATTAGCAAATTGAGTTTGGCCCACTCAAACGCTATCGAAATGCCAAAGTGGACACATCTCGGCCTGGTGGCATTCCTTCTGCTTTCCGCCGCAACGGCGGGTGCTGCCGACATTGATTGGTGGGAGAACGCCGCCTTGTACCAGATTTACCCGCGCTCCTTCCAGGACAGCGATGGCGATGGTATCGGCGACCTGAAAGGCATCACTTCCCGGCTGGGCTACCTCAAGGAAATCGGCATCACGGCCACCTGGCTGTCACCCATTTTCACCTCGCCCATGTCGGACTTTGGTTACGACATCTCCAACTTCTACGACATCGACCCGATCTTCGGCACTCTATCAGACTTCGATGCCCTGATCGTCGAGGCCAAGTCCCTGGGCGTAAAAATCATTTTGGACTTTGTGCCCAATCATTCGAGCGATGAGAACGAGTGGTTCGAGAAGTCGGTGAACCGCGAGGAGGGATACGACGACTTCTATGTCTGGGATGACGGAAAGCTGAACGAGGTTACGGGCGAGAGGGAAGCACCTTCCAACTGGATCTCAGTGTTTGGTGGACCCATGTGGACGTGGAACGAGAAGCGCCAGCAGTACTTTCTACACCAGTTCCAGGTGAAGCAGCCCGACCTCAACTTCACCAACCCGATGGTACGGGAGCACATGCTCGACGTGCTAAAATTTTGGCTGGATCGTGGTGTGGATGGATTCCGTATCGATGCAGTGCCCCACATCTATGAGAAGCGAGAAGCCAACGGTTCGTATCCGGATGAGCCAATAAGTGGCTGGAGCAATAACCCGGAGGCCTATGACTACCACGACCACATCTACACCAAGGACCAGCCGGCCACAGTAGATCTGATGTATGAATGGCGGGCCTATTTGGATGCCTATCAGGCGGAGAATGGGGGCGATTCACGGGTGCTTCTGGCTGAAGCTTACTCCTCCGTGGAAACTTTAAGCGCTTACTTTGGAAACAGCACCAACCTGGGCACTCAGCTACCCATGAACTTCCAGCTGATGTACCTGGATGGCTACTCCACCGCCAGGGATGTGGTAGGATCCATCGACTACTGGATGAACACCATGTGGAGGGATCATCAGACGGCCAACTGGGTGATCGGAAACCATGATACTATTCGGGTGGCCGATCGTATGGGAGCTCACAAGGTGGACCTCCTAAATGTGATAGTTAACGCCCTGCCAGGAGCATCAGTTACGTACTACGGCGAGGAGATTGGTATGTCCAACGTAGAAATCGCGTGCACTGGCGACTCCTGCGAGGATCGTGATGGAGAGCGGACACCCATGCAGTGGACACCAGGACAGAACGCTGATTTTTCTTCGGGTGAGACAACGTGGTTGCCCGTGAACCCAGACTACGTAAGGTACAATGTCCAGACTGAACGGGGAGTCGCACGATCCTCGTTGAACATCTTCAAAAGACTCCAGGCATTGAAGAGTAGCTCCGCCTTTCTGTCTTTCAAGGAAGAGGGAGGCTTCTCCTATGAAGCGGTCACAGAACAGGTTCTGCAGATCATTCGGTAAGTAATTTATGATTTATATCCATCTTGTCTTAAAAAAAACCTCTTTCTTTTCAAGTACCAACAAAATCAGCGAGGAATATCGAATTCTGGTAAACATGGGCAACAACATGGAGATCCTAGATGGCCTGGACTCCAAAACCTACGAATATGTCCTGGTCACTGCTTACTCACCACGTTATCCAGGGTAAGTCATACATTACAAATTGAATTTGTTTCAAATAACTATTATTTATTTTCCCCAGCAACACTGTTAACCTAAAAGAGAGAATTATTCTTATGCCATACGAGGCGGTGGTTTTACGTTGGCATGCATGAACAGCGTTGGATTTACACTATGTGCGGTCGGTGCTCGCGCACAGGGCGGCAAATTTCGGGGGGCGGCAAAATTTAAAAAAAACAAATAAATCTAATTGATTAAAACAAGTAATTGGAATCCTACAATTCCGTAAGAAATAACGATGTATTCCAATGAAGTCAACAAAAACAATTGTGACATTAATAATTACGGTATTAGCTAAAGTCAAGTTTTAGTTTTTTTGAAATAAACCTTATGTGACTATTTTTATATCATAAAACAATAAATGAATTCAACCAACGATATACATTTATTTAATCTGTTAATAATTATGTATATAGTTCACGGTTTCCCCGACATTTGATTTAGGAAGTTTTCAATTTCAATTAATAATAAGGGCGGCATTTTCTACATAAATCCGGCCCTGTGCATGAAGTATTTTTGTTTGATTAAAATTAATTTAAAATACAAAATATTATATATTTTTCTTAATCAATAACTGTGTTGGGGACCCCCATAAAGATATGGATTGGATGGTTAAGTCAGCCGTTGAGTGCATGTGATTCGCGGCGACTGAACTTTGAGTGGCAATTACGTAAATCTAGATTACAGGACCACCCACTTGAGACCCCCCAGATATAGCCTTCTGATATGGAACTAGGAAATATTACCTTGGAGATTAATCTTAAAATCGTGCGCTAAGAATCGGAATATTATGATACGGGCTAATTGCCCAATGAATTTAATAGCTATTAGTCCGAGTTTTCAGTTTTTTCCGGTCTAATCAGTGCTTATACGACTTTGTGTGGGTCGTAATGCGAGGCATTACGATAAGCCTCGCACTGAGTAATAAAAATCGGAAAGTCCGCCAAATTTTTGTTTATAAATCGTTTTTTATTTTTATGAAAAAATTACTATATTAGTTTAAACAGTGCTCAGGACGACTGCTTCCTTGGGCAGCAGCAGCACAGAGTTGGCAAAGGTGAGGTCACTGTGGAAGGTCAAAATGGGTTAAATATAGTCTATAATATTAATTTTTCAAACTCACTTCTTTCGGCGCACACTCTTGTCGTTCACGACGACGTACTGCAGCTGAGTGGAGATGGAAGTAAAGGCGGAGTCCAGGTCAACTGTCTCGACGTCGTCGTTTATGTTAATGACGGCGATGTAGGACTTCTGCCCGGCCAAGGAGCTAAAGTAAACCGACCGAGTTGGTATGGAAAAAGGATTAAATCAGTCCTAACACTCACCGCTTGATGACCAACACATTGGGCCCAATGGCTGTTACTGTGGTATCGCCCTGCTTCAGAGTGGGCTCATCCCTCAAAGTGCGAAGCTGTTTGAAGATGTTCAGATGGCTAAGAGCGATTCCTCGCTCCCGCTTCACATTGACCAGCTTGTAATCCGAAGACACCGGCAGCCAGGTGGAGGAGGCGTTGGAGAAGCCGGCGTTCTGCTCGTCGCTCCACTGGAAGGGAGTACGCACGGGGTCACGGGTGAGTCGCTCAAATTCCTCCTCGTTCGACTGACAGGCCTGGGGATCCACTGTATCCTCCCAGCTAATGAATACGTTGGTCATGCCCAGCTCCTCGCCCTGGTAAGTGATATCAATGCCGGGCAGGATGGATTTGATTATGTTAACGGAGTCGATTCTATCAGCTCCCAGGCGAGTTCCGATGCGACTTTGATCGTGGTTGCCGAACACCCAGTTGGCAGTCTGTCCCTCGGGCATGTTGTCCAGCCAGTTGTGGATCAGCTCGGAGTAGTGGTAGGCGTCCGAATAGTAGTTGATATTGGCCAGCAATTCGAAGTTGAAGGGGATCTGGGAGCCGAGATGGGTGCCGTTACCGTAGTACTGCATCAGGACTTCCAGTGGGGAGTAGGCTTCAGTAAGCAGGATACGGTCATCACCGCCAAGTTCACGGTCCATCTCCTCAATGACATCACGGAAGGCGTAGACCAGTTCAATGGTCTCAGGCTGGTTGGTGGTGTAGATGTGCTGCAAGTAGGAGTAGTCCTCTGGGTCATCCACACCCTCGTTGCGGGGCTCATCGGGCCAGTTGCCATCAGCATCAGCGGACACTTCGAAAACATGGGGCACAGCATCGATACGGAATCCATAGGCTCCCTTGCGCAGCCAGAAGCGCAGGACATCCTTCATCGCCTCCACCACCTGGGGGTTGCGGTAGTTAAGATCGGGCTGCTTGGCATGGAACTGGTGCAGATAGTAAGCCTGACGCTGCTCGTTCCACGTCCACATCTGGCCGCGGAATACACTAATCCAGTTGGTGGGCGGTTGGCGGATGCCATTCACCACCTTGCCAGTGTGCCAGACATAGAAGTCCTTGTATTCCTCCTCGCCGGCAGCGGATCTGATAAACCAGTCGCACTCATCGCTAGTGTGGTTGGGCACAAAATCAAGGATAATCTTGATGTCCAGTTCCTTGGCGCGGGCCACTAGTTTCTCAAAGTCCTCCATGGTGCCGAAGATTGGGTCAATGTTCTTGAGATCGGCCACATCGTAGCCAAAGTCAGCCATGGGCGAGGTGAAGATGGGGGACAGCCAGGTTGCAGTAATGCCGATTTCCTTAAGATACGGCAACTGCTCAGTGATTCCTAATGGGAGATTATAGTAATTCAATAAGTTCTTCCAGCAAAAGAGACTCCTAACTTACCATTAAGATCTCCCACTCCGTCTCCATCGCTGTCCTTGTAGGACCTGGGGTAGATCTGATACAGCTGAGCTGTTTTCCACCAGCCAACCTCCGCCAACGTGGGCAGAGCCAACGCCAAAAGGCAGCCGAGCACCAAAAACTTAACCATGACTCCCGTAGAATCAATCGACTACCAATGGCCGGACGGATTATGCAGCTCCCCTATTTATGCACATCACCCGGGTGTTGATAAGGATGCGATAAATAAGCCCCGCCATAAAAAAAACTATTTCTGATTAGCCCAACGCGTTGGCAGATTTACGATCCCCGTTCGCTTTCAGCAATAGGTTTCTTATGATATGGTCATTCTGGAATTTATTGGCTCCAGGCCACAGTGGAGTTAGATTTGTGGGTATTTCGAACTGGCTCACGCGAGAAGATCATGAGACAGATTGGCAGTTGCATATTGGCAATATCTTATCAAATTCGGAATATTGGTACGAAGAAATTCTTGGGGGTGAATAATTTATTGAATCACTTCTGTTGGGGGTAGATATAGAAAGACTGGAGGGTTCAAGGCCGTGATAAGGAATGAGAAGAACGCATATTTTTCAAAAAACATAAGGTAGGTAAATACTATTATCTAATACCATAAAATATGGCTAACCTAAAATATGATGAGATGAAAGGCCTTTTAAATTAAAATGGCACTTAGCTTCTCGGTGATTCCCTTACAATTAAATGCATATTAATTTATATTGTCCAATCAAAGGTACCACCATATATTATCCCCAGGTGGTCGTATGTGTTTTCGTCGAAAGAATATGATCCGAACGATAAGGTTTAACATCGTTTAGATTATGAGGAAGGCTCCATGGCGGCTGGTATATAAAAAACCACTAATAGCCTCAGTTCTACTAGTTAACAATGACTGCTTGGACTAAAGTGTTCTTGCTAATAGGCCTTGGCCTTCTGGCCGTGGATGCGGCGGCGCCCTGGTGGAAGACAGCCTCCTTCTACCAGATCTATCCTCGATCCTTCAAGGATACCGATGGCGACGGAGTTGGGGACTTGAACGGAGTCACCGAAAAGTTGGAGTATCTGAAGGAGATTGGAGTTACGGCCACTTGGCTGTCACCTTTCCTTAAGTCCCCTATGGCCGACTTTGGCTACGATATCTCCGACTTCAAGGAAGTGGATCCTCTGTTCGGAACCATGGAAGACTTCGAGAAAATGGTGTCCCGCGCGAAGGAGCTTGATGTTAAGATCATTCTCGACTTTGTGCCCAACCACTCGAGTGACGACTGTGACTGGTTCCTCAGATCGGCTGCCGGAGAGGAGCAGTACAAGGACTACTACATCTGGCACCCGGGATTCGTTGATGACGATGGTAACCGCCGCCCACCCACCAACTGGGTGAGCGTGTTCCGCGGCAGTGCCTGGGAGTGGCATGAAGGTCGCCAGGAGTACTACTTGCACCAGTTCCACAAGAAGCAGCCGGACTTTAACTTCCGCAACCCTGTGGTGCGTGAGGAGATGAACAATGTGCTGCGGTTCTGGTTGGAGAAGGGAGTCGATGGCTTCCGTGTGGATGCCATTTATCATGCCTTTGAGATCGAAGCCGACGAGAATGGAAACTATCCGGATGAGCCGCGCAACGACTGGACCGATGATCCAGATGAATATGGATACACTCATAAGATCTACACCGTAGACCAGCCAGAGACCCCTCATTTGGTGTAGGTTTTTTAACATATATTGTTTATAATTTTTTTTCAAATACTTGTTTAACAACAGCTACGAATGGCGCCAAATCCTTGAGCAGTTCCAAGCTGATAATGGCGGTGATGAGCGGTAAGTAAACGTTAAATAACCTATGAAAGTAATCTGAAGACCTCCTTACTAACTTCTAGCATTCTTATGGTGGAAACCTGGTCCCCCATCGAGATCGTTATGGACTACTATGGCAACTCTACTGCCGACGGTGCCCAGATACCATTTAACTTCCAGCTGATAAGCAATCTGCACTACGATTCCGATGCCTATCATTACGAGTACCTGATTAACAACTGGCTCAACTTGATGCCCGAGGGCAAGAGTGCCAACTGGGTGGTAGGTATTAAATGGGGATTGGCCATTAGTCACGTTGCTAATCACATCAATTAATTACTTTGCGATCAGATTGGAAACCACGACAAAAACCGAGTGGGTTCCCGTTTCGGTGCCGATCGCGTGGATCTTTTCAACATCCTGCTCTTGACCCTGCCTGGCTGCAGCATCACTTACAACGGCGAGGAGCTGGGCATGCTCGATGGGTATGTGTCCTGGGAGGACACCGTGGATCCCCAGGCCTGCAATGGCTATGAGGCAAACTACATGGACAACTCTCGTGATCCGGCTCGTACTCCGATGCACTGGTCTGACGAGAAGATGGCTGGATTCACCACGGGTAAGAGCACCTGGTTGCCAGTGGCCTCCGACTTTACCCAGCGTAATGTAAAGACCGAACGTGGGGTATCCCTCAGCCATTTGAATGTGTTCAAGCGGCTGCAGGCCCTGCGCCAGGAGCCCAGTATTGAGGAAGGATCTGCCGAGATTAAGGCGGTGAGCAACTATGTTCTGGCTGTTAAGCGGTAAGTAAATCAAAGTTTTCAATTATGTATGTGTTTTCCAATTATAATATATTTTTTATTTTTTTAGCCACTTGAGCGGCAACTATGTTTACATCTCTCTGTTCAACATCTTCGACTCCATTGAGAATGTCAACCTGTCCAATGTTTTCGACGATCTTCCCGCAAAGTTCCAGTATGCTCTGGTCACCGAAAAGTCCATCAAGAAGGTCGGAGATCAGTTGTCCACTAGCAGTGTCACCCTCATGCCCCATGAGTCCATTGTTCTCCGATCCACCGTGACCGTTTAAGTTTATAATGCTTCGAAAATTAAAAACAACTGAACATTTTAATGCTTTTTAAAGCAGATTTTAATCGAAGGAGGGAGGAATATATTTTATATGAATAACTTCATTCAAAATAACAAAAGTTGTTGATTGTTTAAGCTGAAGAGTTGATTGATAACCCTCCTTATATGTTTATGAACAAGCCGTGATAAAACCTTTATAGTATATATGTTCTTTTTAATATACAATGTACATATATTACTCTTTAATTAAAGCTAAGATATCAGAAAACCTATAAAATAAATCGAACAGAAAAAATTTGAAATTTGAAATTCGATTCTAAATAAAAATTAAAATAATACCAATAAAATAAATTAGGGTTATATTCTAAAAAACTGTAAATATTTTCTATGGGTTCTTATTTCTCTCCCACTCTTTGATTTTCGCTGGTCGTTCTATTTTTCAAAAAAATTTGTTCTCTCTTTATTTATAAATAAAATATATGTACGAAAGTATATGCATTCCATCATGGGCGTAGATACCGGCGAAAAAGAGGGGTTGGGTCATATCTTGGAGTTAAAAGCTTTACGCCGCAACAAATCAATATCCAGTATCCAAATTATATTTACTTCTACTACTACTTCCCCTTGTTAACTACGCCTCTGGTTTATTTTTTTGCTGTAGTCTCTGTGCTTTAGTGAGCTTTGGATTTGCATCCGATCGTCAGTCGCGTTTGTTTACTCACTCAGGAAAGATCAAATAATAAGCAAGAATCTGCTGTTAAGTCAATCAGCGGGCATTATGATTACGCACCGACTGGGGGCAGTACTCTTTGTCCTGCTTCATATTTTAGGGGTAACCTGGAGTCAACCCTATCCCAATTACCATGTGGACTTTGAGGACATTTTGAAAAGGAACGAAGGACCAAAATGGTGGCAGACAGGTGCCTTCTATCAGATTTATCCAAGGTCATTCAAAGACAGCAATGGCGATGGCGTTGGCGATCTAAATGGTGAGTTTACCTAAATGTTGTCTATATTCATTATAGCTTACATTATGTTGACTTTCGTGTAGGTATTGCCGATCAACTGCCCTACCTCAAGGAACTGGGAATCACGGCCACTTGGCTCTCTCCCATTTTCACTTCACCCATGGCGGATTTCGGCTATGATATTGCCAATTTCACAGAGATTGCTTCCATTTTCGGAACAATGTCGGACTTTGAAAACCTTATGAAGGTGGCCAAGAAGCTGGACATCAAGATAATTCTGGACTTTGTCCCCAATCACTCCAGCGACGAATGCGAGTGGTTCCGTCGATCGGCGGCCAAGGATCCAGATTACAAGGACTTCTACGTGTGGCATCCTGGACGCATAGTGAACGGTGTTCGACAACCTCCATCGAACTGGATCAGTGTCTTCCGCGGCAGTGCCTGGGAGTGGCACGAGGGTCGGAAGGAGTACTACTTGCATCAGTTTGTGAAAAAGCAACCAGATCTCAATTATCGCAATCCGAAGGTTCGCGAAGCGATGAATGTAAGTCATACATAAACATACCGATGAAATTATTATTTCATTTATCAATTTCCAATAGAACGTTTTGCGCTTCTGGCTGGCCAAGGGTGTCTCCGGATTCCGTATCGATGCAGTGCCTCATGTCTTTGAGATAGCGCCTGATGCCCAGGGTCAGTACCGCGATGAGCCGCGCAATGACTGGGACAATGACCCCGAGGACTACGGTTATCTGAAGCATATTTATACGGTGGATCAGCCGGAGACCATTGACCTGGTTTACTCGTGGCGGGCCGTGCTAGACGCTTTTGTATACGAGAACGGTGGGGAAGAGCGAATCTTGATGGCTGAGACCTATTCACCCATCGACATCGTCATGAAATACTACGGCAATGGCACGGCGGAGGGGGCCCAGCTTCCGTTTAACTTTCTTTTGATTAGCGAGCTATCCAACTCTTCAAATGCCCATAACTATGAAGATACAGTGATGAAGTGGCTCCAACATATGCCAGAGGGTCGCACCGCCAATTGGGTGGTAAGTTGAAACACTCTTCTAATCAATGAAACTCTTCCTTATGACTTTATACAACCCCTAGCTTGGCAATCATGACAAGCCCCGCGTTGGCTCCCGTCTGGGCAGAGATCGGGTCGACATGTTGAACATGCTCACCTCTACCCTTCCCGGCGCTAGTGTCACATACCAGGGCGAGGAGCTGGGCATGACGGATGTTTGGATCTCCTGGAAGGACACCGTGGACCCTTCTGCCTGCAACACCAATCCCAACATCTACGAGCAGTTCACCCGTGATCCGGAGAGGACACCCTTCCAGTGGAGCTGTGCTCAGGATGCCGGATTCAGCAATGCCAGCAAGACGTGGCTACCAATTGCATTGGACTACAAGCAGGTCAATGTAGAGCAGGAACGGCAGCGTCCTCTTAGTCACTTGAATATTTTTAAACAGCTTTGGCAGCTGAGGAATCAATCCAAAACACTACAACTCGGAAACACCAAAGTCAAGGCCGTCAGCGATGCAGTTCTGGCTGTGATGAGGTCAGGAAAGTGAGGCTTAATCCTGAAAGTAATATAAAAAACTCCTCTTTTGCAGATACTACCAGGAAGACTCTACTTTAGTGACTGTTCTAAACATTTACGATGGAGTTGAGACTATTAACCTGCAGCAAAGCTTCCCTGGTCTTCCGGCTCAGTTCAAAGTTCTGGTGGTCACTGAACGATCCATTGCCAAAGTGGGGTAGGTCGAGAGGGCTGAAGTTTTAAACTTATGTACAAACTTATATATTTTATTTGTAGCGATGTCGTGAACTCTTCGTCCCTGCAATTACAACCCAAGGACTCTCTTATCCTACAGTCCACATCGTCATATTACAGTTACGCCACTAATGGAGAGGTTCGCTTGCTTCCTGTGCTGGGGGTTTATCTGTTTCTGGCTCAAGTGGTACTCTATGTGAGCAATCGATGAGTCGAATATTTGGTTCCAGCTGCTGGTTTATTATTGAATACTTAAAATAAAGGCAGTCAAAATACTTGAGCTTATCGGGGAAGATCTTGGGGAGCTTGGCTATAAAAGACGTGCCTCAGCGGCGAGGTGGTCAGTCAGTGATGGCGTGTCTCAAAAACTTAAACTTAATCGTAGCGTTGCTCGTTCTGGGGCAGCAGTGCGCCCTTGGGCGATCAGCGGCCGTAGATCTGGAGGAGCTGGAAAGGGCTTCCACCACTACAGATACCACTCTGGATTGGTGGCAGACGGCGCAGTTCTATCAGATCTACCCGCGCTCCTTCAAGGATTCCAACGGCGATGGTATTGGTGATCTGCAAGGCATTATCTCCAAGTTGGATTACCTAAAGGAGATTGGAGTGACGGCCACTTGGTTGTCCCCCATTTACACCTCGCCAATGGCAGATTTCGGCTACGATATCTCAGATTTCTTCGACATCCAGGAGGAGTACGGAACCCTGGCGGACTTTGATGAGCTGATCCTGGAGGCCAACAAGCGAAACATCAAAATTGTCATGGACTTTGTGCCCAATCACTCGAGCGATGAGAATGTCTGGTTCCAAAAGTCGGTGAAGCGCGAGAAGGGCTATGAGGATTATTACATGTGGCACGATGGCTACCTCAACGCCACCACAGGGGAGCGCGAGCCTCCTTCCAACTGGCTGCAAGCCTTCCGGGGAAGCGCGTGGGAGTGGAACGATGAGCGGGGCCAGTACTATCTCCACCAGTTTGCCGTGAAGCAGCCGGATCTTAACTACCGTAATCCCGCCGTGGTGGCGCAGATGAAACGGGTGCTTACCTATTGGCTAGATCGCGGAGTGGCTGGATTCCGCATGGATGCCGTGCCCTGGTGCTTCGAGGTCTTGCCCGACGCCAATGGACGTTATCCCGATGAGCCTCTTAGTGGCTACACAGATGATCCGGATGACTCTTCTTATTTGAAGCATATTTACACACAGGACCTGTACGAAACGGTGGACATGGTGTACCAGTGGCGCACTCTTATGGACGACTACCAGCGCATCCACGGAGGCGATACTCGAATCATCATGGTGGAGACCTACTCCGGTCTGGACTATGTAATGCAGTTCTATGGCAATCGCACCACCAAGGGCGCCCAGATTCCCTTCAACTTCCAGTTCATAATCGGCGGCAATGGCGATAAAAATAATACTCAGCTCAATGCTGCCGGGTTTGTGAAGATCATCAACAGTTGGCTAACTCAGATGCCAGCCTCAAGAACAGCTAACTGGGTGGTAAGTTTGAGGAAAAATAAGTTAATCCCCTTCCTTTTTAACTAATTCTCAATCATTAGATGGGAAACCATGACCAACGGCGTGTTGGCAGTCGCTATGGGGAAAATCGCATCGACCTGATGAACATGCTCCAGATGTTCTTGCCCGGAGTCAGCATCACCTACCAGGGCGAGGAGCTGGGCATGACGGATTTGGACATTAGCTGGGAAGACAGCCGGGATCCGGCGGCTTGCAACTCCAACGCGAACATATATGAACAGTTCACCCGGGATCCTGCCAGAACTCCCTTCCAGTGGAGCGACGAGGCGAACGCTGGCTTCTCCACCAATTCGACCACATGGTTGCCCATCAACCCCAACTACGTGACAGTGAATGCAAAGACGGAGAACGCAACAAGTCCCAGTCACTTGAGCCTGTACAAGCAGATGGTGGAGTTGCGAAAACTGAAGACTCTGCAATCGGGAGCCACTCGATACGCGAATGTGGGCGAGAATCTGTTGGCCATCAAGAGATCGCTGACCGGGGAGACTACCTACATCCTGGTGGCCAATGTTCTGGATACCAGTGTCTCTGCTCTGGATGTGGCAAGTGCCCTGTATGCCCAGGGCAACTACAAAATCAAGTTGGCCAACCCGCTGGCCAAGGCAACCGTTGGGTAAGTCCTATTCGGTTTATGACTCAAAAATTAAACACCAAGTAATTTCCAAATTTTATATCCACAGTGACAGCGTTACTCTGAGCAACTTGTCGCTGGAGCCATATGCGGCCCTCATCTTGGAGTCAGTCTAGAGTTTACATAATCATATGTTTTAAAAGAACAACATGCCACAACATACATAAAGTACATCGATAATGTGGCCTGTTATATGGGCGTATAAGTCATTGGGGCGAACGACATTGGAAAACTTTTCAATTTTAAGGTCGCGTGCTGGGGGGACGGAGATGGAAACTTATTATAAATTATTAAGGAACTTTGTCCTGGTTCAAGAGTCAGGCGACGGCGGTGGGGCAAAAGAAATTCCATTAGACGTGATTGATAAGACACACAAATCACGCATACGCAGCGTTGCCGCCGCACAAAAACCAAAGCACTGTCGAAGGTGTCTCGGATATGAGGCGAACAGTGGCAAGTGTAAGTGCTTGTAGGCGTGGCACTTGTATGTGTTTAGGTGTGGGTGTGGGTGTGGGGTAAGTGTGGGTGTGTGCGGGAAGCTTGCGTGGTTCAACTCGCTGTTTTTGACAGTTGAGGTGGCCAAAAGTGAAAAAGAACCAACCACACGGTTGGCTTTTTAATTTTCGCAGAAAAATGAAGTCAAATCTTGATGAATTTTCCCCATTTACAGTCAGTGGCTATTTTTAGGGGGAAATGTTTCCAACGAAGCTAAAATAACTTTAAATAGAACTGATTTATCATCATCACCACTCGGTGAAAAAAGTCCCCCCGCATGACATCAGCGGCAATTGGTCTGTCATCGGCTGGGTCCTTTTGCGGCATTAACCTTTGCCCCCCAAAAAGTGCCAACAACCCCAAAAGCCGACCTACGTGAGTGCCATTTAAATGAGCAAGTGCTCTTCACCCCAATTGGCCATTTTGGCCGTTCCGTCAACCCGTTAGTCGCCAGTTATGAGCCATGTTTGCGGTGCAATTAATGAGCGGCCAGCGATTAAATGAACTTCCAGGACCAGGTGAGTCCTACCGTCCAGCCAACCAGCCGTCCAGACGGCACGTGCCAAATCAGAAACCAAGCATCGGGGCTCGTTAGGAGCTCTCGCATTATTAATATGCAAGCTCTGTCTGAGTGGATGAATACATTTACTACATGAATGTGCAAGGATGTGCCGGGATACTGCTGGGCCTTCTTCCGGCTTTTTGGTCCCCCGGATCCTGCCAGATTACAACGGGCTTAATGCGTTTTAAAAGTTTTCCAATCGGAAGGGGAGCAAAACTTTTTGCCAACCGGCGTAAATCTGCCAAAATCATCTTAAATGTAATCATTCGGTTTTGCTCCTCCGACATTGTGATTCATTTCTTCTTTGGGAAATTAACTTGATTATGCGAACGAAAATGAAATGCACAAAAGCCAGAAGACTTTGCCAGGAGACTCACCTGATGGTTGGCTGCCTGAATGTCTGTCGGTAAGTCCTGCGGTTTTCATTTTCACAATTTTATATATACATATATGTATGTGGCATCTTTTTTTAAGGTTTCTGGTCACGTGCGCAAGGGTAAAGTGGCCCAGGCAGTCGGAGCCGTGTCTGTGACCTTTTTAATGGGGTGACGGGTCACGCAGCCATTTACACGATTCCATTTTATTCATTTTTGTGGCCAGCCCGGCACAGACTGCTAATTTTTCAGCGCACTTCACACAATACTGGGCCGTACAATCGAACAAATCGAATGGGCCCGAGATTATTTAAAGGGAGAAAATAATTTGTAAAGATTTTGAAGGGAAACTCACTTAGCATTATGCTGAATGAAAAATGCAATCTGGGCTTTGTTCTGTAACTAATCACACGTAATACCCCCTAAAGTCAGGTAATTATTTCAAAGCTCATTGAATTGTTACTCCTGTCGGACTGTGGGTTAACTTTACCTCCATCCTGTTGCCTAAGCCTTCTCAAGTTTTTCCACAAGCATTCATGACTGAAGACGAAAACAAGTTAACCTAGTTCGAAAATCTTTGCAGCTGGCACACGCGGCGTATGCTTGATGCAGGGGTATCGCAACCGTCTGCCAATTACCATGTGTAAACGCAATTTAATTATTTATAACGCAATTGAAGTCCTACTCTCGGCTGCCCCGTTTTAAGAGGGCAGATGCGAGTGTAAATACTGCGGGGCTGCCCCAGAAATTTCCAAGATTGGTAATAAATCTCGCTGGCGAAATTGCCAGAGCTATCTGCATGAACTCATCAAGCCCCTCTCGAAGGTTTCGACTTCAAAGAGCCCAGGATTCTGTGGGGATGCCAGGCAAAGTCCCAGTCCCAGTGCCAGGCCAGACCAGGCCAGGGATCTCTGTTTTATAGGCCTAGTCCCCCCTGGTCGTCGTCGTCGACATCGTTGTCTGTATTTACATTGTGTAGCACACACAGAGGCACATACACTCTGTTACACACTGGTTTTTGGTTCTTTTTCAAGCACACAAAGTATAAAACACGAAATACTTACCGAATAAACCCCAGGGGGTTGGGGACTTGTGCTTGACTTTAATTTGTGTGTAAACACTTTAAACGGCGAACCCCACCGCCGAACGTGAATTAAAAGAGTATGCCGACCACTTGAGCTTATCTCCCACCAGGATATGTGTGCTGCCGCCTGGATGGAGGTGGAGTGGCTTGTTTGTCTGGTTCTTTACTTATTTATTTATTTATTTATGCAAGCCACAGCATATTTGCCCAAGAGCCAAAGATAAATGCCAATTGAGTGCCCGACCGAGTTTGCTTTTTTCAAGTGTATCGGATAGGAAATTCCATCTAATCGAACCAGGAAGAACTTTAGCTGCTGCTGCTACTACTACTGCTGTTCAATACCAAGGCTTCGCCGGCAGCCAGACTTAGTCCACTGACCTCAAACAGAGAACTGAAAATATATAGGAGTAAGCCAACGCTATAATATTGGTCAAATGCCCCAGTACTCACCCCTCCGCCTTGGCGGATTGCAGACTGCGAATGAGAAGTGTCAGATGCGTGGGCAGGGTCGTGTCAAAGTCGAGCAAGCTCACAGTCACACCCTTGCTGGCCAAGTTGGCCACGTATATAATGGAATCAGAGCCGGAAAGGTATCTAAGTAATTTAAATTAAAGACTGGCTAAAGATAATAACTAATGGCTTAAATCTCTTACCTCTTCACCACAAATACATTGTCTGAAATAATTCCGTACTTAGTGGATCCATTTTGGAGCGTAACTGAGGATTTTCGCAAGGCTACCAGGGCCTTGTAGATACTGAGGTGGGAGCGCTGTGCTGCGGCTTCTGTTTCCACATTTACAGTTTCGTAGTCCGCCGCCAGGGGCAACCAGGTCTTGGCCGCAGTCGAGAATCCTGCATTTGTGCCACTCGTCCACTGGAAGGGGGTGCGCGAAGGATCACGGGTGAACTGCTCATAGATGTCCTGGTTTGAGTTGCAGGCCGCAGGATCCTGGGTATCCTCCCAGCTAATATCGCCATCAGTCATGCCTAGCTCCTCGCCCTGGTAGGTCACACTGGCTCCCGGCAGGATCATAACTAACATATTCATGGCATCCGCATTTGCGGTTCCATACCGACTGGCTGCCCTTCTCTGGTCGTGGTTGCCAATCACCCAGTTGGCAGTGCGTCCGGCGGGCAGGTTGTCCAACCAGTTGTCCACAGCAGTTTTGATAGAGCTTGCCGAGAAGCCATCGCTTGCCAGAACAGTGATCAGGTTGAAGTTGAAGGGCAAATGGGCACCGGCCACTGATCGGTTGCCATAGAACTGCATCGTGTAGGCGGGTGGGGCGTAGGTTTCGATTAGCAATACTCTCGTATCACCTCCGTGGATACGCTGGTAGTCGTCCATCACCACTCGCCACTGATACGCCATGTCAATGGTTTCCGGAAGGTTCTCTATCAGGTCGCTCTTCAGGTAATTACGGGCTTCGGTGTCGTTCGTCAGGCCACTCACCTCTTCGTCGGCATACTGTCCGTTCTCATCCGGCTCGATCTCGAAGAGGACGGGCACAGCATCGCACCGGAAGCCTGCTACTCCGAGATCCAACCAGTAGCGTAAGACCCGCTTCATTTGCTCCACCACCAAGGGATTACGATAGTTGAGGTCAGCCTGCTGGACGGCAAACTGGTGAAGGTAGTACTGCTGACGCACATCATTCCATTCCCAGGCACTGCCCCGGAAAGCCTGGAGCCAGTTTGAAGGGGGCTCCCTCTCGCCAGTCTCGGCGTTGGTCTTACCATCATGCCACACATAGTAGTCCTCATAGCCCTTCTCCCGGTTCACAGACTTGACAAACCAATCATTTTCATCGCTCGAATGGTTAGGCACAAAGTCCAGGATGATCTTAAGGTCCAATTCGTTGGCCCGCTTGATTAAGGCCTTGAAGTCATCCAGGGTTCCGTACTCCGGCTGAATGTCAAAGAAATCCGAAATATCGTAACCAAAGTCCACCATGGGAGAAGTGAAAATGGGTGAGAGCCAGGCAGCGGTTACTCCAAGGTCCTTGAGGTACTCCAGCTTGCTGGTAATGCCATTCAGATCACCAATACCATCGCCGTCGGAGTCCATAAAAGATCGGGGATAAATCTGATAGAACTGTGCCGTTTGCCACCAGTCCATCGAGGTGGTTGTCGTGGACGATGTGGTGTCACATGCCCAAATTGGTTGGGCAAGGACAACCACACAGCACAGAGCCACTGATAGTTTTGTGAATATCTGCTGCATTCTGATGACTTTTCGAAAAACCACCAATGATGGGACTTTTATAGGTTGGCGATGCGTAAAGTAATAGATTGATAGCAAGGGCTTAAATGATAACCATACGGAATTAGTTGAATCAATGGCTAAAACACTCAAAAACCACTTCAGTAGAAAAACAAATCGGAAACTATGTAGTATATATGTGTTCTACATTCGTCATTAACCAATTGAATTAAATTGAAGTATAGGTGCGTTTTTTTCCATTATGTCTAACTGCTTATCTAACTGACTTATTGAGTGGCCTATAAAAGATCCAGTAATACCGGGGATCTTACCCAATGTGTTTTGAATCTTCGACCTAGCAATGCGGTTTTTTCTGCTCCTTACATTTTTTATATTTTCCGTTGGCAGCGGTAACGGATGTCAGCTGGAGAACTCCTCCACAGAAGCTACCAAGGACTGGTGGGAAACAGCACAGTTCTATCAGATTTATCCGCGCTCGTTCAAGGACTCTGACGGGGATGGAATTGGTGACTTGAATGGTATTACTAGTAAGCTAGAGTACCTTAAGGATCTGGGGGTAACCGCGGCTTGGTTATCTCCCATTTTTACTTCTCCCATGGTGGACTTTGGCTATGACATATCCGACTTTTTCGATATTCAACCGGAGTATGGAACTCTTGAGGATTTTCGCGCCTTGATTAAGCGAGCCAAGGAACTAGATCTCAAAATTATTCTAGACTTTGTGCCCAACCACTCGAGCAACGAGAGCTCTTGGTTCAAGAAGTCCGTGAAAAGGGAAAAGGGATACGAGGACTATTATGTATGGCACGATGGCAAGATAAATGCAACCACCGGCGATAGAGAGCCTCCTACCAACTGGCTGCAGTATTTCCGAGGCAGTGCCTGGGAGTGGAATGAGGAGCGCCAGCAGTACTACCTCCACCAGTTTGCCGTGCAGCAACCAGATCTTAACTATCGTAATCCCTTGGTGGTGGATCAAATGAAACGAGTGCTCCGGTATTGGCTAAACGAAGGAGTATCTGGATTCAGATGTGATGCCCTGCCGCCACTTTTTGAGGTTCTGCCTGATGCGGATGGGCAGTTTCCTGACGAGGTTATGACCGGCGCCACCGATGATCCCGATGATCGCGACTACTTAACCACCACCTATATAGAAAATCAGCCCGAAACTATAGATATGGTGTACCAGTGGCGAACTGTCTTGGATGACCACAAGCGTATTTTCGGGGGGAACTCCAGTGTCTTACTTATAGAGACATACTCAGCCGCCTGGTTCAGCATGCAGTTCTACGGCAATCGGAGCACCGAGGGTGCCCACCTGCCCTTCAACTTTAACCTCATCACGGTGATGGAGCAAAAGGGCTTGAGTGCCAGTCATGTTCAGGAGGCCATAGATCTGTGGTTGAATAATATGCCTGCTGGAAGGACTGCCAATTGGGTGGTAAGTTTTGGCAATCTTATATTTTTAAAACCTAATATCTAACTAATATTTTCTTTAACAATCAGATAGGAAACCATGACAAGAGAAGAGCGGCCAGCCGATATGGTGAGGAGCACATCGACGCCATGAATATGCTAGTGATGATACTTCCTGGTGCCAGTGTCACCTACCAGGGCGAAGAGATTGGCATGACCGACGGTGACATCAGTTGGGAGGACACTGTGGATCCCTGGGGCTGCAATTCCAATCCAGACATTTACGAGCAATACACAAGAGACCCGGAAAGAACTCCTTTTCAGTGGACGTCGGGCAGCAATGCCGGATTCACAGATGGACCTTCAACTTGGTTGCCTCTGGCCGATGGCTATGAGACCGTAAATGTGGAAACGGAATCATCCGCAGACCGTTCTCATCTCAAGATTTACAAGTCTCTAGTGGCTCTACGTAAATCCTCAAAGACCCTTCAAAATGGTTCTACCAAATATGGGATTCTAGAGGAGGATGTCTTGGTTATCAGACGGTGAGGATTAAAGATTCTTTCTTAGGATAAAGATTCTTTCTTATAAATGTACTCATTTTAAAATTTTTCTTCTTCAGATCACTTACCAACTCACCTACCTTAGTGGTCTTAATTAATTTTGGAACGGAAACCAAAACCGTCGATGTGAGCCAGTTTGATAAGAGTCTTACAGCCAACTTGAATTTGCTGATCCGCAGTCTGGACTCCACCAAGACAGAAGGGTGAGTAGAGAATACTTAGACCTTTTCGATTATTTTTTATGTTTTAATTTTTATGCAGAACTGGGTACGATCCCCTCTCCTTGAGCCTGGAACCCGCAGAAGCTCTAATCCTTACCACCGAATAAAACTCAGTTCTTAAACAGGAAAGTGTTTTTATATTCTTTGATAATCGTCTTGCTTTATTCGTAAATACATACATACATATATGCAGCCAAATAACATTTAGCATATTGTTGTCAATATTATTAATAGCTATAAATCGAGTAACTTATTTGAGAGACATTCAAATCTTGGATGTTCCATGGGGCCTCAGTAACACACACATAGAAAACGAATATATTTCGCTAATATTTGAAGGAACCCCATGACATGGCTAGACATGATTCGCATTTCTTAAGTACTTTAACAAATATGTAACTACGCGTATTGGAGATAGCACATTTCGAGGGGAAAGCTGCACACAATTAACATTAATTTGTATTCACATCAAAGTATATAACTATAAGTAGAGTTATGATCATATATGTACACCGCAGATGGACAACAATTAAATCTACCATGTTGATGGGCTCAAACAACACAATAAATGCAATTGTAATTGTTCTAACTAGCTGGATTTGGATTCGCCTTGACTCGACTTGCCGCTACATTGCAAAGGGGCTGGCTCCCAGCCCTTTTGGAACATAATTGCGCCCCTCCTCCTGGTTACCTGGTGCTCACTGTACAGCTTTGCCTTCCTTAGCCTACATATTTTCAATTACTATTCAGATAGTTTGTTAGCTTGTTTCGGTTGTAGAAAACACATTTTTGAAATTATATCACATTTTTTGTCATTTTTTTGTTTCGTTCGGAACTCTTTGAAACAACGCTTAGAAAACTAGATAAGCTTAAAGATTAAACACTTATTAACAGTAAAGGAATGACTATTATTCTGACATATCTTTGCATTTTTTATATAATTTCCTATGCTAGTTAAGTGGCGGAATATACATTCGTAAATTGGAAGAGTTTCCAATCGTTTCACTTCGACATATTTGAGACATTTGAAGTAGCCGGCTTTTTCAAGAGTCTATCAATATTTGAAGATGTAACAGAAACCATATCAATAGAAGCTATCTTTTGAAAAATAATCAGTTCAGAAATAAAAACGAAGCCAGAAGAAGTAAACTGTTTGCAATCTCATTAATAAAAACATTTGAAAAAGCCTTCCTCATATCTTACCTCCCCCTATCTGAACCTTTCAATTACTTAAGGACTATGGATACTTTCCTATACTTACGTATTGTTTATGGGGATTTCCCGTTTTCATTTCAGACGGGAATGGCAGCCCGTTTTTTTGTTGCACTACCACTGCCCGTGCTGCCGGCATCGCTGGAAGAGCTTTGTGTTGCAGGTTGCTGCTGCTGTTGAGATTCTGCTTGTTGTCGCTGCTGCTCTTTCAGTAACTGCTGTTGTAATTGTTGTGCGTTTAGCTATAAGTTTGTTTGTAGAACCGGTGGTCGATTTACAGCGGCGGATGTGGCCTCACCGGCGTCAGTTGTCGGTGTTATCACGGCACTCATTGTCGCTGTTGTTGCTGGTGCCGCAGTTTCTGTTGCTGTAGCTGTTGTTGCTGTTGCTGTCGTTGTGGTTGCGGCCGTGTTGGCTATGCGATTGTTGGCCGTTGGAATGGCGAAGCCTACGGCGGCTTGGCCATGTTGCCGCTGATTGATTTTGTTATTGTTGGCCACAACTTTCTCGACAACCTCATCGCCAGCACCATTGCTATTGTTGCTACTTCCATTGCCGTTGCTGTTGCCATTGCTGTTGCCATTGCTGAGACTGTTGCCGCCGCCCTTGTCGGTGGGCGTGGTTGTGGCCGTAGTCGTATTGTTTGGCACATACTGATCGGCATATGGTATTTGATTGTAGGCATTGATGTCCAGCGAGGTGATGATGCTCGAAATTGTCTGTGTTGCCATTTCGCACAATTTCTTCGTCTTGAGGGAGTTCTCTGTACATTTTCATGGTAAACAGAGTGGAAAATGAATAATACTTTGAGGGTTTCCATAAATATTTATTAAATGAAAATTAAGGCAGTTAATACCAATCACTTGCTAAGCTTTTCCGAATAACAACATTATTAAACTGAAAGATAATCCCATTTTGTTCAAGTAATGCCCTTAAACAATAGCATAAGTAAACTTATTTTAATAATAATGTAATTCATATTTTTGTTTACCAAAAAGCAACTAATGATGTAATCAATATTAAAGTGCTTCTCTGTTTGTTTGTTTATTTTGTGTTTGGTCTGGTCGCCCAAAAACCTTTTAGGAACCCCCCGTGGCTTACCTGTGTTTGTGGGCGTGATATGCTTCTGGATTTTCTCCTCCTGGGCACAGGTGGCCGCGGTCACCACAGCAGCTGCCATCATGGACGAGGGCCCTGTGCCAGCGGTCCGGTGCATGTTGCCATAGCGCGGTGGCATCATGCTCTGTCGCACGTTTCGCTCCGGTCGAATTAGTATTATGTAAAGCTGTAAGGACATACATATGTAAGCACTCGAATGAGAAAATCTGTATGCTTCCAATTAGCTTAATTCGTTTGATTGACCCCGGGGGTCACTCCACCACCAGACATTAATCATACGACCCATTGTACTTAATAGCCGCTTGAAAGCCAGTTCCAATTTGGCTTGTCCTCTCGATGGCTTATCTGCAGCTCTGGCTTATGGTTTTTCATTAGAAGTCGCTGCGTGACCTGCCACTGCCCACAACTAACGCTCACGCCCCCCATTCGGGCCAAGAGCTTGGCCAAGACCCAAACCCAATCAGAATTCGAGTGTCATTAGCCATTTCCCGTTTCGATGGCCAGCAGTAATTGTGGGCTAAACAAAAGCCACCGACAAGAGTCAGTGTCATGCACGGGAAAATTAAAAAGAAAAGATTGAAAGGATATTGACTAAAGGATACTGGACACCCTGTACACTGTTAAACAAAATCGAAGTGGATAGTGGTAGTTTATTTGATTTCATAATTCAATTAAGGGCTTCTTTTTAAGTTTTCTCTTTGTAGATTTTTTTCTGTGTGCTCTATGTTCCAATTTGCGTTTGACTTGCGTTGGGTTGCGTTGCCCGTTCGGCCGCTCGGCCATTTCCGCCTTCCTTTGACACTGTTTGGCTGCCATTTGGACTCCGTTTGTTATTGTTTTGGCCTGGCTCTTATTTGCTGGCAAACAAACCGACGCGGGAAACACAAAAACAAACTGAGTCGAGGAAGCAGAGCAAGGAAACGTGAACCGGGCGAATGGGTGACTTGGTGAATGGCAGTCGGAAGTCGAAATTGCTTACCAACTCGGTTCGCCTTTGTTCCTGCGGAAGGAGGCGTGGCTGTTGGCACCTTTACGGCACGGGCCTTAGTTTGTTGCCTCTTAGTCCAGTGATCCCCAGTTGCTTTGTGGCATGCGGCATTCATTGTTGCCTGTGCCGCCTTGCCCCTCTTATCGTACAGCAATTGTAAATTGCATTTTTATGGCCCTCGGTGTGGCCTGGTACAAACAAATAGTATGTGGATAGCATGGGTGTGTGTGTACATACGGGCGGGTATTTATGTGCAGCGCGCCTTCCATGTCGGCAACTAACCGTGCATTAGGCGACATCTGACAGCGGATAGTTGGCCCGGCTGGGAGACACTGGCCAAAGAAGTATGTTACGCTCTGTAATTTAATAACGCCACCTGGGCGGAGGGTTTATGGCCAGCACGGAGGTCCTTCCTCAGAGATTTGTATTATTTGCTATCAGAAATATGCATGCAAGCCCATGAACTGCGACAATTTAAGCCAGTCCTTTGTTGTTTACCAATTGTATATGCCATTTGCATTGGTGAAGCCCCACTCTGATACTCTGCATACATATATAGTTATTGTGTGTTTTCATGTTATTTAACTTTATCTTCTGACTACTGACGACTCCTGTCCCTTGACTGCACCCTTTGCTCTATGAACTTAAAGTGCCGTCCTTATTTGGCTTCACTGGCTGCTGTCATTCGACTTAATGGCTAATAATGCAGTGGCATTATAAAAATTGTGGAGCTGAAACTGCGGATGGAAACATAAAAAGCAACACGCCCGAAGGACGACAGAGGAGCCAGGGTCCATTTTTTCCTCTTTTTTGTTGCAGCTTACTCAGCGTACTTGGCTGTTGACATTTTAACTTTTTTTCGATTAAACATAATGAAATGGCAAAGGGCCCCCACCAGCTCGGAAATCTGGAAAGGAGTAAGCGAACAAATGAAAATACAATATTGATGGAAATCCATCGCACGTAATGATTCCGGTCTCTGAATTAAATACCCCTTGACGACAGCTCGTCAAAAGCTTCCGTCTTATTGCATTTTAATGAACCTCCCATCCGTCTCTGCCTCTGTCCAGGATGAAGTGAAAGCCAGTATTCTCAATAAACGGGCACTGTATGCACCCGAAATCATTAAACGGGCTCAAGGAAAATACCCAATAATGGAATGCATAACGCAATTAACGATTGACCGTACTGCATTAATTTTTCAATTGTGAAGCCCAGAGGCTTCCTACTTTTAATTTGAATCTTGGTCCTTTGGCCAATTATCTTTACTTACCTTTGGGGAGAACAGACAGGCAATAGTCACGCTGGCGGAGAGACTGATGGTCACCGACATGCTGGTGATGCGGAGCGGGACGTGGTTGGCGGTTCCAAAGTAGAGTGGGACGAAGGCCAGCCAGATCACACAGGTCGTGTACATGGTGAAACCTACAATAAGAGGAAATGAGAATTGTTAAAATTTAATTGGTTATCAAGCAGATATTGGTCATAAAACTCAGATCTCTTTGAGACACATACCTATATGCTTCGATTCATTGAAGGCCTCGGGTATTTTTCGTGTGAGCACCGCGTAGACTGTGCAAATTATAATTAAGACGATGGGATAGAAGAAGGCTATCATGTAGGAGGCGTCGATATACGAATCGCAGACAAGCAGGTTATCCTCGCGTGTCGGATAATGATGCATGGCATGTGATGGCGCAATTACCATCCAAACACCGTTGATGAGTATCTGAAAATGGGGATAGAATAGCATTTTGTTTACCGCCCACTCTTCCACCGCCATACACACTCACCTGAACACTGACCAGGCACGTACAGATTACCAGCTGGGACTTGGGACTAATGAATGAGGGCCGTTTGGCGGATTGTTTGCCGGCTTTGAAGATGCGTGCGATGCGATTCGTTTTGGTCAACAGTGCAGCATAGACGACCGTGAAGCAGAATCCCACACCGAACCTGTCGAAGGCGGAAAGTGACATTGTTGTGTGACAGGTCGTCATTTGGGATGGCACTTCTGCACTTACCGCTGAATGGCACACACTATGTTGGTGGGCTTCAGGACCAGGGCAAACGTGACACCGTAGCACATGAAAATGCCGGCCAAAAGGATGTAGCTCAGCTCCCGACCCGATGCGCGAACTATGGGCGTGTCGTTGTGTCTGCAAATAGAAGCAGCATGAACTTCCAAACTTTGACCATACACCCATGAATCTTTCTCCCCAATTAGAGCATATTTTTAACGACTCTTTTTCGCAAAATTGTAGCATAACTTTGCAAGGTTTTTAAACTAAAAGTTTTTAATTGCTTTCCCATATATCCGTGGGGGTCACACTTTCATGGCAAAGAATGCACTTTTAAAATTCTCTAAAGTTTTCGTTGGCAAAGGTTAAAACTGATAAATGTTTTACTGTTTTATCTTAAAGTAATTTTTCACAGTGATTGCACTTTGCTTTTTACGCACCTGACGAAGACGCCCATGACAAAGAGTGTTATGAGAATGCCTGTCGCACTAAACGCCATCGCTCCAATGGCCCAGGCGGACTCCGGCCGGAGGTATATTTCCGGGATGGGTCGGCAGTACTGCTTGTGGGCATCGGGCAGGGTGCCTAGCTTGCACAGCTTGCAGTGGGTCTCGTCATCAGGGTGTCGGATCTGCAATGGACACGGGGGCACAAGACACAAAAGAACGCTTGATGAATAGCAGTACATGAAGGGGTAGGAACACAAAGGCATCGTGTTTTAAATTCAATTGCAGAATCTTCCGGTATGGACAGCTTAATTGTTTCTGCCTGCGATTCCCCATTTTTCTGCCTGCCATGGCAGATAACGCGTTAGTTCCAGAATAATTCACTCAGAAGCGCCGCTTTTCAATCGCGTCGAAAGCCCTACAAATAAATTTACCCCACAGGCTGGAGCTGGAGCTCGAGCTGAAGCTAGAGCCCAGCTGAGCCGGATGGGACGCCATGTCTCACTTACTTGATAGGTTGTGCAGTTAAAGCAATGCCAGCAGCAGCTTTCACCCTCGACGTACTTCTTGGCCTGGCCCAGCTCACAGGGCAGGCTGCAAACGGATTCGGGGGGCTTTGGGCTCAGACGCTTGAACTTCACCTCTGTGGAAGTGGCAGTAATAAAATATAAATCAAATTCCGTGTCATGGAGAGGGTGCTGCCAACTCTGCCATCTTTTGTCTAACAATGGCTTCAAGATGGTGGAATTATTATTGTCTTCGTTCTGTTTACACTTAAATATTTGCAGTCTAATTAAAATTGAAGACAAATCCATTCCTCTAGTTGGCAGCACTTTGTCTTGGAAGGCAAAATCTCTATTATTTACCAGACATATTGAGTCGCAGTTCGCCCTCGGTATATTCGCCCACCTTGACCCAGTGGTACTGGCCCGCCTGGGATTGCTTAAAGTGGATAATATTGTAGCGGGCCGGGCCGTCGCCGTTGCCATCAAAGCGGAACTCATCGCCGCTGAGACCTGCGGTGGAGAAAGTGCGGAAGGATCGAGTGGAAGGGATGTTAAATGGGTTTATGGTTTCACGCCTGCAAAGCCGGCACTGCCGCTTCTGCCGCTAGTGCCGTATCAGAAAATTGACAATCTGCGTCAGTCAGAAGCCTTTGGCTTTACTCTGTCCGTCTGTCTGTATAATTTATTGAATTTCAAATCGAGTTCAATGACGATGACAAGCAAGTCAATTTTCCACTCGAAAGCATGGCCAATGCGCCTTCTAGGGGCAAGACATATGTACCAGACTGCTTGTGTATTTGGCTGTTCACACAACTGCAAGGATGGGCGGCTAGGATACTTCCACTTAAACTATTTGCGCAACACTTGCCCGCTGAAGGAACGAAACAAGGCCAAAGAACTTAACTTGGTTCGCTATATTGAGTTTGTCTGGCATACTTGAAGGAGCCCACTATTCCGGTTATATTAATTCTACCCCATCCTACCTTCGAACTCCACTTTTCGCAAGTATTTCAGTAAATCAGCTCCCTTGGTTGGCTTCATGGCTTCGCACAAAGAAGGTCCTCCGCCACAGAGATCTCGGTGCATGTCCCTATGAGGAAGTAAAGGGTAAAAGAATATCTAATAGATTTACCATTTAGTAAGTACCTCAAAGCATAAGCAAAAGCCATCACAGCATCGCTTACAAACTGCAATTGATCCTCAAAGTCGGTGTTTTGTCGAGAAAGTCTCTCTTTTTTGGTGCACTCCTTGGTGTAATTATTGTAAGGAGTACTGGTACTGCCAGGATAACGACACTGAAAATGGTCTTCCCAGAATTCTGCACGAAAAAATCAATAAAAATGAAATAAGTATTCAATTTGATATACTGGGCTTTGGGATTTGGGTTCACATTACTTACCGACAAACCAGGGATTACGTTGATTATTCTCCACCGTCAGACCGAGAAAGTATTCCTCGAAACCACGAACAGGATTCGCCTGAGGCTGCACAGACAGTGTGCCTTCCACCTGTTGATGACACACGGAGAGCACGTGGCGTATACTTAATGAGTTTAAAAAAAATTTGAACTGCGGCGTGAGTATTACGCGCTTAGCACGCGCTCATCTCTGCCATGAAAGGTTTTCACAAATTAATTAGCCAGCCACACACCAACACACACACAATTAATTTCAATTAGGCCATAATTCATCATGGGAAAAAATGGGGTGAAAGTACCATATCCTACGCCATCATTTATAAATTTTTGGGGGTGTCCTACGACATGGTCACGCCCTCGCGAATGGACGCGTGTGTGCTAGTATGTGTGTTGGCTAAATCCGAGTCATTAATCAAAACGTAGTTGGTGCGCCCATTCAGGCTCATAATTTCCGGGTGACAGAAACCGCCCCGTCATCGAGCTGATGATATAGATCCGGTCATAGTTCACTTACCTCCGGCTCATAGTCGTCAGATACCAGATTCCGGGCACTCCAGCCATCCGATCCAATCCAGGAGAAGGAACCAGTTGCATTCGCCCGCCGCACGGCCCGCATCACTTGCCTCACCTCCTGGTCCGAGCCGAATATTATGGCTCCTGCGAGGCGAAGGATTAAGGGATACAGGGCGACACAAAAGAAGAAGAGCCAAAAATTAATTTTAATTGCTTTCAATAAAGGATAAGGGGCTTAGTGCTTGAAATGGAAGCAATCGGCAAACGCCAGACTATATCAAGTTTTGGTTATTACTCTCCAATTAAGTAAGCCTTATTGAAACTTACACAAAGTTGACTTATTGAGGTCGTGTATGAATAATTAAGTTACAAGCCTTTTAATCCTAAATTAAAAGTAAAATCCCATAAATTTTTAATTTTTGAAGTTAAATTTTCTGCCTCAAAGCTTAGCTGAGTTTTATAATTGGCTGTAATTTAAACTAAGAAAGGCACTTTTAAATAAATTTCAATGCAGTGGCTAATTGCCAAAAGCTAAAATTTAAGCCAGAATCCTTCGGGCTTAGGTCCTTTGCTCTTTGATGAAATGATTCTTTTGTTGCCGCTGTCATCAATGTCCTCCTTTGATAGGATTTTCCTGATGTCGGCAGCCGTTATTATTACGGACCAGGAGCCCGGATCTTCTTAAGATTTCCGAGAGGGAAACGTGAGCTGCAGTTGTCACTTCATATCGGCCACGCCCTGGAGACCGTTGTCCGCCTCTTGCCCGTTTGTCTTAGCCATAATTTTTTTCCCCTTCAACATGTCTTGGTATCGATTCGCCTTTAGCGAAAGGAAACTTAATCAAACGCAGCATCGACAACAAGAGGAAAACTTTCCGATACTTGTTTGAAGTGAAGCATGTTTGCCATAGATTTTCACTTCAACGGCTTCTTTGTCCCAACAGGCCTTCTACTATATACAAGTAGGTATATATAAATTGGTTGCACCCTGGTGCTATCATGTTATATTTAAGGGCAAACTTGCCGGAATGCTTATGCAGATTTAGTTGCGAACTTCCAGTGCTCGAACTGATCTAAAATGGCATCGTACTCGCTAAAAATGCTACGAAAAAATCTTGACACAACAACGATAAAAAGCAAAAACATGTCGTGCCCTCCGCCCCAGTCATTTGTGCTCCAAAAACGAGCGACATGTGTGGGGATCCGGACAAGCATAAAGTTTGCCCTCGACGGCAGTTACCAGACGCAGTTACGGAAACCCAGAGCATCATTTTTCAGATACCCAACACGAGAACGTACCCCTACCCATATACCCATACCCATACTGAAACCCCAAACGCAACCCGAACCCTCGATATGCAAAATTAAACAACTGATGCCAAAGAAAATACTTTGTCAAATTGATTAATCGTTACAAGGGGGCAAAAATGGAATGGCCCGGCACCAGTAAACGGCGTCAAATCACAAATCACAATAAATAATGATGCCTGAGGAACCCTTTTTTCCCTTTTATTTGCCAAAAGTAGTCGCTGGGGCGTTTCGACTGCTTTACGACTCTTGATGGCACATTTATGTAAATCAAAAATTGTTTGCCAGACAAAAGTCAATTGTTATTGGTTGGCCCCCGTGTGCTTTTTATTGGCGTTTGAGAAGTCTCAGCCTCCTCCTCCCCTCCTCGACACTGTTGATTAATGATATTCGGCAAAGGTTTAGGCGGTAATTATTTTTAATACATATTTTTGCAAAGGGCTTCTGTAACTGGCAGTTGATTTATATCTGCCAATGTTCTTTGACGCAGGTCTAAAAAGTTTCAAGCTTAATTGATTGACATTTATTATTTATTTATACCGTTTCGTTTCGAATCCACACGGCGTATGATTGACGCAGATTGTGGGTGTATAAAATATTTCTGTTTAATTACTTTTTTTTGGCTAACTGACTTTTAAATTGGTTCTGTCATGTCCAAAAGTCGAACCTTAGGGGTTTCGCATTTTATATATATATATATTTAAAAAATATCGGACACTCTGTGTTGATTATCGTTCAACTTGTTTGCAAAGAACTTAGCATTATTTGCGTCCGAGGACTCAACCCCGATAAAATGAACTTTTTAATTTCCGGTTGCAGCAGATGGGACAAAGGCACAAACAGCAGACGGCAGCGGTCGCTGAATGCTTTAAATATTTTCATTTAATTTGCGCAATTTCCGTGGCACAACCCAGTTTAAAAAAAAATAAGAAAAAGTTGTCGCAGTTCACGCCCGACAGCTGCATTTATTTGGCTGGTTTTTGGGGGAAACGTTGGGAGGAGAGCGCTTTTCCGCTCGCATTTGCGAAACGCCTTCGTTTGACATTTTCCCTGGGAATTGCATTTTAACTGGCACTCGCAGTTGTTCCTGTATGGTCTGAAGTTTACATTACTCTTACCTCGAGCTCGCGGCTTCGTCAGCAATTTCTGTACGATATTATCGTACGCAATGTCCTCAGCCACTCCCGAATCCTTGACGAGCTTCTCCTTGATGGCAATACAAATGTTATGGCGCGCCAGTAGCTCCTCAAGTTCCTCAAAAGCCTGAGAGAAAAATAACAACCAAAATTGCAACAGCAATGGTGAATGGGGCAATAAAAAACATGTTCGTGAAAACGGAAAGGTACTAGAAGGTAGCTATTCTTGTTACCATTCTTGTAAAATATGTATTGGCCACTTTTGAAAGGGGGAATAATTTTATGGGTAACCGTTTAAGGATTACATGCAAATTGAATTCATATTTATTTATAACAAGTAATCACCTTTATGCCATAATTACTCTCCTCGTAGATTATCGACACGTAGCTCCATCCCATCCTCTTGACAATCTCCACCATGGCCTTAACCTGGTAGTGATCCGAGGGAATTGTGCGAGAAAAGTACTCAAAGCGCTGTTTATTACTAAGCTCCGGGCTGGTAGAAAAGTAGGATACCTGGAAAAAAATTAAATATGGTTCCTGGATATAAAGCAAAAAACTAACATAATCTGACAGAAACGTTCTTGCATTTCCATGGGAAATACACTCGACTATGATGGCTTTACCTGAAAGCGTATTTTTACGTAAATTAAAGAACAAAAACCTTTTTTTTCCTTAGCCACTGACCTGCGTTTCATATGTTTTATACTGTGATTTTACATTCATATTTTTCTTCCCCTTGGTTTTGGTGAAACCGCAAACAATGCTGCAATGTAGCCGAAGGAACAAAAAAGCGCATGGTATTACTTGGCAAAATGCGCTGTTGGGAATGCAAATGGGAAAAGGGCAACTGGAGCAACCGAGCTAAAACCCAAAAACCAATTTCACGCACAAATTAACTCCCACACATGAGATTCTGGAAAAGGAAATAGATGCACTGGAAAAAGGACTGGGTTCTGGCAAAGGAGACTCTTTTCTGCCAGGGGGAGTATAAATTAAATAAAATGTTTAGAAACTGCTTGCTCTCTAATTAAGTCTCATTAGGCCCAAGTTTTGAGGCTTTTTCTTTTGAGTGCTTGGCAAGGACATGTAACTTTTGAGAAATGTTAAGCAAACTGAGTTTGAATTATTTTTTAAATATATACAACCCATATAATAAACCTGAATTTTGATATTTTTGTGATTCTCAAGATTACCAAATACCTTTGCCAGCTTAACCTCCTATTGACATTCGCATTTTTCAATTGCAGAGAACCACAAAATTTGTTGCAAAATGTCCTTTTGCGGCACTAGGATACGAGGCCGAGTGGCAAACGCGTACAAACAAAATGCAATCAAATGTTTATGGCTGATTTATGAGCTCTTTTCGTGGGGGACTCTGGCATGGCTGCTCCTTTGGGAGCAGATCCTTCCTAGATCCTGGGCGCTGCGTGTGCGTTTTATGGCGTAACATTGGGTTGTGCTTTCGGCAGTCAGGCAGTTGGTTACTTAGTTATTGTCGCGTATTGACTTTTGGCCTCAAGCTCACGTACTAGTACCACCGGCCACTCAATCTCCTTCAACGTCAAAGACGAGATTCGTGCTCTCACTGAGAGAAATTAATTGGTTTCGTTTGAGGTTTGAAATGGAAAATTCCTGCTAGCTATTGCCATTTTCTTGGAGTGCACTCACAACGAGGAAAACACAATGCCTGCCAAAGGCTATTGTTGGTCTCAGACATTTTTCATGTGCAACGGCTGCACTTTGTCCAATTTTTTTGCTTGCTTGGCTCGCAGGACTCGACTAATTCAGTAGCACGTGCAGGCACTTAATAGTCGGCCACTATTACATGTGTTCTCATTCGGCTTTTGGTAAATTTTAATTACGAAAGTCGGAAAACTTTTGTTGGCCAAGCTGGCCAGCAAAATATCTATCCCCCCTGGCCATGTCTGACCTTCGAATGCACGTATATTCCTTTCAACTTGGGAAGAGTAACTCACCTGGGGAATGCGAAATAAACGCAATAAATTGGCCACTTGTATGGATGTGACCGAGGAGGCGGCGCCCACCACCCCCGAGATGACCTTCCGCACTTGCGTCTTGTTGCAATGGTATTCGGCATCATCAATATTGCTAATGGATCCTGCAAATATGAAAGAAAATATGGAATGAGTTTCCGTACAAATCAATCATTGGTGCTTTAAAAAAATACTGATTTTCGTTTATGTCGGATCGGTCCTCCTGCAAAATATAAATTAATTAATTCTCTGGGCGAGATAGTGGCTTGATTCTGCCCATCCAATTGATGCCTAACTAGATTATTATTAACCAAAATATGCGTAGAAGCAAATGGCAGTGTCTGCCTCCTGGGAGGCAACTATAGTTTACGGCCTGCCTAATCCTGTCAATATAATTCAGTGACTTGGAAAATTATATTTTTCGTACGTCACACTTCACAAAAGAACGAAAGAGATGGCCGCAAAGCCACTGAAAGAGATAGACAAGGGTTAAAGTGAGAGAGAGAGGAAGAGTGAGAATGGGGAACGCAGCACGTCGCTCAAATAAATCCTTGCCGCGCACATAAATAATGAAATTATGGAGATTAGAAAGTGTTCAGGGACGATGACAAGGATGCCAGCCTGTGCCCAATTGATTATGGATCGTTGAATGTGTGTTATTTTGTTCTAGTGCTTCAGTGTGTGTGCCTTTGTCTGGGAGAAAGTGTTTGCCTCTTTGCTCGACTCGATAAAAGTAATAAGCGGCACTTTATGTCCCGCCTAACTGCCTTGTCCTTGATCTTCCCCCTTCCCATGGCAATCTCAATAAGCCTCGTCTCGCTTTGTCTTAGGGGAATTATGCATATTCCTTTGGCGGGAGAGCTTTGCCACTTTCCCCCAGCGTAATCCCATAATTTATTTATTAATTTAGTTTATTAATAAAATCATTGGCATGACCCCAAGCCAAGAAAGTCTGCTTGGTTAGTATGCTTGGATGATTGATTACATTTATGAAACTGTGTTGAGCTTATTTTTATTTGTATGACTCTGTTCCACCACAATTACAGTAACTGCAATTGAAACTGAAACAACGCATGCAACCTATAACATAAAAATAAGTTCCAACTCCCAGAGGTGAGCAAAATTTTATAAAAATACAGGAATGCTACCGACGGGGTACGTGGCGTATACGCAATTTGTAGAGTGCAAAAACCGCACTCCCTGCTATGAAAACAAAACAATTCGAGTTACGCTCTGGGCTTTGAATTAATTTAAAACAAAAAACACACTCATAACTTTTTCGAACTGCAATAAATAAGTGAAGCCATTCATCAAACCAGAAAAATTTGAATAAATGCGCAAACATTGAAAATTTGCGTTGCCAGTTTTTTGCTTTATATTAAATGGACTATTAAATTGCTTATTGGACTGTGGTGTATGGTATTTTTAGCTTGAGCAGGACTACAAAAAAAAAGGGCGGGGAATGCATGGGTAAATGAATAAAACCTATTTTACTTACAAATTCATGGTTTAATTTGGTGCAATTTGCTTGAATCCAATGTTTCGATGTTAATAAACAAGAAATAAAAAGCAATAGTCTGCCCGAGGTATGCTCAAATTATGTTTGAGGAAAAAAGCTTTTATTTTGTTTGGTTATATAATTACAATTATTTACTTTTATAATCGATTTTGTGTAATACTTTAAATATCCTTTTTTCGTAAAAATACCTTACCTTTGATAAAATCCACTGCCATTTCTAGCCCATAAGAGTCTTTGTCGCAATCATCCAGGATATGGGCACCCAACGTGATATTAGGCAACAGTTGCTCTCTGTTTATTCTATCGATGGTAAAGAGCATGGCCTCCAAAGCCTGTATACCACCCTGGGGCATTATCGGGCCACAGGTGATGCTGTCCTCGCGGGAATGGACCATCATCAAACCGCCCAGGATCACGTCCCCCTCGACGATAGCCTCCCGCTTCACGGGCCAGTGCCGTTGCGGCTGGGTGGCATACAGGCGGTCATGTGGAAAGCTGAGGGAGTCCGGCAAGGATCTAAGGTACTTGCCAGTGGGCAAAGCAGCTCCCGACTGCAGGATATTGTTGTTAAGCGGCAGATGGCGACCCCGATGTCGACCGGAGCGAGGGGCGGCCAGGTCAATGTTGGCATACCGCTGGTAGTCCTCCAAATCAAACTGGCCATAGATCTGCGACTCCGGCACCCGCTGCGGACTGAGACTGTTTGACTGAGATTGATGCTTGGTATCGTGGGACATGGTCCCATCGTTCACATAATCCGGGGACGGCAGGTGGCTTACCCACTGGCGCCAGTGCTTGCCAAGCTGCTGCTGCTGCTCCTCCAAATGCAGGATCTCGTAATGGCTTTGCCTGTGCCTCCGGATGTGCTTTCTGCGGTGATGATGCTGACGGTGATGGAGGTGCTCTTCCTGATTGTGATTGCTCCTGTGATTGCGATTGTGTTGATGGTGTGGCAGCGAGTGGGAGTAGGAGAATGGGTTCTCGTCCACTCCCTCCTCCTCGTCCGGAGGTATATCGCCAATTACCTGGCTCTCGGCCCGCAGCCTGTGCCATTCGGGCAGTACTACTAATACCAGTAGCACACAAATTTGCACAAACCATTTGCTGTGGCAAACTCTTTTCATATTGGCATTGGGTCTAATACTACAACGTGATATATTTCTGTGTTTATTCAGTTTCCGTTTCTGTTTCGATATGCGCGTATTTTTGGCGGATAAATTTCAGGATTAGCTCACAGTTCAATTGCGTTTCGGTATTTGTGGCACACATTTTGAGTTTTGTTATTTGTTTTCATTGATTTCTCACAATTTATTGCATTTTTTTCGCTTCAACATTTTGGATGTCTGCTTTTGAAAACATGAGGATTTTGTGTTTAATTTAATGTGTAAATAAACATTTTCAACTAGCCGGCCGTTGTGTTTAACTTGTTTGGATTGCAAAAGTCACATTATATTTAACGCATGTGTGGCATTGGTTTAAATATTTAATTTCAGCGACTTGTCATTTTAACACTATTTTACATGTCACAGCAAATTAAATTAAGCTCTTTCAATTTCAATTAAAATTTTTATGCTCAAGTCTAATAATACATCTGATTATATTCAAAGCTGCTATATAGAACCTTAAAGTCTTAAAGGCTTAATGGGCATTAATGGGAAATATGCAAAAACATTTCCTCAAAGCACTACAGTTAAAAAGTTGTAATCTCTAGTTTTATGATGAAGCCCCCCATCAATCTGCATCAAAACCGGTGAACAAAATTTATGACCTTCCAAATTCCTGGAAATCTATAAAAAGCTAGTAGGATGTCCATATCTCTGCTAATTGGCATCCGATCCTTGAGCGGAATATCTTAAATGATTTGTGAAACGATTCTTTACCATTCTGCATCAAAATCTGAGAACATTTTTTTTAGATTTTTTTTCAAATTTCGTGTGGGATCCCCTTCAAAATGTGGACAGAGCATAAAGACCCTATGATGACTCACTGCGAAGGCTATATCTTGGTCAATTTCTAACGGATCCTACTGCGGAATACCTTAAACGATTTGTAAATCCATTCTTTACCATTTTGCATCAAAATCTGAGAAAGACATTTTTTTAGATTTTTTTTCAAATTTCATGGGGAAATGTGGACAGAGCACAGAGACCCCAAGATGACCCACTGCGAAGGTTATATCTTGGCCAATATTGTTCGGATCTTAGTGCGGAGTACCTTAAACGATTTGTGGATCAATTCTCCACCATTCTGCATCAAAATCTGAAAACGACATTTTTTTGGATTTTTTTTTTAAATTTCATGGGCGATCCCCTTCAAAATGTGGACAGAGCATGGAGACTCCAAGATTACCTGCGGACAAAATTTTTCATCCATTGGGACGAGTACCTTAAGTGGTTTTTATATCGATTCTTTATCAATCTACGTCAGAACCTTTAAACGAAATTTCGAAGCAATATTTTTCCTGTGTTGCCCCTGTAAAATTTTTGTAATGAAAATTTTAATTTTTTGGTTCCAATAAAATTTTAACGAAATTGTCTCGATGTCAACCCGAAAACCCCAAAAGGTTTTTCATTAGCATTGTTTCCCCCACAGGCCGCAAACATAGACCCCGCTTATGACTGTCAACCTCGTTTTAGGGTAGGAGGGTCTGTGGTGGGCGTAGCTCTTGGGCATTTGCCCATAAAAATGATTGCCCTGAGGTAAATTAAATTTGCATAAAATTTTACGCGCCGCCACAAGCCGAAGGAAAGTAGCAGAGGGAAAACAAAATGCAAGAAATCCTTTGCTGTGGGGTAGTGCAAAAAAGAAATATAAAGTCGGGACTCGGCGAGGGTTGCCAACGGTAATTAATCAAATTGTTGGCGTCGTAATGAGCTTGTCGGTGGAGCCCAGGACCCCAGACCCTAGAACCCAGACTCTGGGTGTTTGTATCTTCCACCCAATAAACCTCCTCCCACCCAGTCGGGCTAATCAACAAACGCGTTAGCGCCACTTTAGACATGGCCTGCAGTTCGAGTTTACAGAATTACTTATCATCAGCATAATCAGTGGCATTATCAACGAAAGGTAACGCAGAATGGGATCAGTTGGGTGGTGCGGCGGTTGGGTGGTTGGTTGAGTGGTTGCCTCAATGCCTGTCACTGTCAGGCGGCCGTGAAGCACTCGCCTGCAGCATCTGCGCCCGAGGCTCTGTCGGGTCGCATCAAATAATGAGATTGCGTTAAACAAATGGTGTTTTCCCTTTTTATTGTACGTAATAGACACCGGAGGCTGCTTACACGCTCGTAATTTATTTTGATTACGATTGTCGTTCTATCTGTCTGTCAGTCTCTCTGACTTTCAGAGTCCCTCATCCGGCAATCACTTTCCCTGCATGACGGGCATTGTGACTGGGTCAAGTTTTTTGTTGATTTAACTACAACTACGTACAATTAATCTGGCTAACAAGAATTCCGAGTAATAAAAACTTGATTAATGGCGAGACAGTTTTCAGCTAGACCCTTTTGGGTGACGACTTTATAGAGAAAGTTTTCTGTTTAGCTTGGAAGTATTAGACCTTTAACCTAAGAAGAATTTAAAAACGAGCAACATGCATGCTTAAAGAAAAAGCAATTTTCTATGTTATATCCTGGACAAGTCCAAGGATTTCCCACAATTTTTCCAACGAAGAGCACGTATTTTTACTTTCTCACTTAAAATTCAACTCCAACTCCGAATTCTTGCATAACGAAAACAGCCTCTGGCTGTCAGTGACACTTGTCCCATCGTATTCTGTTGGACAATGTTCCTGCAGAAACACTGCAAGGAGCAGAAGCCCATCCCAGACCCCCACAATTCCCACAATCCTATCCTGTCCCATCCCATTCTGAAACCAAAACCCGAGCTCGAACCCAAAAGCTGTCTGTTTGAAAACCCATCACCCATTCCTTTGCATTTTCATTTTGTCATTGTCTTATTTTGCATTTTGTATGGGAGACTTTGATTTGATTGAGCATTTTGTTTCCTCGCCTGTCCTTTTTTTTCGCTGATTTGAATTTTCGTTCGACGGTTGTGCCTGAGTGCTGAAATATTTTGTATAATGCCGTCATGGCTTTAAGGCCAACGCAGACGATATCAATTTGTTGGCTTTTTCAATTCGTTTCCTCTCGCTCGGCTGTGCAAATTGATTTCCGTCGATAAGATTTACAGTCGCATAAAATTGACGACTCTTCTGAGTCCCCAAGTGTTTGTTGAAAGCCTCGCGACAAAGGTCAGTTTCGGGTAATTCGAAATTCACAAAAAGTGTATACATTACATGGCCATATTTTTTGGGGCCAATGTTTCAATACTCCACAGAGTACACAAGAATATTCTTTCAACATATTTCGCCATTACCCCGGCCACTTAACGTTAAATATTCGAGACACATTTCCATGCGGCCCTTCACTTAAGTGCTTAAATAAATGTTTTTCACTTTTTTTTTGCCGAAGCTCAAAGGAAAATGTAATTCCTCTCAATCGCTGAATGCTTGATGCTACTTCAGGCGGAAAATTAATGGCAGATACATTAAATAGTTGGGTTACATAGTTTGTTCATTTGCATTCAAGGACCTTGCTCGAATATTTAAGTCGGAAAATTAATGGCAGATACATTAAATAGTTGGGTTACATAGTTTGTTCATTTGCATTCAAGGACCTTGCTCGAATATTTAAGTCTTGAGGACTTTCAATGCCTCACTTTAATGTCTAATTTAATTTAAAGAGATTTCGGTGACAACCGCGCAATTCGGCGGCACATTTGCATAAATGCCAGGCCCAACAATAAAGCAAATTTCACATCAAATAATATTCAGTCACCTGCCACACATTTCCACCATTTCGGCGACTGACATCTGAGCAGAAAGCCCATCCTCCTGTGGTGCTAATGTCCTAGCAGGATCATCCGCCGTCTTCAATTTCTTGGCAAAAACATAGAATTAATAGTAACACATGTAGGAGGTGTGCGGTGGGCAGAAAAGTATGCTACTCGCTGCCGAAAATATGAATAATTCGGAACGAGACATGCAAATGCTGTACCCAACAAATGTGAGTCTGTGATAAATTTCGTTGACATGCCAGAAACACAGAAAGTTGTCAGCCTGGAGGACGTGGGCGACGGGGCCAACGGGCCCGACGATGGATAAGGTAGCAAGTAATCACGACATTTCAAATTCCATGTGCACCTAGCTGCCTCACCTACGCTCCAACGAATTTGTGTGACAGTTGTGTGAATAAATTTTTTTTTTAATTTTATTATCGCGCAGATGTATTACGGGCAATAACATTCAGTCCCCAAAGAGACCCGGAGACTGAGATGAAAATTATGAAATTTTCTTTAAGGCCCCTTCTGAATGATCAATCAGATTCAGACCTTCAGGACGTCAGACCTTAAGTTCAGTGAGACCGGCCCCTTTTGTATTCAAAGCACACAGAAAATTCAATGGGTTTTCGGCAGGGTTTCCCTCCAATTTCGTTTTTGTTTGTCTGCGTGCTTAGATGGGCTTATAAGAGGCCTTCCCCGAGGGAAAAACGCGTCAAACACATGAAATCAATTACATTTCTCTAATGTAGGCACATCTGCCCGTTCTTTCGCAAACTTTTGTCCAGGAGATGCCTCTAGTAGCTGGAAGGTCTTTGTTTTTCCTCTTTTACCATCTTGATGGTACAGAGGAAGAAATAGGCACTGACTAAAATATAAATATTTTGTGTATGCTATTCTTAGTGCGAGTACTAAAGGTGGAGAATTGTTTTCCGTGCAGCCACAAAACTCTGCTGAGGCCAAAATCTCAGGTATTTGCGAGCTAATAAAGTTTGCCTTAAAGAATTTGGCATAAAACTTTGGCGTCTGCGTGGGTCGGGCATATTTGTTTTAATATTAGTGGGTCCTAAGCATGCATGACATGCCTTCCATCTAGTCTATTCATATTTGCTTAGTTCAGCTGTCTGGCCCCGTTAGATCCAGTTTTGGCCCGTTCCGTCCTGGCCAGGCCGAAAGCCCGTACACGTGGAGCTCTGCGCATTGGTAAGCAATTTCCATGCCCCGTTTTACTTGGCTCGTATCAATAATTTCTTAGGTTTTATTGTTATTTGTGAGTATTTTTATGTATTTGCCAAAGTCCAACCAACCCTCGCTCTAGGCGTGGATTCCTCTTTCCGCCCAACCAGAAATGGGGCTTCCGACTGAAATAGTTTTCTGACCTTAATGGGAGGAATGTTGGCAACCGGTGGCAAATTAAATTTCATTTTCTGATATACTGAAATCAAGATTGTTTCAACAAAAAATTAACTTGTATACACAAATAAATTAATTCAATGGAGTTGCATTTAAAATAATATTGTCAGTTGATGCTTTTGAAATCAAATAAAATGGTTTTAATTGAAACTCAAAGAAGCCGCAACAATGCAAAATAAAATCAACTTTTATAAATAATTGGTGCTGTGTCAAATGCAATTAACATCCAATATAATGCAACCAAACACCATTTTATTCAAGGAGTGGAATCAAAAACCGGAAATCAAAACCAGCCATTAAAACGAAATGCGCCGGAAGTTTCATATGAAAATGCAATTACGCACAGCCCAGAGTAGGGAAGGAGCTGGATGCTAACAGACGACACGAAAACGTATAGCAATTTAGTAGAAAATTGCTTTCTTTCACCTGACATCAGCAGATAAGCTTCTATTTTAATCGCAAGGACAGCGGAGGAAGTGCCCGACCTGGAACTGGTATGGTGGAATCAAATATAAGTTTATTGAAATTGAATAGTTCCCCATAACCGTAATGTGAGAACGTGTTTTTGGTGTAATTAAATATTTCACAACACATAAACGCATTAGGCTAAGTAAGTTAACCAAAGTAACCAAAAACGGGCGTAAAGTGAAAATTTTCATAATTAATTTTGTGCTTCTATCACGGCTCCTCTGGCATGTCTAAGCATACTTTGTCTAGAGAAAGTTTCTCCTCCGAAAACAAAAACACCCCACACCCACACCCGAGGGGGGAAATTTTCAGGTGGGCCTACGGTTTACGACACGCCTCTCAATGCATACAAGTTGTGAATTATTCAAGCACTGACCGGGCTGATCCACGGCTATCCATTCCAGTTAATACATGGCATATACTTCAGGCCCATGGCTTCTATAAAATTCGATTTGAATACGGGATAGACCCTCCTACTGGCATTCGGCCATTTGGCTAATTGAATTCCGTTAGGCCTTAATGGAGAACAGACCATTCGGGTCAATGGAGTTCCAGTGGTTACTCGTAATGGCCGATTTGCATTTCGCCAGGGGTATAATATTTATGGAATTTTATTGTTTTGTTGATGCCATACAAATGTCCTTTTTATTAGCGTGACAGGCAAATTTTCATGGAATTGTAAAGCAATTTTAATGTACTTTTGACAGCCAAGGTCACAAATTCATTTCGAACACACAATGTCGCGTAATTTTAAAAGCAATCTTGGCTAAATCACTTTACTTTTCCTAGCCTTTTTTTTTGATAATTTTTCCTTTATTTAGTGACGATGAACACTGGGATGTAGGGTTCGGTGAAAAGCGTTTTGCACAAATCGTTGTGCACCGCGCTGTAAATAATCCAACCATGTTTGCTTGCCACTTGTCAGGACGGAGATTCTGATGGCAATTCTATAAGCGTGCATAAGTGTATGTGTGTGTTTGCCGAGCAGGAAGGGTTCTGCCTGTTTGTTACTGGCTAACAGTCAATATCAGCAAACAGCCAGCATTGGCAGCAGCCACCACGCCACCATCTAGCTGCCAGCAGCTGGCGAGAGGCAATATTACCAGTATATTGGTTCGAAAATCGAATTGTGACACGAAGGAGGGACTTTTTTGTTGGCCCAACATAATGCACTGAAATGCAGTCACCCAAGCTTGAGTTTATTTGCCTATCAATATATGTACTTTACTCATAAAAAAGGAGAAACTTTCATCTACAAGGAGTATTCCTTGTTACCTTAAAAATCTTTTAAAAAAAAAGTTTAAAGCTCACATAATCGTTCCCGAAATTAATTCAACCCTCTGGTCCACTTTTTTGAAACGGAAATTACTACATTTCCCCTTGATAATGTTTTAAAAGACCTGTAGATCTAACGAATGAATAATGCTCAGCTTGCATTCGACCATTTCTCCATAAATTACATGAGAAATTGAAAATTTAAACGCCCTCGACATGCAACAGGATGCACTAGGATTACCCGAAAGGGTGAAAGTTTGGCGCCATGTGCGAAAAAGTGGTTTAAAATGCAAATTGAATCCTGTAAAATGGTGTTAAGAATATTTTATCGAGTTCACTGGCTCGACAAACACCCCAACTGGCACGACTTTCTGTGTGTATTTGGATACCAAATACAAATTATATTTAAGCTCCAGGAACACTCTTTTTCATGGCATTTTGCTAGTTTGCTGATTTGACTAATTAAAGTAAAACTAACTTTGAAAGTTTACCGCTTAGCTGCTGGATTATACGACTCTAGGCAACCAAACTTTACGACTGCAAAAATTAAGCGGCTTTTGAATACACTATTTCATCTGAAGAAGCGCCATCATGGCAATCCCTCTTGAGGGTTACAGTCCTTTGCGCATTTTATAAAAGCTACTGGAAAGAAAAATGACAGCCACGTGGCCACTCAGGGATGGATTTGCCGAGTTAATTCCAAGCAACATTAAATTGGGTGAAAATGTAATACATGGGAACAGGAAAAATTGATGTCAGTACAAAAATATAATTTGCACACACGTAAGTGTCGTATTTTTTTATGATATGCATATAATTTGACTTTTTAATACCGCCAGACAACGACGATTCCATCCGCGTGTCAACTCGTAAATAATTAGGGCTCAAGTTGGAATTTTTGTCGGTAAGTCGGAATCCTGAGGCGGTTACAAGCCAACTGACAAGACACTTGAGATGCGAATGCATTTTTTATGCTTTGCCTGTAAAATAAAATTAATTTTATTGCCGGCTTACGTGGCGTATGTGTAACTTTTTGATGTCCCGGCTGTAAAGTGTCATTTTAAGTTGATTGCCATGGGAAATGCTTAAAAAATTTCCTTTAAATCGTGTCCATTTAGCTGCCCATATAAAAGTTTAGAGCACTTGCAATGCCAGTTACAAGAATTCTGATTTATTGGAATGGTTTTTTTTTTTCAAAAAGGTTACGTTAGTCAAGAATTCACTAATTGGAAAGCAAGTTAATAAAAAAAATTCTCCAACGGCGAGTAAAAAATTATATTAGCGGCTTGTCTGCAAAATTGAACCGTCAGCTGCGTTTCAATTTTGGCAGCAAAAAGCTGCCCAAAAAAAGAAAATAAAGTAAATAAGCTCTCATACGCCCTGTTGGACGAGGGGGAAAAAAACGGAATCTGCCAGGTCGCTTTACAATTAAGTAAACGTGCCAGGTGGTGCTGCCACTCAATTTGAACATAAAATTTAAATGAAACATTTTGATTTCCCCATTGAAAATGTTAAAACAAAAAATAAGCCTCAACAGCGATACGAAATTCTACGAAAGTTTACACACTTTAAAATATCTATGTTTCGAAAAACAACCAAATTCGATAAAAGGAAAATATGGTTTTCATCGATATTATAAAACATTTTTCATGAATAATTTTTATAATACGGCCTTATCATGAAAAAATATTTAAGAATTCATTAAAATTAATCGGCTTTAAATTAAAATGCAGCGTTTGCTCTGGGTGAGTGTGTCCCGGAGCTCGAATTATTTTGTATGCATATGGGGGGAAAGTGCAATGTTGATGTTTTCTTTATTTGTATGCCTTTTAATTAAAACTCATTTGCACATTTGTGGGCTGTCGTTAAAAGTTACGTGAAACCGAAACGGGATATGCAAAGGGAAGGCCGTGAATACGTACTTGCAAGTGGGACGTGCCTTACGGCATTTATGCGCCGTATTCTGACTGAAAATGAAAACTAAAACCGGCAATAAACGAAGTCAACCGAATAAGCAGGAAAATATACAGGGGGTGGACATATATACGTTAATATGCACAAGCATGAAGCCATCTCATGAATCGATATTAAAAATTTAAAAAATGTACAAACTGGCATATAAAAAATGAAACTTCAAAGTATCATTTCAAGCGTGTTTTTCTCTCGTTAATATTTAAATTCTCAAAGAAGTTGGCAATCGGATGTTGAGAATCAGCAAAAAATATATATTGATATATTTTAACAAGGGAATATAATATTATTGAGGAAAATGGGGAAAACAGATCAATCATATGCTGAGTATTTGATGGGTTAAAAAATGGAATATACATATTTTTTACGTACAACAAAGTCATAAAATAAAAGACATGGAAAGGAATATTAGGACGACTTTGATCATCTGCTAATTATTCAGATTTTGTGCTGACGTCACAGCCAACACAGGAGAGCCCTTCAGATTGATATCGGCGAATGATATACTTTTATTCGCTGCCGTGGGTAATATTTATGCCAACACCAAATACAGCCACTAAAGCAGCCATAAAACAGGCTTCATAAAGTGCTCAAAACCGCATGAGAATCGCTTTTATTTTTGGTGTGTGTGTGTTTGTTCACCATATCCTCGCAGCCCTCCTGTTATCAACAGTCAATAAATAAAATCTCATTAAGTTGAAGGCGCCGCAGGAGAGTGCAAAATGGAAGAGAATGAAAATTCCTTCCAGTGGCAATGAAGTAAAATTATAAAATTTCCATTTTATTGACATTCGAAATTGACTGATATCAGGTTGGCTGGGGCAAGTACTAGAGGCAGGCAAGCAACAAAGTACTGGGGCGGCACGAGGCACGCACGACTGCTGCGGTTGAGTTTAAGTGTCTAAGGCGAGCATAAGAAGCCAAAAGCAAATTTGTGGCTGGCAAAGTAAAAGCCGACTTGAACATGCGCCAAGGAAGTAAAACAAGCAGCAAGGGGCAACATGGGGCCATGAGTCAATCAGGTTCGTACTAACGAAAAAAAAATGCAAAAAAAATGGTTCAATAAAGTCAACACCCATGGGAAGTTGGAGGCGTGGCATTGCCCATGGCCATCCCGCCAGTGAGCCGTGCAGCCAGTCAGCCGTCGCCATCGCCGTCGAAGTTCAAACAAAGAGCGTTGAAAATATTCCCCGGCATCCAAATTACATTAACGCCGCGCCCAAAGGAGAAGACATCCAACAAAACCCAAATGAGTGACTGTCGAAGAGTCCCAAGTGTCGATGGCTGATAACAGCCGGAAGCCAAGTGCGACAGTGGCGAAAGCTCAAAAGACAAAGACTTTGGGGAAAACAATTTTCGCCAAAAAATAAAACACAAAAGGACGAATAACCAAATTGGCTGAAAAGCAATTTTTTTCCTTTGTTTTTAGAGTGTAGGTGTATGCCTTAAAGGTAGGCGTGGCCGAATTGATGGTTGACACATAAATTTAGACATTTTTGGGGGGGCCGGGCCCGTAAAAGGAAACTTTCGCCAATCAATAATTCAAATTGGTCGCTTGGGCGCAAAAACCAAACAAAAACATGGCCAAAATATATACAAGTAAACCAGAAATTCAAAACAATTGCGTTAATTTGCATTGGAAAGACAAGTAAAAGGGAAGAACTTATAAGTACCACCAAATATTTATACTTTTCATTCGTGAAATATGCGAGTATAAAGCACAATTGAAATTAACATAAAAACGCAGACAAACAATGGAACTCGGGGAGGCAAGAAGTAGTTGCCATAGAAATGAATAAAAACATGAAGGACCTCAGGGAAATATGTGGTTTGGTTTGTTTACTTTGATAAAAATACCAGACAATGCTAATTGTAAATTCCTAAGCTGCTGAAAACAAGACTATTTTAAACGGACAAAAGGTATACCACTTTTTCTTCAATTGAAGAACATTTTTTGGCTCCTAGTTCTAGTTTCCATAGAATCCTATTCTCATATGTTTTTTCTGGCTAAAACAAATCAAGAAGTTTGTTTGTTGCTTTTCCATGCAGTCCGAGATTTTTGACCCATGTCCTGGCAGATTATGATTTATAGCCTTGCCACATGGATGCGTTACTATGCCACTTTTATGAGTTGAAATAGAACAAAACAATTTATGTTGCACTCGTGTAGTAGCTCAAAAAAAATGTCCAATTGATTTTGTAGCCGGGTCTCTGTAAGCCTGCTTTGCTATGTATTTCATTTAAATATTTAAGAAACTATGTTTGGTGTATATGGTATTAAATTATTTAGAATCTACCTGTATTCCAATTTACTAAAATCAGAAGGTCCCAGGGCTAGACAGCACGTGCCTGTTGTCCGGGACTTGAAAAATAAACAAGTGAACTACAGAGGACAATCAATCGAGGGTATGTTGTCGATGTAGGATGTATAAGAGGAACAAAACAACATCATAATACGAAAATCAACATCAAAGACTGTGTGAATGGTGAGCGAGGCAAAGGCAAGCTTAACTTGTCGCCCATAAAACAAATTGGCATTTTTATTATTATGACAAACAGTCAGGATGTCACACACTCAACCCATCCGCCTGTGAGCCAAAGTCGGGCGGGCAGAAATGTCGGGGGACAATGAGCTATGCTTATCTTTTGAAAGCAGCTAAACGTTTTTGATTATATAGGAGTTGGCCAGAATGAGCGGGCTGACGGCATGAAGCGGCTCTAATAAAAATGGCAACAGTGTTTCCGAGCAAAAGCAACATTTTTGCCACCATAGCCTCCAGTCTTTCCCTCTCTAGTCGCTCTAGCCTTCTGGGTTTTTTGGCTGTTTTTAATGAGTTAACATCACAGGCATGGCCTGACGTATGTGAGGATTTGCGGTTTTTCCCCGAGTAACGCTCTCAGCCAAAAACTCACAGCACACAGCATGTTGCAGCGAAATGCCATTTTGATGGTGTCGGAAAACGCCATTTTGATTTTCCGACTTTTATGACTAGAACTGGAACTGGCGTTGTTGTTGACCGGAGAGCTTCGCCGACATCGCCAACCCCGCCAGATTGCGGAGAGCGTTGAAGTTAGTACATCGTAAAAGGGTTTTTGTGGCTCAGCATCCAGAATTCAGAAACCAGCCTTCCGGCATTCGGGGGCAGAAGTTTGTTTCAACTTTCCATTACAGATTTTCATGTGCCATTAGTTGCCGGACCAGCTACTGGTCCTTAAAATCTTCTTAACTCTGTCAAGAGCATGGAAAACAATTACCCATTTTATACAAGTATCAGTTTTAACTTAAAAAAGCTATATTCTGGCCAAGTTAAGAAGGGTTGAAGTTTTTTGGATTTATTTTTAAAATGTCAAAATATTATACCAAGCCAACACTTGTATCTGGAAATGAAAACAGAAACTCACTTAAAACTTTTGTATTTTTGAAAATCAACACCTAATCTTTTAACATGTTATCCTAACATGACAAGAAAATTGGTTTTAAAATAAAAACATTCAGAGATATATTCTAAACTATCCGAAGCAGCTTCTATGTACATTAAAATAATGCCATTTTGAAGGGAGATGAAAATGTTTTTTCCTGAAAACTAATTTGTATTTTCCATTTTCTTTATTCTGAAAAATACCTCTTTGTATGTATTAGCCTCTCGAAGGGCTTTTGTACCAGCAGGGTCCCAATAACTATGCAAAATTATTTGCTAAGCCGAGACTGACAAGCCATTTGAAACTTCAAAGGGCGGAAGGAGCTGGTGTTTTTTTCAGGACACAGAGTCGTTCTTTGGCTCGAAACACAGCAATTGAGTTTCTAATTGTCCGCGTTGATGGCGCATAATTTGCCAGCTCATAAATAAAAATGTCCAGGGCTGGAGCAAAGCTTCCAGCATCTGGATCTGGACAAATTTTGTTGGACCTCGAAATGACATCCAAGGGCCGCGTTAAATGTAAAATTTATTGGCCATTCTGTTGGCCTTTTTGTAAGCCTTTTTAAAGGCTTTAAGGTATTTTTTCGGGGGCCTTTCGGTCTTAAGGCCTTAAGGCCTTAATCGGCTTGCCATGCTAAACACGCTCTTTGTCTATGGAAAATTCAATGTATTGGAATTAATAAAAAAGGTCCTGGGCGCTGGATACGCCCGCCAAATCTGGGCTCGACCTTGAGCCTGCTTACTCCTTACGCTTGGCGGCCAATTTTCAAAATTATTCCCCCGTCACACTGGCCTTCCTTTTTTTCGTCTTTTAATAGCTCGTTGGAGGGGGATATAAAAGAATCTCACGATGCGAACCCGTAGCGCTACACAAAATATTTTTATTTCTATTTTTACGATGGGCCAGATAGCAGAACCTCCCGACCCTAGAAATAAATAAGGAAGCGAAATAAAAGGCCAAAAAGATGTAAAATCCTTATTTCATGATTTTTGGCGCTTTTATGCACAGCTGCTGCAAAAAGTAGTTGTCTATAGGCGTTAATAGCCGCACCGCAAAACTCTGTAACACAAAGGATTCTGGGGTGGTTTCCATTTCCAGCCCCGAGCTTTGTATAATTGGCAAGCTGCCGTTGCAGGATCCTTTCACCTCTCGGATGTTACTGACATTCGGTTGCAAACTCCGTGCTTGCCTCAAAGGACACCCGGAAAAGGGTCGCCATTTTCGATATTATTGTCAGAATTGTGTTAAAATTCTTTAAGCACATTAAATTGTAACCCGAAAAGGTCACACGAAAAGGTTCTCTGAAATAACAAAATGAAATATACTTTCATATTTTTCATTCTCCCTTTATTTGAGTTAAAAATTCGTTTATTTATTTAACATATTTTCCCTTTAATGCCATTGATTTTTTAAAGATATTTTCCATGTTTAGATTACATAATACTCTCAGTTTATTCAGTTATCTAAGAACATATTTGGCATCGACAGAAAACAAAACAAACACACAATAGGAAAATGGAAAACGACAGCAGTTTTCAAGCCATTTGACAGTCCATTTTAATATGAAACCAATAAAGGCGAGAGCCAGCATTTGCGAGCGGGCTTTTAGAAAGAAAATCAGAAAAACAAGCACAACAGCTGCGTAAATTTTGATTACACCAAGTGGATGCCGGAAAAAAGGGTCAAATGTGTCGCACGTTTCCTGGCACTCCTGCCATTCCTGCCTCGTTGCCCCACTGCCTCTGTTCATGTCCCAAATTGTACTTTACGGCTTAAATACGCCACCCGGCTGGCAATGGTGGCCAAAATTAGGAAAAGCGATGGGAGTGGGCGGATGACAAGGTCACAGCAGGGTCCATTGAAGCATGAATTTACTTTTAATTAAAGTCGAAAGCGAACAAAAATTGTTAAATTTCCTTTACCGCTTCGATGGTTTCTGATCGTCCTAATTACAGTTCAAGAGAGCTTTGCTTTCTTTTTAATTTCATTGTCATTTGATTGTTTAAAATTTAAAAAAAAACATAAAGGATATTTTGGCTTTTAGTAGACTCCTGTTTTAATTACCATTTTGGGCAAGATTTTTAACTATGTTCGGTTGGCGGTTTCCAAATCAGTTCTGAATCTTGACTTGGTTTACCCCAATGACAAGTCTTTTTTTATAGCATTTTATGCATACTTTGTGGCCATAAAAACGAGTTAAAAATAACAAGGCGAGTTGGCTAACGCCTTTCAGTTGGAAAGCCAATTAATTTAGCACTCTGCCGCACTTGACACGCTCCTCCAGCTCGACACCCCGTTCCATACATATTCAATTAGGCGCCGGCGCAGGCGTCACTAAATATGCATAATCATCAGGCACACACACACCTACTCACCCACTAAAAATGTGAGCATAAATGCCGTTTTACCATTCATCCACACACTCGCATACACCCCACCACAGACACACACACAGTCCTTTGGCTGGAGAAAGTGAAAAACGTGGAGAAAGTGAACGCTGCGTGGAAAAGTTGCCGACATTCTGGCTAAATTTTGTGGCTAATGCCGTCGGGCGAAAGTGCAAGCCAAGCAGACGCCATAAACGTGGCCCTCGAGTGTCAATTAAAGTGGCCGAGAGCTTCCAGCCACTTGTATTAGAGATGATCCACTGCTGGATGAGGCTTAAACTTGAAAAATAAGGTAAATAGAAATGTACTAACAAGTCTACGGATGACAGCATGCCATATTTTGATTTTCTGGCAAATTTGTAAATTGAGTCTATATCAAAAGTCAATCATAGCTCAAGAAGGCTCAAGCCAAATCTATTAATCAATTCGAAATAATCTCTATGCAATCACACTGAAAATTATTTATTTTTTTAAGCAAAAACTTATTGCAAAAACTGCGATTCAGGAAATTAAAAATATACATTCACTTTTGGAAGTTATTATAATATAATAATATTTTTCCAAAATGAGTGCATGGAAAGTCATAACATTTTTTCCAAGTTATGCCTTTAATGAAACCAAAACTATTGCAATGCTTGTACATTGAACAATTCACAAGATCCTTTCAAAGGATTCCATATAGGATTCTTGGGGTATGCAACTCATGCCCTAGAGTTGACAATAGAAATAGCAAAGTGAAGAAGTTTTGAATTATTTTGACGAAACTTGCACCACTTACATGCCAATTATATGTCGAAAGTTTTTTGCGAAAAAGAAAAGTTTCACTTGTCACGCTGCCATCTCTAGTTGCTGGGCAATCAACATGGATGTGGCTCCTGTTCCTGGGCATGTGTCATTGTTGGTTCGTCGTTGCTGTCTAGTTCAGGATGTTCATGCTTTACGCATAACAGAGCTTAATTATTTTCTCCCAGGCCTGGCTTGCTGCCTGCTCCTCCACGCTCCATCCCCCTTGTGTCCTATCCTGTCCTGTCATCTGGCTCCACCGCACCGCTCCGGTAGAGTGTCTGTGAACACGTGTAGACCGCACAACATTTGAGATAAATTACCACCACTACACGGTAGATCCACTAAGCCGGTTGCCTCGCCGCCGTCTAATGACTGGCATTTGATAATACACATGTTTCCGGTCCCGAGCCCAGGCCCGGGCTGGCAGGTGTAACGATGGGCAATGTAATTGCCAAAAAATAAAGCCCACACACCCTCTGGCACACAAAACTGTAATTAAGTTATTATCTGTGTGGGGCGGAGGGTAGACTCTGGGCGGTAGTTTGCTTTCTAGATGGCTAAATGGTGGGCTGGCAGCTGGGTGACTGGCTGGCAGGTGGCTGATTGCGTGTCAGCATCACATTCGACACACAGAAGATAGTCGAGGGCTGTCAATTGGGGCAGATTGCAAGTTGTTGAGATTCGGAGCAACGCCAGTTCTTGCACTCAATGATCACGGTCCGACTGGGTACTCGGATAGGTACATGAAACATTAAAGACTTGACAGAGGCTTAATGCCTTTAAAAGCAATTCCTTGCTCCAACTTTTAATTTGATTACGGCCACAGACACGCACACACGCACTCGCAGGGCCCAGCCCCTAAAAACTTGTCGTCGGCAGACGTGCGTGGCTTAGCCAAGAAGTATGCAACATGACATGCCTCAACTTTGTCAGCTGCCCGCCCATAAGCCATTATCCTGGCCCACACACTGGGCCAGTAGGTAAAGCCAGCAGAGATGGCAGGAATTTATATAAAAGTCATAAAAATAGCCAACATATCTTTAAAGGCAGCTGTGTGAGATTCTTCTTTCTTAAAGTCTTGTCTTTACTTTTTCAAAAATAGATTTGAAGCATACTCTTTTGAACACAAATACTGGCAGCTAAGGCTTACCATTTTAAACCTAAAAATAAACTTTGAGAAAACGGCTAAACCAACAACACTTTTGCCCAAAATAAGCACTAACTGAGAGTGGAACGAACTGGCCGAAAAGCCAGAAATTTATGGGCTGCGTAAATATAAATTTCAATTTTTCCTCCGGGCCCACACCACCCACTATCCTGTGTATCCTCTATTCTCTATCCTCTATGCGTGCTTTGACCTGGGCCACCTTTTTGGGATTCCGTACCTTTTCGTGTTCTATATTTTCTAGACAGGACTGTGTTGGTTTGGCATCGCCAGGCTTATGCTTGTAGTTTTTGGCGTAAATATCGCCCGTACATGTGTTCAGAGACAAAGATATGTGCTCGGGACTCTTGAACCTGGTCCAGACACCCAGCCACTTAGGCAGCCACTCAGCAGTATTCGTGCTTTCATTTTCATATGCGAAATTTTTGTTAAGCTGGGAGATGGAGCTCGGGGTGGTTTTTCCCAAATAAAGCATCAGAAAATATTATAGATAGGCCATGGGACTATTTCAGTTCATAAGCTGGGTAAAAAGTTTCCATCTTTCTTAATTGCCTGTCGAATAGAAATATCAATGATTCTGTAAAAGATGATGCTTGAATATGGCCTGAATACGCCACGCCTGTTTAGTCTCCTTGGGAAATCATTTCCCGTTACTTTTATGCTTCGAGAAACAGGGGTTTCCTCTTAGAGACAAGTTGCCCTTTGAGACAAACCCCCGACTGCAACTGCAGGAGTTGCCAATCAATTTCAATCAGGGCCAGGAACTTACAGGAGACAACACAGGGAGCTCATGCTCGTGCTGGCGAACTGCTGACACATAAAGGAGGAAAAACAAGGACGAACAACAACAGCCAGCTTTGTTAGCTGACAGGCAACGAAGCAAAATGTTAATGGCAGGCAAATGTGTGGAAATGTCGCATAAATCAAAAGAGCAGCAGCTACTGGTGCGGGGATTTTCCGTCAGCCTCACAGCCCATTGAGCACATGATATTGTGAATTACAGCTGCCCACCGACTCCCGCTAGCCATACACAAGTATATATATGTATAAATATATATATAGTATGTACATGTTTGTATGTAAGGGCAGATTGGCGCGTGACTTGCATAACATCTTGGCAAGTAACGCAAATTGAAAAAAAAACCATTGCCTACTTACTGCGTGTGTGCTATTGCCTGACCACGGAGACGTGTTTATGGCTGGCAAATAATTTAACATTTTCGCAAGAGCCTCGCCCTTTCCAGGGATTTTTTCTTTTTAATGCAAATTATATAGTGTGCATGCAATTTTTAAAATTCTATGCGTGTTCCTAAGCTAAAAACTAATTAATTTAAAGCGTGCGCAAGGCAAACTAGAAATTATTCACTTTCCACGATTTTGGCTTTCGATAAAATCCATTTAATGAATAATTTAATGGTACCTTTAATAGAAGCTGCTTAAATTGCAATGATTTGTTTTCTAAATAAACATGAATATTTATAACTTTATTCTTTAAATCAAACTACATTTTTCCAAAGCCAATATGGAGTGGGTCAAATTTTTGTACCATATATGCATATTTTTTCGAATAATATCATCTTTTTTTTTACATATGCATAAAAAATAAAATGCCAACAGTGCGTATGAACGATGAACTTTAAAAAATCAATATCTGTAGCAAAAGGTGACTGTCAATCGGACCATAAAAATTAATATACAGCCATCGAGTGCAGACAGTGATGAAAGTGGATGGAATCGTTGTTGATTTAGCGACAAAATAATAATCCATCCGCCCTGTATGCCGACTGCCAAAAAGTATGCTAACAATTGTTGGGGAAACAAAAAAAAATACATAAACCTAAGAGACAAAGTCCCGAAAAAATGGCGTGTACTGTCGTTTTCTGCCTTTTTCTTGCTGCTTTCTACTTTCTCTTTTCTTCTGGTGGCAAAAGCGCAAAGTCATGGCAAACAAAAATAAACGCCGAGCTTGTGTGTGTTGGTGGGTGGGTGAGTGTGCGTGTGTGTGTGTGTGCGTGCAAGCCAGTATTTGCACTTCTCCGAATGAATGTGTGTTCGTGTGTGTCGCTTGTTTGCGCTTCCCTCGCCCATTGCTACAAAAAGATCATTATTGCTGCTTGTCGTTTGTTGATGATGATGTTGTTGGTCTTACCACTGGTATAGTCTATTGTTTAGCAGTTTCAAGCATGCTTAGCACTGCCAGGACTGTCTATATATTTTTTCCTCTATCCTACCCTAAACGATAATCCAGTGAAACCACCGAAAAAAGCGCATGTGGAGGCCACAGAACTAAGCACTAAATATTTTATGACATACACTGTTGTGCAGAGACCATACCATGAAAATATATATCATAGTCAAATAAGTATACACCGCAGAAAGTTCATGCAGCTGAAATAAATCATACATTTTTAAGCGCATTTTACTTGCAAAAAAGTAATTAACTTCCAACATTTTGATCTTTTCCCACGGACAGGCACTTAATTCTTATCCAAATACGATTAAAATTAAAGCGCTGACCACTTGTTCCCGTTGTCATAAAAAACTTTCGCACATTTGGCAAAAGTTTCGTCGTGTCGTAAAAAACTCATAAAAAAGGAAAACTCAAGGGCGAATGCCAGAATATAATTGCATAATTAGCGGAACGTATCTGCCGACGCACTTGGGGAAAAGCAAATGGCTCTTTCAACCTTCCTAAATAACTTAAATACCGCATCTATCATTTCAGATCCATGGCGATTTTTCGACTCATTTGGAACCAACGCAACTATCTCTGAGCTGCAGAGTGCACATTTTGCGTCGCCTCCTGTCAAATGGGGTTTAATCATAAAAGTTTGTAGCCACAAAACTTTAGCGGGTTTGGGTGAAAATTGCAATCGTCAAAAGGAAAGTTTCTCTGACAGGTTCTTCTGTCAGGAATAGTTTTGCCTCAACGACTAATGTCAGAGTAAATTTATAAAATTGGTTCAGTATAGCTTACCATCTACAAATTGGCCTCTTTTTGCCATAAAAATCTTATTTAGTAAGCCAGGTAAATTAATTTTTTTCATATACTTTACTCATTACTTTGCCAACCGGGAATAAGATGGGTAACAAGACTTTATGTATGTTAGACAACTAGTAACTTTCCAAGTGTGTTTGCACCATAAAAATCACCAGGGCGTACTTTACTTTAAAGCGTTGCTCTACTCTAGCACTTTTATGCAAACTTTTTAGCGAGTTACTCCAGGCAACGTAGAAAAATCCCTTTCGTGAGCATTTTTGTCTCACACTTGCCACGCCCTCAGACAACAAAAAAAAAACAAACTTTTTCCCGTTGCTTAACTTCACGGTTGAGTTAAACTTTAATGCAGTTGCGTCATTTCCGTTTCCGCTGTGTGGAATGAAACTTAAGTCCACTCGGGGCTTTACTCCGACTTTTTCCCACTGTGCGGGACAGTCGCTATATTTCTGTTTGATTTTCTAATTATTTTACTCATGAGAATTAATGGCACGCTAGGTGGGGGCAACAGGTAAAGGTGGACCCAGAGGTGAAAAGCAAATAACTTTCACTCGTTTCCACTTTTACGGCAACGCCAGCCAGGCCATAAATAAATTAACAGAAACGCAAGCGAATGAGTAAATGTGGCTGCTCATTAGGAGACATTAATTTATTTTAATTATTGCGTTTGCGCCTCGATGATTGCTCACATAATCATGTTTACGTCTCCTGCAGGACTGCCAGCTGGCTTCCAATCTGATTTCGCAAATTGAATTTACCCGAAAAGTTTTCCAATTAGCTGCCATTTAACCTAGATGTCATTTATAATTAGATGCATTATATGCAACCATGATTTAAGAGTCGTGTGACAATTTACATTAGCTTTAAATAGTCCGAACTTTGCAATTAATTATTTAAAACATTATAATGCAATTAGCTGGAGCTCAAAACATTTTGCACAGAAATTAGTGAAATTTGCAAGTACACAACTAAAAAACATCTCCAAGAATCTGCATACATAAAACATCCAGCAGATCTTCTTGTCGCATCCTGTACTTTAATAAAAGCGCAAAACCCAAAACCAATGGAGGCAATTTGCGGGCTGCAATTTCCGACAAAGCAACTTATTAATTGCCTTATTTTGTAATTAAACAAAGGTCTGACCGAAACCAGAGAACAATACACAAAAATTTGTCAACAGCTGCCCTGAGGAGGACCAGACACTCGCTCTAACCGCATCCCAGAGCATTCATCACAACTACGTGACCAGAGCTCCGGACTTTGTCCTCCGCTAGCAAGGGAGACCCAAAACTATCATTAAAAGCCGAAAGGCCCAGGGGAGTCAAAACTGAATGAGACTTTGGCAATTATCACTGCCTAGTGCCCATTTTTCTAATACCTTCCAGGGACGGGTGCCAGGAAGGGCAGAAATAAATGAACATTAAATTACAAAACGTCAGCAAGCCTGGCAAGGAAATTGAATATCCTGTGACCAAACTTGGGTCTCTGGGTCTTTAGGGTCTGCATGGTCTACAGGCTATAGAGGAAATAACAATCAACATTCACCTGCCAGTTCAGATTGTGTGTTAAATTTTTGGCTGGGATTTCATGTTGATCCTGTCACCACCGAGATTTCCACCCTTTATCTCCCCAAGAGCTCTTGCCAGTCTCTCTGATTTTTGCATAATTTTCAAATTACACCTAAATGCTTCTAATTGTTATGGGCTGCCAGTTTATCAGGAAATGTGAAGCACACATGGCGTATGTGTAATAATTCGTTCATTCGTGTATCATTCCCTCTCACGACCAATGAAATTCGCTTGAATAATGCTGAATTTCAAATAACGAGCGGTTTCGATTGGCCCGAAGACTGATAAACTTTTTTCCCAAAGCGAAAATATTTCTGGTCGGCTCACTTTAATTAAAATACTTCAACATCAGATCCGTCCGTCAAACTTTTCCTATTTCAGACCTAAAAATGAATTTTCACCAACTTCTAATTAAAGGTAGAAATTGTATCTAAGTACAAGCACTGGACAACTTTTTCGTCCAAAATTTACTTTTTCCCGAAAATTATTTAGAAGTTGTATTAATTAATATTTGTTTGGGCCTTGTTGTATACATATACATTTTTTTGGTCTTCGGGCAACTGAAAAGCCGACTCAACCGACTACACACAGAAAAAAAGTTTAGGAGAGGTGGGAGAGGTTAACCAGGGTTTGACCCGCACAGACTTTGTGTGTTTATATTTTCATAATGAAATTAGTTTCGGCTCTTGCTAAGATTTATCTTTTGCCTGGCGAGACATCTACAGATTTATTAAGCGGCGGCACCAGCAACTTAATTAATTAAGGCTCAAAACAAGTGGCTTATTTTTGTAAAAAAAATTCAAGGACTGATATTATCCCATTTTCTGTTATTTAATATTTATATTTTTTTAAGAAGAGCTTGACTTTTAATTTGCTAAAACATTTTTATAGTAATTTTTTTATTTAAACTGTTTATTGACACTGAAATGTTTGCTTTGCAGCTTCCGTTTTTAGTTGATTTTGAATTGTTTTGTTTTAATTAAAATGCCTCACTGATATATTTTAGTTATTTTCTATTTTTTCTGTTGCTGGACTTCTTTCTTGGTTATTTCTTACCAAATATTTTTATTTTTAATTTTTGAATAATTTTTATTTTATGTATAAAGTTATCCCATTATTTTAAAAATAAACCTTTTTACTGTTGATTGTTTTTCTAGTTTACAAATTAAGTTTTAAATCCTTTCACATCACTTTTAATTTTCACTAAGGTTAACATTTTAATTAAAAAATTGTTGTAGTTTGCCAGTCGGAATCAAATACGATTATCCTCCGCGGACGTCTGCATTGTTGAAGGACCGGCGTGTAACTGAAAGGACGCTGATAGCAGCCAGAGTGACAGGAGTCGTGTACTAAATTTTAGGATATATGAGGGGTGTTCTAAAATTTGTATAACAGTACGTTCGGGATTGCTTGACAACTTCGGCACCCTTCGGACTCCATTTCTTTGGAGGCCACTGGGTTAGTTGGAGGCCGGCGAGAATTTATGAATGGAACAAACACTTGTTAGCATGCGACTGGGGAAGGCAGTGTCCTCCAGGCACAGTCCTACTCCTAAACTGTCCTACTGTCATACGCAGGGGGAGACAATAAAGCCGACTTGGCATGTGGTTGCCCCTTGTCAACGACAATACATTCCGTCTGTTCTTCGCTTATGGACGACAACTATTGCCTTTCCATCGGAATCGTTTTTTTGCTGGTTGTTTGCTTTCCGGGCCATTGTGCGATTTGTGTGGGTTCCGTGGAATTTCAGCTAATTGATTGCATAAAACATAAAAATAAAATGCAGCAAAAATCGATCGTTATTTTAAGTAAAGTTATATGATGGGACAACTCTGGATTCAATATGTTTAAATTTACAAACTTTTTTAAGAGTCACTTTTTTGAAAGGAGTGTTTCTAAAATATCTCAAAGTGCCCTTTTTGGAAAAAAAGAAAATTCTTGTAATGGATATTTTCAATGACAATTTTTTTCTCACAAAAGGCGAATAAATAGGAGGCTTACGGAATCCGTAATACGGATACAGTTCGTTTCTCTGAGGCTCTGAGACTGCCATACCTCAATATCTGAAAAAGTAAACATTCTGCAACAAAAGCTACGATGCAGAAAAATAAATACCATTTTTGGAAAAAAAATAAACTATAAACTAGAAACAGTTTAAGTCCCAACAACAGACATTGCAAACGCCAGCAGTCCTCTTCGTCGGATTGATTTGCATCAAAAAATGGTTGGTTGTTACAACGAAACACTAAAACAACAAGCACAGTGCCTTTTCAGAGTAAAGAACTAGTCATGAGAGTAATTGCTCAAAAAAACATCTGGTTTCTGAACTAAGTGCGTATCCCAGATATCAAATGTTTAAATTGGAAATGAAGAATCAAAAACCAAATATTACGCTCTTCATTCAAAAGAAACCTTATAGTTGTACATTTTCTTGATGTTTGTTTTGTTAAAATCTTAAATCGTATTATTTGCTTGATTTCCACAAAATCAAAAAACAATTTGCAAAGAACAGCAGCCACGAAAATGTTTTGCTTAGACACCCACAATCGAAACAATTATCCTCATCACAATTGGAGTAAAAAGTCATCCCAAGTGGGAATGAATATAATTCCCTGCTTAGCCAGCTTAAAGGAAAGACGTAAGAAACTAGACAAAACACGCCAAGAATTCTGGTTAAAAGTCAAAACACACAAGACACCACAAACATATAGACCTCCATTCATTCATATGTGTATGTGGGTCTGAATATGCAAGAGGGTCTTGAGGAAACCAGCCAAGGAAAAGGAAAAAAAAATCTGACAAAAACGCCAGAAAACAAAAGAGGAAAAACGCCAAAATCGGCAGGAGGAAAAACTTTTAGCCCAAAAACGGGCAGCATGTCAAACGAAGGCAGAAAGCAAAAAGCTTGGGTTTCACAGGAAATGGAAGAATGGCAAGATGGCAGGATGGCTAGAAGGCAGGCAAGCCAGCAAGCAGGCATAGAAAGGATAATGCGCGGCATGCGGAACGCATAAGCGGCAAATTCCATTAAGTGGCAACAACACAGCCAGCAGATTGAGGGCTTCGCATCGAATTAAAACGATATGAGGAGAAAAGAAACTCTTCGTCCAGGGCTGACACACCGCTTCATGGGAGATAAATTTTTTTATGCGTTCTTTGGTATGATATAAAAGTAAGGGGCAAGAGCATCAAGGAGCAGGGGTTTCGTTTTGGTGAAAATAAAAATTCAATTTACAAGTAACTGGGTCACTTCGACACGGATTTGGCCCCAAACCTTCTGCCATACGATGATGATGACCACTGAACATCGTGGCTCATAAAGAATCTTTAGAGGAACATAAACCATTTATATGCCGAGTGGCCTTCAAATGGATTAATGTCCCAGAGTTAAGATGAGAGTCCAGAGATTGGTTATCGTAAACCTCGAAATAGAAGGAATGTGGATTTTATAGTCACCGAGGAGCCCTTTATGCTCTAGAGTCTGTCCCAACCCACAGCTTCACCTTCATAGTCAAGACACCAACCCAAAAAGCTTTTTGGACTGTTATACAGCAAGGATATACATACAATCCACATGGGATATGTTAGTTAACAGCTCATACAGGTTTCAGGTAGTAGTTTATCTTAATTCTAAGTTAATATATATTTTGGACTTTTTTATTTGTTGCTTAATTTCCTCATTATTCGATTAAGAAAGCCCGGAAACCTCTAAGGACCTTTAATTGCAATGAGCTTATCCTAAAAACAAACAACAGTTCGGGTGTTTTCCTGTTTACCACCTATGAAGCTGTTTAGCAAATAGACAAACTCCCTTCTGGCTCTGGCAATGTCAATATCAATATTGTGGGGCATGGGTTGGATGTGACTTTGCATTTATATGCTGAACTGCAACATTTCGAATGAATTCAAATGAGCTTGAACAAGGAACTTGCGTGTACATTGGTAAGCAATTTGCATAGAGAAAAAAAACAGGAAATAGTGTAGAATCAAACCAAAATACATTAATTCAATCGAATTTCTGTTCGAATTGTCTTTAAATAAATATGCCGAAAAATATGGTGTACTATTGACTGTATTGTGTGCGTATTGTCTTATTTCCACTTCACACTTGCCTATTTTTTCATACCTATGAATATTTTATTAAAATGTATAAAGGACTTCATGAAATTTAAGCCACAAATATATGTACGTTGATATATACGCTTTTAATTGCTGTGGAATTTTAATTGCGAGAAAAGAAAAATGTAGAAAAAGTTATGTATCGGAATAAAAAATTAAAATTATTTGAGAGCAGATAGATAAATAGTGAAAGGGAACCCCCCAGGAAACTTGAAAAAAATCTAAAAAATATTTTCTTTCTAGATTTTGATGCATATTGGTGGAGAATCTATCTACAAATGTTTTAAGGTATTCCTCTTAAGAATCCCATGCATCTTTCAAAGCTTTGAGAGAGATATCCTTAAAATTTTTTTAAGAAGTAATTTAAGTAATTTAAATAAAATCATAATTTCTCAAAAGTGTCTTCAAAAAGAGAAATGTAATTTAACCAAAAAAGTTATTAATGCGAGCGTGGGCAAGGTGGAATAAAAATAATCTTTTGGGCGCTAAAGTTAAAATTTGCTGGGGAAAGTTTGAAATCACATTCCTTCAGGTTAATTTGTCATTGAAGTCAGACCTTTGAACAAGTTAAGCTCCATTCGTCTTTAGAACTTTGACTTACAAACACACAACAAGAAAATTGTTTTTTTGTGTAAGTGGAGGAATGTGAAATCTTTTCCTTAAATATCGGTCATTAAAAACGTTATAAATTTGTAATAAATTCTTAAAAGCCTTTCAAGGGCTTTATCTTCATAAAGTTAATTGAATTTAAAGACTGGAATGGAACTGACTTCGACACTTACCTTTTATAAAGTCAACGGCCATCTCCAAGCCGTAGGTGTCCTTGTCACAATCGTCGAGGAGGTGAGCGCCCAATGTCACATTTGGCAGCAGTTGCTGCTTGTTGACCTGGTCCAAAGTATAGAGCATCGCCTCCAGTGCTTGTATGCCACCTTGCGGCATAATCGGTCCACAGGTGATGCTATCCTCCCGCGAGTGCACCATCATCAGGCCACCCAGGATCACGTCCCCCTCGAGCACTGCCGCATGCTTTACGGGCCAGCCTGATGCCGTCGTGGTAGCGGATGGAGTCAATTGGGAGGGAAGTGGATTGTCCAGAGCCTTGGCCATAATCTGAGCCGCATTGCCAGCAGACAAAAGTAATCTGGGGATGGGAATACTTTTCCCAGAACTAATCCTTGCTGTTGTTGTGCTTGTTACTCCCGACGATATCGTTGATGCGGCTATATGGTTGGCATTTGTTGGCACTGTTGTTGCTGCCACTATTGCTGTTGGCACTAGGGGTGTTGGCCACCCCTCTGTGGCATTTACATAGCTTTGTGCGGTATCCAGCGACGTGTTCATATTGAATTTCATTCCAGCTTTGTCAACAATCTTATTAGCCCCATCTGTCCGCTCAGTGCGCTTTGTTTTTGCCGGCATTATTGCTGCTGTTGCTGAGGTTGCCGCTGTTGCTGATGCTACTGTTGGTACTGCTTCTGTGGCTATATTTGCTTTGCTTGTTTCGGTGGTTGGATGGGTTACAATCACTGTTGTAACAATTTGTGGCACTGCCACCATAGTTTCTGATATATTTATTTGTACAGGTCGCAGTTGTTGCCCCAGGGATACTGCTGTTTCTGCTGACACACCTGCTGTTTCTGCATCTAAGGTTGCCGCACTTTCCATGTTCTTGGGCTCATCATCATAAGCATGAGTTCTGGTTACCACTGTGACAGGACTTTTAAGCGGTAATTGCATAGCAGGTGTCACTTGCAACCTTAGCTCTGACGGTGATGATGCGACTGCATACGTAGTGGCCTCCTTTTTTATAGTTTCAGTTGGTGTTGGCGTAGAATTTAAATTGTCGCTTAACGTCGCGGTTTCATCAGCATCAGCATCGGGGGGCCTAGCTAATTGCCTTTCTGAATGGCCGACCTTTTCCGCCAGCAGCGATTGTTGCTGCTGGGGCTGCAATACCAGTAACTGCAACAGCAAAACCACCAGCCACGACATGTTGTTCTGTGCACCTTTGTTCCACTTCCGTCGACGATCAGCAAAGGCAAGGACGTCCGCTATTTGGCCGGACACATCAGGAGCCAGAAAGAAAACGAAGGCTGACGCATTTGTTTCGCGAACACCGCTCGGGGTATATAAATTTCAATTAATTATCAACAGAGTCCGCAGAAATTTGTCTGGCCAACACGCGTTTTAATTAAGTTTGAGTCGCTGGCCTGAAATTGATGTGGCTGCTAATTCGTGCTCTCACTCGGCCAGTACATTTTTACGGACGTTTCACCAACTTTGTTGCCAACGGTTGCCGCTGCTGCAATGGTTTGTTTTTTGTTGCCGGACAACTGTAAAATAAAACGCAAGTGAAAACTCCATTCAGACAGGATATAAATAGTAAAAAATAAACAGTATAAAAAAAAGAAAAAGCCAACACCAGTCGGAAGGAGGAAAAGTGAATTATAAATGTTGGTAGTTAAGCGAGTTTAATGAGCAGTGAAAATATGCATCAAAATGAGCAGCCATTTGTTTTTTTTCACCACCACTGTTTTTTTGTTGCCAAATTTTCACCGAAATTATTTCATTTTGGTGGTGCTTGGTGGATATTTAAGTATCTCCTGGAGAGCAGGAATAAATTGAGGCTTTAAAGTGCGAGGGTGTTTCAAAGGAATTCAAACGAAGCTGAAGGACATACTCAAAAACTTGTTTAGTTAATGGAATATTCCATAAATAGATATGCAAATTAATTCCCGCATCTATTTTTTTAAAAGTAATTAGAAAAGGTCGAAAATCTTTGGCCAAACAATTAAATTATTATGGAACTAAACTGTTCGGAATTTTTCCCGCCGCTTTTCGAAGCCCGCCCCCCGATTGGTCATAGAAATTGTACTCATGTCTGTCAGAGAAAATTGATGAGATTAATTAAATTTGGGATGCAGGCCGACTAGAACATTTTCATTAGAGACGCTGCACAGTAATTTATGGCCACGTTTCAGCAATTTGTGGCAGCCTTTCTCGGCCCACGCACACATCTTGTCTATTTTCACATGGCAGTTGACACTTATTTTGGGGCTTGTATCCGGATCCTCTGTGACCTTCCAGCTCTTGTCGCCCAACAGGAAAATCCAACAGCTATTTTAGTCTCCACCAAAGTCAACAAATTTGGTGATATGCCAAAATATTCCTGGAATTTCATGGGAACTTTGTAGCAGTCACCAAACATTTTTCTGCCTACGGACATTACGTATACGCCATGGTCATCGTGTAGAACTTAAAAAAATTTTTTTTGCCCCAAAAATTTATTATTTAAGTTGTCATAATGTTTTCTGCCCTGAGGTTAATTGTAAAAACGAATGCATAACATGGTTATATAAGCATAAATATGTAAAAATTGTGGTTATTTACGATGGCGTGTAGCTTTGTTTTTTGGGGGTGACCAATGGGCCATTGGACCATTTGGCCATAACTACATACAAATTGCGAAAGGGACCCATAGGCAATGTCGTTGGAGTCCATCGAAAACCCATTAAAGGGTCTCATTAAGCGGCGACAAAGTGGCTAATTGGTTTCTGCCCAACCGAGGCGAAGCCCTTTTGTCAGGCTTCCTGTTATCTAATTAGCTCGTTTTAATTAACGCAAATACTTTGATTAGATTGCCCAGCCATGCAACTAAATATCCAGTTAAGCAGATTGGGTTAGTCTTAAATAAACATTGGGGCAGGCTGGCTGGCATGGTGTGGCATGGCTTCTATTCCTGGCATTTGTCCATTTCCGGAAAATGCGTTCAGCACTTACATACAATTTTCCATTTTCCATAAGCACTCCCCCATTACCTAGGCTGTCCAGCCGGACATCCTCATTTGCTGACTGGACAGGCAGAAGCCTAATGCCTACGCACTTTCTGTTTGCTCACATTTGTGTGAAAAGAGCTTACTGGGAAATTGTTTACACTCGCCATCGGAAAAAATGCGCAAAGCCTGAATACTTTATGAGAAACTCAAATGGATAGGAGACTCTAAAAAGGTACATTATTGAATTTATCATTTTGCTTTTGGCATTGCCGCCTAATCGCTCTGATTTGTAAGCAGATTCTCTTCTCCCCTTTATCGTGTTTGCTGACTGGCGGGAGGGCTTTTTCAGCAAATCGCATTTATTAAATTTTAAGAAGCTTTCCCGACTTTGACTGCCTCTCATCTCATAAAGGACAACACATACACTCTGACCCTTATCGCCGCTGGGGATGAACCGAAATTGCTGCCTACTTGCAGGCGCATAACCGTTATTTTCTTATACGCCACAAACACATGCAGACAGCCATTCAGGTAATGGCCATGTTACAGTTTTTGGCCATGATTTTTTATGTGCAAATTATGCACAAAGTTCACTTGAGCGTAAATTTACAAAAAAAAAAAAATATGGAAAAACTTAAAAAAAGGGAAAGGGTAGGCCCAAGTTTTGGCGCAGAGAAATTCAAAATTAATGACCATCTTTCCACCGGACTAAAGGAATGCGGTCATCCAAGGGCTAACCCGATATTGCCGCCGCTCAATTATTAAAATATTATTTATTATCCCAGGCCGGGACGTAATGGCTGGCACGTGACGGGACTGAATTGTGCCCGAAGTGCTGGCGGACTGGTGGCCTGCCCACTGACCACTTAAAGCATGATTATCTATAATGAATATGCAATCCGTATGTGGCTCTGGAATTTCCCATTAAATATTAACAATGTGGCTGGGCAATTTGTCAACCGATCCGAGGGTGCGGTTAAAATTTATAATGAGCTTCAGACTCATAAATCAACAGCCCAATGAGTACTCTAGAACTTTGCACAAAAAAAAAATAATGATTAACTCTCTGTTTGCAGACCCTTTTTCTTATATCCTTACTTCTTTTGGCTTAATATTTTTGCGGCCTGAATTCAAGGACGCAAGTTAATTTATTCCTTAGGATATGCTCTTTTATTTCGCTGTGCGTCTTGACCAAAACTTTTCACATTTTTTTGTCAGGGGCATCCTACTCGTTTAATTTCATTTATTATCACTTTTATTGTTTTGCCAATTAAAAAGTTTGAACATTTATTTTGTGCGTTTCCACTTTGTTGTCCCCGTTAGCCGAGCGTGGCTAAAAATTTAAAATACGATTTTAAGCACTCTGGCGACAAAACGTGGAAAAGTTTTAAGCCAACTTTTAATTAGTGGCGTCCAACACGCATAAGGACAATTCCCTCGCCGCCGCGTCGGATGGGCGATGGAAAGCTAATTTTCTATTCATGCTCATCATCATGGGGAGAGCTCGGCAATTCACCTGTCTTTAAATTTAGACGGGTCGCTGAAAGCTTAATGTCCCTGCGAAAGGACCTGGCTTTCAACGACAATTCAAGGAAATACGACAAAGAGGCTTTAAGGAAAAGTGGTGTATATTTATTTTCCATTATTCAAGAAGACTTTTGATATTTTTAAAAGGAACTCTATTGTCTGCTTATGACATAGTCTTTTAAAATAGCAATTATGGTCCTTGGCCAGTTCATAGAGAGTGGCTGCCAAGCCACTAGAACTTTCAACTCTTTATAAATCTTGACGAAAATTTCAATTTTGAATCGGCGCCAATAAAAACCCTTCGTTTCATAGAATTTTATTTGGGCTTTCGCGACGCAAAGTTTTCTGGTCATTGGCGCCAAAATGTGCGACACACGCGCCGATATCCACCACTACTACATCCCCCTACTAAATGTCCTTTGGGCAAGATTTCGCTGTGACAGTTTTGCAGGCCATAAAGAGGCACTGGCGGCATTCCTCGCGGCTCTCCTCCGACCCAGTAGTAAACAAATTAATCCAATTTTGCAAGTGAGCCCAGGGTCCTGAGTCTGGAGAGCTCGAGGCCCAAAAGCCCGGACGGGAGGTCTCTATAAATTAAGTAATTAAGTCGATTGGGGCTCCTAGTTGGGTTAATTGATGCTATGTCAATGCGTTTATACGCTTCGTAAACACTCACACATTTTCCCTATTTTCCACTTTTTTTTTTTTTTGTTTAATTAATTTGTTTTTGGCGAAATATGTTCGGAATTTCGAAATCTGTGCGCCCACATGGTGCATGATGGATTTGTTTGTGAGTTCGTAGTACTACATACGTGCTGCAGCGGAAACGAAAAACGAAAACAATCTTCAAAGTATTAAGATTTCATAAGTGGATTACGACAAGTGAGGAAAAGCGAAGCAAATTAATCAAAATTAATCGCATTTCGCCGACAAAGCCGAAAGTAATTTTCAGCAAACAGGGCGTATGGGGCACACACTCGAGAAAGGAAAACGACGATGCTGAAAATACTTTTAAGTGCTCTGCAGGAGAGAGGACTCATTACGGAAATTGCTTTACACAGACCAAAATGAGCTCAGGCATATTCCGCATTCCATCAGCCATACAAAAATGTATACACAGCAGCATCAGTAAGTGCCAGTCTTTCCAGCATTCACAGTCCTCGGGTGGCTCCTCAGGCCCTTTAGTCGCTTCAGTCCCTTCAATCCCTCCCAGGCCCGCCACTCGTCAGTCGGCAATCATATGCTTATTGAAGTGGGACGCGTCACGCGGTCTCTGCTTTCGGTTTCACTTTATCAAATGAACAAAACGTCGAGTGGAGCGGTTTTCCGGCAGGTAACTCTGCAGGGCAGCCTCGCAGGCGAAGGTAAAGTGTCCGGCGCGGCACCGCCACTCATGAATACACATGAGGCGGTTGAGGCTGGCCAGGAATAGCTGTTTGCCATGGAAATTAAAGCGCCGCCAGGATGCCACTGTAGCAATCCTAGTATTTTAAATAAATTTTTATGTTACACCCAGAACAGGCGATAATTGGGACTTAAAATTAGAAAAATCATCCATACTTTTGAAAGGAATTATTTAATGTTTAAAACATCTAAAAATGGTAAAATAGAAAACTCTCAAAATTAAAATCTTTACACAATTCTTTTAAAAGACTGAGGAAGTGTATATAAAAGCTGAAGGACATTTCCTTGAAACATCTCCTCTTTGATTTTTGTTTGGAAGACTTTCAGTCGGCGTCAATACCACGGTAGTGCCTGTCAGTATCTCAGTACCTAGGGAGGCAGAAAGGATACATCGAGTAGGAAGATTCTTCCAGACATAACACACCGCCTCCCTCGTGGCACTCATCTCCGGTCCTTTTTAATTTTCGTCCACAGGCAAAAGGCGGCTAAGGAGGTGCTCCCGAGATCCTGTTGACAGCGAGACTGTTTGTTTATTGATTTTGTGTTTTTGGCGGTTCGTGTATATGGAGATTGGCACTGATAGCATTCGAAATGATATACACGCCGCATTAAATGGATTATTTAATGTTGTCACTCACGTACGTATGCCGAGCAAATGATGCGTACAGCTGATAGTCCCTCAACTTAATCCCAACCCCCATACATATATGTATATCCATATCCTCGACCCCAATACCCCCACAACTTATGGGGGGATTCTGGGGACAGACAATGTTGCCTGCCTCGCATGCCACGATTACACCAGCGGGAGTCATTTCCATTTGTCTTGTGCCCCCGTCGCTTCGATTCCAGAACGATTCCAGAAGGAGGTTAAAGTTGATTGTGCTTGAAATTGGGCGGTTTCGCCTCGCCCAACTTGGTTACTCATCGCAATTGAAGACTTGCCCATGCTCATGCCCCATTCCCCATGCCCCATGCCAGTAGAGATTCAATCGATTTGAAGCCACGAAGGCACCTGTGGCATGTTCGTTTTCCCGTAATGTCATTTAAGTATGCAGGTTAAATAAAAATAAATATAAAAAGAGTAACATTTAATCATATTTTTCAGTCTTCTGAGACGCAAAAAACTTTTTGTTTAATTATTTCCCAGATAATACCCCGAAATTGTTGGCTTGGACAAATCGTTGAAGGCAATTCGTGAATAACAATTATGTGTAATCAAATATCAGTTGACTTACTCATCTCTGGAGCTTATTCCAGTTCATTTGCGAGACGGGCTTTGATATTAGCTGGATGCGTTGCTCCAAACGCACATTACAATTACAAGGATAGGAGGTTTATTGGCCTTTTGGCCTGGCTTATCAGGCATTTCAATTGATGCTCGGCTTCACTGCCAGACTGCTAATTAAACAGGCCAAATGCCAAGAAGCCAAAGAGCAGGAAACCGGATCAGCTCGACTTGCCTGCCGGAATATTGAGCGAATCACTCATCTGTCTGCGATTATAATTAACCATATTATTCAAGTTTATCGAGTGGGATACTCTACCACTCCCACACAAACGCACACACGTTGGCCAATCTAGGCTAACAAACACGCGCTGGCACACACATGAAAAAATAAATAAAAACAGCGTTTGCGGCCTAAGCCACTTTAGGCTTAGTTCTTGATCTACGAGGCTAATACCATACACACATCCTCCGTACGAATGGGCCCCAGGACCAAGCCCAAACACGAATCGAGCATTTGTAACGCAAATAATGAGCAAAGGAGGCACATGCCCCATGCCAGGACACAAACTTCGAGAGTGAGCTCCATAAATCAAAAGACACGTTCATAAATAAATAATGCGGATTTAAGCACTCGCTGAAGGAATTGTTTATTCTTACACAAGCACTTGAAAAGGCTGAATTATATCAAGAAAAATTCACAGTAATAGCAGTACTCCATTTTCCTTAGTTCCTTGCAAAACAAAATTGCATTCAACTGCTTTGGCCAAAAAAGAAAATAAAAGTTCTCTTCCGGGCAGCTCATTATGACAGGATGTTTGCTGTCAAAGGACCAAAGTTGCCAACATGAGGCGGGATGATCTATTAATTTTAAATGCAAATGCAGCTGGCAACTTTCTTGAAGTTTTGAAACTTTCGAAGTACCTTTTTTTTGTTTGAATTATCTAAGTGCTGGTCATAGTTTTTGTATTTCAAAATCATAAACAGATAACTTGTGCCTGTCAGCTTTTAAACTGGATTTGATTTTCAGGAAGCTGCGTGTTTTCACTTCATTTAAATCCAGGACATTTTTCTGCGTTAATCTGACACAATTGGCCATTTAATAAGAGCCATGGTGGGGCTTTAAAGAGCCATAAAAACGCAAAAAGAAAGCTCAAATAATAAATATTAATGGGAGAAGGCCGAGCCCCAAAGGCCAGATTTCATTGCCTCAAACTTCCGCATCTTTGAGGAAAACCTCGTTTGCGGAGGTCCGAAACTTTGTTTCCATTTTCTCCAAAAATATTTATTTATTTATTCACGCCCTCGCCCCCGCCATCCTAACATCCTAACGCCCTCGCCACCCTATCATTCTGTAGCGACCCTCGGGCATAATTTGCACTAGAGCACTTATTGTTGTTAATCTGCTCATAGAAAATTTAATTAAAGCAATGGTTTTGTCGGCTGCGTTGCGGCAAAATTCAATTTATGATAGGGTCCGGCATCAATCATGCATATCCAGTGACAACAAGGCTTTCCGTTGCCACGCCTGACTGCCGAGTGCCGAGAGCCGACTGCCCATCGCCCATCTCCCATTGGCCGTCATCAAGGTCCCGGAACACAGAGCCCCAATATCCTTAAAGCTCTGTTCCTCGGTCCTAAATGGCCCAAAAGTCCTTCGAGCATGAAAATGTTGCAAATAGCATTTTGTGAGCACACAGAATCTGCCCATCGACCACCTCGTCTGAATTTAATATACTCGAACGCTTTAAATGGAAACGCCTTGGCATAATTGGAGAGCGAGGGCGCCAGAAGCATTTTAATTAAGTAAGCCAGGAAAAATTAAAATAAAAAATATATGAAAAAAAGTGTGAAATGGCAAATGACGCCCAGGAGAATACTTGATTGCCATTTTCACTTTGGCCTTCTGGCACTGGGCCAGTTATCGCATTAAATTTTAAAGCCCAAAACGCTAATGGGGAAAGTACGGAGTATTTCCCCAAAAACTTAATGTCCTTAATCCTCATGATTTCAACATCTTTTAAGCATACAACCCCTGAGCCAAAGAATCTTTGGGGTAACTATTTAACCTGACCCAAAAGTCCGACCAACAAACTTCTAACTCATTTTCGGACCTATTTTCACACACATTAGGCTTACGGCTTCAAGCTGGAAAAGTTTTTGTGAAAACACTCACACATCCCCCTACATACATCTAACCACATAATCTGGAGGTCGCCTTCCGTCTAGATTCTGTCAAGATCTTGAGCAAAAATGTCAAAAAAGTTATTAACAAAAATTTACCTCGTTCTTGTGCTGGCTTTTGCTCTAATTTTTCCATCGAACTTTTGAACATTAACTGAAATTCTGGTAGGTTATTGCAAGAGAATTTTGTCCTCTTTTGATGCTTTTCAGGCTCTCGTGTTATGGTCAACTTTGCTATGTTTTGCTTCCATTACTCCGACTAATAGACATGGACTTTAAAGCAAAGGACCAAGTAAGGAAAGATAATTAGGGACAAAAAGTAGGGGCTTTGAATATAAATATTAAAGACAGTTTTTAGGTTTTCAAAATCCTTTAATCCTTTAATGCTTAGGAGACACTGATTTTATTTTATATATTATTTAAACCTCTTCCCCCTAACTCAACAGTCATTTCAGCCTAATTAAATTTAAATAAGCCATTTAATGGATACAGGCTCCTTAACTGATCTCATCTTAGATTGAATTCATTTTATAGATATCCAAGTCAAATATATGACTTTAGCTTCATTAATTTTCACAGTCTCTAGGACTTTGCATTTTCTTTGTTTGTTTTGAATTTTCGAATTCACAATACGCAATTATTTTACCGAATAATTGATTTTTATTAGATCTTCGTCGGCTCGGCAAATTAATTTTGCCTTCTTCTCGCATTTGTCACTGGGCCCAAAAACAATAAGCAGAACAAGGACCAAAGAGCCAGCTAGGAAGAAACATTAGCAAGTCATATATAACCAAGCGCCATCTTTGACATTGGACCACGCTTCTTTTGTTGCCATTCTGCTCCCTGATTTTTGCTCCTTGCCACCGTGCCCCCTTGACCCCTTGCCACTCTGAGCCACTCACCCACCACTGGCTCCCAACCCGGGGGTCGCTTTCTCTGTCATAAATCAGCTTTGTTGCATTTAAGTCGCTGCAAACAAGCTTACAACAATAGCAATAAGCTAACCGCCTAAGACCAATATTTTTCCCTGCCGAGATTTATAGTTGCGACTTTGATTTTCGTAAACATAAATTTGTAGAATTTTGCTCAAGATATTCTTTTAGTTTATTTCTCACCTCCACACATAAATATTAATTATGTAATTTATTGTAATCCTTTTTTATGAAACACATGATTTCAGACACAACAATGGTATTAAACAACACTTCGAATTATGTTTTTTGTATTCAACTATTTATAATTTAGCACCATATTTTAAACTATATGTATTTACATTTTGTTGCAAACATTATTTTTTTAAACGATTTTTATTCTTTTAAATTCTTTAGTTAAAATTCAGCACTGTTTTCCTTTTTTTATATTTTTTAATAATTGTTTTTTAATAATCACTTTGAGATTTGAAATGTCTTTTATTTTTATTTGAAAAAACTGTTTCCCAACCCACAACAGCAAATTTAACGACCGTCCTGTGAGGAATCCCGTTAAAGACTGATTCAAAATTTTCCGAAGCAAGGACACGACAGCATCCTGATTCTGTTACTTGATGTTTGGGAAATTTTGTAACAGAGCTCTGTTAGCGGAAAAATAGACGAATCTCGATGGCTGTCGGCCAAGCTCCTGAAACCCTGGCTCCAAAGTGAGATATTTTATTAAAGATACGACAACAACATTATATTCCAACTGCAGTTAAAGTAATGGAGCTTTTTTCGATTGATTTTCATACATTTGTAATATTCACATTTACGGAGGACGAGGATCTGCTTCCTGTATCAAAGAGCGTAAAAATATTGAATATCACACTGACTTTAAGTACTCTTTTTGATATAGCAGTGATGCGGAAGGACGACATTAAGGCTGAGATAAACATAATCATAATTGATGAGAATGAAAATGGGCCAAGTGTAATGTGCCAGCAGGACATTCATCATATTCCTGGAAGCCAGTAATATTGTTTTTCTTTTGGGCCTTCACCAAAAATTATCCAGCAATAAGTTTTTGTGCCTTCATACATCAAATATGCTTGGCTAGCCTTTGTGGCACAAATCTACGGCAATAGTTGACAAAACATCTGCAGATTAGTGTACCTTTCGCACACATGAACACACAAAACATACTTTTAGTAGCTACATGTGTCACACCTAATAAACAAGTCCTTGCCAAGCTTAGGTGGCTGCAGAGTCTGAAAAACATGCTAGATACTTTGTATCTCTTCGCACACAGACTTTTTGCCAAGTCATTTAAAATCATTTTACACTTTTTGACAATTTAAATTTCTAGCCAAAAAGTTTCTCTAAGCCGGAAAAGTTGCAGGATATAAAAACCCTTCCTTATAGATAACAACAATAAAGTTTAAACAAAAAAGTGTGAAGAGTGTTTTTTGAGTGATTTATTCATTAACCTAAGCTTTTATTTTCCCACCTATTTTTATCATTAAAATCAATCATTATAGTCCTTTTTTTTATCAATTCGTTGCTTGTTTTAATTGCTCTTATTCATAGGTTTTTAGTTCAATTTGCAGGTCTTTTGTCAGCTGCAAATTAAATAGAAAAAAAATTGTTAAACGCTTTACGCACAATTAGGCAGTCAGCCAGGAGACGTGTAAAGTGCGTGCCAATGAGCATTAAATAAATATTTGCACAAGAGCACAGATAAGCAGCAAGCGGACAGCCGGACAGGCGGACAGCTGGACAGACAGAGCGGACTGGACAGATTCTGAATCCCAAGAACACCCACCAGGAAGGAGGGATCAGGGAGGAACGTGCTTAACATTTAATACTGGTGCACGTCTTGGGCTCCAAAGGCGACAAGCAGCTGATAATGATGACGATGACCTGGCCAGTTCAGCTTGTCTTACCCCGCGGGTCCAGAATACACAGAGGGAAAGTCTATATTTTTATATAATTTTTAAATAAAGACTATAAAAGTTGGAATAATTATATTTCATGATATTAGAACTCTTAGTTCTCAAGAACATAATAATTTTGTAGACATATAATTTATATTATTTTTCCTAGTGAACTTTTCTCAGGTCCATGACTATACCCATCCGTTCTTTTTCATTCCGTGCTTTTTTTTCCTGCCTTTTTTGTTGACAGCATAATTACGTTGATGACAGCCCTTCGACAGGGGGCTTGGGGGTATGAGTGTGTTTCTAGACGCTAAGCAAACACAGACACTGCAATGGACATGGACATGGACATGGCTATGTGGACGTGGCCACGAACAGGCGCCGCCATTAAGTGACCCCAGAGACGACACTGACTCCGACATCTTGGCCATGTGTGCGTGCTGGCGGTGTTGAGCGTTAGCAGGTGCTTCTCTGGTCAGCCATAATGGAGTGGAGTGGACAATGGCGTACTATAAATAAAGTCCCAAGCACCACTCACCCCAGGATAATCTGTTCGGTATGTGGATGCCCAGAGTGCACCGAAATGCAGTTAGATGATTTGTTCTGGGCTTCCCCGTGGTGTCGGATGACAAACGGCTCTCTGCATTGGTACGAGTAATCTCACCAAATTAGGATAAATTTGATTTAATACAGAGATATACATACATATATTATTTAGGTAATGTAGAGCTGAAAGACTCTCTCAAGTGCACTAGGAAAATATTTTGAAGCAAGTTCTTGAAAATGAAATATGAAATTTGAAAATATTTTTAATACAAGTGAAATTCATTAAAAAAAAAACATAAAAACCATAAGCAACACTTTCATGGAAACATTTTCGATAGATTTTTGGGAAACCACACTCACACATCTCCGAACGGGCCAAGTTTGCCCTCCGTAAGTGGGAAACTTTGTTCGCCAGGACATCCCCATCACCATCATCACAACCAACATAACCCCCATAGCAGTGCCATGACAATAATCGTGGTAATGGCCCGTCTTATAATAAGGCTAATTATGCCTGGTGGGCTCGAATTGGGGGGCTGGGCCAAGTGAATTCTCGGGCACGCCCTGAAAATTATAACTGCTTTCGGCAAAATGGCAAGATGAGACTTTCAATTTCCTTCACGGATGCGAAATAAACAAACAAACATGACCGAGTGTGCAATTTTCCCATTAGCAGTGCCTCGGAGTGAAAAGTTTTTAATTGTTCCACCAGGCAGCTGGGGTAGGCAGCTCGAGAAATGCAGCGTGGTAAAAACTTTCTCCTTTCCGGAGACACTTTGTGTACCTCAGCCCGTTCAGACTGTTTACCAAATCACGGCCAATTAGAACACATGAGGTGCGCTACAAAGGCCGGGAACGGTTTCTTAGAATATGCAACCACATTGGCAGTGAGGAATCCTGTCAAAGGCAAGACAATTAATGTCAGTGATGGAGTAAATTAAAGCCTCAAATGGGAACTAAATGATGTTGTACTCAATGACTTTAATGAGACATTAAAAAACTACTACATAGTGAGTTCTTTAGTGAGTTGAAAAAATGTCAACTCTTGTCAAAATATTGCTGAAATAATTTATGGAAATATATTCCGGAGCTTGCCAAATTCATAGTCATTCGGGGGCATGCAAATAAATGCCAGAAGTAGGAAAAAAATACAAATTCCCTCAACTTCCAGTTGCATCTCGGTGATTTTGAATATTCTGCGAAAGCGAGTTAAGTTGCAGTATCCGTGGAATTACAGGGTTTTACCGGGTTTCCTGCCATTTTACTCGTCGTGAACGTGTACGGAATTGGCAAACTGTAAAAAAATTCATTTGTTCGTCTGCTCCCCAGCCAGCAGTACAAATTGTATGTGTTCCATTCAAGGATTTGAGAGAGCAGGGGGAGGTGGTGCAATTTAAGCGTGACGTTATGCTGCCACTTTAAGCTCTCACCTAAGATCAGATTTTCCGCCAGATTGTCATTTGCATAAAACGCTGACCAGTACAACTGACTTTTGGGCTTAGAGTACGGCGGCGACCTAAATCAGGAAACACATGGCGTCCGTCGGTTTAACAAAGGCAACAAGGACCCAGGACCCTTGGGCGAGGAGAAAAAAAATAAAATGGAAAACGTTTGTCGTAAAAATGACACAAAGGTCGCCCAAGCTGCGATGGTCACGGAGATAACCGGAAAGCAATATTTTGAATTAACTATCTGATTTTTTATATTCCGAATTAAATTTGGGAGAATTATTGTTTCATGGACTAACTTTTTGTTGATCTTTGGAAGGCAGCCAGGAACAGCAACCAGGGCATCAATAACAGCTAGAAAAACAACTTCATTTGGCTTATTTACAAACTGCATTTACACAACAGTTAAACTTAGTGGAAAAGTGGCAGGAATTCTGTTGCGGTTTGATAGTCGTGGCTTAATGAATTTTACCCGTCTTGTCTGGCCTTGACTTCACTTCACTTGAGTCGAGTCTTCGCTTCCTGTTTACGGCACGACACGCTTCTGCCGGGAAAGTTTCGACATTATCCACCAGCCACGGGAATCAGGCACTGATACGGGGACATCTAAGGCCGACGAGTAGTAATAGGGTTCTCACTAGGTCCGTGTCCGGTTCGGGGCCGGTTGTCTGTCTGTGTCACTCGAATGATTAAAGATTTCGTTTTATGGCCATGCCTGCTACTTTCTGCTACAATTTATCAACTTTCAAGGTTAAAACTGCCCGCAGCAGTTGTAAAAACTTTGACATTTTGTTTTGAGGCCATAAAATTTCTAATTTAATCAACTTGAAGTTGGCTTGTGTGTGCATCACTGATTCGGCCGACCCCCATATTTATCGGTGAGTTCAAGTTCTGTATTAAACGAAAAGTCATAAAAACCTCAATAGTTGGATGGCCGTTGAAATGTGGGTGGTGGGCGATGGGCACGCCCTTTAAATATTCAATCAACCTGTCCTTCCGCCAGCATGGTCCTGTTTTTAGAGCTCTCATCAAAAATGATTGATGATGATCGTTGAGGGACACTGCACGCTGTTTCTGGTACAGGTTTCTGCTACCATCCCTATTCTTGGCCAGAACGTCATTACGTTTAGGACTCTATTTTTTCCAGACATCCCTATCGCCCTTTGAGCTCCTTCTAAAGTCCCAAATAAAGTTATGAAAATGCCAGAATCTGCAAAAGTCGTTTGCCAACCCTTTTTGTTGCCTGTCATCGGGATGACAGCGAAACTGGTTTGTCATTCCGCTAATTAGTCTAAGGATACTCGCTGTAATGCAGGCCAGATGAGTGGCAGAATTATAAACGCATTAAGACCCAAGAAATATTCACAAACATGTCAAAGAAGAATTAGCGTATTCCACCAATTAAGATTTCTACGATTCTGGCTGCCTTTGGGTCCTGGCCGGGTAGTTAATAATTGCTCCAATGGGATAAAAAAGCACATGACGCTAAAGCAAAGTAATTAGTTTTGAATTTCCTAAGCAAGTTGCTGTCACGGGCAGTACTTTCAATTGTGTGCTAAGGGCGTGAAAGTACTGAGTCCTTCACACAACAAACTTCAAACTTCGTCATTAGTTTCTAGGGAATATCCGCATGCATATTTATCATTTCCGCACGGATATGAGAAAACTTCGTTTTGGATATATTATGAAAAGGGATTATGAAAAGCCATCTGTGCCTCACAAGGTAAGTACATACTATTTGTGTGGCAGTGGCAGAAACTTGTTGGGGATACTGAAAAAAAAAATCTATTAAGCGCGACTGCAATCTGAAAAAGCCTTTAATGAGCAGCTGCAACTTGTTGTCAACACTCAATGGACGTGCCACCCCCAGTCTCCAGTCTCCCCTGGCTTTTCACTTGATTGTCAGATGCATCCGCCCGGCGTTCGCTCATTTGGCATTCCGCAGTGTTTGTTTGCATAAACTTGAGCGACAGAACTCTGGTAGCCAGGGCTTAGGGGGGAAGGATAAAGGGTGTCACTGGAAAAAAAAATAAACTGCTGGCGAACACTTCTGGTTTCACACGCAGCCGCTGAATCCGCAGCTCTCTGTGTTACGCATACGCCCCGTTGGCTTCTGCTTAATATGTACGATGTGTTTATGGGACATGCCCTTAGAAAAGATCAGATTACCGAATGCCACAAAGAAGTAATCGATATTGACCATGGTCAATAGCAATCCTTGGCTTGTGGCTACACAAGTGGTTTCTTAAATATTAAATACATTTAAGAAATGCACTTGAGATTGATTAAATATTTAAATCCTATACAGACTACTTTTCCTTAAATTCTCTTCTGAATCTTTTTGGTTACCCTTTAATACTGGCCAAAAAGTAACAAGTCAAATATTTTATCGTATGGGAAAGGACAACATGTGCGTCGAAATAGAATTTTCCATTACATTGGTTTTTTCAGTCGTCGTATCGAGAAACGGGGGCAATCATAAATTCCATTTAGCTTTGGTTCACTTCCTCCCCGACTCTAGCACTGTTTGTGGCAGCAACAGTTGCGGTTCCGGCTATCTGCCGTACACAGAGACGGTCAAGTTCATGTGCTGACATTAATCAGGCGACAACAACCACGCCCTCTACTCCCCAGTCCGCCCCATGTCCTCTGGAGTTGTAAGTGACAAACACTTGGTGGTGTCGAGCATCTAACATCGTTTACACCCGATGCACTGGCAAATAAAGAATGGCACCCTGACACGCTTGGCCCCTCGACTCGGTGTTGCATGCCCCCAACCCGTAAAGCCAGAGACTGTGACCCTGAACTTAGCCTTTAGTCTTTGGAATTTCCGAAATGCTCGGTTAGCAGGTTAACCTTTAAAACATTATTTTGTGTTGGGATAAGCCAACAAACTAATCAGAGAGCAAGAGAAGGCTCTATGGTACCCCTTCCTCAAACCAGCTTTTTGACTCAAAGAAGTAATCAATAATTAAATTCCAGGGTAATTAGCAAACTAATTACATTAAATTACATTTATTGAGAATTGATAAATGTGTCTTTTACAAATGATATCCGAACAAAAACACAAGACAAGTCATAAAAACATGGAAAGCAGAAAAACTCATGCTACAGAATCGTACAAAATGTAATATTTAATTAAAATATGTTTTATTGGAAGACCACTTTTTTTGTTGTCCAACATATTTGCATTAAAATAATTTTTTAGGTTTTGTGGCTGTAATTGATAAATGAAAATTTTGCTACCAAAATTGTCGAGTGATTGGAAAACAATAGCTATGAAGTGAAGCAACATTTAACCGAATCGCATACTGAAAATTTATAATTGCCAAGTTCCAGCTAAAATAAACAACAAAATTGAACTGTAGTTGTGAGATTGAAATTTATGGACTTCTGCAGCGAAAATCTATTTATTCCATTCCAAAACCGGCTGACAGGCCACAAATCGACGGGTGTTCGGATGGATGGACATGAATGGGTTGCCTATTGGATTTTTTGTTTAGGTTTTGCTGAGTTCCTCGGCATGTAAAACAAGCTAACAAAAAAATAAAACAGAATCCTGGCCAAATCCTGGCCGTCGCAACAGCTGCCCGGCTATTACATAACCCCTTCTCGCTACCAAAGAACAGACAAGCTATTTGTTTCCACTCGTGTTTGCCTTCGAAGAATGCTGATGCCAATAAAGAATTTCATTTATCATTTTAGCAAAATGGTACTCATACACATTTCGGCCACAAAACATTGTTTATTTGATTCAAACGAAAAATTCATCAGTTGAGTATTCAAATGTATTTGATTTATTTTATTTTGTCAAATTCCTTCACAAGCCGAATCATTCTAGGCGTTTTAATTGTTTTTGATTAAAAATTACTCTCGGGCCAAGATAGCAAAGAAAAGTGCCTCAAAAATACCCAATGACAGCAGAAGGGCAAGAAATATTTTTATTAGCTATGGGATCAAGTTTAATTAAGTCAGTAATTGTCAATGGGACTACTGGGAAATAGGCAAAGCTCCAGATATTCTTGGGAAAATAATTACTTTTCCTCCTCCAAATCATCTTTATTTGCTTAGCTGTTAATCGGCTTTGAAAATCCATTTCATAAATAATAATGAAAACGAATCAAGCTGCCATTGAGGAAAATGCATTAGCATAAAAAGTCGGAGTGACTTGGCCAAAAGTGTCCCACTTCATGGCATGGCAATCATTAAAAATGAACAATAGACAAAATGTACTTCTATTAAATATGCAACATATTCGTGTAGAGCATATGTGGGTGGGTTCCTTTTTGCCATTGATTTATAATTTATGCGCAGTAAAAGGTCGTAAAACACGGTTACGCTTCTGCTCATTTCGGGTTTTCTTATTTCAATTACGAGACCCGGACAGAATACACATTTGTGGCAACACAAATGCCACACATGCAACGCCACTGCCTCACAAACATATGCACAAAAATTAATTGCATTGCTTCTGCGAAAATTAATTAATTTAACAGCCTCGGGAAAGTATATTTTAACTGGCAATTAAGCGGATTTAAGATATATATGTTGCTGAATTTCTTAAAAGCTTTAGTGCATGTTGTCCTTTAAGGGGCTTTAAAAGCCTTTATGAACTTTCCGCTTCTTATACAGAAGACTAAAAAAAAGAATAGCACTGTAAGTAAAATCATTGTAAATTCTTAAAATAAATAAAACAAAAAAAAACTGTATTATCTTACCAAAAAAGAAAAATTTAAAGCAACAGACGGACCAAAAAAATACTCAATTTTCAGGACTGCTGGCAAAAAGCATTGATTTTAATGTTTTTTAGTCCTTTTTTGGTCTACTGAAGTCCTTGAAAAGGCTTTCGCTTTTCTCTGTGTAAACATAAACTGGCATTCACTTGGAGCCTGAATAGTGCGATACAGAAGCCCGACTGTCGACTGCAGTCACTCAGCCGCTCATGTGTGACACTTTTGTGTGCAGCATTCTGGCCCGACAATGAAAAATAAAAAAAAAATAATGATAAGGATGTAAAAGTATATGTGTGTAAAAATATAGACGTATATTCAAATAGAAATTCAGGCAGGACTCATACGATGACATATTGGCATATTTTGACTGTTATCGAGCCCATTTTCTACGATGTTGAAGAAATTATTTTCATGCTCGCCTGCCCTCCAATACGTCGGCATGCAAATGGGCATCAAGATGATGCCCGATGCTTGATGCCGATGCCATTCCATTTGGAGTCCAGACAGGGCCAAGGGGAGTGCTTTCCAGATAAGCTTCCGCTATTGTCGGTCCTGTTGATTGACTGAACCCTTGATCCATATTCTGCTTTTTTTTCTTTTCTTATCCACCGAACGCTGGCAAGTTGCCATTGTCCGATTACGTTCTGCCATGCTGGCATTCCGGTGCCAACTGGTGCCCTAAACCCCTCTCGTGCCCCAAAAAGTGTCGGTAAAGGGCGTGGGGCCCATACCAAACATAAAACGGAAGCATCATAAAAAAATGGCGTCAATTGGCGACGCGTTAGCCTGACAAATTGCTGAGCTGTTGCGAGCTGTAAAAAGCGAAAATAATGGGTGACTTTTGAACTGGTTGCCCCCGTCCGTTTTGTCACTGGCTGAATGTCAGCCATGTTCAGGTTCGGGATTCCAGCTTGTCTGTGGCTGGCATTACAAAACGTGACAAAATCTGTCATATCAGTGGACATTCTTGCAAGAAAGCATCGAGCTGCCTTCAAAGGACATAAATATTGTTGCTTTTAATTGGCTTGTTTGCATCTTATAAAGGAAATATGAACCCTATGCCATAAGCACTTCACCTTACCAAAATGTGGCATCCAAAGGGTCCAAAAGGCTCATTTTAATTACGAAAAATGCATTGCCATCAAAGGCTCAAAAGTTAACCCCCAATTCCTAGAATTGGGCCAAGTCCCCTGGGTAAAAAAAAAATAAAATACTGGTCTTGCAACACAGTAGCAACTGTTACTCGGTCCGTTAGAACTAAATGCAATTCAACCAATAGCTTTATACTTTTTTCTTCCGAATTTTTTGTTGCTTTCATAGTCCTGGGTGTCGGACTATATTGTGTAGCTGAATGTTTTGCAGGATTTTTCGAGAGGGGAAAATGCACTCATTTTCATTCTGTAACGGCCAGACTTTCTCTGCTGGGGGCAATCGTGTTGCACAGTGCTAACATGAAAAGGCTTTACAAACTGGCAACATAGTCAGCAAGGTTAACAAAACGAAACGATTGTTCTACTTTCCTTTAATTGGTTTGACCTGATAGTCCAAACAGGACAGGACAGAAGGCCCAAGCGAAAAATAGAAACAATTTCCATATTTAAAAAGCGGAAAACAGAAAATTTCCATAATAACTGACACTTGAGAACAATTGTCTAAAAATGTTGGGCGTTAATTCAGACAAATAATCGGATTTTATGTGTAATATTTTTTATATATTTTTTTCTCGGCCATTATTTATCAGCTTAGCGCAGCTTTTTGTACATTTTTCAGTTTGGCAATATTTTATTGGTCCCCCAGCGCGAATCAATCAAAGGCAATCGAAAAAATAGACTACACGAAATTGGCAACAAGCATCAATTGATTTTGGTTTGCAGCTGCCGACACTTCTTTTGAAACAAAATCATGATTAATGAGCAGAATTTTCAAACCAAAAACCATTTCATTTTCATTGAGGCTGTGAAGAGTGCCGGCGAAAACAAACTTATATGGCCAACATATATTTCTAGACAAGAAGAAGTCCATTGGTCTATAGAGAAATGAAAAATTGATGGCCATCGGATGGGTGGGTTCATCCTTCAAGTTTTATGAGCCTTTATATGTTTACACGCAACTGTTTCCCATTATTTTTTTATGTCGCCATCGCAGGAAGGACACTAATAATCAGACTAAGCAAAAATGGTAATGGCAATAGTTAAGCGGCCTCTAAAAAGCAGCTTCCGTTTTACTTTAAGCGACAGGGTAATCTTAGAAATACTTCTTAGCCAAAAAAATCGATTACGTTGCTTTCCAATTTCGCAAAACCATTAATTTAACTTCCCGCTTCTAGGTGGTCCGACGGTCAAAGTTCTTTTTGGAAAGTTCAACTTTAACAGATTCATGGTTTTAAATCAATTTTAACTTTTACTTTAATGCTTAGAAGTTATTTACGCTTGCAATAAAATTACGCATACGCTCCATATACCAAAAGACTTTAATTAAAAAGAAATAAAAAACATTTGGAAAAAAACTGTGTTGGGCAACAGTGCGAATGAGCAATAAATGAGAAAAACATTTCTTCAACTCTAAAACTCATCTCTCAAATGAAAAGGATATTAAAGAACGCATATTCATAACTTTTTTGAAATATGTAGGAATTTATTATTTGGAAATTTGTAAATACTGGCATGGTTGAAGCAGAAGAGGTTGAAGCAAAAGTATACGCTGCAAATAAAACTCGATTTGGTGAAATTCAAGTGTCAGGATTGGTGTTGTTGCTCCGAGGACATGACAAAACGCTGGCAGGCGGGCAATGAGCCAGCGATTTATGGCAGCCCATAAACGGAGGACCCCATGGGGAACGGGAGAAGCTGTTTCCTCGGCTTTAAGTGCGCTTTAAAATAAGTGAAAGTGGATATAAGAGGGGGCTAAGTAGAGACGGGGCATCCCGTGGGGATCCTCATCTCCTCTGTCGGCTGAATGGAAATGAGACAAGCTGCAAATCGGAACTGGCAGACAATTCATACTCGTCGAAAGAGCCAACGATGCGAAGCCAAAGAGCAAAGGCGAACCATAAGCGGACCAAAAAGCGAAAGCTATAGCAAAAAGCTGAAAGATGAAAGCTGGAACAGAAGCGAATCCGAAGGCAAAGAGAAATATTTGCATATGTCAAAGTGGATGGCAAATATGGCATGCAATTCGGGGGACAGGCTTGCAATGCTTGACTGCATAAACCGCACTGCACTGCCACTAACAAGGGCTGTGATGTTCCGAATGCCAAGTCAGCACCGATGGGCGGTTAGCAAAACACCCACCCATTGCCACAGACACTGCCACAGCCCACCCAAGACACCATTCCAGCACGCCTCTGTTTTTGTTTGCTACCAACACAATGCAACTTCGGCTTGGATGCCGCCAAAAAGGTGCCTGAGGGCGGTCGAGACGCTGAAATATGTGTCAACATATTGTCGGAAGTCGGTGGCACTGTCCCTGTTGTTTTCGCATCTCTGATGCAGAAACAAAATGTAGTTGGTAGCAAAAAAGCCATATTTTCTTTAAAGGGAAAAGAGAACGCTTCACAAATAAATAACATTGATTTTGGCTACGGGTGCATGTTGTTTTGGAAAGACATAACTATTTTTTTTTCATTTTAAGAGCCATTTACAAATGGCCATAAAGGTTAACAAGGACAATTTTAACAAGAAATAGGGTAACTAAGTAACAAAATAAACAATTAAAATTTAAGAAATAAACGTAAACATCAACTCAAACTTAAATCTGCTCAAAAACCAACTTTTGCAGGCTCCACTCGCCATAAAACCATTCAATCGTATCTAGCGTTTCCTTCACCAAAGGATCACTTAAGTTACAGTACTGGGAGAATAGATCCTTCAACAAGTTGACAGTGCTCCTGTTCAAGTTCCACCATTGGTATAAAACATGAAACACGGATGCCCGGGATGTGGCAACCGTTTGATCATGCTCCGCTTGGCGAAGTTGATTCTGCAGCTTCGTAACCGTTCGGCGCCGATCCTGAAAGCCATTCCAATCATGCCGAAGATGTCCCACATGCCTCTCAAGCTGCTCATCCAAAGTAGAGACTATCGCCATGAGATTTTGGGCCAGGTCCTGGCTACTTTCTAAAAGCGGTTCGGCCAGATTGCGGAAGATTGGTTCGGGTAACTTCTTTCCAAGATGTTTGGCACACTCCTCGGAGGATTCAGAGCTACTGGGATTCGCGTTTGAGGCGCGAAGAACTGCTATTATGCGTTTGGCACTCTCCAAAAATGCCATGTGAAAATTTTTGCATTTGGTATTACAGACTTTCTTTGAAGTCTGAGGTAATGGAGGTGCTGACTGTGGGATTTCCGGTCTGGAATGGGTTCTCCCACCTTCATATGGCTGCCATCTTTCTTTCTGTCTTGATTTTAGAATGGGTGGTCGAGGATTTTGCATAAAATTCCGAACATCACTTCTTGTCGGTTCTTCTCCCCCACGATGTCGTATCTCTTGAGGATCTATATCCCTCGGGCCCACTACATAGGTTCTTCTTTCTGGGCAAAACCGACCAACCAGGGAAAGTCGAAACTCCGGTTGTTTTCCGCTGCTTGAAGTTGATATAATTTCTTTGGAAGACTCGTCATTGACTGTCTTCTCTGGGCCAAAAAGTCGATTGTGGTCTCGTAAGGATTCTGGTTGGAAGTTTCGAGGTAGAGATCTCTGCTGTCGACCTCTAGGCTTCTGACCTCTAGGCTCCTGACATCTGACTGTTTGCTCTTCGCCACAAGATCGATCGTCTCTTAAAGCTCCTGGCTGGAAGTTCTTAGGTCTTGATATCTCTGCCCGATGATCTCTATTTTCCTGGCATTTGGTTGTCTGCTCTTCGCCAAAGAATCGATTGTGGTCTCTTAAGGGTCCTGGCTGATTGTTTTGAGGTCTAGATCTCTGGGGAACGTGTTGACCTCTGGGTTCCTGGTATCTGACTGTACGCTCTTCGCCAAAAAACCGATTGAGTTCTCTTACAGATCCTGGGTGGTAGTTTTGGGGTTTTGATCTCTGTGGTACCTGCCGATCTCTAGCCTCCGGGGATCTCTCTGTAAGTTGCATCCAATCGAAATCATCTCCTCCCTTCTCTTCCAAATTGCGTCGCTCCGAATCTAGTTTTTGCTCCAATCTTTCGATACTTCGGACTCTCTGTTCTCTATCCTTTTCCGCCTTGAGCCAGTTTGCCTCTGTCCTTTGTCTATTTATTTCACGAATAGGACTGTGATGGTGCAGATGACGAGGATACTGGCTACTATGATCTCCTACTGATCGATCAAAAGGTTTTTTAAACGGACCCTCTGGTCCATGTCTTCGAGAATGTTCTACCGTTGAAAACTGAAAGCTTTCAGGCACACGACGATTAAATTGGACAACGTTTGTACATTTTGGAACCATATCCCCAGGAGGCATTTCTTCGCCTTCTGATCTATATTCCCGTTGTCTCCCGCTTCTCTCCGACTGCAGCGACTGGTGGGAAGTAGGTGATTTTTGACCATCCTGAAACTGACGAATTTTCAAATCAATGTACTGTCTGTTTTTCAGCTCATTATCCATTCTAATTATCTCTTCGTCCAGCACGGACTCATTGTCATTATTTTGTAGTAACTGCCTAATTTGTATGCTAACCGGTTTGGTGTGTTCTTGAAACTTTCCTGAATAATCTTCGCTACTTTCTTGATATCTTTCCAATCTCGGTCCCATTCGTCGAATTCTTTCCATTTCCCTCTCGGATTTTTTATTCGTAGAGCTATTTTTGCGGCTTTCATGTCTTCCTGACTTCATTTCCGGACTGCTGTCTTCCCACTCTTGGCGCCTTTTCTCTTCCGGTTTTCCTTGCACCCTCACTGATTCCATCTCGCTTCGATTTTTCCAAAAACTCGTATAGTGTTGGAAAAGTCGTTTCATTTCCTCTTTTCCTTTCTGACTCTGCTCTCTCATTTTCTGCAAGTGTTCAATTTGCATTTGTTCTCGTTTTCTGTATTCTTTCTCAGCTTCAAAAAGCTCCTTTATTGCTTTTTTCTCCAGATCTTCATTCACTCTTCTTTCGATTTGAGCCTTTCTCTCCATTTGTACCATCACTTCCTGTCTGCTTTCTCTCTCTTCTAGACTTTTTCTTTCCATCATTTGAAGCCTTTCCCTATCTTGTTGATGTTTCTTGATATCTCTTTCCATTTCTTCTCTCTCAAATCTTCCCCGCTCCCTTTCTTCAGAGGCTTCTATATGCCTTACGCTTTCTACTTTGTCTCGTAACTCCTGTTCGATTATTTCTGCTATTTTAGCGATGGACATTTCAAATTCTTTCCTTTCTGCTTTCTCGTTTTCATTTTCTCTTAAATCTGCCTCCTCTTGTCCAGGACATAGTCTTCTACCAGATTTTTTAACTCCTCCAGATTCATTATACATTCTTTCACGCTCTGTTTTCTTTTTAAGATTCATTGTATCTGGTTTTTTGTCTTGATCTCTTTTCCTATCTGATTTCTCCCCAGCTTTTCTTTTGTCTTCTACACCCTCTTCTTTTTCATTTCTTTCTTCGTGATCTCTCTCCCTCTTATTATTTTCTAATTTCCCATTAACTTTTCTTTTCAAAATGGCGTCCTTTATTCGTTCTCCATCTTTCCCATAACCATGATTTTCTTTATCTTCCTCTCTCTCTCGGTATGATTTTTCCTCGAGTTTCCTTTTGATTTCTTTTGCCTCATTCTTCTCCCTTTCTCTCTTTTCTTTATTTTTCCTTTCCATTTGTTCCCATTTTCTTCCTAAGGCAAACAGCAAAGAGAGCGGAATAGATCCTTCTTGCGGAACACTTTCCTGCAGTTTCTTTTCATCGTCTTTTGATTTGTCCTCCAGGACCTCTTGATTCTCCTTTCTCCTAACCTTCTGTTCTTGTCTTTCTCGTTCTTTTGTGAAAATCGGGCTTTCTTGCCTTTTCTTCTCATCAGATTTTTTATTATCGTCCAGGACCTCTTGATTTTTCTTTATACTTTCTCTTTCTTCGCTTATATCCTTGTGTTCTTGCATTTCTCGATCTTCTATTGATACAGGACATTCTTGCTTGTTACTTTCATCAGCTTTTGTTTTATCGTTCTGCACATCTTGATTTTTCATTTTGCTTTCTTTTTCTTCAATTTTCTTATTTTGTTCTTGTGTTTCTCGTTCTTTTGAATATGAAGGACTTTCCTGGCATTTCATTTTATCAATTTTGGTATTATCGTCCAGGATCTTTTGATTTTCCTTTTTACTTTTTTCTTCAATGATCTTCTCCTGTTGTCTCTCTTTTTCTCCTGAGAATGAAGGACATTCATTCCGTATTGTCTTTGAAGAATTTATTAAATGTGCTTGGACCTCTTCGTTCTCCTCATTATTTTCTGTTTTTCCACTTTCTTCTGCTTCAATATTTTTCTGTTCTATTACAAGATTTTCTTGTTTGTTTTCCCTTAAATTTTCCAGATGCTCAGCTACTTTCTTTTCAAGGTCATCCTTTTCTTTCCTTTCCCGTTCAAGTTTCTGCAACAATTGTTGTTCCATTAATTCTGCTTTTTGGAGGGCAAGCTCCAGTTCTTCCTTCTTTTTTGAGTGCCTTTCGCTTCTTTTTGAGTCCTGTTCTTCTTGAAATCCTTGAATGATTTCAATTTCGACCACTTTATCCATTTTGGAAGGCTCCAACTCGCGGGGTGTAGCATTAAGTTGTGCTGCCCTACGCCTAACTTCCAATTCTTGTAGCATAGCTCTCTTTTGGATCTGATCTTCCCTAGATTGCCGGAAGAGCTTTACCATCTCTATCATTTGCTCCTTGTGTAGTTTCTGAATCCTTTTTATGTTATTCACCGTAGAAATCGCTTGGTCACATTCCATTCTATTCTCCCGCTGGCTTTCCCGGCTTTTCTCCTTTTTATCTTGGTCTTGTTGCTCTATTGGAGGTTCTTCTAGCTTGGTTTGAGCCTTTTCCTTAACATTTTCATAAGTTGGAGCTTCCTCCACCTTTAATTGAGGATTTGGCTCCACGCTATGAAGTACGGACTTACTTGGAATGTGACGTACGTTCTCCCTACACGATGGACACAACACCATCCAGGATATAATCTTTTCAGCAAGCTGCACTTCGCCGCTTTCCATCCGCTTTTCGGGTTCCATGATCGTCACAAATTCTTCATTGGGGGATAGGAGCTTGGCCCGCTCCATGCGATCCATTCTTTCCATTTCTCTGCGTTCCCGATGCATTTTCTCCCAGGCCAAGTGATCCCGCTGGAGTCGCTCCCTGGTTCGTTCGTTCTGCTCTCGCAGCTCCTCCCGCTTCTTTCGGATTAAATATCGCTCATGTTCAATCCGTGCCTTGACCTTTTGTTGCAACTTGCGACGCTCCTGTTGCCACACCCGTTGTCCAGTCAGCATCTGCTCTCGATCCAGCCTGATCTGCTCGGCCAACTGGGCACGTTCTTGTTCACGTTGCTTAGCCCTAAACTCCCGATCCAGTCGCTCCTTCTCCTTCCGGTGATTGATTTCCAGTATCCTAAGTTCGCGATCCTGTCTCTGACGCGCGGAAGTTCCTTGAACAGGCGACACTCTCGGCTTTGTTGGTAGACTCTTGGTGATGAGTTTCGTTGCAGCGGTCGTCTTGTCAGTGAATCTAACCGTATTCGCTCCTGCTTTCACCCTAGGGAGCACACAACCCCTCTCAGTACCGGCCAGCAAGCGGACTTCCTCGGACATCGCCGTGGAAGTCGAATCAATCCACTCGCCGTGCTTGTAAAGTACCTCCAACTGGTCCAGCTGCTGTAGTTTCTCCCGCCACTGATATTCTTGTGGATTATAATCGATCTTTTCCTTGGAGACCTTCGGTTGAAGTAGCTGTGGCTGACCCAAGCCCTCCGGGGTAAGCAGCTCGCCGAGATCACGGTCACAATTAGAAGGATCGGTAAAGGGCAACGATAACTGACCCGTCTCCTGCAACTGCCGCAGCATCAACTCCATCAGGCAATCCCTCTCTTGAGCCTCCTTCTTGGCTGCTCGGCATAGAATCCCAAGCCAGGTGACGCAAATACCAAGATCTTTGGGACTCGTCTTTCCAAGGGTCAGAGTGCGGATGATTTCCATTTTCTTTCGGCAACTGCGATCCAGTCGTTCCTCCGCTGGAAGGATTTTATTCTTAAGGTTTCCATTCTCAACATTAAAAGCCATTTGGGATTTGATAATAAATCTGTCTAACAATGAATTAATGGCAGGTCATGACATTAAAAACAAAGGTTGCTGGATGTGCCTCTTTTTTTTAGAATTTTATTAGGAATATAATGATACATAATTTTTTCGACTCTACAACTTAGCATTAATATGAATAGCGAGGACCCCATCGTACTCCGATCGATTTATATTAATTCTGGCCATTCCATTAGATTCGATGACTACAGTCTTGCCAGTGCAGACAGATCCCTTCTTTGCGCCGGAGATTACATCACAGTAGGAACCCTTAGGAAGTTCTGTCTTCAAAGATTGGTTCAGGTCGGAGTTGTCGTTGTTGAATGCCACAAAGCCCTTGTTTCCCCTGCTAAAGGCAATCTGATTGTTGCCGTTATCCCACCAGTTCTGGACAGGATCCAATCCAACGGAGTTTCGGAAGGCCACCATGTTATAGATCTGGCGCCAGCGGTGCTCGCAAATCCAACCGCCTCCGCACGAGTCGTCACTGTTAAAAGTGGGACTGGCAATGGTCTGACCATCGACAGTGGGTGGACCCTGATCCGTATTTTCGAAGGCAAAGGAAGACATGATGCGAGGAGTGCCGAAAGGGTGGGCCAGCATGAAGGCATTTGCCATCTTGTACTGCTTGGATAGCTTATAGGTGAGCACATCTTCACCACCTGGTCCGTGTCCACGTTGGTTATCATGGTTGTCTACAAATACCAAGGAGCAGTTCGAGGGAGCAAAAGCCCATTCAGTGCCCCAGTTGGTCAACCATCTCAGCTGGTCTTTGCCACCAAATACCTTCCCAATGGAGTTGGAGTGCCGGAACTCAGTGACCAAGCCCAGGCTAGTGTATTCGAACTTACTGATAGCCTCACCGCCCATATCAATAACTTCCTGGATAATGAAAGCTTTAGAACCCTGGACAAAACCATGTGATGGATTGAGATTCTTAAGGCGACTGTAGATCACACCAAGGTCAGCGGGCCACATGTGCTTGGCGGCATCCACCCGGAATCCAGCCACACCAAGGTCAATCAAATGGTTCAAAAACAGGACAACTTTATCCCGGACATACGAGTTCCCTTGGTTCAAGTCATGCAAGCCAACCAGCTCGCAGTTGCGCACCTGGGCGGCATCATTGTAATTGTTAATGGCACAGGTAGGATGAAAGTCCGGGTTGGAATACGGAACTGCAGGATAACTTTTGACGCTGGGATTTGCAATACTTCCTCCTGTGCCAACAGTCCCACCATCGGCTGCCATGTGATTAAAAACCACATCCACGTAGATGCGAACTCCGACATTATTACATCGCCGGACCATCCTGGCAAACTGCTCTTCATTACCAGAACGAGTCATCAACTGGTAGGATATGGGTTGGTAACGCTCCCACCAGGGACGTCTCTCTTTCACAGCATTTTCATTAACCGGCGAGACCTATTAACAAAAGTGAGTTGAAATCATTCTATTTCAGCTGCCATCTCTAGTCTTACCTGGACACCTGCGTATCCCTTCGGTGCCAGAAAGTTTTCACACTCTGTGGCAATGTCATTCCATTTCCATTCAAAAAGATGGACTATGCCGCTGCGGCCTGCCACATAATTTGGGTTGAACTGGGCCTTGGCCAACACAAAAAGGGTAAGGCACACAAAACTCTTGGCCAAAAGCATTCTGATGCCAAGCTTAAGCCAAGCCAACTATAATAATATTTCATTAAAAGGCTATTCTATAAATTTTAAATAGAAATCTAGGCCAGTAACTTTGCATTTTTAATTAACCGTAGTACACTTTTTTCCTTAATTAAGTATCCACATATTTCTATATTTATTTTTGTTGAAAATCGCAATTAACATGGTTCGTGACAATCAGAATAATTAAAAAAAAATCTTGTGAAATAAATAATATTCTGTGGACATGGATATACGGAGTTTATTATCTGCAAACAAATACTTAAATTGTAAAAAAATACGACGGAAGAGTGTCATGATAAGAGCTTGAAAAATAATTATTAAATTCTACGAATAATTTCATTCCGGGCTAATAAACTTCCACTGAAAATTATCTCAATATAAACTGCACTTCCCTTATTGGACAACATGAGATTCTGGGAATTTCCTAAAACTACAAGTAAGAAATTCCTCATCAAAGTTCATGGTCAAGAGAAGGAGAATCCCAGAAATGTCAAACCCATTTTAGAGTTTCCATAGTCAACATTAAATTGAATTAGATACGACCAGGGGAATTCTAATAATAACAAGTAAATCACATTCTCTGCCCGAACTTCGGGAACTGCCAAAGAGGTTAATGGACCAAGCGGTTTAATTGCTTTTAAATCAGAAACCAAACTCTGACAAACTAATTAAAGCCCTGTGGAGGGGCGAGGGTCTCGAAATAAATTCTGGGAGCTCAAGTAGCTGCCAGGCTGTCATGGCAATAAGCCAAAGGACAGAAACCAGAGGACACGACTCCATTAAAAACTCTCCGGCATCTTGGCCAGCAGAATGACATACATAAGTAAGCGGAAGGCAGGCTCGAAAACCTCCAAACGAATTGTATTTTAATTGTTCGGCATAAAATTGTAAAAATACGAGAGACCCTGACCTTAAGCGTGGCGCGTATTCCTACCGGAATCGCGTCCGTGGGTGGCCCAGGACGAAGGAAGGACCATTAATTGCCAAGGTGGGAGGAAAACCGGCAATAAAATGAATTCATTAAGACTGGCAATCGGTGGGACGTTATCGCAGTGGGCATTCATTGTTTGGCCCAGTAATATAAGTATCTCATAATGTTATCCAATTAACAGCTCACCTTGGCAGAAATTAAGCTCAGTCTTTTAAATGGCTTTAATTTTTTAACAGTAATTTCAACCATTTTTCACTCAATTCTAGCACCTCAATGGCAGTCAACTGTCAACTCGTTATTCAAACAATTTTTAAGTAGTTTGTAAGTGGACAAAACTTCTAAAAGCTGTCGTACAACTTGAAAAAATATCACACAATTGAAGGGGGCTATTACCACAGACTATTAAAATCACCATGACTGAATATTTTTGTGTAACCACTTATAAAATCTTTTTTTTTTTTAATCCTCTAAAAAGTCACAATTATTTTGTTTATTTATTTGTAAAAACTTGGCCTTTAATAATTATTTTCTTTTAATTCCTACTTGGATTAGTACCTACCAGATCTTTTGTTTCTCAATGAATGAATTTCTTTATTCTATCCAGCCACGCCTTTGATTTTTTCTTGAATTTTCCAACACCCTTGATAATTGAGGGATGAATATCGATCAGTTCCCGCTCAATATATCGGTATTTAAATTCAAAAATAAATAAATTAGAAAGCCTTGCAAAATTGCCTTTAAATTACCACAACATTTACAATTAATTTGTTAATTGAAAGACGCTGCCTTTGTCTTGCCATTATGCCATTCAGATGCTTTTAACAGGAAACTTTGTCATTTTGTCTTCTAGGCATAATCTCACAATGATTTAAGCATACCTAACTTTATTATCCTGTTAGGCTTATATTAGTGTTTACCTCGAATGCAATCATGACCCTTAATGTGCCATGAAGGCAGAATTTATTCGCCCGATAAGTGTGTCATGCTCAATATTTGCAAGGGCTCATGGCCGCCCAAAATGGAGGCGATCAAGGAGCATTTGGTGAATGCTGGAAATGGCAGGGCGTCCTGTCGCAAAGCAAACATAAATTAAGTTTTAGGAAATCTACGTAATTTACGCATACATATTTGAGCTCAGAGGATGTGGGTGTCCTTGCTCCCGACAGTTGTTTATTTTTCGGCTAATGTAATTTTTGGTAAATAATCATCTAATTTGTTTACCCTCTACCAGTGTTTATCGGCGCGTATGCATTTAATTTATGGCTGAAGCTCGGATGGGAAATGCGGGAAATAGATTCCCTATAGTCTAGAATTTATTATGGGTGTAATACCCTGTGAACATTCGAGAATAAAACGCAGGAAAAACTCAAAGGATTAAATGCCAAGCTGGTGTCAAGCCCTAAAAAATTTCACTCGCAGATTCCTTTTAAAGTATGAGCCCTTTTTGAATCAGTAATGGGGAGTATGGGCTTAAAGCCTTTATGAACTTTCCTGTCTCATGGCACACAGTGATCTCATATCCAACTCCTTGCGGCAATGTGACAGACTAACTCCAACAGACACATGATGAAGGTTGAGCGCCTTTGAATCCGAGTCCGCTGACCACAATCGAGGCACGCCCACAAGTGCAGCTTCTGCTGAGATTTATGGGACCCGATGGGTGCCGGGTACCGGGTACCGGGAACCGGGTGGCTGAAACTGAGACCTTTTTCCAGTTAGACACAAGTGGGAGAAAAGCTCATCACGCCCTTGGCCCAAACGTGCAACTTGGCTCCGGATGACATGTTGATGCCGCATACTTTCGCTGGAAAGTTCGCTTTTTGGCCTCGGGTACGTGTTCCATCTGACGCACTATACGCTCTACATCTGGCTGAAATTAAGGTTGACATTCCCCAGTTAGCAATTGAAGCTAAAATCCTGGAGTCTGTCAAGGGCCGGGAATAAGATGCTTAAACACTTTTTAGCAGCAACCGGCTCATAGATCATGCAAATCATCACGCAAATAAAATTCTCGTAATGCTAAAAGCGACACAAACAATTTAATAAAATCCAGCTTAAAGGAAATTTACATGCTTCACAACGCTGCAAGATATTTTCACCCTCACGACGACCCGTGGTGGAGGTCCCTTCACAGAATGTCTTCTTTGTCTGGCTTTGAGTTCATAGTGAAAGTTTTTTTGCATGCCATACACGACTTTTGGCATCATTTTTTGTGTCCCCAATTTTTGTTTTTTTTTTGTTTTGTGTTTTTTTGGTCTTTACTTTTTTGTTTTTAGCCGTCTGTGACTTTGATGCCATGTTGGCGTTTAACTTTCGAGCCATGTTTGTTTGTCGGCATAGTTTCTTTAACCTTGTCCTTTCAGTTCAGCCGTCTCTTCAAATCGAATTTGTTTTTACAATGGCTTTGGTCTAAATAAATGGTAATAAGCTCTCAAGTCTTTGACCGTTTCTGACCATCGAACTTCCCAGCACACAAATAAATTATGCAAATGCTTTGGGCCGGGCTATGAACTTAAGTGAGATTTAGTTCTAAAGTGGTGGAAATAATCAGAAGACCCATAACTAGGCTTCGAAATATAATTAAAAGAAAATCCCTCGAGTAGTCTATTTCTGCATATTGATATTATACAGAGTAATAATATTTATTGTGTTTGCAGCACATCAAATTAATTTCTAAGGTTGTATATTCCCAAGGTACAAATGTTTTAAAGCTGAACTCATTATTCAAATGGGAATCAAACGTGCCTCTGCCATATGCAAATAGCCCGAGTCTGGCGAATAACAATGAAATCTTATTAAAGGCCATGCCAATCTGCATTCGAAGAGCTCAGTTCGTTTCGGCCCAGGCTCAGACCCCTGTGGAAATGCCAACTTCCACGGACCAGAATTTAAATCATACAATAAAGAAATATTACACCTGCGGCGAAAATTTCATTTTGCGGCTCGACTTGGTGTCGGAATCAAAAAAGGGAGAAAGTGGAAAAGCAATCACAGGAGTCAGGGGGCAAAAGTTCAACTAAAATATGATCAAAATTTGAATACATTTTTGTGCGATTATAAGTGACCGAAATTGAGCTGTATAAATGCAAATATGCGTGTAATCAGCTTATTTACGCATGTTTATTATATCAGGGGCCTGTTTGCTCCGACAATGTTATTCAATTTGTAAATTATATATTTTTCAGCCGTGAACAAGTCTCACCAACTGCTCGGGCATGGTCGAGAACGGAAAAGTTTGCAAGGAAACTTAGCTCTCCCTTCTGTGAAATTCATCAGCCTGGCATTCAGCATTGGTGTGAGAAATATGAAATTAAGCAAAAAGTTGACTGCTCATGGCTCACGGCTTAATTTACATAAATTTGCACAAGTTTATTTTTGCTGAAAAAGTGTGCCACCCGCGCATACAATCGCATCTTTATATTTTTTGTAACCCATCTAGACCTTAACCCTTTTAAAAAGCACGCCGCCGAGAGTCATTCCTCATTTTTTCTGCCAGCTAGTCTCATTGCAATCCCACATGGCGTATGCGCAATGTCTTTGTTCCCTTCACCAAGTCGCTTTATTTTTTGTTTTATTTCTTTTTAGTGATTTTTTCTTTTATTTTCAAACCTTTTTCCCCGCTGTGGGCAAGTTATTTTCCGTAAAAATATAACTTTTTCCTGCGCTCATTTTCCTTTTCGTTATATTTTGTACTTTTTTCTCAAGTGGTTTGTTTGTTTATGAAATCATGTTTGTATATATTACTCACACTGGCATATAAATCTGTTTTCCGTCTACTGCTGCGATTTCCCAGTAAATACAATAAATCCGCATTTCAGTGACAATGACAGAAGTGCAGATTCCCAAACGGATATAATAAGAAGAAAAATACTTTTTCCCAATCATATATTTCAAGTGTTCTCTGAAAAATTACTATTTTGTGTTTAAAAATGGTGTAGTCTTTAAATCAGAAAATAATTCACTGTGGAGTGAACTGAGCTTGTTGGCCCATAGCATGATAATCCTTGCCAAGATAACGCACAGTTAGCCAATAGAAAAGAACGTCTTTGGGTCTCACCAAAACATCCCGATTTTCATAAACCCAGCGACCTTTGGTTGGACGGATAATATCCGCGGCCCAGTCTTGATCGCTCAGATTAACTATTGGCTTGTTGAGTTTTCCGTGAAAAGCGAAAAGTGTTATACCCTCCTCATGGGGTATGGAAACTTTAAAACCTTGGGGTAAAAGGGGAGACACCACCGCGGCTGGAACTTGATATCCCGACATTCTAAATAAAACTGAAAATTATCTTTTAAATTCTTAAAAGGTAGCTTCGTAAGTATATGTACTTGTAACGATAAGATACAAGATAGTATTTAACAAAGAGAAATTATACTTTTTATATCTTATCTTGGCACTTAGGTTCCTTTCTGATTAAATAGATTTTACGATGGTATTTGTTGTTATTAATAGACTATTAGTCATTAAAGTATTATAAAAATAAATCTATTAAATCCTTTTGAAACCATAGTTTTTAGATCTTAAATTTTGAATGAAAAAAGTAAGTTTTTTTTTAATATTGGCCAACCAACTTATAAATCGTTTTCTGTCCACCCGCATATCAGTAACAGTACTGGAAAAATTCTTTTTATTTTTATATATTTATGGGATTCTTTAAAATATTACCATTCCCACGAGAAAAATCGCCACTTTTGGCCGAACTTGTAAGTTTGGTGCATTGCATGATAGTCCACTCCTTTAACACGCACAGTTAGCCAGTAGTACAGAGTATCTCCGGGTTCAACTATTTTCTCCTTATTTGTATACACCCAACGGCCATCGGTTTGCTTGATAATATCTGCGGCCCACTCATGTTCGCTCAGATTACGGATTGGCTCGTTGAATTGTCCGTGGAAAGCGAAAAGTGTTATGCCCTTCTTATGGGGTATGGAGACTTCGAAGCCTTTCGGTGAAAGCTTAGATACTTTCGCATCTGGAACTTGAAAGTCCGACATTCCAAATGAAACTGACAACAATATTTCGAATTTGCCAAAGCTAGGCTCTTTTATTATTAACTCAATTATCATTTATTGAACAATGGTAAAAGAATAATCATACTTTTTTATATCTTATCTTGGCATTTTATAAATTCCCTCTCCGATCAAATAGATTATTACAATGTTATTGGTTGTTATTAATAGTCTATTACTCATTAAAGTAGTGAAAATATAAATTTCTAAAAAGGCTTTTGGAACCATAGTTTCTGTATCCTAAATTTTGTATGAAACTGAAGTCACTGTTTTTCGTCAATATTTAATATTTCCCAACCTACTCCTAACTTCACACCCGAATGCACGAAAAAGAGGAAGCTAAAGAAGCGAGCTTCTTAATTGGAAAATACTGTCAGGACATTAGGTTGCTGCTGACAACACCCTTCATCCCTGACCACAACAGACCAGCCATCGCCACACTTGACTGCTGATTAATTAAGTAAAGCAAATCAAGCAAACGGCGAGAGACGAGGCGCAAAGATTAGGGTCACGACGAGAAACCGGATCTGTTAATTAATTTTGCTTAGTGCATGTGGCGGCTTCAACTTGTCTAATGGCAGATGACTCGGTCTGGCTTTAAACCGCACAAATTGAAAAAGAATGGCCAGAAAGAGCAAACATTGAACAATCCCCCCATTGAAGGGGGAACAATGGCAGTAAAGGCCATATCCCACCGCCACCTAAGCCCCACTCCATGGGTTCCCTTTTTTTGTATTTTTTTCTCTTGTGTTCAGGCTTTTTGCAGCTTATGCCCATCTGATAGCTATGATCTTCATTATGGCCATTCCTACTGTTGTTTTTATTGGTATCTGTGGCGCCACTCAAATGTTGCGTATACGCTCCGTATGCTGTATGGGGGGGATACAAAGACCAGGCATTTGTATAAAACATATAAAAAAAAATGTTTGAAGTGGGTGCCTACATGGGCGTGGCCAAGACTAAGGCTAAGGATTTTATTGGGAATCCCTCTATTGTGGTATCTACGTCCCTGACGGGAAGAACCCAAAACAAAAACTACATTTGCCGGGCGTACACTATAAATAAGCGCCACATGCTCAACATTTTTATGCCGTTTTATTGCATTGCGCTAAAAGGCAAGCTCGGAATTGAACCGAATCCCGAACCCCCAACCACCAAGCCCAAGCCCACATGACCGTATACCGTATATCCGCACATATAAGGCTTGTCTGGCGAGGATGTTTCTGCTGCCAGAACCTTATTATGTGCCACATTTAACGCCCTCCGATAGCCGAAACAGTGCTGCCAACAATGGATTACGGAAATCAGCTGAATGGGCCACTAAAAACAATGGCTTTAAATAATTGAAATTTTCCGAAGAGAGCTATCGAAAAATCTAATAAATGCTTTTATTATTTTTCATTGCAATAAGCACATAAAAAATTAATTAGTATTAAAAGAAGGAAGTCACGATTAATCATTTTTAAAAAAGAGATTATATTTTCAATAAAAGACCATTTTTTTTTTATTACAATTTTCATTTTATTTGAGAGTGCCATAATTTTTAATGGCTTGTGGTTTTTAAGATTCATCTTCAGCCAAGAGCTCACAAATTGGTGCCAAAGATAAAATATATTTGTTTTATTTTAATCACTGATGGAATTATAATCTTTTGTTTTGCCAAAAAGCCGCTGTGCTAGCAACACTATGGCCAATAACTCCCCGCCAAGACATCATCCGGCAAAAGCTGAGCCAGCAAGTCCTCTTTGCTATTTTCCACTCTTCATTTCGAGCTCAACTCCGCTAGCTTTTCCACTGAAAAATGCAATAAAATTAAAGTTGTTTTGTGGAGCAGCGTAAGCCTTTCCTTTTCTATTCCCTTTTGGCGGGAAATGGTACCTGTGGTTAGTGTTTTAGCCAGGCATTTCGCCACCCCTCTCTTGGCGGGTCATTCTGCAAATCGATGAGCAGTCGTAAAATGTTCCCCAAATTTATTGCATACTTTTGTGCGTGCAAATTGCGTGAGGAGAACTCTGCCCTCACACATGTGTGTTAGTGTTTGCCATTGTGTGTGTGTGTCCTGAACCTTTTACATGTTTTTGATTGGCTTTCGGGCAGCTTAAAGTTTAATAACAAAAGGCGTAAATTTTATGAGGGAAATCATTAAATCGTTTAAGAGTGTGTGTGCGCGTGATTTAGTTCCGCAGTAAATGCCAAATTCAGTAATTTACTACGAAAACAATTGAAACTGGCAAATTGAATTGAGTGAAACTTTAAATTGTATTGTTATTTACATTTTCTTTAATTAATTTTGCTGACGAAATGTTCATAATAATGCAATAACATTTGATTGCTTTTAAGCCTGAAACGAGATTAAATCTGGCTGTTATTATACCAGAGCCATTCGTTAAAAGTCACTGCCCCGTTGCCAATTAAATACACTCGACTGCATCGCCTGACCAGGTAGCCCAGGTAGCACATCAAACTGAATGGCCTCCGTCGTCGGCCACACTGGGAACAGTTAGAATGCCAGACAACAATGGAAAATGAAGAGGCCACTTGAAGCCTGCCCAAATGGCCAAGTTGGTAAACTGCAATGTAAGCAGCTTTTCATCGCCAACCGGAGGCAAGTTGAAGAAGCGGCCAAGCTCTTGATGCCACACTGTAAGTCAATCGAGGCATAAAAAATGTCCACTACCTGAGCTCAAGACGTCTTCATTCTTTTTCCGGAGAAGAGCAAGGATTTCCGACCAGGATTTATCAGACCAACTAGGTTTATTTACGAAAAGGATGGCCTGTAAGTGCACTGCCTCACATAATAGTCTTCAGAAGTAAGGGAGTCCTTGCATGCAAATGGAATGGATTTTTTACTAACACAATACTCTTTTCCCCAGAGACTACTAAGTTTGGGACTTTATGATACCCAGTAATTTGCCAAGGCTGAAGCTATTTTTTTCTGTTACTAACACAAGTACAAATACGGGATGTAAAATTCCACAAAAGTATTAAAACAAAAAGCTATTTTGTAAACCTTAACTGAAACATCGATGTTTCATTCAAAGTGCCTTCATAGAAATCTGTTGTTCTGCCATTTTTTTCAACCAAACAATCACTATCAGCTTTGAAAGCAGTCAGTACGTGCTGTTATCCGGCGGATTGCGAACCGTTCAGAGGGGCTGGAGAAGCGTGAAAACAATAGCCGGTCTATCTGCCAGCCCACGCAATCACTAATTGCGAGATTTGTTGGCTGTCGCACAAAAATCGGCTGAGATCCCTTTTGAATTTACCATGGCCAAAAATTGTTCGCCGAGCCATGGGTAAATGCAAATATTTACCATTTTCTGTTGTCGGCGCGAAAGAAGCCCGCGGCTTCGTTCGTTCCCCAGTGATTGGAATCTGCGGCGTTCATGGCAGGAATTCCATGCTGACTCGGAAATAACGCAGTTCGCATACGCTATTGAATTTTAAATGAAGATCCCGGGCCCTACTCGGTGAGACAATGACATGTTTATAAAAGTGCAAGGGGAGTGGACACTCAAAAAAATCAAGGCCTATGTTTTCTTTTAAAAAATCGATGTTTAGGGAAGTTATTAATGATTTTTCTTACAAACAATTGCCTTCCAAACAGTGCAATTAGGACTAAATGTTTACACAACGATAGATGATAAATCTTATAAAATATTTACGAGGATTAGTGCTTTGAAAAAGGATTATATTTACTAGAAACTTAAATTCCAAGCAACTCAGAATGTTTTTTTTTACTGTGCACTAACAAAGACAAGTCAAACAATCCAGTAACAAGACGGGGAGCCCTTGCCAAGGCTGAAAGTCACTTCTTGGCTCGAACCACGCCCCCTTTTCGACGGCATAATTGGTGACGTGTGCACGTCGTTGTCACGGTCGTTGGCGCCGCCTGCACTTCCTCAGCTTATAAAATTTTTACCGGAATGCTGCTACCACATGGGATGCTCCTCCTCCGCCCCCTTTTGGGAAAAAACTCCACCACGCCTGCATCTAATAAAGCGTAATGGGAAAGATATTCCGCCAAACTGGCTACCAAAATTAGCCGTGCTCGAAAACACACAGCTTTTCCCACAAAAAACGTGCAAAAAAGTTTGCACATAATCACGAATTTATTATAAAATATATATGTACTAAAAGACAAAACCAAATATTTGGATACTCTAAAAAAACTTTGAAAATAAATCTGTCTATTTTGTATGAAAAAATTCCATAAGCTGCCAGGAAACATAAATAAAATGAAATGCTAGTTTTTGTTAACTTCATATTTATTTCACGTAAACAATATTCTAGTTTAAAATAAATATTGGTTTATTGCCTTTTTGATATGAAAACATGCAATATTTGTTTAATAGTTTGATCTTTAAATTTATGTTTGGCTTTCCGGCTAAAAGCTTATATTTTAGGGGAAAAACTAAGCCCCAATTAATGAGAATCAATTTGTACATATTGGTATGATACATAGCTTTTTTTTTTGACTATTTTAAACAAAAGTACCTAGAAATGAGGAACCAAAAGGGGCTTTTAGAAAAAAGTAAGCATTGCAGTATACTCCCAATTAATTTTCTAAAATGTATATACACAACTTGAAGAGATAGTTCAGACTGGCATCTTGTTCATAGAGCATAATCAAACAGCTTATGCAAATGAAAGTAAAAACATTGTTCCCGTGAAAGTTTCCATCCCGGCTTCACCGCACACGAGCGAAGCTGCTTCAGTTTGACTTTTGCATACAGAATCATTGGCTGGCAATGATGGTCCTCGGCCGTCCTTCTCTTCGCTCCCCACACGCATTGTTCTATACCCTACATATTTATGAAAAATTTAAGTTTTTCGTGAAAAATGACGGAAACGGATTGTGGAATGGGAGGTAGAGAGGACCAACTCCAAGGTAAGAAAATGGTGCAACCTCGAAAAAGTTTTTTGTCTGATCGTTTTGTAATTTTCATGAGGAGCAGCTGCAAGTTTGTTTCAGCACTCGATGCAAATGCGTGGGCGTTGAAAGTTGTCGAAGGGGAACATAGAGGAGAGGGAGAGAAATGTTGCAGGCATGACTGTTGGGCTTTCCTCCTGAAGTACGCCAATGGCTTTTCTCTGTTTGGTCCAGGCTAACATGGTATGAATAGAAAAGCGGCGGCCACCAGCTGCAGCGCGAGTGCAACAAAAGTTTCATAAAATATTTCGGAATGAGCAAGTACTTTTTACAAATTTCATATGAAAGCGCAAGAGAAAAATGTCTTTGTAATGCATGTGAATTTTATAAAGAAATAAAGTACAATTATATGGTATAACGCATGCAAAACAGCGTTAAAATAACACACATTTCTCTAGGGTTTGAGTTTTGTTGGAAATTCCTATTCTCACTTTAAAGAAAATATGACAAAAAAATTTAATTGCCAGGTTTGTTTTTTGTTTGTGAGAATCTCTTCCTTTGGATAGTTTTTTTGCACAGTTCTCGCATTCCCGAAATTGCAATTTTGCAACAAATTGCTTGCTTACATATTCCCTCTGAGCTCAAACCGACGAACAAAAAAATGGTCAAAAGTGACCAACAAATTGCACGATCTCCAAGCTCAGCTTACACAATAATAAAGGACCAAAAATTAAGAGTAAAGAATAGTTGAAAAATGTCATGCTGTTGCTGCAGGTTCTCTATCATTTGGTATTTACTCGTTTTTGGTCGAAGAAATCCAATTTAATCGCGTACACAAAACCGAAAAATATTTCCCCGATAGATTGTATGTTTAAGCGTTCTGTGCAATGTTTGTGCATGGAATTGTGTGTCCTCGAATCGAATTTGGTACTCATTGTGCGCTGCCCAAAACACGCTCTCCCATAGATTATTTGCCAATTATTGGCAGTGCAGCGTTGCACTAATGAATTGATAAAAAGGCCCCCTCGCTGTGTGCATTCACATTATTTGAATAGTCACTACTCTCCAAACAGGCTCAAAGTTTTGCAAATGAATGACGAACAATGACCCCCATGATGCATCATCGGCAACGGCAACTTTGCCGCTACATAAGCCTGTGATAATTGGGAAAATCTCCTCTTTACTTGGTAACCACCTGTGTCCATGATAAAAACAATTTAATTAGTTAACACATCTCTCGACGTGGCTTAAATCACTCTACCAATTCCGAAAGTTACTTGAACCTCAAAACGAAAATTCTTTATTAGCGGAATGTTTATGGCCGCTCGGACATGGCCCGGCAATAACGTCCGACGAATGCCATCTCTCTACTAAATCAATAGCAATAATTTTGGCCAGAGGCCATAAATTTCGTTGCCGAAGCGTGCAACAAAATATATAGAATTTGATATTCCTTTTTCCTCGGCCATATTATCAGCTCACACACACACCCACGTGTTGGCCATAAATCTAGCTGCGGTCGCCTTTTTTTGACGCTTTATTAAGTGGTCTATCAGAGGGACATGTGTTGTTGTTTATTTTTTTTCTGTTGCCTGTGGACTTACGGAAATGGGTTTGACTGAAAAATTGATTTTTAGTTTTTTTTTTGTGCATTTTTTTGTCTGGCTTAATTGTTTGTTCAATGACGAACGCTGTTCAATGTTATACAATGGCGAATGAAAAAAAATCGTAAACAAGTTTTTTCATTTCCCAGCTTACGCTGAAAAGTTCGAGTAGGTGTTTGTAAAAGACTTAAAAAGTAACTTACATTTTGCGGGATTTAAGGAATATGTGAATTTTGTTTAATATCCAACCGATTTTGTTCAATTATTGTTTAACGCTTTTCATAACACTATTTCCACTTTATTTGTGGTGAATAAATCTTTCACAAAAACACCAAAAAGTGTCAATAGTACACAAATTCTTTGAATTTAATTCAACGTATATTTTCGTATATTTTTCGTGAACCACTTTGCCGACTAACTGACGAGGACACGACCTTTTTTCAGCAGGCAGGATACGCACACTGGAGCCAGGAGCCGAAGTCTGTTACATTTTGGCCATTGGCAGTGGGGAAATTTTAGCAGAGATGCTGGCCAGATGAAAGCGAAAGCTAAGCAACACGTGCTGCCTTAACAGCTGTTACTTTCACCCACGACTTTCTCTCACTCTGGTTCTCTTTCCCTGTAGCAGTCGCTCTTAAGAAGAAGGATTCTGTGACAGAATTTATTTATTAAACCGAATATATTTTATTAAATCCGCTAACCGTTTTTATGACCCTAATATACACAGGGACATACGCATAGTGACATGTATCTAGGACTCACATGCAGCCAGTCCCTCATAAATTCATGTCAAACAGGGCCAAGGTTGGCCGTTTCCTTTCCTCGAGTTGGCGGAGAAGCCACAGGTGCGACAGCAGCAAATTAAGTTGCACGTATAACTCACAACCCCAGGACTTTGCCTTCAAGGAAATTGCCTCAGCTAGATGTGTGTGTGTATGTCTGGGGGTGTGTGTGTGTGTGTGAGTGTGCTGCCTCGGAAAAGTTGTCTCACACAAAATATAATGTGTACGACCCATGTCATGTATTTTACAATTGTTGCCAACTCCGTTTGTCATTACAGCAAATGACTTTGGCAGCAGCCAAGAAAACCGAAAATAAAAACAAGCCAAACAAGGAGCAAAAAATGTAAAACTCGCATAAATTACAGAAGCAAGCAGCTGCCACAAAATCCAAAATACTACAAATCAAAAAAAAAGTAGAAATCCTTGACCATTGTCTTAATCCTCTTAAATTAGGGCACTCAAGACGAGGAAAATGTCAACGACTTGGTCAGGACAGTTCAGCGTTCGAGCATAACTCGCGATAATTCAGTTATTACGACCCGAATGTCGAATTGGCCAACGAGAGAGTCAATGAACGTGTTAACCATATATGACCCAAAACTCGAACACAATATCGGAGTCAATGCCTGCCTCGACGGGGAGATAACTTTTCTGGAACATAGACGGCCGACACAAAAATATACGATAATTGCACGCACACAGGCTGAATGAGGAATGAAACGACACGACAACTTAATTTGACTTGACAAGTGGCAAAGGCCGTGTCAGGATCAGGTTAATCAGCAGGAGGTTAATGCCTTTGCCAAAACACCAAACCCACAATAGACCAGACAATTGAACTCGCTCGTAGGTAGAAAACTAATTTAAATTTTAGCGAAAACTCAACTGATTAATGAATTGTAATTCCTAAGACTCTAAGGCTGTCACTCACTCTGCTGTCTTGGCTTTAAAGCATGTATGTATGTATGTTCATAAATTAATTCTCAATAATTCATAATTGTTGTCAAAATCAATTTACCGTATTGATTAAAGAGTAAACTTTCCTCTTACTTTATTAATCCATTTTCACATTTACTTCCAATTAAAATTTCTAGCCATCTTGCAGCAAACCAAGGCTTTGAATATTTGTACCTTATGTACTCCTCGAAGGTTCAATTTAGGAAAGTGCTTGTTTACTTTTATGTAGATGTCCTTTCCGAATCATTGGCACTGAAAGACTACCCAAATATCCAGCTTACAGCTGAAATATTTTCACATTTTCAAAATGCACATTCTAGCTGGATAAACTTTTTATTTCCCAGAAAACTGAATGCATTTTGTACGAAATATTTTTCTTTCAAAAGCCCAAATGTATGCAACTGGTTGGATATGTTATTACGACCAGAAAGATTTTTCATGCACGAGTTCCGGCTTGGAATGGTTTCTTAACAATATTTTCTTCTGGCCTACATGATAAAAAAGTATTGCATTAAATTGAATTTCTACGGGGAAGTTAAACTTCAAATGCAATTTCAAAGCTTGGAAATGGGTTTTCAAAGGCACTGAAGTGTATCAGGACACGTCCAGGTAATGACATAATGAGTGTGCCACCCTTTCTGCTTGCTTTCGTTTCCAATCGACCAAATCCCTCACTCGCCTCGAATCGAGTGCACTCGTCTCGAAAGCCAAATGCAATTGCCTGGCTAAATCAAAGGCAGCGACTTTCCGAGGTGTTGAGACACTAATGGCATCGAAAGGAATGCCAGAATCCAGGGCACCATCCTCACAATTTTGCCAAAAATTGAAGGGCAGGTGGCACGTTCGGGGCTGACAACCCGTTGACAGTGCAGAAAATGAGCATACGTCGTGTGTGCCAAGGTAGGAGTCTTTTCCGGTAACATTAATCAGAGCCCTTGAGTCCCTCTGACACGAAGCTAACACTATGCTAAAAGGATTTGTTTCGGGGATTGGCGAATGGCGAGATTGTCGAGCTGACAAGCGGTAGTTGACATTCAGTTGGGGCAATTCGCGTTAGCTTTTTATCGAATCAAGTCCTGATTTGATTAGGTTTCCACCATCCAACGCCCAACACCCAAAAAACGGGATGATAAATGATTGACCAGACGGACAGTCGACCAGCTAGTGATGTCTTCGGCAATGTCCATCTGACAGCTTAATGCCCGTCGTCTGGCAAACGATTTGGAAAAATTGATTGTGTCCACGCTCACAATCAATTGCCGGAGGAAATTCGCCAGTCGAATGGCACAGCAATAAACAATTCAGCAGCTAAAATCGAAATTGAAAGTGTGATTTGGCTGGGTTTGGTAGAACTGGTAAGATAAAAAACAGCAAACTGCTGGCCACAAATAATTTAAGCTGTGAAAACAGGCAGCAAGCCACATAAGTGGATCTCTTCTTTCCAATCGAATGCCCTTGCATTCTATTTTTTTCGCTTCTGTCAGGTAATATTTTCTCACTTAATTTATCTCGAATGGGGAACAAACAAGCAAACGGCCAATGAAATTACAAAGTGCCTTGTCACCGACTCTTAACAGAGATCCCATGGCTGACCAGCCAACAGCGAAGCGACCAGACTCTAGAGACTCTGACACTTTTCAGCTCAAGTAATTAGCAATTTGTATGGCTTTGGGTTTGGGCCATTTATTACGCAAAGCGCTTACAAAATTCGGCCCCCTCGGGGCCATAAAAGTTCAACACCGTTGGAGCACCTCAGCGTTGCCCGCAAAAGTGTGCTGCGAAAAATTTCCTTGAGGCCGCTAACCGGCAACATGAAAGCATAATGAGTGTTACCTAAGCATGATTTATATGTCTACGCAGCTCATAAATCTCTGGACCAGTGAGAAAGACCAGGAAAAAAAAAAGTCACTTGTGGTGACGAAAGTCAAATTCTCTAACGTGGTTATTGAAAGAAATCAAAGATACTAGCTAAGTTTATAAATAATTGAAGTTCTATCTAGTATTAAGCTATGATTTAAATAATTTAGCATTCATTTTAATAGTTTATTTTTATTATTAACTGAAACCCAAAACAATGAATTTTTAGATATACCCCAAAGAAAAAGAGACTCTCACATAATTACGTGCACCAATCTTTACTGAGTTTCAGGTGGGCGAGGTGCAAGGTGTAAGGTGTAAAGGCTCGATTCCGACACTTTGACCTTTCGGCAACAATGTACCCTCGTTAGTCAGTGTTTAGCAATTTGTTATCAATCAATAATAAATGTAAATAACATAATAATAAGAACAACAAGGCGCTGGCCTGATGCGTGGGCCGCAACGTCCACTGTTGATGAGCCATCGGAGCACAGCATCGGCTCAAATTGCCTGTAGTAGGGAAAGTAAAAGGAATTTGGCCTAAATGAATTATGGCCAAACGAAGAAGGCAACAAAAAAATGAATGACGAGAAGTGCAAAAAAGTGGAATGTAGCACGCGTCGATTCGATATTGTATTTTTTCCGCCCCATCATGGCAGATGTTTTTGAAATAGACAACGCCGCCAATTGAGCGAAAATCAATGGATGGCCAGCTTGTCAGTCAGTCTGCCGACCAACAGATACAGATACGGATTCCTTCTCACAAATACAACCACTCCAACACACTGACTACACCCACAAACTGATTGGATATCAGCCAAAAATGGAATGATGAGAAGTGGAGGTCTTTGTCTTACTCTTCACTTGGTTATTTGTTTTTTTTGACTGCAACTGCTTCTGTATCCATTTCAGTTTCAGTTCAACCCGCTGGCCATTCAGACCGGGATTCATTTGAAGCTTCGGATGCTTCACATCCCGAGCTTCAAATCCAGGAAAAACTCAAAACCAGAAACAGATACACATGCTGAGTAATGTGAGGGAGGCAATGGGGATTTCGAGTTGGGGTGCACCTGTTTGGTAAGTCCCTATCCCATCCACCAATTGCCGTGAGCAAGTTCATCTTATTCTAACTAATTATTCCATTTGTTTTGCAGCTGAAACTTTTTGTTGTTTCTTTGTTCGACTGCCTGGAGGAGTCTGTGGCGTGACTGCACTGCCAAAAAGTGTTAAAACAAAAAGTTTGGTGCCTGTCTGCCCAACTCCCAGCAGTTGCCGCTGATACTTTCACATCCCACATCTTTGTAAAGAAAACATATTGCACGGAGCCATGCAGTTCTCGCCGAAAATAAACGAATTCTGTAAGCATCTGCTAAGTAACGCGTGAGAAATGAGAAAATTAGAGAAAGTTTAAGTCGGATTTTAGTTTCAGATTACTATAAGATTATATTTGTATGCTTTGTAACTAATTTTGCTTAAATATTACACATTATCTTAAATGTTACACCAGCATTGCTTTTAATACATAATTTTTAACTAATTTAGAAAAAATTAGAAAGAAACAATTGGCCTGCAAGGTAGTAATTATGTTCGAGCTCTAAACTGTATAAAGCAACCAATTAAATCAATTAAAACGGCCACAAACATGGGAAAAGTTTAGATCAGTTAAGCCAAAATTATACTGGCATTTTAGCCAACACATTGTTTTGGGCTAAGCGCCAAAAAGGTTATACAAACTGCTATTGGCATCTGATTATTACACAAAAAAGTTTTGTCCTAATTAATTAAAAACTGCCAAACAAATTAGAGATAAATTTAAAAATTAAATTAAATGTATATACTTTTTCACAATTGAGTTCTTAAATTTAAATTCTCTCCACTTTAAGGTGAATACCGTTTTTGGTGGACAAGGTGAAGGTCTTATTGGAGAGAATCAAAGGGATTTCTGTTTGCTTCGAGGGACTGAACTTAAAATTACGCAACAAGGCAACTAAGCCGATTTTAGACTGAATCTTGCCAAAACGCAGTCCGATGCAATTACGAGGACCATCTCCGAAGGGCAAGTAGGCCATTGGATGACAACTGCTGACCTCATCTCTATTAAAGCGACTCGGATCAAATTTCTCCGGCTGTGGGTATATTTCCGGGTCGTGGTGGATGTTGTGAACGGGTATGAGGATGTTGTTTCCTTTCTCAATAACAAATTCTGTGTTGGGAACCTGGTAGTTGCGATTTATTTCCCTCACAAGATGAGGGAGAATGGGATGTTTACGAAGGGTTTCTGGGGGATAGAAAAAGTTAGATACGCTCTTTATAGATTTTTCATTTTTTTGTTTACCTGCAATGACTTGTTCCAGGTAAGTCATTTCGCCCAAGGCATCGTAAGTAATCTCACCACCCTCCACTTTTCCGAGCACACTGTTGATCTCTTCTCTTACTCTATCCTGAATGTCCTGCTGCAAAGCCAATTCATAAAGGCAGAACGACATTGTACTCGAAGAGGTCTCGAATCCGGCTATAAAGAACACAAAAGCCTGGGCAGCCATCTGTTCGAGGGTCAAGCCATGAGACAGCTCTATTCCCTTGCCTTTTTTGGCAGCCTCTTGATCCTCAGCTCGAAGCTCTATCAACTGATCTACGAAGTCGTTTCTTTTAACATTGTTCTTGAGCCGATAATCGACCGTATTCTTAACAGTTGCAATAAAGAACTCAGTCACTTCATCGGGCAACACTTTCATGCGCAGCTTCCTAGCCAGTTTGGCGTTAGTGAAAATAAAAGCCTGAATCAACTGATGATGGCGAGGCTTCTCGAAGATCATTCTTCCCTTGTTTCTGAACTCAGAATTCGGATCCTTAAGGCTGAAGCACTCTAGACCAAAGGCACAGGACCCAATGACATCGGTAGTGTACCGTGCACAAATATCCTTAATTTCTACTTCGCCATCTTCTAAGGAAGCGGTTTTCAGCTCCTTTTCCACGGCATCTACTAGGTGATGGGACACTGCCACAATTATTTCAGACATGTGCTTTATTTTTCCGGATGTGAAAACCGGCGACAACATCTTCCGCATCGACTTCCACTCGTCACCTTCCAGCGCGAAAAGATGGCCCGTCAGGGGATCGTCTTTTGTGTTATTGAAAACTCCACGATCCTGGAAGTAATGGAAGTCCTTTATGAGGACTTGCTTAACCAGATCCAGATCCAAAATCATTGCTGTTTTCTTAAAGAAGACATGCATTCCGGCGAAGGGAACCTTTCCCTTGAATTGGTCGTAGATCCTCTGGTTGACGTCTCTGAAGTGGTATTTCGATCCGATGCCTTTCATGTTGCCAACTAATGGTAGCGGGCTCTCCCGGGGGACGCCCCGCCGGGACCAATAAGTGTATATATTAAGGTAGAAACTGATGGCCAAGGCCAAGACCACGGCCAGTAGGAGCAGTGCGAACAGCATGACGAGCGTTCGCTAAACACTTTCTCGTCAAAGTAGCAAGAAAAACTGATAATTTCGCTGACAAGAACATTGGTTTATATTCTTCACCGGAGCTTTTTCCGAAATCTTATCAAACATTAAGGTAGTCTTAACAGTGACTAATTGACGTAAAATAATGGATTGCATGAAATTAAAAAGTGCGCAATCTAATCTTTAATTTAAAATAGCACGCCAGTGGAACAGGTTTTATAGATACTAGCTATTTTCAGGAAAATACGTAGGAATGCCTGATGAAATTTTTGCACCGACTCCGGGAAACGATTTGAAATATTTGAGCAACTTGACGCGATCAGGTCGGTTACACGACTGGCAAAAATTTGTCGCCGGGCATGACTTTTAAAATTCAGCTTGAAGCTTTTTTGTTAGAAGTTCTAACTGGGAACCCGCCTCTCCGGTTCGCTCAAATGTTCTCAACCCCAAATCAGATGAAAAAAAAGTTGAATAAATATGTATATGTTATAATAATCGGTTCCATTGTTTGATCTTGACCATATACAATATTCGATCGGAGAGAGAATGACTCGACACTTAAACGAAAGTAAACGAGTCGTTAGTCATAATGAGGTTCTAGACTTGCCTTTTTATAGGTATTTTCCATGTCTACGCTTTAATTGATTTGTTTTTAAAAAGTCAGATAATTTTGTTTTGATTGTCTTTCACTTTTATTGAAAAAATACAAACAAGTAAACAAAAAATTTAAATGCGCTCCACTTTGAGATGCATACCATTCTTTGTATTCAATGTGAAGTTCTTATTTCCCAATATCAAGGGGATTTCTGTGCGCTTCGAAGGACTAAACCTGAATCGACGCAACAAGGACACCAATCCAATCTTGGACTGTAACTTTCCAAACCGCAGACCAATGCAGTTTCGAGGTCCTTCGCCAAAAGGCAGATAGGCCATCGGATGGCGGGACTTGACTACTTCGGGATCGAAGCGACTGGGATCGAACTCTTCGGGATTGGGATATATTTCCGGGTCGTGGTGGATACAACTAATGGGAATTAAAACTGAGGTTCCGTTGTCAATGACAATGTCTGTGTTGGGGAGTTTGTAGTCCTGATTGGCTTCCCTTGTCACGTGGGGAAGAATAGGATGCTTTCGAAGGGTTTCTATGTGGAATTAATGAATTAGATTTAGTTTTCATGTGGTGTTTAGATCTACTCACCAGCTATGACTTGTTCCAGGTATGTCATTTCGGCTATGGCATCGTAACTGATCTTATCACTCTTTCCGAGCACAGTCTCAATCTCCTCCCTCACTCGATCCTGAATGTTCGGCTGCAGAGCCAATTCGTATAAACAGAAGGCCATGGTGCTCGAAGAGGTCTCGAACCCGGCTACAAAGAACACAAAAGCCTGGGCAGCTATTTGCTCGATGGTCAAGCCATGGGACAAGTCGATGCCCTTAGCCTTTTTAGCGCGTCTTGATCCTCGGCGCGAAGTTGAATTAACTGATCCATGAAGTCGTTTCTCTTGATGTTATTCTTAAGGCGATACTCCACGGTATTCTTTACAGCAGACATGAAGAATTCTGTGATATCATCGCGAACAATTTTAAGCCTTAATTTCTGAGCTATCGACCTGTTGTTAAGAATGAAAAAATGCACCGGCAAAGAGTTTCGGGGCTTCTGGAAAATCTCTCGTCCCATGGTTCGGAATTCTGCCTTTTCGTCGGCAAGACTGTTACACTCCAGGCCAAAGGCACAAGTGCCAATTACATCGGTGGTGTACCGAGCACAGAGGTCCTTAATCTCCACATCGCCAGCCTCCACGGAAGCTGTAGCCACCTCCTTGTCCATGGCATCAGCCAGACGATGTCCTACCTCTATGACCACTTCAGACATATGCTTAATCTTTCCGGAGCTGAAGACGGGTGTCAGTTTCTGCCTCATGGCCTTCCACTCCTCCCCCTCCAGGGTCAGGAGGTGACCCGTCAGCGGGTCATTCCGGGGATTGGAGAAGAGGCCGCGATCGTGAAAGTAATTGAAGTCCTTGATCAGCACCTGCCTAACGAGGTCCAGGTCGATAACCATGGCAGTTCGAGTCATAAATGTGAACAATCCGGCTATCGGGCCTTGGCCCTTGAACTTATTGTAGATTCTTTGGTTGATGTCCCTGAAGTGGTACTTTATCCCGATCCCCTTAAGGTTTCCAATGAACGGGAGTGGCTTCTCGTGGGGAACACCCTTCCGTGCCCAATAGGTGTAGGTGTTGAAGTAAAAACTGTAAGCCAAGGCCACGGCCAGGCCCACTAGTAGAAGCGCGAAAATCATGGCAGGTTGAAAGTGTACTTGTAAGACTGTTGAAAAAGTCTAACAGTTTAGCTGGGAAACTTCATCTATTTATACGTATTTCTATTTTTGCCGCTTTCTCATGACATCGCAAACATTTTGAAGTCAAACACGTTATCAGCCATAAGCAGTTGAGACATCGTCACCTTTGATAATGAAAAAATCCACCAAGTGCAGCACTGCAAATAAATTTTTTATAAAAATTGGTAAATATGAGAGTCAAATTTAAAAATTTTATTTAAAAAACAATTTTTGTTAAGAATAAATTGCTTCATCCGTAGAACCAACTAATATAATAAATATTCTAAATCTAAGCTCTAGCATTTTTTTCTCTGTATAAATATACTTGATAGTGCAAAATATACGAGTACTGTCGTTTTAATTGCCGAAAAGCATGACTATAAAAATAACTTGTTCAAGCTGAATTGTTCGCACTTCATCCGTAGGCCCAACTTGACTATTTAGCTCGGGCCTTTGTTTTGGTTTTCGTTTGTCACGCTGCGAGTTTTATGGCCCAGGCTGTCTTAGCTGCGACATTTCGCTTTTTATGTCTATTGGAAAATGGCGCATTAGCGGCATAAAACGGGTCGTAAGAATTTGGCCCAAATCCTTTAAGCGCAAACAACTCACACACACATACACACGCCCGCAGCCACAACTCCAAAATGCTTTTAGCCGCGACTCGGCTTTATTATTTACTGAAGGCCCTGAAAAGTGTGGAGTGTCCTTGGGTGTTTGTGGGCGTTGGCTGTCCATCAGGAATACCGTTTAATGGGCCTTTAATCGCTTTCGCATAAATTTTCCCTCGGCATGGCAAGTTTGTAATAAACCTGGGAATTTCGCGCCATGCCGACTCCCCCTTTATTTTATGGTAGTTTCATTTGATTTGATTTCTACACTTGCTGGATTTAATTAAAATCGGTATACAAAGGCCAAAAGACGTCAGGCAAATCATCAGCACTCTGTCAATAGACTTCTTCTATGTATTTCCTCTTGACATCGAAGCTCACGTTTCAATTAAAAAAGGCAAACATTCTGGGGAGTCGATTAAAAATGTGGACTCCTGCCTTAAAGGGAGCAGAGATCAAACAGGACAGACTTCTCTAGGTCATAAAATAAAGAGACCTTAAAGTTATCGTTTCAATGAGTTTAAGAAACTTGCATCATTTTTTTTACGAGTAAAAATTAATACGTTTGCTTTTTTTTCAGCATTACCAAGCACATTCTCGACAAGTATCCAATGATATATGAGCTTATCTCATTATCTAACCGGTTTTTTGTTGACTGCCAGACAATGTTTTGACTCAAAACATGGGGGTAGTCCCCAAAAAATTTCCCAAGTGTTCAAAGATAGCTCACCAAATATTTCCGTTGATATTTTGCGTTTTAGAAAATGAATGATTTGTTTGAAAGTACATAATTATTCCGCAGCTAACAAACATTTTATTTATTTATAGAAAAAAATCCAAAAATCCTAAAAAGAGTATTTATTAGGTTGCCAATCCGGTTGTATATTTTTACCAATTCTATAAATTCTCTTATCGAGCCCCAACTTTATTTTTTCATCATTAATTACCACATTTGCATCATTTTTTGGATTAATTGTCGATTACCTAGCCAAACCATTGCGTTCAAACTTTCTTTCCCTCTTAAGCATTACAAAGCAGTTTCCGAACCAGAATAATACGTATTCTGACGTCGACTATAGCGCTTTATCAATCAAGTTTTATGATCATCGAGAATAGAAAACATTTCTAGCAGAATATAGAGAAAAAGCTTTGAAAGCTCCGAGTTTGTTTATTAATCCATGCCCTCATCGAGCAAAATTTAGTTTTCAATTCAACGTTTCTGAGCAAATGTCGGCTATTGCCTTTTAGTTAAGAGTGTTATATATTTAGCAAAATAACATTTATTTTTGCGCGTTTTATGATTTTATGACATCGATTTTATAAACCAAAGATTAGATTGGCAATCAAGTGAAAAAACAATCAATTGCCATGCTGTTCGCTCTTCTCGTTGTGGGCGTGGTCTTGGCCTTGGCCTACAACTTCTATTACAACAAGTACACCTATTGGACCCGAAAAGGGGTACCCAATGAGCCTCCTCTACCCCTGATTGGTAACATGAAGGGCCTGGCGAAAAAGTATCACCTCCGAGACATCATTCAAAGATTCTACGAACAGTTCAAGGGAAAATCTCCCATAGCTGGGTTGTTTATGTTCTTCAAGCCGACTGCCATGATCATGGACTTGGATCTTATCAAGCAAGTCCTGATTAAGGATTTCCATCACTTTCAAGACCGCGGCTTATTCAATAATCCCGAGGATGACCCGCTGACGGGTCACCTATTGAACCTGCAGGGTGAAGAGTGGAAGGCCATGAGGCAAAAACTGACACCCGTGTTCACATCTGGAAAAATAAAGCAGATGTCCGAGGTGGTCGTCGAGGTGGCTCATCACCTGGTGGACACTATGGACAAGGAGGTGACCCATGCTGCCGTGGACGATGGTGACATTGAGATCAAGGAAATCTGTGCTCGGTACACCACCGATGTGATTGGCACCTGTGCCTTCGGTCTGGAGTGCTACAGTCTTAAGGACCCCCAAGCCGAGTTCAGGAAAAAAGGACGTATGATCCTAGAGACTCCTCGCCACTCGATGCTTGTGCAATTATTCATCTTAACCAACGGCAAGTTGGCCAAGCAATTGCGGATGAAAGTATTACCCGATGAGCTGACTGAGTTTTTCCTTTCTGCCGTAAAAAGTACAGTAGAATATCGTCTTAAGAATAACATCAAGAGAAACGACTTCATGGATCAATTAATTCAACTTCGAGCCGAGGATCAAGAGGCTGCTAAAAAGGGAAAGGGAATTGACTTGTCCCATGGCTTGACCATCGAGCAAATGGCTGCCCAGGCTTTTGTGTTCTTTGTAGCTGGATTCGAAACCTCGTCGAGCACCATGGGCTTCTGTTTATACGAATTGGCCTTGCAGCCGGACATTCAGGATCGAGTGAGGGAGGAGATCCAAAGTGTGCTTAATGGTGGCGAGATTACCTACGATGCTCTGGCTCAGATGACCTACCTGGAACAAGTTATAGCTGGTAATTCAATTAAATTACTTTTCCTGCAATTCAATTCTTAATGCTATTTTTTCTTCTAGAAACTCTACGGAAACATCCCATTATATCGTCGCTTTTGCGTGAAACAAATCTGGACTATAAAGTGCCAAATACTAACGTTATTATCGAAAGGGGTTCTACGGTTTTGATACCCATTCACAATATCCATCACGATCCAGAGCTGTATCCGAATCCAGAATTATTCGACCCCAGTCGCTTCGACCCTGAGGAAGTTAAGTCCCGTCATCCGTTTTCGTATTTGCCATTCGGGGATGGACCAAGGAATTGCATTGGCTTGCGATTTGGAAAAATGCAGGCCAAGATCGGTTTGGTCTCCCTGCTGCAACGTTTTAAGTTTGGAGTTTCCAAGAGGACCGAAATACCCTTGATCTTGGATACCCGAAGTCCGTTTTTGTCTGCAAAGAATGGCATTCATTTAAAGCTGGAGAGGATCTAGTCAGAAAAGGATAACTATTTTAATTTAGCTTTATGTATTAAGTACCAAAGAAAGAGTTTTTGTTTTAAATGTGGAATTCCTAACATGACCAAATAAATTGTTTACCTGAAATAATTTTCAAGTTGAATTGTTTCTATATACTTTTATTATTTAAAAAGGAATTAAGATAGATACATTTTTCATTTCATACATTTTTCAAGTCATTAGCAAATGAATTCTAGTCTAGTAGACTTGTGAATGATACTTTGTTTACTTTCATTAATTTAATTATCATTTGTTGCCGGTAGTTGAGAAAGTTTTGGTAGTTTCTAATACATATTTGTGTAATCTATTTCTCAATGTTTAACATTAATTCTGTTACTTGTTTCATATAGAATCTATAAGAAAAATTATCTCTTTTAAAACCTAAAATTTTAAACCAAATATGCGTCTGAGCTTATGTTTATAAATACAAACAAAAAGCTTTAAAATTATCAATTTTATAAGTCTTTCAGTCTATTATTTTTATTTATTTATTTTTGTTGATTGCAAACCGGCAGTATAAGAGAAAATAAACGCTTTTGTGAAAGCTTTTTCCCCAAACAAATAAGTGGTCTCTTTTTTTAATTCAGTTGCTTTTTTATATTCGATCTGGGAGAAACATGCTGGTGTTCTTATTTCTGGTGTTTGCCACTGGATTTTTGGTTTACCTCAAGCTCCGATGGCACTATTCCTACTGGTCCAGAAGGGGCGTGGCCGGCGAGAAACCAGAGTATTTCCTTGGGAACATGAAAGGCTTCGGGAAGAATCTGCACTGGACAGACATTAATCTCAGGATCTACAAGAAATTTCAGAACACAGAACGCTACTGCGGATTCTTTACTTTCGTAACCAAGGCGCTTTTTGTAATGGATCTGGAGTTAATAAGAAGGATAATGGTCAGTGATTTTGGGAGCTTTGCAGATCGTGGTCTTTTCCACAACGTTCGAGATGATCCCTTGACGGGGAACCTTCTATTTCTGGATGGACCCGAATGGCGTTGGCTGCGACAGAATCTTACGCAGGTTTTCACCTCCGGAAAACTCCGATATATGTTCTCCAACATGCTGAAGGTGGGCGAGGAGCTGGCCGAGTCCTGCCAGAAACAAGAGGGAGAAATTGAGGCCAAGGACTTGTGTGCCCGCTTCACCACGGATGTGATTGGAAGCTGCGCCTTCGGCCTGGAGTGCAATAGTCTCAGGGATCCGGAGTCCAAGTTCCGACAAATGGGCAAATCGGTCACCACCAACCCACACCACTCCATTATTGTTCAGGCTTTCATGTTTGGCCAACCGAAACTGGCCAGAAAGTTCAGACTGCGCCTGTTTCGACCAGAGGTGAGTGAGTTCTTCCTGGACACGGTCCGCCAAACTCTGGACTACAGGCGGAGGGAGAACATAAAGCGAAACGATCTCATCCAACTGCTCATGGAGCTGGGCGAGGGAGAAGGAGCCGAAGGTAAGAAGGAAGAGGCCCTGTCCTTCGAGCAAATTGCAGCCCAGGCAATGGTGTTCTTCCTGGCCGGTTTCGACACCTCTTCCACCACCATGTCCTTCTGCCTGTACGAACTGGCTCTGAATCCTGAAATCCAGGGAAAGCTGCGCGAGGAGATTGTGGAAGTCTTTGAGCGCTACAACCAGGAGCTCACCTACGAGTCCTTTAAAGAGATGCCTTATCTGGACAAAGTAATCTCGGAAACATTGAGAAAGTACCCCATTCTCTCCCATCTTCTGCGTCGCTCGACGAAGGACTACGCAGTGCCCGATACTGATCTAGTCTTAGAAGCGGAAACTAAGATAATAATCCCAGTGCACAGTATTCACCACGATCCAAAGATATATCCGCAACCGGAAGTGTTTGATCCCAGTCGCTTTGATCCGGAGGAGGTCAGGAAGAGACATCCTTTTTCATATTTACCCTTTGGAGAGGGACCCCGGAATTGTATTGGCGAGCGTTTTGGCAAAATGCAGGTGAAAGTGGGAATCGCTTATCTGATCAGGGACTTCAAGTTCAACCGATTAGATAAAACTCAAGTTCCATTAAAGTTCTCGAACCGAACATTCCTGATTACGACTCAGAAGGGAATTCATCTGCAAATGGAGAGACTATAACCTGTAGACTATAACCTGTAATATACTGTATTCCTGAATTAAAGAAAGCTTTTCAATTGCATTTAATAAAGAATGTTATTCAAACCTTACTAAAAAATACTCTTATCAATGGCAGTTATCTCAGAATTGGATTTTAAGCACCTTAATATTTTTGATTAAAGTTTGTTTACCTTTTTTTAATTACTCACAAAAATGGTTAAGTACATTATAATTGTACCTTGGTTCAGAGAATATACTTTGTGTATGTCCATATGTGTATCATTTGAATATATTTGAATCATTTAAGCACTAATTTAGGTGCATTGCCGGCAGTATAAGAGTATAAAGATAAGTAAACAATGGGGGGCTTTTTCAGCGAGCTTTTTTCGCCAAACAAAGTAAGCTACATGTTTACACTCAATTGCATTCTCACGTTTATCAGGAAAAAAGGAATTCATTAGCTTAGAGAAGTTTTAATAATCTCCATCTCACCTTCAAGAGCTTTATATTGAAATTGTCGTTATCTTTTTATCTTTAGCTTTGGCGCCGATTTTCAAACTCAAATTGATAACAGCGACAGCGCCCTCTGTGGGAAAATACCAAACAACACAATCGGCTGATGTCTTCCAACACTTAAATCGTAGTTTATTTAATTTGTTTGAGGGGAAGCCCCTAAAGGTTTAAATATTTTTGTTTTAAATAATGGTCTTTTAAGGAATTATACTTTATTTATGGAACCCAATTTCAATGAACCTCTATGAGGTTTTCAATAAATTAAGTTATTGTCATTAAAACACACGAAAATAATTAACTTTTTCGTACAAACTAATTTTATTAATAATACATACAATTCAGCTTATAGGTAGAAAAAATGCCTGCACGCAAGCTGTCATTAAGATCCATGCAGCCGGCATTCGGGGGAGTTAAGTTAATAAGTTAATTGGGTTTGCTTGATTCAATGATGACAATGGTTTATCCAATCTCAATGATGATCACAAAACAATGCCGCTCGAGTACATCTGCTTGGGATTTTTTTCGGGGTTCGTGGCTGCTATTGTACATATGTATATTATATACGTAATTCTTAAAGGTCTATGGATCTACAAATATTAGCGTACTACTAGCACGACTCCTTGTTGCAGTCGACAAAGTTGCTGAACTCGGTGGCATTGGGTGGGCCCTCACTGTACAGGTAGGTCACGGGCCACAGACGGGCGGCGGCAAAGTCGCTGAGGCTCTGGAGTCCTCCGGGCCTCGGAGGATGTTGGCTGTACTCATTACTGGCCGCCGTTGCTGGCTGTGGATGCTTCTGCTTCTCCTTGCCACTGGGCTGAGCCAAATGGGAGTGAGTGTGGCTGTGCCCAGGTCCGGGCTGTGTGCTGTTCTTTCCGGGGAAGTAACGATCACTGCACTTGCGCCACTGATCTGGCTCATCGCCAACAAAGCACCTGGTTACGTAGATTAAGATGTATGTAGTAAGATTTTAAAGATGTCCTTATTTACTTACCACGGATAATCAAAGCCCCGACTGTAGCCGCAGGGATGATCCGCCTTGCAGCAGTAATCCCAGGATCCGACCTCGGCTCCATCCGTCTCGCAAGAGTAGAAGCCCGTGACCAGATTCTTCTCACAGGGGCTGCTTCGGCGGCAGGGCTTGCCGGAAACGGTGTAGTGGCGCCAGGCCACGTCGCCTTTAGCGGACAAGAAGCGGATTTAGTGGGGTCATGGAAGATTTATTTTGTTTTTGGGTAACGAGGGGTAATCGGTGGCATGCAAACTGGTTCTAGCTGGTTAGTAATTTGGAGGATTCGTCATATTTTTTTTTCCTGGGATGAGGGGCAACTGTACATGCTAGTAGTAAACGTTATTTACACACAAAACATTCTCCGCTACAAACTAAATATTTAGATAAAACACTAATAATACACAATTAATACTAAAACCGCAGCAGTTATCCGGTTATTTACACTTGGATCGAGGTGCAACAGGTTAGTAGGTTGAGTTTACCCGGTTCCCGGAAGATATCCATGCGCCGGTCATTATTGACCCGCGATCCCCCAATGGTGTTGACCTTGTCCCGGCAGGTCCAGTCGAAAGGATTCCAGGCAAACAGCCAGAAGTCACGGTCCTTGGTGTGTGTATAGTGGACATCCAGTTTAAGTTCTGTCTGATCCAGATCTGAGAGCTCGCAATTAAAGGAACTGGCACGGGAGCTGGAAAAAGTTCATTTGTTTATAATTATTTTAAAACACAATGTTTTCTTGTATCTTACCCATAACTGAAGGCAAAACACTTGAAGGGAGTTGTTTCCCGGAAACGAACACACTCCTTCTTGCAGGCCATTTCCGAGGGCACAGATATCACTTTTTTGATGGCCGGAGGAAGTAATCTAGCGGGTGATCCATAACCCAAATAGCAAAGTTTCTTGTGCTTTTCATCCACTATGGGCTGGATTTCACAGCCATGGCCATAGCTGGCTCTTTCAAATATATCAAAAGCGGCATCCAGAATAAGATGACGCTCCTTGTCCATATCCCGCACTGGCCAATCGCTCAGCTGGCAATTGTCGATAACTCCAGCATGTCTCTGTTGTCCATAACGGAAGGCAAAGGCCCGACAGGTGAACTTCGTAGACCGGATACACTCCATCTCGCATTCGCCCACGGATCGCACGGTCAGGGAGTCGCGCACAATGGACTTGAAGAACCGTGTGGCATCGATAGCACGGAAAAAGCATTCTGATGAGATTCAATGCAGAGAGAGGATAATATGTTAAAAACTCAAAAAAACGGTGTTATGTATACTACTAAAAATCTATTAAGATATTCCGCTTAGGAATCGGATGCATATTGGCAAAGATATAGCCTTCGCAGGGGGCCATATTGTCCTTTCCATGCACTTTCTCTATTTTTAAAGGGGACCCCAAGAAAAGTTGATGAAAAATCTAAAAAATATTTTCTTTTCAGATTTTGATGCAGATTCATGGAGAATCGATCTACAAATGTTTTAAAGTATTCCCCTTAAGAATCGGATTAATATTGACAAAGATATAGCCTTCGCAGGGGGCCATATTGTCCTTCCATGCACTTTCTCTATTTTTGAAGGGGACCCCCCAGAAAAGTTGATGAAAAATCTAAAAAATATTTTCTTTCCAGATTTTGATGCAGATTCATGGAGAATCGATCTACAAATGTTTTAAAGTATTCCGCTTAAGAATCGGATTAATATTGACAAAGATATAGCCTTCGCAGGGGGCCATATTGTCCTTTCCATGCACTTTCTCTATTTTTGAAGGGGACCCCCCAGAAAAGTTGATGAAAAATCTAAAAAATATTTTCTTTCCAGATTTTGATGCAGATTGATGGAGAATCGATCTACAAATGTTTTTAAGTATTCCGCTTAAGAATCGGATTAATATTGACAAAGATATAGCCTTCGCAGGGGGCCATATTGTCCTTTCCATGCACTTTCTCTATTTTTGAAGGGGACCCCCCAGAAAAGTTGATGAAAAATCTAAAAAATATTTTCTTTCCGGATTTTGATGCAGATTGATGAAAAATCGATCTACAAATGTTTTAAAGTATACCGCTTAAGAATCGGATGGATATTGGCAAAGATATAGCCTTCGCAGGGGGCCATATTGTCCATTCCATGCACTTCCTCTATTTTTGAAGGGGACCCCCCAGAAAAGTTGATGAAAAATCTAAAAAATATTTTCTTTCCAGATTTTGATGCAGATTGATGAAAAATCGATCTACAAATGTTTTAAAGTATACCGCTTAAGAATCGGATGGATATTGACAAAGATATAGCCTTCGCAGGGGGCCATATTGTCCTTTCCATGCACTTTCTCTATTTTTGAAGGGGGCCCCCCAGAAAAGTTGATGAAAAATCTAAAAAATATTTTCTTTCCAGATTTTGATGCAGATTGATGGAGAATCGATCTACAAATGTTTTAAGATATTCCGCTAAAGAATCTGATGGATATTGGCAAAGATATAGCCTTTGCAGGGGGCGAAATAGTCCTTATCATGGATTTTCGACTCTTTTGTTGGCCATCCCCTATAAAACGACTTTTAAGCAGGTCCTTTGAAGCAATCTTAAATATATAAATTCATGAAATATACTAACGCGCATTTCTAGGATCCGAGAGGGCGGTGGTAGGTCCCGTATCATGGCGACGTGGTGGCTGCCGGCACACATCCATGTCGTCCGCCATGGAGTAGATGTCGTAGTCGCGATCGGGCTCTATGTCCACGTAGTAGTCCAGCATATTAATGGGCCTATCGCACAGCATGCAGTTGTCCCGTCCCGCCTGGTTGTACCGGTAACTAAACGTTTGGCAAATAAAGCTGGGACGCTGATCCGAGCAGAGTCTTTCGCATTCCGTCAAAGTGGGCACATTGTAGGCGTGTTTTACGGCGGTTTTGTGCAAACGGAAGCCCTCACTGGTCTTGGCCGAGCATTCTAGAAGGGTTTTCAAATGAGTACTCCTAAAAGGTTCTAAATTTGTATTTTCTTACCATCCGGCCCTGGTCTCCTAGTCCACTGCTGGCGATAGTCATTGCGGCGTCTGGGATAATCATCTTCATAGCCAGATCCCGGATAACTAAGCACTGAGTTAGAATCGCGATGGGGTCCTCCAAGCTGGAAGTAATTAAAGTCCTGCTGGTCCTTGCGACGTTGCGACTCACTTAGTCCCCAATAGGAGGAGGACGACGAGGAGGAGTGCTTGCTGCTGCCGCCGTAACTTCCGCCGTAATGTCCCCAATTATCCTCTCCACCGATCAGGTATGGAACAAACTTATTGGGCTTCTTATAGGGACCAGGTGCTCCTGGCGAACCTGCTCCGTCGCGGTCCAGATAATTGTGAGACGGTCGACTCGGTGGGCGGTAGGGCGAGAAATCCGGACCCGGCCTGTAAGGAGGCCGGTACTTGTCAATGCGATCGGTTTCCGGGCGTGGTGGTCTATAAGCGGAGCTATCATAACCGGAGCTACTAGGCAGAGTCTCCCATCGATCAGGTCTTCCGGGTCGATAGTGTGGCGAATCATGGCGATCTACATAGGGATGGTCCCCGCCAAAGCTGCTGGGCGGGGTGTGGCCAAAGTAGCCGGAACTAGAACCCGAACTGCTACCAGAGCCATGCGAGGAGAACTCATACGATGACGAGGAGGAAGAGGAGCTGTGTGAGCCATGGAATTCCGCTGAGAAGGGCGGTCGGTGTTCGTAAGAGCCGCTTGATGGACCCGAGGGACCCCGATAGTGATCCACAGCCGTGCTGATCGGTGGTCGATACTGATCCCGATCACGATCCCTGTCCCTGTCTCCATAACCTCCAGGTCCTCCTCCTCCTCCACTGGGCTTGAAGTACACTGGCTGACTGCTTATTAGTCCTTTGGAGCAATCCTGGCAAGCATTTCGTCGGCAGCTAGACGGGGCATTGCGATCCCTTTCATAGTAGTCATAATCCGGATGCCGCAGTAAGTTGGCATCCCGACGATCCGGGCTGGAGTAGAGGTCCATCTGGGCTAATGGCATCTCCACCAGCTCGCAGTCACCCTGCCCATGACCGGAAGGATCCAGCCGGTAGTTGAAACCTTCGCACATGAAGCGCCTCTCCCGGCCGCACTCGCGCATGCACTCCTCTACACGTTCACAGGAAATGGAGCGACGCACCCAGTGTGGTGCTATTCGCTTTCCGGCCAGGACTCGCCGGAAGCAAGCTAAAAAAAGGAGATCAATGGGTAGTTGCAGTTGCAGATGCAGATGCTGCGTCTTACGCAATTGTGGCCACAAAAAAAAACAGATTGGAAAAAATTCAAGCATTCAACGTTCGAAGTCAGTGAAGCGAGGACAGAACCCAAGATCGGGGCTGGGTTACCTCATGGGTTTTCGTTCACTCAAAGAAAAAAGGAAAGTACTGGTATTGAAAATTTTTAGCTTTCAGTTTCCCAAACTTATATACTCTTGAACGAACATTTCTAATCTAATTTCTAATTCATAATCTGAAAGCAAGAACCTCTTTTTAAAATATTAAAATTCAATTACCAACTTTAAACTTCAACTAGATGAAAATTAAGAACGGAAGAAGCTACTTTTCTAGTAAGACGTTTTAAAAAAAATAATTTGCGTATACCTTTCATTTTCTAATTATTTTTTCAAGTGCATTTATGCCCAAGTCTTGTTTCTGTTTCAGTTATGGGTCGAGCTGTTTTCCGATGTTGTATTTTCGCGGCACATCCGCTGCCGTTTGAGTAAATTATGTTCGAGTCATGTTGGCTGCCGTGTACTTCATCAGAGATTATCTCCGGGAAAATTGCCAGCCGAGACGTTGGTGTTTTTCACGCAGAACGCCGACGCCACCGTCAATGGCATATACCAACAACGATGAAAATTATGCAAATTACTTTAATACGCACTCCGCTTTTTTGGCTTAAAGTGCGGCCAAGAACTGAGCCCCCAAGTGGAATGACCTATAAGCCGAAGACCTATACCAATTAGCCCCTTACCTTTGGCATCCTCCACAATGATGATGGTGCTACTGAGATCGCTGTGCCGCGTAGGACTAACAAATTTTGATTCGTTGTCGGAAACGCGACAAAGTAGAAGCGACAAGAACAGACAGATAATCCGCATTGTTTTTTTTTTGGTGGGGGTGAGGAGTTTATTGTTCTAAAGCGATTTGGCGCGATTACGTAATTGCTAAATTTGACGTTCTGGGCTAATTAATTTCTGTGCAATGTCAACAATGAAACAACAACAATGCTCTTGAAACAATGGGCCAACATTGCCGCACAGCTAGCACACAGGACACGGATACCCGAACACGAAATTTCCGGACGGACGATTTTTGACGCGCAGCGCTGGCGATTCTAATCGCGAATGAACAGCGGCTATGGTCAAGCTTGCGGTTTTATACGGCATTAGAAAAATCGGGCTCGTTTTCGAGCTTTTACGCTTACGCTTAGAAAAGCGACGAGCTTTTCGCTCGGGCCCCAACTCGGAAATCTCGAACATCTCCCGATCTACTGGGTCCACCAACGCTCTCGGTTCATCCGAAGCCTTGGGTCTGCGGTTTAATGGGTGTTTGCTGTATATGCTTTGCATTTTTTCATTTTTTTTCGGTAGAAGATACCTATCTTGGCCGATGATTCAGATGAAAATACGAGGGTACAGATCGCTGGGAGATGCGATGATGCTGATGGGAGCAGCCAAGCGTTTCCAGACCTCGCTCAAGGATGCCGCAACACGAAGCGAGTCTTATAATTCCGTTTCAATAAGAGCGAGTTTAATGAGGTACTAGGAAAGCTAAACAGTTAGCCGAATAAATCATAGGCAAATTAAGTTGAATTATGGCTAGATTAGCTTCTTATAATTTGGCATCTAGATCAGGGTTGGCTCAGGTGGCTTTTATTATTTACCTTAGCTGAGGGTCTACTTTTGCAGAGTCTGACAATAGAATTGGTATTAATTTTAGGTATGTTTTTAATATATACTGTTTTTAATTTTCCTTTTCTATAATTTAAACTCTTTTTTAACCATCTTCAAACCCCTCCCAGCAAAGAATCCTATTTTTGTTTTTATTAAAAATCAAGTTTTTTGCTTAAGTCTTTTGTTTTTCTTAAATAAGAAAACTCTTGTAACTCATTATGGAATCAAGTGATTTTTTATTACTACTTCCCCATCGAACCTGACCATAGATATCTGTACATCGATCAGCCGCCCCAGAACTTCCCCCACCACGCCCCCCACTCGCCAGCAACCAGACAACTTGAGCGCATTTCCGTTTCTGAATCAATGTCACTGCTGTCAGGCGGTTGGTTGGTTGGTTTGTGGTGGTGCTATGAGCTGAAACCATAAATGTGGGTGGTTTCTATGTTTTTGTGCACTGGCTCCGTGTTCTCCATTTGCATACAATGAGTGCCGGAGGAGTGTGTGCATACTGAGTGCAGTTCAACTCCATTCCGTTCTATTCTGATCTTGCACAACTCCGCCAAAAAAAAAATGAAAAATAAAAACAGAAATCGTATATTAGTGTGGTGTGAGCGAAGAACGCTTCCGCCTCGAAAAGCGAATTGTATCCCAATCTTCAAGTGTAAATTACGATCTGTCCCACGCCAAATAAACGCAAAACTAACTAAGTAACTAACTAGCAACACGCCACCTCGGAAAACACACATAATTAATTGCGACAACGTCATCAAGTTTGGCATTTGAACTTGGATTCTCTTTGCCTTTTGGCATATAGTATAGGGCATAGCTTATGTCACCGGAATGCCGGAGCACCACCCGCCGGGTTCATGTACTCCACTTCGTCACACTTGGAAAACTCGAAAGGAAGTTGAGTCGAAATCAAAACACAAATCGTTCTTTGATGATCTGGCTTGGTAATTTCAGAAATGTCATAAATCTTCTGCACTTGACAACTCAATTTCTTCTGTAAAACAATGAGATCATGTTACTTAAATGGGGGCCTTGACAACGAAATTAATAGAAGAATAATTAAAATGGATAAACTATACAGTCTAAATAGAAGTAACACACTTTTATAAAGAGATATTTCCTTCTATTAATTTCTTAAGTTTTAAAGAGTAAATTATGTAATTTTAAACCATCTCTGATTACCCTAGAAACTAAACGTATTGCCAAATTCTAGGAAGACCTATATTTTCATGTCTATTAAGCTACTCCCGCCATTTATCAAAAAAACTTTGGCCACAGAATGATGTAGTATACCGTTCGCGAGTGGGTTAGTTTCGGAGCTTTTGGCCGTATTTTACAATTATTGTACGGGTTTGTATGCGAATGCGAATAATACCGATGTTTACTGCAACCACCTACCCACTTAACCAACCACCCACCCACCGACTCACCCAACTCCACCACAACAGACCAGATCCGATGAGCTTTATGCCAGACTAATGGGTTTAGTTTTGTTACGCAAATAAAAGCGACGGAATGTGGGTCAATCGACCGTCCGTCATCTGTCAGCTCGCCCCAAAAGCTAATGAGTTTTAGTTGTGCGGCATGTTAATTCTAGAATCTAGATTTTAGTTGATGCAACACCTTTCAAGTGACCCGTGTCATTTTCTGTTCTATGATTCTTTTGGGACTTGTGTTATTGGGTTTTCGGGATAGAACGAATCCGGGAATTAATTGGGGAATCAGGGTCATTCAAAACCGGGTATCTTGTGGCATTACTCACCTTTTAGCTCGTCCATGGGGTAACCAAGACGATCTCGATCTCTATCGCCAGGCATGGGACGTTCTGAGAAAAATGAAATGAGGATTTCATTAGTCTAGGGCTTAGAACCCTCTCTAAAAATCCCTGTTTCCTCCACTTACTGTTGCCTCCTTGCATAAAATCATCGGGATTAAAGTAGGTGGCTATGCTTTTGTCATCATCATAAGCGCCGTAACCGTCTCCGGGCCGCATGACACTTCCATTCCTGCGGACGTAATCGTCTCTTGGTGGAGGCGGGGAGCCTCCGTAGGGTGGTGGAGGGCGTGCCGAAGGTCCATTCATGCCGTACCCATCGTGGGGCGCTTGCGGTGGTGGATCCGGACGATTTGTGTAATCCGGCCGTGGTTCGCGATGCGGATCGTAGGTGGGACTTGGGCGTGGTCCGTAGGAGGATGGCGTGGAGCTTTCGTAGGGACGTGGTGGTGGCCCTGGCGGATAATCCGGACGATCGGCGGTGGGTCGTGGTGGGCCTGGCGGATAGTCGGGACGATCGGCGGTGGGTCGTGGTGGCCTGGCATAACTTTCTTCGGATGATCCACTGGGTGGTCTTATTGTTGGCGGAGTATATCTCTCCGGAGATCCGTAGCTATACCCATTGCCGTAACCCAGGCCAAAAATGGGCCTTGGGGGACCATGGGGCGTGGGCCGTGGGCCCTCATCCTCTGACGGACCATAGTGGGGGCGATAGCGTTCGTCCACTTCCGGGACATTGGCCGCATAGCCACCTGGTATGTAGACCTCCTCGTTCGGAGCCGGATAGTTGTGTTCGTACAGAGTGGGATACTTGTAGAGCGGATATAGATCGTGCGAGAAGTAGAGGCGATCGCCCACTCCCGGTGGCCCCAGCGAGGGCGTGGGTGGCCCGAGGGAGGGCGGCGGCGGTGGTCCGTCCGTGTGGGGCGTTGGGTTCACCACCAACACTGGCGTATTGCCCACGTCCAGGGGTCGATTCGGAAGATCCACCGGCGTCGGACCAGGTGAGATGGGGCTGGGACCCGGGATGGGCAGAGGTCCGGGGCCAATCGAATTGTCGCTCAAGTCGAAGCAGTTTGTCTTGCGCGTGTACAGATCAAAGTCGGGATCGAAAATCACGCCCCCCGGCCGTCCGCCGCCCCCCGAGCCGTACTGCTCCGACGACAATTGACATGTGCCGTTTCCGCGTCGATGAACACTGCAAAAAAAATACATATAGATGTATATATGTAGATAAACAACTTAAAAATTGGGCAATCAACAAGTGACAGCTTACCCGAACGAGATGGCCTGACACTTCTCCCCCGCCTGGAGGCACTTCTCCTTGCACATCTTCAGCGAGTTGGTGTCTTCGGTGCGGAAGGTCTTCTCAAATGGCAGCATCGCCTCCAGTGCGATCCGTTCGAAGCAGTCTGTCGATGTAAGATGCAAAAAAATAGAGTTGCATTACAAAAGGTCCACCTGCCAGTTGGGCAACACCCTCCCCCCAGCTGTTGCTCCCCTCCCTCGCATGGACACAACAATTACGTCACCCACTTGCACTTTCAAGGCCACCAAAAACTGGCTGCTCCACTTCGTCCACTCTACGGTAGGTTAGTTTTATTGACTCTGCAATTGTCTCTATCCAATTGTTGGCGCTCTTTGTTCTCCATTTGGATTTGAATTTGAATTTTTATTAAGTTTGCGTGCTGTTGGGACGCAGTTGACTGGCATTAACCCGTCGCCGACCCATAGAATTCTCCTTTTTGGCCAACACATGAATAATTCAAAAAGGTCAAATATCATAAACAAAACACCCTGCCATGCTTGATGGATTGGCCCCCAGCCTATGGTCATTAGATGGACATGATCTTTTTCGAAGAAATTATCTCATTTTAATAATATTTAGCCAAAAAATTGAATTAATTAGTGGGGATTAAAACAGGTACAGTTCTATCTATTAATTGAAAGCTCTTTTTAAACATTTTTTAAATATACATTTTTGTTCTAAGACTTTATGAAACTCCCTTATGATTTTATGGGAAAGTATCAAAAGGTTAAGGCGATGTGTACTCTTTTTAATGATTTTTGTTTTTTTATAATCATTTATTACATATTTTCCCAAACATATAAACACCATAAAAAATTAATTCTCCAAAAAAGAACCTATTAAAGCCTGTTATGACCAATTGTTTATGAAAACTATTATTTTTTATTGAAAACTTTAGTGCATGATGTTTTTTCTACATTTATTTAAATATTAAAAGTCTCTAATTTTAATGATAATTTAATAATGATACCCCTTACTTTCCCAAAACCCCCCCTACTACCAATTTCACTTACCATTGCGTGCTGAGACCAATTGGTTGTCGACCGTCAACGCTGATGTGGAATCCCAGGTACTGATCAGGTGAAATGCGACCAGCAGGTACTTTAATCGCCGCCCGAAATTATTATCGCTAATCGCAATCATTTCTTTTTATTTTTTTTTTGAAGGGAATGATATATATCTGATCGGATATGTCCAATATCCGTTTGAGCTTTCTTTCGGACGGGCTCTCACTTGGCTCGCTTGTTGGAACTTCCCTTGGGCATTATCGCCGGTTTCACTGGGACGGACTTTTGGGCCAGAAGAATTGCTCGAGGCACCGATGGGTTGGACGGAAGATTGCGAACTGAGAGACGGCGATCGCGGCGAGGCGCGTAGAAACCTTCTGCTCTTTCTTCCGCCTTTCTTTGCAGTCGCGTGTTTGATGCTTTGTTTCTTCTTGGATTTTGTTTCTTTTATTTTCTGGCTTTCGCGTTACGATTCGCTACTTTTCACATTCTTTTCACCGTTAATTATGTTGCCAAAATATGCAGATCGTTAAAAATGAGCCAAGATCTGCTTTATTTATGGGTTCGTTCGGGCCAAGACTGAGTCAGAGACAGACTATTAGAGAGGAAGAGCTTGAGAAGAGATTCTGCGGTTGCGGAAGAAACCGTCTCTACATAATTATGATGGGTGGGGTGTGGGAGTCAATAACCTGACCAACCAAGCGTTGCCAAACTCTTCGGGCCTTCTTACAGACAGACGTGATGACGTCAGAGACCACTGCACACCCAGCACCACCTATGACCTTTCTACTCCTACGCTCCTAGGAAGTCACTCCGATAATTAAAAATTCTAATTACAAAGTGCTCATCAATGCGTAAATCCAGCATTTGTCATCGCAATGCCATCTAGTAATCCCCAGAAACAATAATAATATAATTTTAATAGTTTTTTTTGTTGTTTGTTGCCAAAAAAAACTTGGGAAAAAACTTTAGTGGTTAATTAAAAGCTGACAGGGGAAAGAATACTTCTATAAAAACTTCTTCGTTTCTGGAGGAAAAATCGTTGCTATTTTGCGCCATTCGACTTTCTTTCTTTTGGAACACGATTTGGGGCAAGAGGCTTTCCGCTTGGCGAGGGAAATTAAGCTGGGAAATGTTGCGAATATAACGGGAGTTTCCGTTTCGCTTTGACACTTTGTTTAAAATCTCAAAATCTCCAAAATTTCGGCTAATGACATAAAGAAAGCATCTCTCTTCACACACCTAATTTCAATTAAGTTTTTTTTTGGTTCTTTTTTTTAGTTTCTTGTTTTAGCTTTTCTATTGGTTGTGGCGCTTTTTTTTTAGTTAGTTTTTTGTTATTTTAGTTTAATTCACTTTTAGGCCGTTTCGTTTGGTTTGTTTTCGCTGCGTCGCCGTTCGCCGTTCGCACTCGTCGCCGATCCGCACTCGCTAAACAATTGAAACTGAATAAAATTCTGATTTAGTTGTGTTCGAAACTCATCGGAAGAGCAGAAAGCGGCGCAGACGCGACAGTGCTGCGGCAGAGCCGCGGGCAGAGGCTGTGGCAGCGGCAGAGCCCACCTAGCATCTCTCTTTGTATTTTGTTTTTGTTACACTTTGGATAAAAGCTTCGAAAGTATTTCAAAAACGTTTTCGAAAAATTTTCAAAAATTTTTTTTTGGGAATTTTTGGAAATTTTACAACACAATTAGTTAAAATCATTTTGTGTTCTGGGTTTTATCAAAAAACATTTTATTTGTTTTTAATATTTAACAATAAAATGTATTAGAATTAGTAATATCTGCCTTAGAAATACTTTCAATCTTCATAACCTTCTAAAAACTTTTCTAAATGGCACATTTTAAAAGTGCAATAGTTATTCCGATTTCTTAAAAATGCTTTGAAAATCCATTTGCCCAAAACTCTCATCATTTTTCTAAGTGTAATTTAGTTGTTTATTTAGATGGAAGCTCAGGTGAGGCAGCGCCGGTAAAGTGTTTGGATGTGAGGCGCTAGGAGGCGCTGGAGCTTGGCTCTGGAGATCGTCATCATCATTATCATCATTAGCATTACCTACGCTGCGCCCACTTCAGACCTAAGCCAGAGGGGGGACCTGGGTGCGAAGATACAAAAATATCTGCTTGGGGGTTCGTCGGATTTCCCTCAAAAACCCCTTCCCTTATAGCTGGCAATGACTCTCGAAAATTGTTTAAAATAAAATTGTAACAAAGAAAATAAAAGGTAAAGTTTAATGCACTTGAAATACTCTTACAATAGTAATATTATTAAAGTTTGGCAGTAGTTTTAAATTTTAATGTATGTTAGGTGTATATTAAAATTCTCTACTATTTTCTTTACTGAAATATTCATTCTCAAAAGCTCTTTTATGACACTTGTATTAATACTTTTAGCTTTAGATTTTGTATGATAATTATATGAATTAATTACCATATTTTTTATCACTTTTGCAGTAAAATAGTTATGGTTCATATAATTTTGCACATTGTGAAGCAGAAAACCATTAAAATGAAGTTCAGAAGCTCGTACCTCATGACTTAACCAATATACCCTGAAAAAAACAAGCATAACATCATCTTTTCGTGATTATTGTCTGTTGGATTTTTTTTGATGCAAATAGAGAACAGAACTCTTGGTTAGAAGTCGGAAATTAGTGGAGCAGTCGAATCAGAACCATTCCCCGGGAGAATCCAAGAACCAACCTGGTGGTGGAGTTTAGTTTCCTTTCCGCATTGCTGGCCCCGCTAAGCGGTGTGAAATTCAAATTTAACGGACACCCCCACTAAGAGCGACTAAGAGTGGCCGCAAAATGCATTTTGGGGGATTTTAGTAGCTATGATTACCGCTCGAGCGTTAATTCGAGCGAGTTTTCACAAAACGCTCACGCTGGCGAGGCTCTTTGGAAGATGGTCTCCTAAGATGATGGTGAGGGGCAAGTGGCACAGGTGAGCCTTATAATTGGCGACACCTTTAAGTGCCGACCTTGTCATGCTCGCTGGCGTCGTCTAATTCAGGCCGGGGTTGTTCTTCATCACCGCTTCGCCCATCGACTTCAAAATCAACTTTAACGCCAGCGTCTCAGTCGCAGTCGCAGTCGGAGTCGGAGTCAGCGGTGGAGCCAGCAGAGGCAGGAGCTCCAAGAAGGCAAAGATGAGCTCATTAGGCCAACTAATTTGCATATCAGGAACTCTGGAGAATTCTAAGCCACTGCAAAAGTTACGCCCCTCTCAGAAAAATGATCATTAGGGGCTTGGCTAAGACATTAATAAAATGAAATATTAGCATGGGGAATTTTGACAAAAAAAAATATAAATAAGAAATGTGATAATTAACAATTTCTTTTGAAAAATATTTATATAATTTTAAGAATAGATTTTTATTATATAATAGGGAGAATATAGGGAGTAGGTAGTGCAAAATCAGTTATTCCTTAGACTAAACTCTTTTTAAATCCATTTTTTACTTCGTTTTTACTTCTTAGAAAGAGTAATACATCTAGATTATAATATTTTTAAGTGCACTTAAAGGATAAATATCCTCACAAATCACCCTAGACACTTCAAGTCCGCTCTGTCTAAAAGCCAAAAGTCAAATGATCAAAACAGAAGCCAAACTATTTTTGGGCATTCACATGCATTGCACAATGAATTGCTTTTGTTGTGAATATTTTGATATATTTTTTGGGGGCTGCTCCAAATATCGGAGTGGACTGAAAAACCGTTTGGCTTGGCACTTGTCCCTCGACCCTATCATAGCCCCAAAATCGCATCGCACGCGAATCAAAATTCACCAAACATTCGATCCCCGAGTGGCGATCGGCGCTTTTGGCGGACGCTTTTCGCCTGCCAAGTGGGTGAGGCTTTGGCTTTGGCCACGTTTCTATCTATATACATATAGACTCTATGGACTATCTGGGTGGAAATTTCAATTTGAATTTCGGTTGCTAGTCGTGTCTAAGTTGAAGATATTGGCGGCAGATACGATACAGTTGACCCGATAGGAAACCGATGCCGCCATGGTCCGTGTCATGTAATACGTATCGATTGGGTAAACGATTTCGGCGAGGGCGAAATAATTTAATGTCAAAAAGCTGATTGGCAGTTGTGGGCCAGCAGGAAGCCCTTACTGGCCAACACGTACCAAAAGCATCCATCTTGGGGGAGTGAGTTGGTGCGGATATGCAAATTGAAAGGAAATATTATACAAACTATTTTAAGTTTGAGTTAAGGTAGATTTTTAAGTTTTAAGAGGGTATGGCATGGAAAAGCTATAGTAGATACTATTATCTTTACAATTCCCACTTTCACTAAACATCCTAATTACTACAACGTCCGAGGGTATTGGGTCATAGTATATCTTAACAGTTTTGCAAATTTAATTAACAACTTGGAAAGAAAGAAGCACTAATTTGTTTACAGTATATATTAAAAACACAGGCATTTCAAACAAAAAATATAAAAGAGCCAATACATTTTTAATAAACCAAAAAATAATAAGTTTAAATAATTAATTTGATTGGTAATCTATTTTTTTGTTAACCAGCTTGGCTTGCTCCAGCGGATAGTTGATTTATGAGGCACTTATCTGGTATCAATCATTTTTGTTTTTATCATAAACGATTTGTCCGAAGCTCTGTGGACTTATGTCCACTCATGTTTAACCAATTGAGTGAACAGCCGGCCATGTTTCGCCGTCCAATTAGACAGTATTGGCCTGGCCAACATATATCTGCATAACGACGAGCACTTGACGTGTTTTACGTCATGTTGGTGGTGCTGAGTGAGCCATTGACTTTTCATCTGAGTCCGCATCTGTATCTGCATCTGAGTCAGAGTCAGAGTCTGTATCTGAATCTGAGTCTGAGTCTATTGGTCAGCTGCTGGGGATTGCAGAAATCCTATTACACTGAAAAAAATAGGTCAAAGATCCAATACTTAAGTCATTTGAGAGACACCTGTATAGCTTCTGTTGGTGGACTTCAAGTTCCAAGTATTTTTAATAGTTTCTTTTATCTAAAATCTTTTTTCTCTGTACTGATTGGACCTGGTCTAAGTATTTTGTGTGGTCCACATTCACAGAAATCAAAACTCGCCTAGCAGGAAGTATTTGCATGCGCAGATCCCGAGACCGAGACCGGGACCGGGACCGGGGATTCGAAGCGCATTCGCAGAAAGCGAAAGTAATCATCCACCGCAGCCACTTGGGGGGATTATTGTTTAGCTCCCGGGCACGCATGGCTTCCAGGGACTGGAGGCAGGGGTAGGCAGGAGGCGTGGCACTGGAGGCATGGCATATTTATCACACAAATACAAATAACCATTATGCAATTTGGCATGTCTAAAACGAGCAATTTGCCGCAAATGCAATAACATTCAGTTGGCCAAGGAGGGCGGGGTGCAGTAGTCTACTGTATGTAAGTCGGTGGCAAGCTCGATAGTTTGTGTTTGGTGGTTTTGGGGGCAGGATGGTAGTGGAGCGCCCTGAAACGCAGAAATAACATACTGGCCTACATATACTAGTACACCCATAAAAAATTGGCGAAAAGAAATGAAAATACAAGAGTGATAGTGATGGTTTAACCCATTTGTTAGCAAATTGTTTTAACTTGTTATGGTTTATTTATGAAGTTGCCTTTTTTTGTTGGCAATTTTAATGGGCTCTCTGTTAGCCACTTTACACACAACAAAATACTTTTGTTATGGCTATAAAAACATATATAAAATATCAATAAAATATAATTGTTTTCTTGCTTCTTTGGGTTAAAAAGAAAAACCCCAGATACTGAACTGAAGCTGAAGTACGTCAGCAACATGCAACACATGCGACTTAACAGCACAGCAGCAACATGCAACAGTTGGTTGCAACATCTGGCGGAGCTAGCGTTATGTCAGGGGCATTATAGAATCCGCCAAAACCCAAAATCAAAATCGAATTCCCGTAATATCGTGTGATGCCTGGCCCGATTAGTGCCACCAATTGTTAAGTAATGGCCCGAAATGCGTTTTATTGCAAATCTACGTAGCTTTATGTTGAACGCGTAGTGTACGTGATTCGTGATTTGGTTTTTATTTTATTTTACTTTTTTGGGTACATCCATATACTGTGTTCCTGTAAAGTTACAAAGCTGACCCGATTAACTGACACCACCGGCGACAGTTACCAAAAAAATAAAAATAAAAACAAAAGCAGTGGTCGTTCAAGGTCGTTCGGTTGAGATGTCTTCCAATTTTTTGATACGAAAGGGCCTACAATTGGGATTAGCGTGACAACTTTGTGGACTCACTCACGTTCACTTTTGTGGAGAAGGCCGCTAAGTGATCCATTCAGTAATGATATATGTGCTACTTGGTCATTCACTCGGAATGATTTCCCCAAAAACTAACCAACCAGCCAGCCAGACAGACAGCCAGCCAGCTAGTCAGTCACTCGTCGTCTTGCGATTATGATTATGAAATTAATGTAATTTACCTTGTATTACACAAAGCATCAACGATCTGCACTGAAGAGTCAAAGTTCGATTGTCTGCGACATAGTAGGTAGGTATGTATTATCACTAACCATACAACATATAGACTTCTCATTTCATACAACGAAAATGGACGCAAAAATTTCTTGCGACAGGCCCCCGGAGGCCCCAGAGAGAATCTTACTCTCATTCTTACGCTCATAATCTCATTTAACTTTTTTGGTTGTTCAGTCGCAGAGAGGCGCATCATCAAGAAGGTTCTTCTGCGGTTTAACCGATCTTTATATGTATGCGTGCTCACACATTCACACACACGGTTTCATGTGTGCGTTGGATTTCGTTTTGAAACCAGCTAAAATTTTTGATTTTTGTAACTTTACAGGCATGCTACCCTAAGAAAATTGGGATATACATACATTATACGCTAATGATGAAAAAATATGTTTTATATATTAATATTTCAACCTATATTTTATATTTGTTATGGAATACGATTAAGTGGTAGCTGTAAAATGTTTTTCATATGTATATATATGCATATGTCAACGAATGCATTAAAATTTATATATTAAGGTAGAAACAGGGTATATTTCAGTCGATTCCTTTTAAGTTGTTGTAGTTCTGCCAGCGGATGGTGTTCCATACCCTTCTGATAGATGATTTTTGTGGAGTGAGAATAAACAAAAACAGCTGATTTTTTGTTTCCGTGGGCATCAGTAGGGTATGCAAGAACCATCCGTTTAAAAATAACAACAGTAACAACAGTAAATACCTAATTTCGTAAATATATATGTGAAGCATTTTACTGCTGCCATCTAATCGTATTCCTAAATATGTATAAAAAGTATGATATATAAAAATATATAATATAAAATATAATAAAATTTTTTCACAGGTATATAATAATGATAACTCCCATTTTCTTAGGGTAGCATGCCTGTAAAGTTACAAAAATCAAAAATTTTAGCTGGTTTCAAAACGAAATCCAACGCACACATGAAACCGTGTGTGTGAATGTGTGAGCACGCATACATATAAAGATCGGTTAAACCGCAGAAGAACCTTCTTGATGATGCGCCTCTCTGCGACTGAACAACCAAAAAAGTTAAATGAGATTATGAGCGTAAGAATGAGAGTAAGATTCTCTCTGGGGCCTCCGGGGGCCTGTCGCAAGAAATTTTTGCGTCCATTTTCGTTGTATGAAATGAGAAGTCTATATGTTGTATGGTTAGTGGTATTATACAGCAACTGAAGCATGGTCCGGCACTGCGGCCACTCCACCACCTCCTCTGCCGCTTAACCCGCCGCCGGGTCTTGACCCCAACTAAACAGAAGCCGCCAGAGGAGTCAACAGCTTTTGCCCGCATTTATTAACATGGCCAACAGAGTCCACTGTTATGGCTATTGTTGTTTTTCGCATTACTATGTAGCAGTCAGCAATCACTGTTGTTGCTGCTGCTGCTGCTGCACCAACGTCACGTCTTTCGCAGTGCAGCGCAGTCGGGCCCAATCGCTGTTAGCCATGTTAGCCATGCTAGCCATGGTATAAAAACGGATGAGCCGCAGCCTGTGGTTATCAGTCACCACCTGACAGAGTTCGGTTTTTGTATTGCTCCGTGCCGAAGAAATCTGATAATCATCTCAGCCATGTCCGCCCTGAAAGCCTTCGTAAGTGCGGAAAGGATATCGGTGTTCAATGTGTTTTTGAGATTGGTTTCGGAATAACCATTAAAATCCCTCGAAAGTGAATCTTGTGTTTTAAAAAAGAATACAGAAAACATTATTTACTTTTTCAAAAATCTTAGAAAAACAAACAATACAATCGTTTTGGATATTCAACAACTTTACAAATCATCAGAGGCCTTTATCTTATGTTTTTATAAAAATTATATAAAATATTGTTTTTAAGTTTGTTTAAATCAAAAAACTTTAAAGTTTAGACTATTATTTTCAAGAAAAAAGAATTGAGAGTCGAAATTTATGTTTCCTTTTCAAACAAAACGTTTTTGAAAAGAATCCTTCCTCTCCCAAAATGTTTAGAAAGTGTTTAAAGATTCTTAAGGCTCTTTTATTCAATTTTAAATATTTAAATAAACTTGAATCTATTAAAATTTGAATTAATAACTTAAATGTTTAAATTTAATAATTCTCTATCTTAAAACTCTTAAAACTATTTTGAAAATATGCCACATAACTGTTACTTTTTCAAAAACGTTGTATATGTTTCATAACACTACTCTGGAAACCGTGACTGTTCAGTTATTTAACTCACAACACATTGAAAATTAATTATATTTATTATGTTTTTTACTCAGTAATTTAAGAGATAATTTGGTAAATGGCTAAAACGCTTCCTTATCCCCATTTCAGATCTTTGTTGCCCTCTTCGCCGTGGCCTACTGCGCTCCCAGTCCCGGTTTCTTTGGCAAACAGTAAGTTCGAATAGTACTACCTGAAGTATTTGTAGCTCCGTTCGATTTGCACCTGAACCGATCCATAAATAACCCGACCGAATCGATAAAAATAGTCATTTCCCGCTTTTATGCTAACCTAACGAGCGATCGCATGGGTTTTTAAACGCTGCGATTGAGCGGCGGGCTTATAAAATATGTGTCCGATTGCGATCGAATTGAGCAATCAAAACGCTTGTACCACTTAACGTACCACCAGTCACCGGCTCACTGCCTTCCCCCGCAGTCTGAGCCGATGGATACCATTGAACTTAGCCGATCTTGGCTTGGCTTAGGAATTTTACAGGCTGCGATTGGCATTTAATTCATTGTAATGCGCGCATAATTGTGCGACTTAATTGCCAATTCCAATAGCTGCCAAGACGCTGGGTTCAAGCAACTGATTAGCTAATAAAATAAAAAGAAACAAACACGCCACGCCAGGCCACAAGAGGTGCCAATCTGACCGATTTCACTTTCTGTCCCCAACACAGCGAGCACCACACCATCCACGTTCCATACAAAGTGCACACCGTGCACCACCACCACGTGCAGAAGGTGCACGTTCCGGTGGTGAAGCATGTGCCAGTGCCAGTCTACAAGGAGGTGCACGTCCCCGTCCACCATGTCCATCACGAGGAGATTCCCGTCCCAGTCCACCACGTCCACCACGAAGAGGTCCCAGTGCATCATGTCTTCGATGATCATCATGATCACCACGGTTGGGGCTCCCACCACGGACACGGATGGCTGTAAGCTCTTTGGAAGAATGCTGTTTTTTATCCACCCACCACCACCAGCTCAGCAAGTCCAATTAAAGTCCAACTAAAGCCTGTAAATACTGTAAAATGCCTAAGTTAATGATTGTAAATAAAAACACAATATATTTCGACTGTAAACAGACTGTCTTTTTATATCTTTTTCTCATAAATAATGTAATAATTTCTCAATCTTTCTTACTAATTGGATGATTGAAATATTTCTCCAACCGTTTCAAATATGGAGCAATAACCCAATTATTAAAAATTTCGACTGGCAGGTGAACTGCCTGGGAATGTGATAGTTTCGATTGGATTATTGGCCCATTAGTTGAGCCCATTGCAAGGCACTCTGTAATTTGCAGTTGCACTTGACCTTGGCTCTGCAACCTGAAGGCGGCAATTAAGCCGAAGTTTTGCAAGAACGACTTTCACAAAGCACTCACTCACTCGACCAGCTCCGACTGAGGTCGACTGCCCTCTCCTGCCGGTTCCACTTCTCCCCCCCCCCCCAAAAGACTTAGATTCAGATTCAGATTCAGGGGCTAACCAGTCTGGTCACTCGGCTCCACTCCTTCCTCGAGTAATTCTAGAAGACAGGGGCGTGGCAGGGCACATTCTCTTTACATGACACCACCATAAGGTTCCTATTTTATTGTCACTTGATGTTGACAAGATAGTCCTTGAAAAAAATCCAGTTTTAATTAAAGGAAGTGGGAACAATTTCAAGGTCTCTGGAAATCCTGATTTTTGAAACACTTGAGAGGTTTCTTTTAAATATAAAAGTTACTTCTTATAATCCCTAAATATTTTATACTTTTTTAACAAAAAGATACCCCTAAAACCCACTATGTAATAATTAAAAATAAAATCCATAATTATTTGACCAACATTTGCATTTTATTCGGCGCCAACAACAAATAATTTCAAATTAATGTTCACTAATTGAGAACCTGGGGAGGAGAGGCGAAGCGTTAGAGGAAACTGCGGGTAGCCGCACGATGACCACCGTCATCCTAGTGGCAGTAGGGGAAGTTGGGGCACTGGTGCGGTGACACTCCAGCGGGATACAGACGCTCCGTCCATCCGGGCAGTGGGGGCGCGGCCACGGGAGCACCACCATGTCCGGCATTCACATCGCAGTACGGATAGTTGGGGCAGGTCTGGGGATTGACGCCAGCCGGATACTTATCCCCGCCAGCGGAGGGAGCCGGAGCCGCGTTCCAAGAGGGCTGGGGCTGCCACTGGGGCTGGGGCTGCTGCCACTGAGGTTGCGGCTGCCACTGGGGCTGCGGCTGTGGCTGCCACTGTGGTTGCGGTTGCTGCCACTGGGGCTGCGGGGCGCCCCACTGTGGCTGGGGGTTGTGCAGACGTGCATTATCACAGATGGGGAATCCGGGGCAGTCCTGGGGATTAACGCCAGCTGGGTACTGGGCAGCAGGTGGGTGCTGGGGCTTGGCCAGAGCCAGAGCCAAGCAGGAGGCGAATAACTGAGGGGAGGGAAGATATAATTTATTAATTAAATTAAATATTCATAAAAAGGGCACTCCCTTTGGAGAAAGGGAGGACTTTTTTTAGAAAAAATGACAGTATTTTAAAACTAATTAAATGATTTTAGAAATTTCAAGAAACTTTATAGAAAATTTAATTTAAATTTAAAAAAAATCCGATTTCTGATTTAAGGAGCTTTAAGTCCACTTACCAGCTTGAAGAACATGTTGTGGGTGAGTGGGTGGGTGTTGCTGGTTGCTGTTGGTAGGTTGGTAGGTTGGGGCGGTTAATGGTAATCCTTGGCCAAATTGGACTATGGAGTCTTAGCTCAAAACTTCCAATTGGGTTCCTGGTCAGCGCTGCACTGTTGCTGGCGAGCCGGCCATCAAGCTTTTATACCTGATGCTGGCTAGAACCGAGACTCTTGGCCAAGACTGAGTCTGAGTCTGAGTCGGAGTCTGAGTCTCTCGGGCCGGCCTGGCTCGGTTTCACTTTCATTGCTGTTGCAGCAGTTGCTGCTGGCTGCTGCTGGCTGCTTTACTTTGCTTTTTCTGCTCTGATCTGTATGGCTTTACTTTACATTTGCTTTTGGATTTTGCTTTTGTTATTATTGTTATTGTAGTTGACTGATCTCGCGCATATTTTACTTGATTGGCCCAACAGATTATTATGAGTCTTTGTTGCGGAGCGCGGACAAATAAATCGAACGGGGCCGACAAACCGACAGACAGAAAAATCTCTATATATATGTATATGGGTGTATATATGGGGGTAATATGCTTAAACACCCAACTATGCAAACACACACACGAGTGTGCACTTATATCGAGTTACCGACATGCCGTCATTAGCAATGAACTAAGCCCCCGACTTGCAATTCGGCCAAAAAATAAAATCGAAATCTCCTGCCCGGGTTTTGTATATTGTTTTTGTGCGCTTTTTGACATCGTTGTTGGCGCGTTGGCGTTTTAACAATTTTTACAAAAAAAAACGGGAGGGAGGGGATGTCAGTTCGTGAATCACTTTATTCAGAGGGCGGCAGAATGGATCGGATCGTGTAAGAGGCACACAGGTCGCCATCGGTATCGCCATCGCCTTGGCATGCCACCAGTGCCACATGTCGGCCCGGAAGGCAGTCGGAGTCATTGGAAACTGGTTTCGGTGCAGCGAACTTGCACTAGATCTCAATGCACAACATTCGAGCGGTGGCCCGAGGTTCACTTCTAAGTGCTAGGGCTGCACAATGTCACATAAGTATTACATATATCTTAAAGATAAGTCTTACAAAATATGTCCCTAAAGTAGTTCTTAAGAAGATTAAGATAGCTTTTTATATAATTTATTTAACAAATTTCATACAATTTCATTTATTATAGAACTAAATTAGTTCTTAAAAAGAGTAAGATAGCTTTTTACATAATTTATTTAACAATTTTCATACAATTTCATTTATTGTTAAAAACATTATTTAATCTCGTATGAAATTTTCTCACAAACAATTTATTTTGAATAATTTTTCAAAATTTCAATAATATTGAAGAGATTACAGAATGCCAATCCGAGTATTATATGAGAAATTCTGAAAAATAAAACAGAAAAATATTAGAATTTTGATTTAAAAATATTAAAAATATATACAAACCAAAAAAAGATCAAGAAATACATGTTAGTTGGACCTTATGGGTTAAGTAATCGATCATAGAGACCTCCCCCACACATTTTTTCAATATTATAGACAATTTTCCAGCCCTAAATGTTGATTTTCCGATTCAGTTCTATTTCCGATAACCCGTTATAGGTTGACGGCCGTTCAGATTAGTCCCACACACACCGACAATACTGTTATTTGCTCCACGCAGTGCCAGTGCGAAACTGAAACTTGACAACCGACACCCGGACCGCCTTACGCACCAATATGTGCGACTACTTCCTGGGCTGGCTGGTCGGGCTGGGGTTGGGGTTGGGAAATTCAATTACTTGGAAAAAAAAAGTGAAAATCGCACTGCCACACAAATTATGAGCTAATCAGGCAGCACCCAAAAGCGCCCCAGGTCGGCACACGACTCTGCAACACACACACAATGTAGATACAATCCATGTTGCACCTCACCTATCCATATGCATATATGAACATGTTATGTTTTGGGGGACAGACATGCCCAATTGTTGGCAACGGTGTAACAGATTTAGTTTAATTCTTATAATTTGTGTTTGCCGCCAGCCATTGGCAGGAATTTGCGCGGGCGCGGCACCGTCCAATCTACCCAGTCCACGACTTCCCCCTCTCAGCCGCTTAACGATTTCTTTTATAGTGAGAAAAACTGGAAAAATTCATATCTGTAAGCCAGCTATCATAACACAATTAAATGGAACAAGGTAGGGGTGAAATAATATCTCAAGAATACTGATTTTTCTAGCAGGGAGATGTTTTCTGGAAAAGTTATTGAAGTTGAAAAACGTTTTTGAAGAAGAACTTGATGATATTCTTATAGATAATATAGATATATGCTATAGAAGTTGCTTAAAACAATATAATGCTCTATGAAGATTGATTTTTGATGATTTCAGAAGAAAGTCTTCACTGAACTGAAGTTTTTGAAACTTTCATGGAAGCTCAAAAACACAGAACATGCTTTAAGAAAAAAATACTCTAAGAATATTGATTTTAGAACTCTATTTATTAAAAATTGTCCATTATTTTTAAGCTTCCACCAAATATCTTCCTATTGGAAACTAAAACATAGTATTTTATTCTGCAACTAATTTATTAATAGTCTTCCATTTCCCACAAGTGTTTTTCCAAATTCAGAGCAATTTCTGGTCATATCTAGGCATTTTTTCTTCGTGTAGGTGGGCACTGGTGGTGTTGGCCGGCTAATGCGTTATGTTACGTTTGCTGCACCACTGCTGCACCACCAACCAGGCAGCCAGGCCAGGCCAGGCCAGGCCAGCCCGGCCAGCCGATCGATCTCGTTAGCCTTGATCAATGGCCCGGAAAAACAGAATAAAGCAAAAATAAAAGCCAGCGAAATTGAAATTGTTGACCGTTCGCATAATGCAGTGCTCGTAGTCTGGAGCGGCACACACATGTGTGTGAGTGTGTTCTCGGGCTTGTAAGTGACTTGGAGTACTATCCACTGTAGCCCCTGGGCAAAGAGATATCGCCATCGTTGTCGGCCGTTGTTTGCCTTTTTTGTCACACATGCCGCAGAGCGTGCTTTAAATTATTATGCCATTAGTTGTCGCCTTATTTTGCCTAGATTTTAATTATCAATTTCCTTCTATGCTGACAGTTGCAAGGGGTGTGACGACGCCGCCACCACCGCCCACACCTCAAGGTGGCCTAGGTGGCTGACCCACCGCAGCAAGAAAGTTGACACGACACTTCGAAGCATTATCATATGGTATTCTATTGAAATCAGTACTTCGACAATGGTTTAAATTCATGATAGCCGATCATTCTTATTCGAATTTGCTTACCAACAAAATATTAAATATGTTAACTAATAAGCAAATAATCCAAGAATTTTGCTTGACTGGCGCCTAGACATTGTGGTGGTTGGGTATTTTATATTGGGTTAGAAGTGCCCTCAGGAGCTGGCGGCCACCTCAGCCATGCTGACGTCAGGTCCAGTCTCGGTTGTTTCGCTCTCAGTTACAGTCTCTTCTGTTACGACGGTGGCGTTACTAACAGCTTCACTCGATGGCACATCCTGTAGCAGGGCACGTCGTGCTGATGGTTCCTTATCTGAAAAAAGATTAAGGGAATTATATATACTTCTATAGCTAGAGGCTAGATATATATATATACGAAAAAACCCTTGTACTCTGCAAGCAACGTCTATAATTAGCATGCAAGAGCCAAGTGCATTAAATTTTCGATTTGCATATTAAATGACAGAATACGACAATTTAGAATGTCAGGTTGTGATTTGTATATCTATACTTGTATATATCTTTGTCATTCTAACCAGCTTTCTTATCGAAAATACACACCAGACTCATCATCAGATGATTCACTCTCGGAACTAACGTTCCGCTTGGTCGTCGCAGGCGTTGGTGCCTCCAGAGAAAGTCGGGGGGCGACGGGACGCTTCTTTCGTGCCGGATTAAGTACATTGCAGAAGGCACACCGGAACGTGGTGTACTCATACTCTTCCTTGTGCAGCATACCTGTTGAATGGGTCTTTGAATTAGCAATTCTTAGAGGAAAGTGGAGCTTCTACAAAAAGAATTCTGTAGCTTTGTTACCGTTGTGAGCGTGGCACGCCTTGCAGATCATGCCGAAGCGATTCTGTGGCGTATCGCCCACAATGAAGTCCACAATTCGATCGATAGCGCTGCGAGAACGCTCATCGACGATGGGGAAGGGTGAGCGGCGTCGGAGTTCCTGAACGGCGCGCATCTGCGGTGATGCTGACGTCAACGTCATCGACTGGGTGCTGGCGATGCTGCTGTTCAGGGTGGTGTTGTTGTTATTGTTGTTTCGGTAAACGCTGCTATAGGGAGTGACCGACCGCTGGCTCGGCTGCTGGCCGCCAGCGATGGTCGTGGAAAGTCGTGCCGCCGGCTGTGGCGTCCTTTGCTGTTCGACAGTAGTTCGGTTTAGTGCCTGATTGCTGGGATTGGTCAGACGGAGCTGTTTCTTGTCCCCGAAGCGCTCCAGGAGATTCACTGCCACCTGGACGAAAAGAAAACATGAGAGATAAGCATGAATTGCAGAAGCGGGAATAGTGACTAAGCCCACCTTGTAGGTCTCTTTGTCCATGACCTGTTCCAATATCTTGCGCTTGTCCTCCTTCAGCCGCGCCAGCTTATCGCCATTTTTGTTGAGCTTTCGTTGAAAGTACCACGTAAACAGACGCCTCAGAAATATGATTCTACAATCGGGCGAATGGGAATGGGAAGGTCAGGGACCTTGATATTTAAGGTGATCTGATAGCCAGTAGTACTCACACAATCGGAAAGAGGAGTAGCGGAACCAAGTACATGAAGCATTCCTGCAGTGTTGGCGGAAAGTAGAAGAAGTACCATAGTCCGAAGCCCACGATATAGGCGCCAATGGTGAAGCCAACAAAATTGGTGACGAAGCGCCGTTTCCGCTCCTCAGTGTTTATCATGTACTTCTCCAATGCCTGGATCTGCGTCTGCAGCCCCTCCAAGACCGCCTCCGTAGACTTTTCCTTCTAAAATTAGATATTCGTGGGCACAGCGCCATATTTTCGGGTCAGTATAAGGCAGAATGCAAGCGAATCCAATTGGCGACTCGGTGACGGATAATACGCACCCGGAACTTGGACAGCACGAATCCCATGGTGTAGGTAGAGAAATATAACTAAAAGCGAACCAACTCGAACATTTACTTGATTATTTTGCTATTTAAACCGCCTGCTATGAACTATTTGTTGTTTTTAGGGTTGTTGATGAAATATCAATATATCGATAGACATGGCAAAGATATTGCGCTTTTTACTGCTTTTTTTTAAGTGTTTCAGGGTTTGTGTATTGGATTAATGGTTCGTGACTTGGCACAAATATACTTTTAAACAATTTTAAAACTTAATTTATAGCTGTTTTTAGTTAAATCCCCTAAAATACACAATTTTGAATATTAAAAATCATCATTCTTTGGGCTTTTTATTATACTACAGTATTAACAATGTGGGAATACCATTTTCTTTGACATTTTAAAACCTATGAGGTTAAGTATTATTTTTTGTGAATTATTATTGCAAATGTGGCATATTTTCAACAGTAAAATATATAATATTACTAAAATATTCAAATTTGAAGAAGGCCTTGCCAGACTTTGAAAATATAGCTATCATTCTAGCTTTTATAGCTAGATCTAGCATTAGTGTGACCAAATAGAATATAACCAATAATACTTATATTATATTATACTCCACCATATTATATTATATTGTTTTGGTTTCAAATCGTGATATTCAATTGACGGTTGCCCGGCAAAGTGAAAAGTTGAAAGCCTCCCGCGGTTCCGCCGGCTCTTGGATCGGTCGTCTATATTCCGCGAGTGCGCGACTTGAGATAGTTCGTAAACAAACTGTGAGCGTTGGAAAGGAGATATGTTGGAGCCGCTGCAGGAGCAAGTGCAGCAGGAGGAGTCGCCGGCGCAGTCCCTGAACTGGCAGCTGGAGGACTATGCCTACTTCCGGAAGTGCGGGGAGATCACCGCCTCGCCGGACGTCCAGTGCTTCGGCTTCAATTGCGCCTTCTGCCCGTCCATTTGCCTCCAGTTCTCCGTGTTCATGGACCACATCCGCTCCCAGCACACCCAAGACGTGAGACGGCGCTACGAAGGCGCCCAGGAGAAGGGCGAGAAGTCCACCCAAACGGACCTGGTCATCATGGAGATGGACTATCCGGAAATGTATCCCATGGAAGCCGCCTTGAAGAAATCCAATTGGGAGACGGAAGCCATTGACATGGACATACAGCTGATGAGTCTCGTCCAGCCGACCCCCACTGCTGCCGCACTGCCGCCGGAAAGTCAAACAACAACGCCCGAAATAGACCTGGTGTATGTGGTAGAAAATCCGTTGCCACCCTCGCCGCCGCCCTCGGCGGACATATCGGGCGATGAGCTGACTGAGGGTTGCGGGTTGCGCCTGCAGGCCTCAGACCTGGATCCCTTCACCGTGCTGCACGACCACGAGGTGGTTATGACTCCGCCCACACCGCCCAACCACTCCGGTTCGATTTCGCCCGCCGCCCCCCCACCAATAGTGCTTCCGACTCCAATGCCGCGCTATGAGACACGACGCGTGGTAAGTTACTAATCACCTATGGGTGGTACAGTGAAATCTCAATAAAAAGAATATTTTATAATATTTTAATTTAAGTTGCTTAATAAGTTATACTATTTAATAAATTAAAAAAAAAAAAACAAATATTTTTTAAAAAATATTTTATTGTTTAGCGAGTAATTACTGTCTCGAGTTGCTTCCCCCTTTTTTTTCATGCGATTTTGTAATGCAAAATGGCTTTCCGTTTCTGTCAAGAGTGAGGAGGAGGGCGGTGGGGAGGGACATGTGGTAGGAGGGAGGCAGTTCCGGAGAAGGTTCCCCTGGTCACTTGACCTTCAAAATAACGGCGCAATGGCACACAACACTAAATATTGAGCAAAAAGTGTGTCGCGCATTTAGTCCGCTCTTGCGTTCTCTTTTGTTCTCCATCTCCTCCTCAGCTGTTTCTCAGCCCCCTTGAAAGTCCCGTTAACCCCACCTTTTATTTATTTTGGATTTTTGGATGGTTTGGTGACCAGGGAGGAGGAGGCGGACCAGTCTGTTTTGTCAGCCAGTCTGTCACTTTTCTTGCTATTTTTTTCCTATTTTTTTCGACGCAATTTTCAGCTTTTTCTTAAAGTTTTCACTTTTGTTTTGTTCCATTTTTTTTTGTTAAAAAATAAAAAAAGATTGTAGTCTTTTGTGTTCTTACATCCTATGTCTATAGGATCATCTTAATTTATGGGCCAACATCTCGGGGAGGCTGAAAAACACTCGAAAATTGGGACACAAACAGTACAGACAGTATTTTGGAATATCGGGCCAGACTACATATATATATGTATGTTTTCTTTGTTGTGGAGGCTTTTTAAAAATAAATGTCTATTAAATGGCAATTAAAATGATTATTTATGTCAGCGCAGATACAGAAATTGTGGCAGAATATCGTATGGCTTTGAAAAACATTACCGAATGAACTTGAAAAAAGCCATTTTCCAATTGTCCGATTGTCAGAAAGTCAAATTATTGGCACTGTAGACCCTCTCGACCACTTTGTGATAAATGGGCGTCAATAATTTAGGTGATAATCGACGGACTAAAACGTCAGACTTTAGATTAAGTCTGTACTAGTTAGCAATACTACGTAGAGAGACACTTCTGATGGCCAAAAATAGCTGCAATTGCTTTGACGTAAATTCCAATAAATAATCATTTCACACTCGAGCTAATTTTATAATAATTAAAGGAAAATATTCGAAATAGATGAGTGAGTAATGAACTGCAGTTGTTGTCAGAAAAGGTCAGATATTCGGGAAATGCCAGTCTATAGAAATAAAAGCAGAATTATTGATAAAATCATTCTATTTTTTTCTATTTTCTATTCCACCGTAGACACTTGCAATAGAAATTATTGGTAATTTGTTGTTAGTGGTTTTATTATCAGCTCGGGGCTAGCTTGTCGGCCGATGTTGGTTCTGTTCAGGGCTTTATCTCGACCCCAAAGAGGTAAACAAATAGGGGAAAATTATCTAAGCTTCGATTTGGTAAGCATTTGTAGGCGTTTCCACACAGTGGGTCAGGTGTTCTCAGCCCCAAGGGGGAAAAAGAAATTCATTTTCCAGTATTACTTCTATTCAAAAATAGTTAAATTATGATTTATATTCAAAAACCACTTGAAGCCATTTAAGAAATGGCAAAAAAAACGTATTTCCGATCAATCGATCGTTAAAATTGTCGTTCTGGCCCAGACAACCACTATATCACTTGCACCACCAATAGCACCACCACCACTCGCTCCACCATATCGGTGCGGTAATAAAATAATTTTCGATTTCTGGCGATGTTTGTCGATCGACCGGCTATTGGAAGTGGCTTAGAGATAAGAAGCCACTATAGAACTTAACTAAGGAGGTTTTAATGTTCATTTAAACACTTGTAATTGGAATTTTTAGAGCACCTGCCATAAAAACCCGCCCAGCTCATAAATCATTGTCCGCACAGCGAGAAATCGGCCAAATCGGAATACTATAATTATAGTTAGGGGGTGATTTTGTGGAATTTTTAAAAGGAAGTTCTTTGGAATGAGAATATTATATCACCAATTAGCTATTTGTTTTAGATCCAACTCCCCTCGTGATTAAATCAAAGAGTTTCAGGGGGAGTTTGTTTTAAAATCTTCTGGAAATTTTCGATTTATTTGAACGTTAATCATTTTCCCAGGCAATGCCTCACTTCTTATCGAGCACATCCCATGCCTATCAAATAATTAACAAGTTTAACCAAACATTTTGTCAGACGTCTGGAGAGGGGCTTATATGGAGCTTTCCACCCACAACTCGGTCTCCTCCGATCGATCAGCTGAGTCGCCTTTATAATCAGTCTAATTTAATTAATGCAGCCTTGTGACTGACACTCCACTGATGTTTATTTAAAGTTTTAGTTACGGTTTCTGGCTTAAGACTTCCACTCCGGGCGCATTCTGCTTTCCTTTATTTTTTGTCAGAAATTGATTGCATTTAATGCCCCCGCATTATCTTTGAATCTGGCTTACGTTTTGTTTGTCATTTATTTCCCGGTGGAGGTTCCTGTGGGCTCTATAAGGTTTCCCCCATTCGGTTTATATTTTTTTTTTGTCGTTTTCAGGGGCGTGGACGACGAGTTTTATGTTTGGGGCCATAAAACGGAAAGAAAAACCCTCCGCATGGGTTGCGTGAAAAATATTCTTCATAATTTATTAGCTCACGTTGGGCTTTATTACATTTGAGTCTCGTGTTTTTGTCGGATTTTGCATGTCGTCGTAGTAGTCGTTTTTTCCATTGTTCGTTGTCATATGGCTTGAAGGGGGGGATCATTTTTATATATCGTAGCATACAACTAAGAGCTGGAGCTGGAGCTGGGGCCTTCCTTCCATAAACCCATGGCCCCCTTTTTTCGATCAATTAAACCTCCAGGGCGAGTCGTCACTCAAAGTCCCCCCAAAATCCAAACAGTGTGAACCGAAAAAACTTGTAATCAACTATGGCCCTAGGTTGTACAAAGAACATACATGCCCTGACACCGTTTCAGGCCAAAAAGCCTTACAAGGGTATTAAACGGTGTATTAATGGGCTTTCCCCATGAATCTTTTATTTGCGAATCGCCTAACACCATTCGAGGGCTGAAAGGGCGCTCCACATACCAACCGATAATCAACCCGAAATGGTTACGAGGCCATGCGGAATGGAATGAAATGAAAGTGTATCTAAATAAGAATTTTCATTAATTAATCTGAAGCCCAGCAGCGCATCATCAAAGAGGCTTTTTTGATTGGCATGGCCCGCATGGCTGGCTGGGTGACAAATGCATTAAACAATTGCCTCTAGCTTTTAATTGAAACTGCTCGCTCACACCCGGAATGAGATGACTTTGATCCAAGCCGCATATTAATTTTTATAGAAAAAGGGATCATCCAACTATCCCAGCTACCAACTCCTCATTTATGGCTTCATTTCCATCAGATTTCCCCTAAAAACCCTCTCTCCAGTTCACAATTTCAAGACTCAGACAGTTCTAACGAGCTGCTAGCCCCTTCGATTGAACAATTCATAAATAAACATAAAGGGGGAGACCACACCACTCAACTAACTCAATAAGATTGGTCTGCGATCGGGTTTCAATATACATATATATCGTATATATCGGAAGACTGCCACTGCCACTGCCACAGCCGCTGCTGTTGTTGTTTATTGAATTTTTATGCAATTTTGTTAACTGGATCAATTATTTCAATTGCGTGTTCGGTAAACACTGCCAGGCAGCCAGTCAGCCAGCCAGCCGGAGCCGTGACGCAGGCAAGGCTCTTCCAGACGGAGACAGAGCTGGGGGGAGTGAGGGCACTACGGCGGACAGCCGCACCCCAGACCGCAATGTGCCTGGTTTTTTGGGTGGGTGTTTGTCCGGAGACACCAGACTAGTAGCTACCAGTGCCCAGCCTTTGTTTGTCCGACTGAACAAATTGCTGGGTCTTTTGTACTGCGCCCGATAAGGCACCAGAAGTGCCAGGCAGGAACACCATAAAGTGGTTGGTTTGGAAACAGGAATCTAGACTAGCTCTGGAGGACCTGCGAACTTGAAGAATAAATAGTATTAAGCCCACAAAGAACCAGGAAATGCTAAACTCAAACAGAATAGTTGGAAACTATTATGAAAAAGAAAACACCTGTACAACCAATATCCGATATGAGCTGGAATGCAGGCCAGAACTGGTGGCAGTGGTATGCAAGTTGCGATATAGAACTATTTCCTGTTGCCAGGCAGACAGCGTCAAGGATGTCAGTTGGGTCAGAGGCTAGGGAGTAGAGGGCCTGGCTTTAATGGGTTTACTCTGCTCACCTTTCCGATGGGCTATGGGTCTGGGGTGGATTGGTGGCTCACTGGTAGCCAGTCCTTGGGTCGAGTGGGTGTGACCCGCGTTGTAGCTCCACTCGCTCGAAATGAAAATGTTTTCGCCCTCTTTACCACCGAAGGGGCGAAACTTTCATTTCGACGTTTTGAAATTGCATTTTTAATTGGGGCCAAGGTTCGTGGGTTGTTTTCTTTTTTTTCTGCACTCCCTATTTTAACTTTTTTTTTGGCATTTTTCAGTTATTCAATTATCTTAGTAAAGTGACGCTGTTTGCGGATTGAATTGCGAAAGGTCAGGGTGCTACTTGATTGGTAAATAATGACTGTTTCCCCGATTAATCACACAAAGGCACTGGAGGGCACAGGTGTGCTCCAGTGGGAGTTGGAATTACAAACTCCCCACCATCTATCAGAACAATAGGTTCTCCTTATCCAGAATTCATGGACTTGTTGTTGATTCAGCCTGTCCAGCAGAGCAATTAATTAAACATTAAATACCAATCGCCAATAACCCTAATAGAACCTCCCTCTAGCTGACCTCCAACTGAAAGGCTATCGACTTTTTGTGGGTGGTTGTCCAGGTGGTAGCTCCTTTATTTCAATTGCCAATTATGGCCCACCGAAATACTTCAAAAAATTAATCAGAACTTGCTCGAAACACCAATCTCCCCAGGCACTCATTTCTTTTTATGAGAAAGCCTAGTTAACTAGCTAATACAGGTACTACCATTAGTTACAATTAGCCCCAACAGATGCCCCAATAAATATTCATTCCAAGAATAGTCAGTGTACTAGACTGTTCTTTGGGAAATGTTTTCGTTTTCGTCTCCAGGTGTATAGTGTAGATATGTAAACCAGGTGAAACCGGTTGATACTGCTTATCGTTCACGGATACTTTTGTGCAATGTTTGTCGGAATAAACATTTGCATGAAACACAAAAAAAAAAAAAACTAAATAGATTCTCTCTGGCGGGTTCTTAATTAGGGCATTGGAATTTTTTGAGGGGGAACCTTATCGGGAACATGTGTTTCTGTTTTTTTTTGGGGTAGGTCGGATTTTCTTTTCAATGAGAGTGTTTTTTGGCGAATAGTTTAGTATTTAGACATCAAGGCTTGAGATTTATAGATTACTTAACCCACATGCCCTTGAATTACTCATTGGAGGCCATCGTTATCCGAGAAGAGGAAGTACTCCACCATGTTATACGATATATTTGCATTTGTGACGCCGGCTTAATAGGAATCCCATTTGAATCCGACTCGTAAGCGAAAAAAATAACAAACGAGCAAACAAATAGATACACGAGGAATACGACTATTCCATTATAATATATAGAAAAATATATATGTATAGAAATGTCTGGCCGATAAGAACAATGACGACGACACAGAGGCCAATAGCCGATGATATTCTGATATTTGAGAATTGTATAGCCGAGTCGAGGGGACACTGGCATGCGGGAGCGGACTTTCCCTTTTTTGTTTACGACTTCTGCGGGAATATATAAATATACAACCAGATACACCAATATACCAGATACAGTATGGTATTCCGACGATAAACTCTCGGCAAGATCATGTGCCAGGGCACATGGCTTATCTCGAAGATACACCACCAACTCTGGGGGCAACTGTAACAAATTTATTTATTTATGCGAAATATATATTCTACTTTATGCAGGCATTGCAGCGTAAGCTTCGTCAAGCGAAAAACGAGAATCCACTGGAGATGGAGGAGCTGGAAGAGCTAGAGGAGCTGGCAGAGCTAGAGGAGGAGATGGAGGAGCAGCCGGAAAAGAATGTGCTGGAACTAACGCCACCAGCAACGCCCCCAACCCCAGCACCACCCACCTCGCCCACCAGCAGCATTGCCAGCAGCTTGGATTTCCAATCGGTGAGTAAACAAGATCACTGCCTCCAGGGTGTCGGAGTACTTATGTTTCTACACCTTCCAGAGAACACGTCGTGAGCTGGAGAGGAACAGGGAGTTTGTCAGCTCGCTGCTGAAGGAATACGAACGCATCGAAAGGCTCTGGAATCCCCGACATCCCGACTACAAGTACAATGCCAAGAGGAGTGCCTACGAAGAGCTGGCTGCCCCACTGGAGTCCATCTGCCACATGCGACTGACTGGAGCGGAGATCTTCGCGGTGCTCAAGGAACTCCGGGGCAGATACCGCCGGGAGCTGAGCAAACTGAACGCCCTGGGGGGGAAGTACAAGTCCAGACTGTGGTACTTCGACAAAATGCACTTCCTTAGAGGAGTGATTGAAAACAAAAGAGCCGAGAGGGAAGCTAAGGTGAGGTCTATTAACTAAACTAAAACATATATTAAATAACAAGAACCCTCAACAGATCACCAATGAATGCAATGAGAGCGAAAAGTCCTGCGAAACGGATGCCGACTCCTGCAGCAAGTCCGCCCTCTACCGAGAAGTCCTGAGCTTCCTCCTCGACGCTTTCAAGCGCATGGAGTGCCTGTGGAATCCCCAGCACTATGACTACTCCAGCTGTTGCAAGAAGGAGCTCTACCGGGACATATCCACCCAACTGCAGGAGGATCTCAACTACGAGCTAAGCGGCGAGGAGTGCTACAAGGAGATCCAGAAGCTGAGGACCCGCTACCGCAAGGAACTGCGGATGGTCATCAAGCACAAGGGCCTGTACTTGCCCAAGCTGTGGTGCTACGACGAGATGGAGTTCCTGCAGCCCATCCTGCAGGAGCAAATCTTTCACAAGATCAATAAGAAGGTTGGCGTGGTGGAGACCAATCAGAAGACCAAGTTCATCGATGCCAGCTCCATTCCGTTCGCCACCTCCGAGGATCAGCTGCAATTCGTGGAGATCTACCGCAACTACGCGGCTCTGTGGGATGTGGATCATCCCGACTACCGATCGAATGCCTATCGAAGTCAGGCCCTGGGCCAAATGCTGGAGGAGATCAACACCAGCTTCGCCTCGGGCTACACCCCGGAGCAGTTAGAAAAGACACTGTTCGACTTGCGGAAGGACTTCTCGGCACAAAAGCGTAAGATACTCACGGAAGCTAGTGACACAATCAGTATTCCCCTTCTGCACGCCAAGTTAGCAGAGTTCCTGGAGCCGAATATCGGACCCTTCCGCTGCGATGTGTGCTCCGAGCTGGTAAAGACCTGTGACCAGTACAAAGTGCACCGATCCGGGCACGATGGAACCCAGCCCTTCATCTGCACCTTGTGCGGAAAGGGCTTCCAAATGCCCTGCAACCTGACGGTGCACATACGCCGGCATCGAAGGGACTTCCCGTATGCCTGTGAGCAGTGCGACAAGCGCTTCGCCACCTCCACCGAGGTGGCCATCCACCTGCGCACCCACACCGGCGAACGGCCCTACATCTGCGACCTGTGCGGGAAATCCTTCAAGACCTGGTCCTTCTTCGACATCCACCGACGCCGGCACCTCAACCAGTCGACCTTCCACTGCCCCATCTGTGCCAAGGGCTTCTACGAGAAGAACCGCTTCACGGATCACATGAACAGTCACTGGGCGATACGCAAGCACCTGTGCACGGTGTGTGGGAAGGCGTTCACCACCTACGGCAACCTGAAGAAGCACACGGAACTGCACCTGGCGGTGAAGAAGTACAAATGCAGTGCGTGTGGCAAGAGATTCGCCCAATTCGCCAGTCTGCGATGGCACAAGAAGAAGGAGCACTCCGCCGAGACCGGTACGGAGGAGGAGGAGAAGTAGACCTCCGCCGGACACTCTACTCTATTTACACAGCAATCGTAGAGGTTTAAGTTTTTTCATCGCGTACTTAATGATATCAGTACTTGTAGCATATCGTCGATCTAGCACTAAGTAATCTATTTATTTAGAATTTAAGTGAAACTGATAGAGGGCCAGAGTGCCGTTTAAGGAATTCTTAAAGCAAAGAAAGTGAAACCAAAAATGTATTGTTTTAAACTCAATTTTGTTTGTACAATCTGGCCAAGTGCCGGTTGTAACCAGATTACGCTAGAATATTCCTCGCCGCCGAGTCGTAAATCTTCCATCCAATCATTATTCATTTATATATCCGCTGTTTGGCTAATTTCTCGAATGTTTATTGACTCCAATTCCCAGTCATCCCAGTCGATGAAAGTGCAAGTGAATCGTGAATCGCCCAACGCCCAGAGTTATTGCATTTTTATCAGCCCAGAATGCTCACCCTTCTCCTCAATTAGATTTCATTAAATTGTTGCAACAGAACGAGTACGAGTACGAGTACTGCTGAAAATGAAAATTAATTGCACCCAACGACTTGTGTGCTCACAGAACAATGTCTCGAGCTAAATGCATTGAACTGTAACGCAGTAATTATCCAAAGGCATTGGTAAATAAAATCGAAAGCTAATCAACTGTCGAGGGGGCGTCGGAGGAGCTCCACAAATTAAAAACAATATATCAACAAAGATAAATGGGGCTTGGCTCCGAAACGCGATTTATATAGTTCAAATATACGGCCATAAATATTTATTGTTTCGAGTAATAAGCTTTGGAAGTCGGCACGAGTTAGAAGTTTTTTTTATTTAATGTTTATGACTTTTAATGTGGCAATAAAAATTATTTAAAGTGAAATTGCACTACTCATGGAATACCTTTATTATTTATTTATTTATTTACCTATAAGTTTCGTAAGTTTTTCTTAGTTTTTGGCAAATCTTTCAGCTCCTTTTGGCTCTTGGGACGAATCAGCATCTGTACGGACTTCAAGGATCGGAAACTATACCAGGGCTCCCAGTAGATGCCCTGGACATTGTCCACCTCGTCTTTGAAGTATTTACCATTTAGATTGCTTAAAAATAAAGACAAATAAATTGTTAAATCAAATTAATAGAAAGAGTTCTTTTGGTAGTACTTTTTATGAAGAGTTAAGACCTTGATGTCATTGGGAACTACTTCTTTGATAAGAGCTCTGGTTATCATATCATTTTGATCAAAAATAATTGCAATAGAGAGTACTATTCTTAAGAAACTTAAATCGTTAATATTTTCTGATATTTCTTGGCTTAAAAAGTACTATAAAGTAATAAACTATAGTCCCCCTACCTTCTTGAACAAAAATCATACCACCACGCCCCGTGATGATACTCGGCACAGTTCATATGAGTAAACTCATCGTTGTCCCGGTCGAAGGTCGAGAACTTCATCTTGTCGTGGGTGCGCAGTGCATCACTGGCATTGCCCTGATAGTGACCCAGAAGCTTCAGCTCGTAGCCTTCCTCGGCACTGCCGATAAGGAAGTCATCGTAGTGGGCATAGCTCCACTCGCCGTTGAATCTCTTGAAGCTGATATACAGTTCGTGTGGCTGGGATTTGGTAATTTGATGCAGTTTCTCCAATCCGATGAAGAACTCCCCATTGAGCTTCCCAAATCCCTTACTGTAAGAGTCCCAGTTCCGGTAAAAGTTCACGGAACCATCAATTCGACGCTGAATGGCCATCCAACCGGCTCCGGCTGTGGTGAGGCCTTCACAGGGCACCAAAAAAGGCAGGAAGCCCGGGATGTGGAGCAGATGTATTCCGGATGATTTTCCGAAGGGGATACAGGTTGTGGTGGCCGCCTCCCAGTCCGCCAATAGGTCGTCCTTCTTCTCCCGGAACTTCTTTTCAAAATACACTGCTTTACTTCGGAAATGATTGATGAGAGCCGTGCTGGAAGTGTTTTGTTTCTTCAACTCCGTCACTAAGTGCTGTTTCCTCTTCAGCCTGGTTTCATAGATCTTCACTTTGGTCTCCAGCTCCTTGATCTTTTCGTCCTTCTCCTTGATGGCTGTAGTCTGGGAGGCGTTCTGGGCACTACAGGTCTGGGTGAGATTATCAAGCCTAACTTGAAGATCATCGCTGGTGGGGTTGACGGTTTGCAGCTTATTGATCTCGATGTCCTTGTCCTTGATGGTGGCCGCACTCTCCGCGATTCTCTCCATATACACGTCCAGGAGATCGTCCAAGTCTCCCTTGCTAATCCGAATTGTTTTATGCTGATCGATATGAACCTCAGCTAGCTTTTCCGGCGCGGCAGTCACTACTGGGACTAGTGTTGCATTTGTACCTATTAGCTCAGTTTTGTTTTTAGAGTCTTTCAGTGGATCCTTGCTTGATCCTGGCTTGAGTTTGGGGGGAACTTGTACGGAGAAGGCATATGCCAACAAAAATATGAATATTAGCACTTGGTGTTCCATTCCGATATGGATTATTCCGAAGGGAACTATCCGCAATCAAGTCCGAATTCAACTGAAATCGCCGGAGAATGCATTTTTCTAAGCTCAGCGAATCAGGAAATTAAAACTAAACATAATATGTAAGCAAAGATAAAAAATATCTGCCATGAACTTGCTCTTGAACTTGGGAAGTAGACGGTTTGTTTTATTCCCAGAATAAGTGTTTTCTAACTTTTAATTGATTAATTTTTTTGAATATAGAGTTCGCAGTAAATTGGATGAATATTGGAAAAGTCATTTGGCAAAGATCATTTGGCCATATTTTGAAGGGGACCTTTTTTAGAAATTTTCACAAAAAGTCTGAAAAATATTTTGTTTCTAGATTTTGATGCAGATTGGTGGGGAATCGATCCACGAGTCGTTTAAGGTTTTCCGCTCAAGAATCGGATGATTATCGGCAAAGATAAAGCCATCGCCGTGGGCCCCATAAGCCCGCCATGCATTTTTCGATATTTAGCAGGGGGTCCCCTAGAAATTTTCACAAAAAATCTGAAAAATATTTTGTTTCTAGATTTTGATGCAGATTGGAGGGGAATCGATCCACGAGTCGTTTAAGGTAATCCGCTCAAGAATCGGATGATTATCGGCAAAGATATAGCCATCGCTGTGGGCCCCATAGGCCCCCGCAAGCTTTTTACGTTTTTTGGAAGGGGGTCCCCCAGAAAAATTAACAAAAAATTTAAAAAGTATTTCGTTTCTAGATTTTGATGCAGATTGGTAGAGAATCGATCTACAAATGTTTTAAGGTATTCCGCTAAACAATCGGATGGATATTGGCAAAGATATAGTCGTCGCTGTGGGCCCATATTATCCCTCCCATTGATTTTTAAATTTTTTGATGGGGATCCTCCTTACTTGCATATTTTGTTGTAGATTGATTGTGATTTGATCCAATAATCTTATGAGATCGGAATATATATGGCCTCTTGAGGTAGTTTCCAATTTGAAATTCCCGCTCTGCAACGGTGTGGCAACCTCAAAGAGTGGCATGTTGGCAACGCCGCAGGTCAACCAGACATTCAAGTATACAGAATTTTTCTAAAAGAAAGTTGATTGTGAACCCGAGCTCTCGAACGTGAAGGAACGTCCCAACCGAAGTGGAAATAAATAAATTATTTTATTGAATTAAATGTGAAATAATTGAAAATAAATAACAGAAAGTAGTGCCTGAAACAGTGACACATGTGGGCTGAAAAAAGTAGTTGACAAAGCCTGGTTTTCCGAAGACCTTTCCAATTGAACCCAATACGTCAGCAATTGCCATCGTTTTTAGACTTAAAAAAGTGATTAAATTAAACTAAAAACTCTTCAAAACATAGCAACAAGTTCAAACTTGAGCAATATGCAAGAATTTCAACATAAATCGAGGAGTTTTCGAAAGAAATCGAACCTAGACGGGGGAGTCATGGAGAACAAAGAAAGCCATCGGAAATGGGGCTCCTCGGGGCAAGTTGCAGCAGCAGCAGCAGAAAAAACTTGATGGAGCGCAGCTGCAGCAACTTTTCTCTATATGTACTTTCGACGAGACATACATATATGTCCATATGTATAGCCATATCGGGTGTACAAAGAAAACGAGTCTTTGTTCTGCTGACAAATCGATGGAAAATGCAACAACCACATCGGAAAAAAGAAGGGTGTGTATTTTTAGGTCTCCCTTTTTCCCTTCTCTTATCTTCTGTTTGCTTTCTACCAAGTGTGTGTGTGGTGTGTGAGTTAAATGTGTAAACAATTATCTTATGGGTTTACTTTACTTTTTAGAGTCTTCGTGAGGGTTCTTCCCATCCAGACTTTTCGGGGAAGGCGAAGAATGAGTTCCATTGACATTTCTGGAAGGTATGCATTGAATGACCTGGAAATGGGTCACCTTCTACTGACCTATCTTCCGATACAACTTAGCGTTTATCTTTTCAGCTAAAAGGATCCAACCCAAACCGATTTAAGGAGAAATGCAGATATCTAGGACTGGCAGGACTTGGTATTTATGACTACTATTCTACTTGCTACAAAGCATCCATCGCTAACGACCCACCAATTGCACAAAACCAACCACCAACCATATACTAAGTATATCCCAGGCTGTGTAAAAGCGTATCATGCCACCGACCATATTGTTTATAAATCCTATGTGCATATATCGTTAGAGTGTAAGTGTCTTTCCAGGTCAACCATCATCACCAAAACCAAACCAAACCAAACTACAACATCAGCGCCTCGCCCACTAATCATTTCTTTCTCTATTATATATGCCATATATATACCATATCCCGATAAACCCTGCCCTCCTCCCGATCCTCCTTACTGACGTACTGTTTGCCTTGCAGTTTCCAAGTACCAGACGGCCTACGCCTGCGAAGGTAAGAAACTGACCATTGAGTGCGATCCCGGGGACGTGATCAACCTGATCCGAGCCAACTATGGCCGTTTCTCGATCACCATCTGCAATGATCATGGCAATGTGGAGTGGAGCGTCAATTGCATGTTTCCCAAGTCGCTCACAGTACTGAATTCAAGGTAGGTTCTAGTTCTTATTTAATATTTCTTATAGAAATTAATTAAACCTCTCTAAAATATCTGAAACTCCAACATAAACCCCTTAATCCCTTATAGATGTGCCCACAAGCAGAGCTGCAGTGTGCTAGCTGCCACAAGCATGTTCGGAGATCCCTGCCCCGGCACCCACAAGTATCTGGAGGCTCACTATCAGTGCATCAGTGCTGCCCAGACCTCGACCACCACCAACAGGCCCAGTCCACCGCCCTGGGTGCTGAACAACGGCCCACCGATCTTTGGCAATGGCAGTGGGCTGATCCACCCACCTGGCTCGCCAGGAGCTGCACCACCTCCACCCCGATTGCCCACTCTGCCCGGCGTGGTGGGCATTAGTGGCAACGGGGGACTGTTTAACGTCCCTCCACCCCACACCGTCACGCACTCGACGCCCTCGAGCAGCACTGTGCCGGGGAGAATGAAGGGCGTGGCAACGTCCACGACAACCACCAAAAACCCCGCTGGTCGACACGATGGCCTGCCACCTCCACCACAACTGCATCACCACCACACACACCATGGCGAGGAGGCAGCCCCTCCCACCAAGCCGAGCAGCAAGCTCCCATCTGCCGGGAATGCCACGGCACCGTCAAACACCCGCATCCTGACGGGCGTCGGCGGCTCCGGTACCGATGACGGCACCTTGTTGACCACCAAGAGTTCCCCCAACCGACCGCCGGTGACGGCCAGCAATGGATCTCCAGCATCCGGCAATAACAGCGTGGTGCGAACCATTAACAACATCAACATGAACGCGGCTGGAATGTCTGGAGCCGATGACGAGAGCAAGCTCTTCTGTGGCCCCACCCATGCCAGAAATCTCTTCTGGAACATGACACGGGTGGGCGATGTAAATGTCCAGCCCTGTCCGGGCGGAGCAGCCGGCATAGCCAAGTGGCGATGCGTGCTGATGAAGCGACTCCCAGACTCTGGCTACGACGAGTATGATGATGATCCCAGCTCCACCACGCCCGCTCCCAGTGGCGGCGACTGTCTGCACAACAGTAGCAGCTGCGATCCGCCGGTGAGCATGGCCCACAAGGTAAACCAGCGGTTGCGAAACTTCGAACCCACTTGGCATCCCATGACGCCCGATTTGACGCAGTGCCGCAGCCTGTGGCTGAACAACCTGGAGTTGCGGGTTAATCAGCGAGATTCTTCGCTCATCTCGATCGCCAACGACATGTCGGAGGTGACTAGCAGCAAGACGCTCTACGGAGGCGACATGTTGGTGACCACGAAGATCATTCAAACGGTGTCCGAGAAGATGCTCCACGACAAAGAGACCTTCCCCGATCAGAGACAGCGCGAGGCTATGATTATGGAGCTACTGCACTGTGTGGTGAAGACGGGTTCGAATTTGCTGGACGAGAGTCAGCTGTCCTCCTGGCTCGACCTGAATCCGGAGGACCAAATGCGAGTGGCCACATCCCTGCTCACAGGACTAGAGTACAATGCCTTCCTCTTGGCGGACACCATTATTAGGGAGCGCAGTGTGGTGCAGAAAGTCAAAAATATATGTAAGATTTATTTAGTTTCTATATTTTATTTGAATTACAATTATTCTACTTCCCAACAGTGCTCTCGGTGCGAGTCCTGGAGACAAAGACTATTCCGCCCAGCGTCATATTCCCAGATTCGGATCAGTGGCCTTTGAGCTCCGATCGTATAGAGCTGCCCCGTGCCGCTCTCTTGGACAACAGTGAGGGTGGTCTGGTGCGGATTGTGTTCGCAGCATTCGATCGCTTGGAATCCATTCTCAAGCCCAGCTATGACCACTTTGATCTCAAGAGTTCTCGCAGCTATGGTAGGTTTTTCTTATGATTTATTTTAAGAACTATCTAAATCGGATTACAGTTCGCAATACAGCAATCCTGGCCAATGATAGCAGTGATTCCAACACCGGGGAGATCCAACAGCGCATACGCATACTCAACAGCAAGGTGATCTCGGCCAGCTTGGGCAAGGGAAGGCACATCCAGCTGTCGCAGCCCATCACTCTAACGCTCAAACACTTGAAAACCGAGAATGTGACGAATCCTACTTGTGTTTTCTGGAACTACATCGACCAGTAAGTGTTTTAAGGACCATCTCTAGGACTAATTGATAAGCTAACCTGAACTCTCTGTAGCGCCTGGTCTGCCAATGGCTGTAGTCTGGAGTCCACCAACCGCACGCACAGTGTTTGCAGCTGTAATCATTTGACCAACTTTGCCATTCTCATGGACGTGGTGGACGAACACCAGCACTCGCTCTTCACCATGTTTGATGGGAACATGCGGGTCTTCATCTACATCAGCATCGCCATCTGTGTGGTGTTCATCGTCATCGCCCTGCTGACACTAAAGCTGTTCAACGGGGTCTTCGTCAAGGTAAGAGGCTCCTCGAGCCCACTTCCGCACCAGCGGACGGGTAGCAGACGTCAGCAGAACAACATTCGCGACCAGACCCACGAGTCCCTGACCCTTACAACTCCCAGCAGCCAGACGAATGTCTCGGCGCCCATTCAGGGCACCACGAATTTCATTCAACACAATTCCATTCGCAACTCGCATCGCAACAATCTCAACTACAATGTCCAACAGCAGCAACAGCAACAGCAGCAGCAGCAACAACAAGTGGTTGCTGCGGCTGCTGCAGCTGTTGTGCTGTCCAATCAGCCGCAGCGCAGCCTGCAGATGAACAACCTGAACCTGAACTTGCACCAGCATGGTCAGCAAACGGCGGCTGCTGCAGCGGCAGCTGCCTCGATTGCCGCAGCCCTGCAGCAGCATGCCAGCAACAACCTCAACATTAGCCACAACTACTTGCAACAACAGCAGCAACACGTCGGCCCACCGCCGCAGCAACATCCGCATGGCCATCACAACCACAACTTGAATGTGGAGGGAGGCAATGGCAGGGAGAACAACACGAACAACATCATCATGCAGGCCAACATGGATGACTTACAATATAAGTGGTGGTGGTGGTGAACAAACAGAAAACAAACACGAATATAGGCTAGGCTAGGCTCTCTAGATATATGTATTTATGATCGAGAGACACATGTGATATAATGCTTAAGTAACTCAAATTGTTAATCGAACTCGGCCTCTCCGGAGGAGTTCGAACATAAGACTCGCAAGCCGCCCTGGGAAAGGAGATCAAAGTGCACTTTCCGGTCCAGGCTTGCTCCCGAAGACTCTCCAGTTATATTTATGTATCTTAGTAATTGTCATAGTCTAAGTTTAGCACACTTTTCCCAAAAAGAAGTCATGGCTTCTTTTTTCGTTTAAATAGAAATCATTTAATCATTGTGGCATGTTTTAATCAATTAACCCATCAGTTGTGAAACCTCTTAACCCCTCAATGTGCATTCATTGTTTAACAAATTTAAACTAGACGTCGTACACTTGATTTAATATCTTTTAAATTTCTGATTTTCTTTTGTATTTAATTAATTAATAAAAAATATACAAATGTTGCTAATTTTGTCCTGTAAATATTGCATTTTGTGTTGTTCATTTCATTTAGTTTTTACAATTTCTATTTGTATATATCTTTTCTGTATGTTGTGCTTGTTTCGTGTCTTGTTCATTGTTTTATTTAATCCGTATTTTTATCTCTATCATAAATACTTTTAAATTTTTTTGGAATCTTCACCACCACCCCACCAAAATTATTGTAAACGGAAGCTTATCATAAGACTATCAAAATTTTAAGAAACCCCGAAAGGCGACCTAGTTTTGAAATACTTTCCGTTCTGCTGGCTCTGTTTTGGAAATTATTTGGATGAACTATGACACTTATCGACTCTTTCCACCGCTCTTCCTTTGTCTTTCGAAACCAGTCGGCTCGCACCACGATCTATACCAGCATCTATGTCTGCCTTCTGGCCATCGAGCTGCTATTCCTACTGGGCATTGAACAGACCGAAACAAGCATTTTCTGTGGTTTCATAACCGTTTTCCTCCACTGTGCCATCCTATCCGGCGCCGCCTGGTTCTGCTACGAAGGTAAGATCTCCGCACTGCCGCCTATCATCCCAGTTCTAACCCCAACCATCATAATAGCCTTCCATTCGTACTACACTCTCACCTCGGACGAGCTCCTGGTGGAGGTGGACCAGACCCCCAAGGTCAACTGGTACTACCTGCTGTCCTACGGCCTCTCTGTGTCGGTAGTGGCTATCTCTGTTGCCATCAATCCCAGCACCTACACCCAGAACGACTATTGTGTCCTCATGGAGGCGAATATCCTGTTTTATGCCACATTCGTGGCACCGGTTCTCATTTTCTTTGTGGTAAGTGCTAATATTTTTTCTAAAATTATGTTTCTAAAAGTAATGATTTGTTCCCAGGCTGCCATTGGTTACACTTTCCTGTCTTGGATCATCATGTGCCGCAAGAGCTGCACTGGCCTTAAAACCAAGGAGCACACTCGCCTCGCTAGTGTTCGGTAAGTTTAATCCTGATTTTTAAAAGAATATAGGCATCACTAACTCTGAAACTCTTCCCGTAGCTTTGACATTCGCTGCTCCTTCGTATTCCTCTTGCTCCTAAGCGCTGTTTGGTGCTCCGCCTACTTCTACTTGCGAGGCGCCAAAACGGACGAGGACACCACCACCATCTATGGCTACTGTTTCATCTGCTTCAACACGCTGCTGGGTCTCTACATCTTTGTATTCCACTGCATCCAGAACGAAAAGATTCGAAGGGAGTATCGCAAGTATGTGCGTCAGCATGCTTGGCTACCGAAATGCCTGCGGTGCTCCAAGACCTCTATTTCTTCGGGAATTGTGGCGGGCGGCGGGCCCGCTGCTGGTACTCTCTGCAGCGTAAACACCTCCAAGAAGCCTAAGCTGCCGCTGGGAGTTAGCGAGGAAGTCCATGGCGAGCAGCAACAGCACCAACAGGCGATGGGTGTGCCAGCTCCCGAGGATGCCATCATGGGAGCCACTTCTGATTGCGAACTAAACGAAGCCCAGCAGAGGAGAACTCTGAAGAGCGGCTTGATGACGGGCACTTTGCAGACACCCCAGCAGCCGCTGGCTGGGCATGTGGTTCTTGAGAGGGGCAGCACTCTGCGCTCCACTGGTCACGCCTCGCCCACCAGCTCAGCCGGCTCGACACACCTCATCTTTGCCCACAAGCAGCAGCAACAGCAGCAGGCCCTGGGCGAGTCGTACTACCACCAGCCGGACTACTACAGCTGGAAGCAACCTCCCCAAGGAGGCCTCAAGAGTCAGAGAGAGTACTATAACAATGCCGGGGTGGCTGCCTCTTCGCCGCAGCAGGCGCATGAGGTGTTCTACTGGACCCAGAAGCCCAACAGTCAGCACGGTAAGAAGAAACGCGGCGGAGCAGTCCCAGCTTCGCCTAGTGGATCGCTCCACAGCCGCACCGCCGCCGCTTCGCAGGTGCTCTTCTATCCATCTTACAAGAAAACTAAGCAGGGCCAGCCATCCGGCTATCCACACTACGCGGAGGCCCTAGATCCCCCACATAGTGCTGGAGCTGCTTTCTACCAACAGCAGCAGCAGATGCGTCGCCAACAGCAGCAGCAACAACAACAGCAGCAGCAGCAGCTCTCCTCAGACGAGGAGCAGGCTGAGCAGCATGCTCATCTTCTGCACTTGCAGCACCAGCAACAGCATCAGCGACGAGTCGGTGGCCAACAACAGCTTCCCGCTCCACCGCCACACATGGCGCACTTCCAGCAGGAGTTCATGCAACGCCAGTTTAGAAATAAGACTTCCAACTGTGATCTGGCCATGGGGGGCGATACCTACCACAACCAAGGCAGCGAGGGCGGCGCAGATGTCTGTCCCGTATACGAGGAGATCCTCAGCAATCGCAACTCGGACGTGCAGCACTATGAGGTGGGTGACTTCGACGTGGACGAGGTGTACAACAACAGTGTCGGCACCGGCGTATTCAACAGTATGCGAGCAGCTATTACCGCTGGTGGCAGTCGCTACGGCGGCGGTAGCCTAAGTGGCGGCAGTGTCTCATCACGGAGCCAACAGCAGCAGCTGCAGAAACAACAGAAGCAGCAGCAGCAACAACAACAGAGATCGGCACGCCGCTGCACAGCCGATGATGACGACGACGATGATGAGGAGGAGGATGATGAGGCTACGGCCGCGGAGCAACTGCACGACAGCGTCTGTGATGATGATGATGAGGAGGAGGATAGCGATCTGGATGACGACGCGCACAAACTGCCACCCCAAAGCGACGAGCGAATGCGCCGTCTGATGGCGATGCAGGATGAGGACTTTAAGCGGCGGTTTCAGTAAGTATTCTAATTATAATTTAGTAAGAATCCAATCCAACTTGTACTCTTCCTTTTCAGACGTCAGCAACGCAAGAATGGCGCGTCCATTGATTATGGAGCCTTGCCTCCGGGAGTAGCGCCAGGAGCTGGATCAGCAGGTCCGCACCCCGACCACAATCGTGCGGTTTTTGGGGTTAGCGGCGGCGTTGGTGAGGGCTCCATGCGTGGCGCGTACCGGCAGCAGCAGCAGCAGCAACAACAACAGCTAAACGCCAAGTCGCCAAGTGCCCGCTTGGCGGTGAATGAGCTATTTGGTCATGGTAATGCCGGGCCACCGCTGCCGCCGGCAAATCAAACGCCTGCGCAAAAGCGTCAGCAGCTACAGAAACTGTCACCACAGTCCACCACATCATCGTCGTCGCATACATCGCACAGCAACCTGCAACCACATCCCCATCCTCTAACCCATCAGCATCCGCATCCTCCGCAACACCAGCAGCGCCATTTGTCGGCCATGCTGGATGAGAATAATACGGTACGCTGCTATCTGGAGCCGTTGGCAAAGTGAAGGAGCTGCTACCAGATACCAGAGGTCGGTTCGGGTCACCGGTTACCGGTTAATTAATTACCCCCGGAACAGTCTTAGGCAAAAATTGTAGCTTAGGGTCTATAGCTATACCTAGAATTAGTCGTTAGTCGAAATATGGAGCATTGTGTGAAACAACGTGCTGTCATGCTATACGTGCAGTGATTCGAGAATCCCAAAACTTTATGAATGTATATGTAATAATTGAACCTAGACCATAGGGCCCACACGAAGAACAGACAGGACGAAGAACAGGAGCAGTGCAAGCTTAACCAAAACACGAGAAAAAGGATATATAGAGAGAGAGGTCCTTCGACTTGCATGCATTTTATACCGACTTTGAAATCGATATTAATATAAATGTATGTACCATATATGTATAATGTATTGTAATACATGTCACCACATGCCATTTTTAAATACTTAAATAATAATTTAAACGAAAAAGAACAAAATCAAGAATATATATATATATATATGAGTGTATATGTATAAGATCTGAACTGTATGTACATGATATATAGAATGCAGGCGAATTATGTTTTATGTATTTTGTAAGGTATTCGATTGTTTTTGATTTTCGCTGATTATGCTCGTAAGATATATATATATATATATAGACACAGGCTTAAGATTTGTTTCGTGTTTCATAAACCAAAAAAAATAATAATGAAGAAAAGAAAATCCCCATGTTTTTTTGCTATCCAACTGCCGATTTACACTTCTAAACCCAAAAAATAGTCCTTCCAATTATAGAAACATGATTCCGAAGGAATTGTAATGCCATTTATGTCTAATTTATTTCTAATTTTCAAAGACGACCAGAACGAAGCATTTGAAGTGTACATTTTCATCAATATAGATGCTTTAAGCACGCAAATTAGGGGCATTTATTTTATATATAATTTTTATGAAAGGACGATCGCTTAGAATGCTTTATTATTTATAACGAGATGTAATGAATGAAATTAAATAAATTGAATGCTATGTAAATGTCTTGGAAATTGCATTGCAGGCAGGCACCAAACCAAACTGAACACTGAACACTGGATAGATCAGAATACAGAAATACCTATTATAGCAAAGAAAGATTTCAACAAAACCTCACTTGTTAACTAGGAACTAACTTGTAAACTCTTTGAAAACTAGCCGGCTAACTTCACAAACCTACCTACTACCTACTATCTCCCTGAATGGCATTCCTTCTAGAATTTCACGCATGTGTACAAAAAACCAAATAAAATAAAGTGCAAAACCGAATGATTACCAATACTATATATGGATGTATCTATGTGTCGTACGTAATAGCCAAGGAAGCTCCTTTGTCCAGTTCTCCCTTTAATCCTGCAGATCCTGCAAGTATAACTTGCCCCGCCTATCAACAATGACTCTATAAAGCACACAAAGGATAAAGTTAGTTATTAAGCACCCGCAGCATAAAAAAAACACAAATTTAGCATAAATGGAAAATGGAAAATCTGTTTGTGGACACAAGATCTGCAAACTAGCCGATATTGAATGTATAGTGTTGCGAATCCTAGTACTTTACGTATATTAAACCAGATATATCAGATACCAGTATATATGTGAATGTATATTGAAGCTGTACGCAGGCCACTGAAAAGCCATTTTCGTCTCAACGTCCTTCTCCACTCTTCTGGAAGGATATCAAAATCTGAATTACGAAACATAAACAGAACCGAACTACAACCAAAATTCAAGTTTATTGAAAAGCCCGATGAAAATGTTAATGTACACAATTTTTTCTAATTAAGAAAAAAATAAAAAAAACTGATTGCATTTTAATGTAAATGGAAAACAGTTGTTTTATTAGGGTTGGCTGTTTGGTTATTCTAAGGACATCCGATTGCGAGAGAGTCTCCTTCAAGAACTCCAAAATATATGGGAAGGACAATATAGCTCCCTCCGAAGGCTATATCTTTGTCAATATCCATCCGATTCCCAAGCGCAATACCTTACAAGATTGTGGATCGATTCTCTATCAAATTGCATCAAAATCTGGAAACGAAATATTTTTTAGATTTTTTTATCAAAAATTCTGGGGGTCCCCTTCAAAAATAAAGAAAGTGCATGGGAGGGTCAATATGGCCCCCTGCGAAAGCTATATCTTTGTCAATATCCGATTTCCAAGCGGAATACCTTAAAAGCTTTGTGGATTGATTCTCTATCAAATTGCATCAAAATCTGGGAACGAAATATTTTTTAGATTTTTTACTAAAATACGAAATATTTTTAGAAAAATTTGGAGGTAGCAAGTGTGACCCTAGCAAAGGTATAGTCTTAACCAAAATACTCTTGATTCTTCAGCGAAATACCTCAAATCATTTATAAATCAAATGTTGGGCCAATATTATGTAAAACATTTATTAAATATTTTATATATTGTTTCTAATTCATTTTTTATGTTTTTTCGTGGTATTTACTCTTCAAGACGATACGGTCACTCACATGTATTAGTAATCTATTTTTTTGGAAAAACAAATGTTTACATCGCGTAGTTAGCCACAATGACTGATTTCCAATGGCCCTGGGAGTACTCCTTCCCACCTTTCTTCACGTAAGTTCTTAGGATTCCATAGATTGTCATCCAACTAATCCTGGAAAGCAGTTTACAGCCCCATGAAGAAACCAGGCAACAACAACTGAAGGTCTGGACGGATCTGTTTTTGAAATACCTCAAGCATACGAATAAGTTTGCCGTTAGCATCGGAGACCAGAACTCTCCGTTGTTCCACAACGAATCTCTCAAGCGCCGCCTTTCCCCAGAGCTCATCGTGGCGATCCTGGGGGAGCTGGAGCGAAGTGGTCACGCCAGTCCCCTGGACAAGCGCCGGCAGGAGTGGCAGGTATACTGGTACACCCTGGAGGAGTATGGAAACCTGGTCTACGATTGGATACAGGAAACTGGCCAAACGAACAGTATATGTACGCTCTACGAGATTGCGGCCGGGGAGAACACCACACACCTCGACTTCCACGGTGTGGATGAAGCGGTGCTACTGAATGCCCTGAGATTGCTCGAAGAGAAGGGAAAGTGTGAGCTGATCGAGATGGATGGCAGTCATGGTGTCAAGTTCTTCTAATTTTTGTTGTTCCCATTAAAAAGTGTGATTTTTCAAGATAATACTTATTTTTGTTCAGTGCATTAAACAATAAGCCATAAAAATATTTTAATTATTACTTGTGCAACTATTAAAGCCACAATTATACAATTTTAGTTATAAATTTATTATAAAGAATTCTTTTTTAATATTTGCATTTTTAAATAAACAAACGTTTTACAGCACTACTCTTATCAGTTATTTATTATTTATTTTTCAACCCTATTTATTAATGTTGAAAAACGGCGCGCGGCATTCATGTGAAGGTTTTGTTTTTGTGTGAAATTGTATTGAAATTAAAGAAGAAAAATGGTGAGTAAATAAAAACAAAATGGATTCAGTTATTTTACTATTCCTTTAACCAGAGCGTGGAGGATGTGATTCGGGAGATCGACCGCCTCAACCTGGAGACGGTCCTGCAACATGCCGCACTAGCGAGTCTCACATGCACGGGTCGCACTCTGGGTTCCGACAAAAATCCATTTCGAATTCCTGTTGACGAGAATGACCTCGTACTTCCAGATGAATCTCCAACGAAAGCGGAAAATCTCTTCCCCGTTACTATTGACTTAGAACCCAGTTTAAGCTGCTTCCCGGACGCGGATGCCATCAACGCAAGCATCGTAAAGAGGGAACTGGCGGAGCAGTGTAAAAAGAGCGTTCGAATGCAGTTGAATCAACTCCAGGAAAGGCAGCAGTCCTTCCGTTCGAAACTGGACAAGCAGCAGAAGGAGCAAGAGAACCTCGAAACCGTCAATCACAAGGCGCTGCGAAAGGAGCAAGAAATCCTTATTTGCCAAAAGGCCGACCAACTGGCCAATGCCCATTTGGATGCCCAGCAGCGGGAGCAGCAGGCACTGCGCCGTCAAACGGATCAGAAACTGCACAAGCTGGCCCTGGAGGGCGTGGCCCGCTGTCAGAGGCGTTTCGGTAAGAAGTTCGAGGGTATCACAAAGCTGCTACTCTCCCTGGACAAGGACACGGTTCAGGTCTGCTCTTCGCACAACCGACAGCTCAAGGATCTCGCCCAGCAGTTCGAGCAGCTCGTGAGCAACGTGAAAGCAGGAAAGTGTGAGCAGACGCAGTATTTGCGGTCCATCATTAAGGCAGAACAATGCTGCAAGAGCTTGGATGCTCTGGAAATGGACATGATCAAGCAGTTGGCGGAGTTCTCGGAGCTAATCCAGCAGCAGCTGAAGGTGGAGGAGGCCAAAAAGCACGAGGAGGAACAAAGAAAGAAGCTCGAGGAGAAAAAGCGCCTCCAGAAAGAAAAGGAAGAGTCCGAGGCGCGTCAGACTCAACAGCAGCAGCAGCAGGCAGAGGAGGCAGCCAAAGCTGCTGCGGCGGCCCAAGCAGCGGCAGCCAACACAGGAGCCACAGAGGTCCAACCAACGGCAGCAAAACCCGCAGTTGTTCCTCCCACTGCCGACCTATCTACCTCCTACGTCCACCCAGATCGATTGAAGTTTTACAACGAAATCCTGGCCTTGTACCAGGCCAAAGTGGATGCAGTGAAGCCACTACAAACAGAGGAATCACTAAAGCAGTACCGCACCGGGTGCCAGCGGGCCATAAATCTGCCCCTGAACGCCATTTCGGCGGTGAGTCCCCAGCACTTGAGCAACAACTTTGACAAACTCTACAGCTTCTTCGCCGGGCAGCCGGTGAAGCTGCTGAATGGAGCTTCAATGACCATCAACGATCATCCACTGGCCCGCGACTACTGCCTGCTCCTGATGGCCAAGAAGTTTGTCAGCCAAACGGAGACTGCCATCTCCAGCAACCCGCAGGCCGCCTTCCCCTTCGCCTCCGTCATTGTCACGTTTTGGAAACTGCTACCCGACTTTGGAAAGATTTTCCTGGCCTACCTATACAAGGAGTCGCCGTTCCTAGTGCCCTACGTGATTCCCCAGCAGCAGGGACAGTCCCCTGAGCAATACCTAAAGACTATTGGTTACCGCCTGACTGACAACGAGCTGGAAAAGCCGGATATGTATCTGAAAAGACAGACGGGAATAGCTCGACTGTATTCGGCTGTCATCATCACACCGGGACGAAAGGCTGATGGGCCGGAGCACTGTTACGGTCTTGAGGAGGGATGGCGTTGGCTGGCGCATATGGTGCATGTTAAGCCGTTGCCCGATGTCAGTGCCACCCTTATAATGGAGGTTCTACAGACCCTCGGATTCGAAATGCTGCGCACCTACGGCAAGCAGTTTGTGAAACTTTTGTGTTACATCCAGAACACGTACATGCCGCAGTTGTCGGCACACGACGAAGGCGGCCCGAAGACCCGACTGGAAATGATACTGGCCAAGTTCCTGCGAGAACGCCAGATACCCCAAGCCGTTGGCCTACTTCCCCCCGGCTTCTGGTAGTTTTGTAAACCTAGTGCATAACAACAATTATTTATGAAATGTTAAAAGAATTTAAGAAACTGTCCATTGTATTTGATTTAAGAGACAAGCAAGTGTCATTTCCAGAAATGCAACGTTTGAAAGCCACAACTTTATTAATCGAAGGGTAGCTAAAGGCAGAAATCATTATATGAACTCATTTGAATCAATCTACCCCGGGAGCCCTAGTCATCGTCCTCGTCCTCCAGGTCCAAGTCATCCAGTTCGTCGGCCAAATCGACGAACAGATCCTTGTTGATGGGGGCGGCATCGTTGGCAGGTGCAGACGACGAGGGGCCGTCGTCCTCGGGGGCCGCAGCTTCTTCTGCTGCGGCGGTTTTGGCTGCTTCCGTGGCTTGGTCCAGTAACCGAGTCTCGGAGGCGACGGTTCCAGATCCATCCACCTCCTGGGCGGCCAGCGACAGGGCAGCAAGATCCAGCTCCTTAAATTCAAACGCATTGTCGTCGTCATCATCTTCCCGCTTGTAGACATCGAAGGCAGCGTCACCCTCTTCCATGGGTCCGTCGTCGACCAGGTCGGGATTGAAGCTGAACATCTCACGACCCGAGATACCGAACTGTTTGCCCTTGCTGAAGTCGCTCTTCTTGCGTTCCTCCTCGGCGGCCAACTTGGCCTTCTTCTCGGCAAGCTTGCGCTTCTTCCAGGCCAAGAACGACTCGAGAGTAACACGGGTCTGGTTGGGCCCGAGAGCAGCACGTTCCTTCTCGATGAGATCGACCAGGGAAATTTCCGTGGGCTTATCCTCCTTCTTCTTGTCGCGTTTCAGAACGTAACCAGGTGGCAGAGCGTGCCGGTAGATGCACTTTTCGCCGTTGGGGCACTCCCAGAACCAGCCGTACTTGGACTTTTCGACGGCCTCCAGGAAGTACTTGCAGATCTGAAGTAAAAGATTAATGGAAAGGGTACTCTTAGGTAACCGAAAAGAAAACGTACAATATCAGTGGTTGGGCGTCGCTTCTCGCCGGAGTGCTTCTTGTCCACCACCTCCTTGAGCTTGGCGTCGTCCCAGTTGGTCATCGGGTCGTCCTCGCTGTCACGCATATCCACATAGATGGAACGCTTCTCGACCTTGTTCTCCTGGGAGAGGTCGTGCGAGAACTTGCACTTGTCACCCTTGGTACAGATGCCTTGCTTGAAGAAGGCGCAGACCACCGACTTGGGATCGGTGCCCTTCTCCACCTTCTGCGTCTGGACCGGCTTGAAGATCATGGCCATCTCGCGCTGATCAGCCAGCTTCTTCTCTTTCTCCTCCTTCTTCTTGTCGCCATCCTGCCTGGGATGGTGGCCGCCGGCCTGCACTTGCTTCTGCACCTGCTGGATGAACTTCTGTTGCTTGTTGCCCTTCTTGTTCTTCAACCCGAATGTCTTGTCCTGCAGATGAAATCGGCGAAAGTAGTAATATATGTATATTGAAAAGCTTCCACATCACAAAGTAGCACGGCACTTTTTCTTAGACCCTTACCTCAATAACCTTCTCCTTCTTCTTTTGCTCCGTCTTCTTGCTGGGAGCCGGCGCCTTTTTCGGTGGCATCTTCGGTCGATTTACGAGAATTTATAATCCGAAATCAAATTATAAATTGTTTTTGCACAACCAGGTTAAAAAACAAAACGTGTTGCTATATTCTTTTATAAATCTCATCAGTGTGACCATATAGCAAAAAAAACGTTCCTTTTTTGTACGGTATTTTTTAAAATAAAAGGCGGTATATTTTGGATTGCTATAATTTTTATGTATGGCTAATTGACATATATTCTGACACAAATAAGGATAAATATTTAATTATATTATTAAAAGAATAATTTTATTGATTAAAAGGTCATATATTCTTAAATCTCCTAAGGGGCTCTTTGATCGAGCTAACAGAGTATGTTACATGAAATATGTTAAGTTTGAATTTTAACAGAGGCGGGAAATTTAAATCTAGATGGGTTTTTATTGAAGAGGGATTATGGGTTTTATAAAAGCAAGAGAGCTTTGCTTTCATTTGTGTGATGAATTATATCTATCATAATGCATAGAATCTACAATAAGCCCTAATATTTACTATATTATTCAATTAAAATGTGAATTCTTTCATAAAACCCTTTTCATTACATACACAAATAGACCAGTATTTATTTACATATTTTGATGCCTTTTTTGCCTTTCTCAACCTCTTTTTTATTATTATTTGTTTGTGGCCACTTCAGTGCACATGTTCAAGTTTTACGCATCATAATAAACATACATATTTCAATTATCCGCCCTGGTTCCCTTCAATGCAGAAATCGCTTTCAAAGGCCTTTTAACTCACACTTACACAGTAAACAGTTGCACAGAGAAAAATTTGTGGTTTTTATTTTAATTTATGTTAGAAAAAGAATTATTTCAGATAGTAATTCATCTCAAACACATATATTTTGATATATGATATTTTATATTGAAACAACATATACTTATCAAAACAAATATTAATCTCTAATTTTTCACAGTGTACTTTGAGAGGGTATACACAAACACGAGCACTGGCATGTCTCTTCGTGGGTGGCCCTTAATTCGTCGTCAGTCCTCTTGGGTGGCCTCTATTAGCCGTCCCACTCACTCGGGCACATGCGGGCCCCCGGCTCCAGTGAGAGGAGAGGAGAGTGAGTGCCCCCATTGATCATGCCCCTCGTTTGATAGTGCGTGACGTTCCAGTACCGCCAGTGCTCGGATGGTGGGGCGCCCATTTTGATCCTTCGTCTGCTCTCCATTCGCGCTCATTTATTCGAGCATAAAATTAGCAATTATTTGTTTCTTGCCTCTAGAGCTCTTTTTTTTTTTATTTGCTTTTTAAGTGTACAAGCTTCTGGGCGAGCTATCTGTGTGGTCCATTATTATTTTTTTCTCCTTTCGGGGCTTTGATCCGATATTTGGGGCTTTCTAGGAATTGCCATTCTAGTCCTAGGGGGCAAAGAAACCTTCGTAAACTTTGGGTTTATGATTATACTTTTGTGGAAAGTTAAACAGAAATATTTCGAGAGAATTAGTCACAAAAAACTAAACCTCAAGGCCAATATTTATAGTCAATAATATCTCTTCTCTTTCCATTTTTAAGAACTGGATTTAATGGAGAAATTATCTTGCACTTGTCTTTCAGAATTTTCCCAGCGGCAGCAATAAAATTATGACAAGCAACGGCAGCAACATCAAACTACAATTATTTTGATGTTGACAGCAAGATAGATAGATATAATTTGCATCCAGAACAAGTAAGACGTTGTTATTGTATCTTACAACTTCCAGATAAAAGGAAAACAAGCTGCAAGTTGCAGGCGTAACAAAAGGGGAACACCAGCAGCAGCAGCAACAGCAACATCGGCAGCAACATCAGCAGCAACATCAGCCAAGATGTTACTTTTGACAATATAAAATAGCAGCATGGGTTTAGGATATCCCCCCTGAAAGATCTCCGCCAGTGGCATTCGGACTTCATGGTGGTCTCCCCAGCATCTCTCCATCTCGGGGGCTAAGTCGCTGCTGCTGTCAATCTTTGGTTAAAAGGGAAATGCTGCTACTGTTTTCTGTTGCTGTTGCAGTTGCATTTGCAGTTGCTGTTGCAGACAGACACACTCTTATAATTGCATATAGCGCCAGTTGAAGTTCCGGTCGGTTGAGTTTTTGCTTTTGCTTTTCTGTTGTTGTTGCACGCGCTTTCTTTTTTGTGCTTTTTGTGGCGCCGCCGACAGACGATGCTCCGGGTATACGAGTATGTGTGATTGGTGAATGCCATGTTGCCACCCAAGTTGCCAACTGGCTGGCCTGGCCAAGACTTAATAGCCGCTTTCATTGGCCAAAAGCCCCCGATAAGAGGCCCCGACCACACACGACGAGCTCTGTCTGCCCCATCTTGTCGTCGCGACGACTCCTGTGGCAACTTGGCAACCAATGCGACCAGTGCGAATGCGTTCGCCTTGATGTTTATCGGCAATATGTTGTTGCAACATGTTTTTGGCCAAAACGGTAGCTCCCCCTTCCCTCCTCACCATCTCTTAATTACAAAAACAAAAGCAAATACAGCTGCCTGTCTTGTCCATTAAGATAAATCGGAAACGGAAATCACTAATGAAAAATTTCCATATTTATGGTGGCAATAAAGAGTCTACATCAATAGCAACACAAATATCCAAGCCGCCATCAGCGGCAACTAAACAACTAAATTTCGTTGTCGACTGATTGGGGGGCTCTGGGATATCCATATGGATGTGAGTGGCCGTCTGGTTGGCCACCAACGAAGTCTTTCTACTTGGGCGGTCCAGTCCGAAGCTTGCGTGATTTGTTCTCTTTTTGTTTGTGGTTTTTTTTTTTTTTAGATTTTTTTTGTGGCCTGTTTGGCTCTACGTTATGTCTTTATTCGTGAGTATGTGTTGCAATTAATTCCAATGAAATTTAATTAGAATTTAAGCTATAATGGGCTATAAGGCAGGGCGCTATATGTGATTCAATAAAATATCTCTCAAGTATAATAGGCAATTTAAATGCAAGTGTTGGAATACCTATTGTAGTTGTCAGTTTTTTTAATATTTGATGAAATTTTTGAAATATATATGAACAAAAAAGGAGCCACAAAAGCCATAAAAATATGGTACAAGCCCATTGAATAGCCTCCCATAATTGGCTCTGACAGCCATACGATACAATTGCTATTCGTGCCACAAAAAAAAAATTAACTGCTCGGTGCCCCCCTTTAAAAATAGAAACCAAAAATCGAATTTATATGGCCCATAGAAAATTAGCTTTATTTTCCAAGTATTTTTCTTTTCTTTTTTTTTTTTTTGTATTTTGTTTTTCAAATGGGGGGGGGGGGGGGGGGGGGGAGCCCACCAACGATGGGGAGACCGCCATCAGCGATGCCATAATAAATGATTGATCGAATGTGAGCGTGTGAGTAGGCATATGGGATGCACTATAAAGATATATACATAAATATATACATAAATATATATAGAATATGAGAGGAGGATCGTTGGCGGTTCGTTTGATTGATGCGCTTTTCGTGGCTGCGAATGAATGCCTCGCTCTCAGATCTCTGAAACGCTTCAGATACGCACTTGGCGGCTTTATAGTGTGGTATAGTATATGTTGCCTGAAATGTTCTTTCTTTGGCATCTTTATGCTTCAACACAACTGTCAAAAGATTTGCCCAACAACGGCATTAACGGCCGCCAGAAGAGGGACGTCAATGGGCTGTTTGCAACATGCTGTGATTTTTATCGCCGTCACACACGATGCGTGTGGTCCACGTCCACATCCACATCCATGTCCATGACCGTCTCTCTGTCTCTGTCTACATCTCAGTGTCCAGTGTCCAGTGTCCAGTTCCAGTTTGACGTCCCTGCTCCTTGGACTTTGCTCGTGTTTTATGGCTGTCACACATATTGTCCAAACCCGATGGCTATAATTAATTGCTCTCTTAAGTTGAAGCAAGTTCAAGAAGTTGGTGGAAATTTAAATTTTTTAAAAGTAAAAATATATAAAATTTTTAAAATTAAGTTAGAGGAATCAAGTTCTTTAAAGAAGGTATTATTTCAAGGTTCTCTATTGTTCTTGCCCCTTAAACTATGATTTATAAACTACCACCTATCCTACCTCAAAAATTGTTTATTAAATAATAAATATATATTTTAAAAACTGTATTTACCTCTAATTTTTACCTTTTAAATTGAAAAACTAAAAACACAAATCAGTCACCGTGTTAATTTCCAACGTCAACAGCTATTTAAATACCAAAAACTCCTAAAAACGAAAGAAAAAATAAAATTTATGGGGGAAAAAAACAAGGTCACAGCAGTTAGCAGTAGAGAAGGTCCATAAAACCAGATCCTATGCCATTTCCCGAGAAATCATTGCACTCGGAAACCATGCTAAGGTCAAACAGAGAGCCAACACGTGCTATTTATAAAGAAAACGCTGGGTCAGGCTGCCTACTACTAGATGGATGATATATGAGCTGCTGCTCACTTCACCGGTCAGTTTACATGGCTGGTTGCTATTTGCATGTCAACAATTTTCCGAATTGTTGGCCGTGACAGACTTGTGGGTAAACAGACACCACGTGGGGGATCAGAAACCAGGATCTGGGCTGGGGGTCTCTTGAATATTAAGTACCCGCCTTGTGTGGGGTCAAGTGCTGACTTTAGACTTTAGAACCTTTTTTTGTAGTTGGTAGGGTAGCTTATAATTTGCATTCCAAATACAAGATTGCACAATTGATGATTTCTCAATCAAATTGCAGGGTCGTCGGTCTACTACCGATGGGAAAAAAACAACAAAACTGGAGAACAAAAACAAACTTGGCGCTCGGATTCGCCTGGCCTCTCGTCATAATTTCAAACAAGAAAGGAAAGCTAACTTCGGGCGGAGCCGAAGTTTATATACCCTTGCAGTTCAGTCGCAGTCCGAGAGGTGGCGCCACGCATCTATATTATTAGATATACAGCGGATCGTATATAGTCGGCCGATCCTTATGAAATTTGGCATATCGAATTATTTTGACCAAAGAAGCATACATTGAAAATCCCATCCTTCTAACTTGAAAAACAACGAAGTTATGCCATTTCCGATCAATCAGTTATATGGCAGCTATAGGATATAGTCGACCGATCTTTATGAAATTTGGCAGATCGTATAAGTTGGACCAAATAAGAATCCATAGAAAGTCCCAACCTTCTAACTTGAAAAACAACGAAGTTATGCCATTTCCGATCAATCAGTTATATGGCAGCTATAGGATATAGTCGACCGATCCCGGCCGTTCCGACTTATGTACTACCTGCAAAGGAAAGAAGGGTGTGTGCAAAGTTTCAACTCGATAGCTTTAAAACTGAGAGACTAGTTTGCGTAGAAACAGACAGACAGACGGACAGACAGACAGACGGACAGACAGACAGACAGACAGACGGACAGACGGACAGACGGACATGCTTATATCGACTCAGGAGGTGATCCTGATCAAGAATATATATACTTTATAGGGTCGGAGATGTCTCCTTCACTGCGTTGCACACTTTTGACCAAAATTATAATACCCTCTGCAAGGGTATAAAAATGGGGAAAGAAAAAAAAAATGTTAAGACAACTCGCCGAACGCCACACGGTGGCAGTTTTGGTCCAAAGATTACGGCCAAGAGAAGGAGGGCCTGGAAGGGGTGGGGTAAGGTGGGGCAAGGTGGAGCCGGAGGCCCAGAGGCCGCACACACGGAAGGCGGCTGAAGATCAAAGCGAGCGCCAAAATGAAAATTATTACAAAGTGATGTAGCATGACTAAATACAATTTTATGTAGTCGGGGTGGAGGCTTCGTGGTTTCTCGTCTCCCTTTGAGATTGGTCCATCAAGGAATGCGAGTATATGGATGCACTGAGAAAAAAGGGCCGCCATAAATAAAAATGTTTTTAAAGACTAGAGAAGAAAAGGATGAAAAACAAACTCTTAGAACCATCTCATAGTCATCTTAAACCTTCCTCTCTACTTACTTGTCTTTATTTTTTTTAAAACCCTTTTCTTCCAGTGCATTTGGAGTGGGAGGAGATGACTCTGTGGTCACAGCCTCTGCTGCAACGAACGATTCTGCTGCACAGGAGCCATAAAAATGGAATTATACGCATCCACACAACCGCAAAACAGTTGAACAAACAATGATCCGAACGTTCCTCCTATGTGTGTTGGCCGGATCGGATCGGATCGGATCGGAACGGATTCCCCCCGAATAATGTCTAAATTTGGCCCGAACGTTGGTGCCACCACCATCGGATCGTAAAAGCGATTCGGGCCTTTGGCTAAGTGCCTTCTCCATTATGACTTAAGTGTCATATGTGAGTCATCTACTACATCGCTTTTCATCCCATTCCGTTGATAATTGCCAAGACAGACTAATGGCTTATAGCCGAGAGTATCTGTATCTCTCTCCTTTTTTGGGTTATGGGTTTTTGTGGCTGAGATACATCCATCCATCCACTTTGTTGACATCTTATGCGGGTGGCCGTATCGAAGGCGATAACTGATACCCGAATGCCGCATTTCCTGCTTGCCAGGATGATTGGATTAGTTGTGCAGGATTACGATGCCAAAAGGGGATAGGATTGCGTGGGAAAGGATTTTTGAAGGGATTAAACAAATTTTTTGAGGGTAATTAAGGTAAGAAGGAGTTACTTCTTTTAAGTCCTAAGTCTTTCAACTCAAATAAACTGAAACTGAAACGAAAGCGAATCTGACATCTGAAAACTAAAAACTTGATGTCTTCCCTGAACGATATGTCAGCCCGATCGCATCAAGCCACTCGTCCGTGGCCAGCTTGGTGGTGGCCAGCCTGTAAAATGTAAAACTGAAAATTCCCCTAAGCAGCTTAAGAGTCCTCCTCTCAGAAGAAGTGGGGAGCATCAAGTCTTGAACCGTAGCCAAAGTTCATGTAACAGCCAACGACTCAATACGGGGAGCTACTGATTTACACACAGAGGCACATATGAACGATGCATCCATCTCGTTCGAGAAGCCAAAGCCAGATCGAATGCCACAGTTGGATCCACTGAGTCGGACTCGGACTGTGGCAACATGATTGCACGTATAGTGGAACAAATTCATGGCATCGCGGCAATCGCAGGCAGCACCTTGGCAATCAGCAAGGTAAACAACAAGTCCTCAGGATTCGGGCCAAGTAGGCTGAAGCAATGAGCTTCTATTTATTAAATTTTGTTAAAATATATAGTGTTTATATTAAATTTTAACCACTTTCTTCTGATGATAGGGATAGTATACCATCTAACCCTCAATAGAGCTCTCCCACAAGTCGTCTATGCCTGGCTGTGGGGCATCTTCATCTTCGGGACCTGACGGATAAATCCCTCTGGGCTGTGCGGCTGCCACTGTTCTACGCTTAATGCGATGCGCAGTGGAGCCAGAAGACCCGTTTGGACCCTGTCTTCTCTTCCCGTCTTCTTACCAATTCTTCCCGATGCTTCTCAAGTCTTCTCGAGGCTCTGAAGCTTCGACGATGGGCTGTTTTGCGATGAAATCAATAAATGTAAGGCGACCGCACAGTTTTTTCCTGTGTTCTCATTCGAGTTATATATGGTGAGTGTGTCTGTATATATCTGTAGGACATACTACACCGATCCGGATGTTAGTATGTCTGACAATTTTTGAACCCTAAACCTGGGACTCTCTCCTATCCATTCCTACGTAATTTGTAGGTAGGTTAATTCGTGGTGGTCCCTCAAAAAAGCTTACCTCATGTCGGTGGACGTTTCCTTTTCATATTCCAAAGCATTTTTTAATGGGCTGAGGTCTGGAAAAGGTCCTCCTTAAATTAGCCACATAATCATATTTATTTTACCCTTTTTTTAGAGGTCCCTCGAAACATCCTGTATACAGAATATTTGCCTAGGTAATTTGCCATCTAAATTGTTTGTTTTTTTCTGAAAGATACTTCCAAGAACTAATTCAACTGTACATTGAACTTTATTTAAATTAAGATACATCTTAATTAGTTTATATTTGGGAACTATTCTGACTGCTTTTCAAATGAAGTCTTCCATTAAATATCATGCGATTATCTGCAATCAGTCTGGATGTGAGTGTCTTCCCTTGATTAACTGAAATCACCATTGAAATTTTCAAGAAATTATTTCGTAGAAAAAGGTGTGAGAAAATTAACTTGTCTTCCGCTGTCGGGTAGCCAAAAGGCAAAATAATCAATTAGTTTCGCAGAATCGTTCCAGCCGAAAAGAAGAATACAAATCGCTTTTACGGAATTACGGAAACTGTTGTAAGAAAAGGGGGCCCAGCCGACGACAGAAGACAACGAAGACCGACAGAAGACCGCAGATCCGACAACAGATCAGCAGTCCACCAGATGAGACAAGATGGGATGAGACAACAGGTAACAGAAGCCGTATACGCCAGATTAACGCCCGAGGCGAGATGGCTTTGGCATCAGAATCGGCATCGGCATCGTCTTCAACTTTGACATTGATCTCCAGCGACTTTTGCACTTGCGCAAAAAAAAAAAACAAAAAAAAAAAAATTAAATGAAAACAAAAAGAAATCCATAAATCCAGCAAAAATTCCCAGCAAATCAGATTAAAGTAGGGAAACGGTACGAAGAGGGGCCCGAAATTGTTTTAATTATGACATTTGCCCAGGGTGTATAGGAAGTGTGAGCCAAGAACAACAATGATAATAATAACAATAATAATAACAACAGCCAGGCCCGGCCCGGTCTGGGTTCCCAGTGGCCTTTGATGTCTTACCTTATATTCCTTTGGCTCGATGCCGACACTGTGTAACACCTGAACAGAAGAGAGAGATCTGGATATCTGGACATTCCCTTGGATAATCTTCCCTTTGGACCGGTGACCGGTCTGATCTCTTTCTCTACCCGACTCTCTCAGCGGGAATTCAATTTGGCTTACAACAATAAAACGTCTTATTTAGGTTCGGTTATTAATGATGAGTTATGGGTTCAGACCTCCTTCGGAGACGGTTACCATCATCATCATCATCATCGTAGTCGTCGTTCGACTGGCAACTGGAACATCCAGTGTTCTTGGAAGGTAGAACGAATTCTATTCTACACTCTGATCTCGTAAATCTCGACGTTTTTCTTCTCGAACCTATAATGGTTCTAGATCTTGTGGTGTTTCAAATTGACTTTCTATACATTTTTTTTTGGTACTATACTTGGCTAAGAGACTCTGAAGACTAGAAGACTTCTAGAAGTCTTAGACTTCTTAGTCTGAGAAAGTCTGATATTTGTAGAATTTGTAGTTTTTAATGAATTTCCTAAAAAGTGAAAGATTGTCGGGTAAATATGAAAAACAGTTTGTCACTTCTGCTGAAAGATCTCTTCGTTTGAACTTACCCTTACCTTTAAGACCCGCCCCCGCTTCCACCTGGACGTTATTTTTTTTTTTTTTGAAGAACCAACAACTCCCACGCACTGCCTGGGAGTTTGGTGTTTAGTTAACCTTTCCGAATGACAAACGCAGATCATTACACCGAGTGCGACAACAAACAAATAGATTCTCAAGATGAATTCCCCGGTGGGTTTCCAAACAAAAGGGGACTCCTCGAGTCGTCGTCGTTTCTGTTGTTTCTGTTTTCTGAATAGAGGAAGCGCTTCCCAGCCACAATACATTAGGAAAACTGTCAAAGCTGAATGGGGAACTTAAGAGGTTTAAATTCCAGTTTCTACATTTCTTTTCTTTCCACAACCTACCGCAGCGGTAGAACGCCTAGAAAACTAAAAAGAATCTACAGCCCGCATTTCAGAGTCGATCAAGTTATTAACTGGAAATTTCAATTCTTCTGGAGCTGAGCTCGCTTTCTTCTCTATTTTGATAAATGGGCGCACGTCTGGAGAGGGTAAATCACTAACTTCCGGCAGGGCGAAGCTCATAAATAAACTTATTTATACACTGAGGAAAATTAAGATTAAAAAAAAAGAGGAGAGAGAAGTACCAGGTACTATCTCCTCTAGTTTCTCCCTGTGTACTTCTAGCAAAAAAAAAGTCTATGCCCCTTGGAATGACTGCCCACGCATGACCCCGACTGTGGGACTGGGACTTGGTGGCCCGGAGGGACATCATAGTAGGGCTTATCAAAGAACCGATACCGGAGCGACGTGTGCGGGCCTCGCCCCCCGTGCCCGGGATCAATTAAAACATTGGCCCGAGGGCAGCGGGCGGCGGGCTAACAACTCAATACAATGTAAACAAATGATATACGGTCGGTGGCCCAGGTCTCTCTCGACATCTACTCCTACTTCTAGTTCCATTTTCATTACCATTTCCAGTTTTCATTTTGAGTTTTTCCGGGGAGGAGAATAACGATTGAAATGTTTCTACCTTTTTTTTCTTTTCCATTTCCACAAAAGCGACAGCCGCACAGCTGGAATCGGACGACTGGCACTGGCAGTCGCTGCAAATCAATTCAAAAGAGATTTTCATTAGATCCGAGTCGGAGTCGGAGTTAGAGTCGTAAAAAGCGGACCTGTGGTTACGCTTACATTTGGCTGGATAGATGGCTAGATGGTTGGTGGTCCCAGCGACTGCTCCGGCGATCGTATCTGGCCAGATATGTCGGCCCAAACAAGTTGAGTTGTCAACGCAGCTCCGCAGGCCAGTGAAGTGTCGTTGAGTTATGACGGTCCAGTCGACCGATCCGACCGATCCTGTGTCTTGGATTTGGGATCTTATGGCCAGACTATAGTTTTTTTTTACAACTCTCCTAGAGTATTTGCCTAATTGATCGTATTAAGCGAGGGAAAAAGTAGTTTGGGTAGTCAAGACCTGTAATTGCACCTGGGTGCTCTGGCCAGATGGTTTCATATCGCTTTTAGAAAGTATTACGATCGGCTATTCAGTCTTGGCTAATAATGGCTTGGCTGTAATAAAATAAACAATAAATATACAATCCATATATGTAGTTCCTAAGACAAGGTTGCAACTTAGTTAGTCAGTGCCTGTCTGAGATATTCTCACTCCCCGGGTTTAAGATTCAATTTGTTGGGCTGAAACACTCCACACTCTTATTACTTCACTTCACGCCAGTGTAAATAATGCCTGGTTTTGTGGTATGAGGCTTAAAAGTGTGGGGGTTATGGGGCAAGGGGCTGGGGGCTGGGGGCAGTAAGGAATAAGGGGCAGCAACGAGACATACCTTTGAGCCGTAAATAAGCAACTCAATGAGCAGCGAACGCCAGCGCACGTGCCTCATAAACCACCGGGTGAGTCTCCAGTCCCCAACTTGAACATGAAACACTGATAAAAAAATGGTCACAGACTTATGGAGTTTAAAGAAATAACATTTTCTTAAACCTATATATATGTATATCCAATAAAAATAGCTTTTAAACAACTATGTTTTAATATAAAGTTACTATGATCTTTTAATCCAATCTCTTTAGAATAAACTATCTCCTAATTTTCCTTAGTGTTTTCAAGTCAAACTTAAGGCTCGAGTGGAGTCAAGTCGAATCGAATCGAGCTTGGAGACCACCCAGGTAACGATTTGTGCAGTCATTCCACGAATTCCCAACTGAGGGGGCGTCCGCTCGTTCTCCGCTCTCGCTCTGCGGCTTTTGTGGCAAATACTGCAGACAGTGGGGGGACAGGTTGGGGGCATTTCACATTTCACCAGTCTTAAGTATGCTAAGGATGGTCCCCGACTGGATCCATTGTCAAAGTCCAAATTATGTACGCGTCCTCAGAGATATGAATGGACAGATGAGGTCACATTTTTAGAGACACTTTTTATTTTAAGAAAATTTAATAATTAAAAATCTTTTATTCGATGATCTATTATTTATTTTAAAGACTGTATGTTAGTAATATTTAAATTCTATTCTTTTGTATCATCCTGTATTTATGTTAATTCTCGCCCTTGTCTGATTGTTGGTGGTGCAGGGTTTTTTGTGGTGCACCAAGGCAGCTGCAATCGCACAACGCCCACGACATGTTGCAGCCACAGCAGTGTCGTCATGGTCGCCGTAATCGCACTCGGAGCAGCGAACGAAATTAATTTGACAGCCAACGCAAAACGCATGCGTCTTCGACATTCTTCGCTTGCACCACCCTGCACCACCCTTCCCTCCCCCTCCCCCCTTGAACATAATTTGTGTGCCCCATACATATATGCCCCAATCGCCTTGGACTTCGACAACGTCGCATGGCAGACCTACTGACGTTCCGGGCTTATCGCCTTACTCTTATATCTATCTTAAGCTTGTTGTTGGCTTGCCTCGATCTCAGATTCTCCTCCTCGTCATTTCGTTATCGTCGTTGCAGTCACATTAACACATCCGACTTCAAAAAGGGTTATGCGATGAGCTTAACTGATGTCAGCGGAACGGGGATTACGAGGGAATTAATGGGCTGGGGATTGCGGATGAAATCCGCGAAGGAATATTTTTTGTAAATCAAGGAAAGGGTCATCAGTTTCGTCGTTTTTTTACCGCCTTGCAGAGCTTTACATAATTTTGTTTCCTATACCCATCTCAGATCCTACCCCATCATAGGCTATAGCTTAGTCAATATTTATCCGATTCTTAAGCGGAGTACCTTAAAAGCTTTATAATTCGATTCCCTATCAAATTGCATCAAAACCTGGAATCGAAATATTTTTCAGATTTTTTATCAAAAATTCTGGAGGGTCCCCTTCAAAAATATAGAAAGTGCATGGGAGGGCCATTGTGGCCCCCTGCGAAGGCTATATCTTTGCCAATATCCAACCGATTCTTAAGCGGAGTACCTTAAAAGCTTTGTGGATCGATTCTCCATCAATCTGCACCAAAATCTGGAAACGAAATACTTTTTAAATTTTTTGCCAAAAATTCTGGAGGGTCCCCTTCAAAAATATAGAAAGTGCATGGGAGGGCCAATATGGCCCCCTGCGAAGGCTATATCTTTGCCAATATCCAACCGATTCTTAAGCGGAGTACCTTAAAAGCTTTATAATTCGATTCCCTATCAAATTGCATCAAAACCTGGAATCGAAATATTTTTTAGATTTTTTGCCAAAAATTCTGGAGGGTCCCCTTCAAAAATATAGAAAGTGCATGGGAGGGCCAATATGGCCCCCTGCGAAGGCTATATCTTTGCCAATATCCAAGCGATTCTTAAGCGGAATACCTTAAAAGCTTTGTGGATCGATTCTCCATCAATCTGCACCAAAATCTGGAAACGAAATACTTTTTAGATTTTTTGTCAAAAATTCTGGAGGGTCCCCTTCAAAAATATAGAAAGTGCATGGGAGGGCCAATATGGTCCCCTTCGAAGGCTATATCTTTGCCAATATCCAACCGATTCTTAAGCGGAGTACCTTAAAAGCTTTATAATTCGATTCCCTATCAAATTGCATCAAAACCTGGAATCGAAATATTTTTTAGATTTTTTGCCAAAAATTCTGGAGGGTCCCCTTCAAAAATATAGAAAGTGCATGGGAGGGCCAATATGGCCCCCTGCGAAGGCTATATCTTTGCCAATATCCAAGCGATTCTTAAGCGGAATACCTTAAAAGCTTTGTGGATCGATTCTCCATCAATCTGCACCAAAATCTGGAAACGAAATACTTTTTAGATTTTTTGTCAAAAATTCTGGAGGGTCCCCTTCAAAAATATAGAAAGTGCATGGGAGGGCCAATATGGTCCCCTTCGAAGGCTATATCTTTGCCAATATCCAACCGATTCTTAAGCGGAGTACCTTAAAAGCTTTATAATTCGATTCCCTATCAAATTGCATCAAAACCTGGAATCGAAATATTTTTTAGATTTTTTGCCAAAAATTCTGGAGGGTCCCCTTCAAAAATATAGAAAGTGCATGGGAGGGCCAATATGGTCCCCTTCGAAGGCTATATCTTTGCCAATATCCATCCGATTCTTAAGCGGAATACATTAAAAGCTTAATAATTCAATTCCCTATCAAATTGCATCAAAACCTGGAATCGAAATATTTTTTAAATTTTTTTGTGAAATTTTCTGGAGGCTTCCCTTCTTAGTTTTCTGTGTAATTTTTGAGAAACAAAGCTGAAAGCCTGACAGGACCACACAAGAAGCTGGAAAGCCACACACACACCGTCGGGGGGCAGACTCCGCAGCTCGGTTCCTCAGCTGGCCATGTCGGTTGCCGGTTACCAGTTGCAAGTCGCCGGTCGCCGTTGGAGCGTTGGTATTGGTGGTGGTGGAGTCGGAGCCGGAGCTGGAGTAAGACGGGGCGGTTGATTACATGAACAAACGAACCGATCCGTCGCTTCAGACCCGGTCCGATCCCCAGTCGCAAAGATCTCAGACCAAACCGCAAAAGCCGACGCCAAGATAACGAGTTAACCCAAACCGAAACCGCAGCCCAAAGGAGGGCCCATGCCGGCAAGGGGATATGGGGAGCCAAGCCACACACGCCTGTCGCTGGGGAATCGCGAGCTGCCGGCCTACGTATTACCGGTGGCAAATAGTAATTATTACATTAAATGCACCGCAATAATGCAGCAGGAACGTCAACATTTAGCCATAAAAATTGCTTACACTCCGGGTAAAAAAAAAAAACGAAAAAACTCCGCGTGCAGTTAAAGTTGACGTGGTGGTGGAGCTGGAGCGAAGAAGGTATTGTGTGAATGGAAGAGGTAATGGGAGGGGCAGGAGTAGAGTGATGGGTAAAAAAACAGAGAACACTACACAGAGAGAAATGATTACTAACAGATATACTTTTATATTTTATTTTGAAATATATAATTTAAAAAGTTCCTCTGTTAGTTCCTTAAAGTATGCAACAAAAATTACTAATCCCTATCATCCCATTATTTTATTTTAAATCATTTTTCCTTATCACTCTTATTTTTTTCTGTGCACAACTACAACTAGCCGGGTAATGTTAATGGCGCTATAGGCCAATGACAAATGCAATTGCATTGCATGGAGCTTGGTTAGAGAGAGATAGAGTGGAGGGGGATCGTGTATCAAGTTGAGGTCTAGGCAATGCTGCACTATAAATTAAGACATTATACGATTAAAAACAAACAGCCTGTCGTTAAAGTCGCCAAAGGAGAGAAGGGGGGACGAGGGTATGGTACTGGGAGATCAGGGTTGGCCCCAAGCTTAAAAGACTGGGCGAGACTAATTATACAAAATCCTTTACACCGTTTTTGGAGGATTTTCTTTTAAAAGTTTTGTATAATATACAAATTTCTATGATTTCTATGGTAATATTATGGACATTAAATTGAAAAAAGACGACAATTTTATTCAATAAATTAAGAAAATTATTTAAAATTGATATATTAAAAAATACATTTATTCTTCTATGAGCAAATGATTTAAAAATGTAAGTTGGCCCACCAAAGCCCATTGCTAGGAAAGCAAAGAAAAGATCTCAACTTTAACTCCGGCCATAAAAACAACAGCAAGCAGCCTGCGTCTTGGTATCGGCACCCCTGTCCCCGTATTTTTCTCTTGCCCCATCCCCCATCCCTATCCCCTACCCGGCTCCATCTCGCTTTCTGGCCTCTCCAATTCCAAACGAAACGGCAAATGAAGCTCTCAAAGCAAACTCCACTTCGTTGGTGGTCCAGTGGCAGCTGCCCGCCACACAGGCGCAGTAGTGGCTGCTCTGCGTCTGTGTGTGTGTGTGCGTCTGGGAGAGTATATCCCTCTCTTACACTCTCTTTGATGGGGGAGCTCTGGCAGATTGGAGCTGCAGGCGAATTGAGCGAAAGCCAAACGAAATGCAAGTCATTGAGAGCAAAATCCAAGCTTGAGAGCGTAATTGTGTATGTGTGTGTAAAGATGGCGCAATCTGGGGAGAGCGGCTGATCGGGAGAGCAGCGGATAAAGCTAAAATATGCACGTTGGAGCTGCTGGGGCAAAAAAAAAAAAGGCCGCCCATGTCGCCAAAATGCGCCACACACAGAGACCAAATGATAGAGCAAGACAGTGGCCAACCATTGATGCAATATTAGTCCAGGTGAGCGTGCAAGCGAGACAGCAAGAGGGGGAGCGTCAAGGCGGTGGGGCTGTAAGTTTTTCTGCTTCTGCTGCTTCTTTGACTGTTTGATTATAATAGCTGGCTCGGTGGTGGGTCCACATCCACATCCACATCTACATCCACAGTCAGAGCCCATCCTCTCCATCTTATTCGTTTCCTTGGTGCTCGCCCCAGGAGCAAGCGAGAGGGGCGCACCATGACGTTGCAGTTGCATTCGAATTTGAATTCGATGGAGATTCGAGCGCCAATTTTTGCGGTCGTTCTGAAGAGTTCTTATTTGTTTGTTTTGTTGTTGTTGGAAAGGGAAAATCTTGGGGGAGGGGAGGCGGTGTGGTTATGAAAATATACTCATTGTATTTTCATTCATAAATTGGGGGGTTGCCACCAAAATGGATAAAAAGGAAAGCCTAGTTTGTGACTAGAGTCGAATAAAAGATACTCTGAATATAATTTTTATAAAAATTATAATAAATATATATATATTATTATTATACATTTTCCTCAATTTTAAGAAGGGTTTAGGAGCTGCAAGGGTTGTATCTAAGTATCTAAAATATCTAGAATTCACTTTAAAATATTAGTTTTTTTCTGCAAAAAAAACAAGAAAACATCTCTATCTGGGTGGTCCCCCCCATCCGACTTAATTCATATTTCAGATACTTGGGGCTAAGATGCTTCATAAACAAAGGCAACACAAAAACATCCTGCTGCCCATAATTTAGCATCGGGTACATGCAAAAACAGACATCAGCACATGGGGCAAAAACAATAACAGGAAAGCAACAAAAACAACAATAACCACCGAGGCAATGTAAAGCTAACAAATTTGCCAACAGTTCGCGGCACAAACACAGATACAACCGCCAAAGCCTGCCACGCACGCGCTCCCCACGGACAAACAAACACACACACACACACACACACATACACATACACTCGAAAAGATAAAAGCTCCACTGAAGGCCGACGCCAGTCGAGGAGGGGGATAGGAGAAGGAACGGAGACCACCCACAACGCTTGGCGGTTTCAGTTTAATGAAGGCAGCAACAAATTTATTTTTGGGTGGTCCCCGGTGCCATGAAAATAAACCACCGCAGAAAAAAAAGGAAACAGAAAAAGGCTTTTGGGTGGTCTTCGAAAATATAGCAACCAGAAAAGAAAACCACCGCCACTAAAATTAGCAAGTAACATATCATAGTTTAAGGTAATTGACGAGCAGTGATTGTCAAACTGTAGAGGCTAAGATATAGTTTTTTAATATTATTACTAATTATTTTGGAAACAATTTTTTAATCTTTAAATAAAAATGATAAAGAGTCTTACTTACATTTAGTATCTATTAAGTTAAAATGTCCAATTAGCATAGTTACTGAAACAAAAAGCACTAAAAATAAAAAATAATTATTAAAAATAAAAACTAATTTTATAAATTTTTATTCTGCAATTAATATATCAACAATTAAAACACCCCTCGGTATTTTAAGTAACAATTAACACTGGAAATACCATTCGATCACCCCTCGGAGAGAGAATACTCAAACCAAAATGGCCGCACACGACCAAGAGAGTTGAGAGAGCAGAGAGCAGCGAGTGTGCTGTCTGTGAATGGGTCACCCACGCACACAGGCGCACAACTGCAGACACACAGACACACTCACACTCACACCAAGGCAGAGAGACAGTGGCGCGCGCTCGCCTAATGAAGTTGTTGGCCTGGCTGGCGTGCCGCATCCGCGAGATACAGATACATCTCTCAGACTGCGTGCGATCCTCGAACGAAACGGTTGTGTGAACGGAGCGCGACGAAATAGTACGGTTTGCCAGCACCTCTCTGTGTGTGGCCCAGCAGCAAGATAAATAACAGAAGCATCGTTTACAACGACAACTTCCAACGAAATTGTATCTTACGGATGCGAGGCGAAGTTTATGGATTAAATGCCAACTAAATCGACGAAATCGTCTGGCTACGTGCGCAAAGTGTGTGTGTGTGTACGAGAAGTGTAAAGCGAAAGAGCAAGAGCAAGCAAAGAAGAGTGGTGGTGGTGGTGGAGAGAAACGAGCGAGCAGCAAGAAAACCGTGAGGCGTCCGTCTGTCGCTTTTCCTTTTTCCATTTTCCTTTTCCATGTGTAAATGATGTGTGAAAATCCTGTCAAATTCCCCACCAAATTGTGCACAAATGTCGGCTAGATAAGGCCCTCAAAAAAAAAACCGTGTTTCAAACCCAATTCCGATACGAGCTACAAAAAAAAACCCAAAATAAAAGCTAAGCCTGCAATCACAACAAAACCAAACAACACAAAGAGAGCTCAGATACATAGCGTGCCACAGGGAGAGAGAGAGAGAGAGAGAGAGTGAGAGATCGAGAGCCCCGAGAGAAAGAGTATCTTGTAGATTAAAATGCGGTGTGCAGTGAAAAATGCATCAAAACAAAGTACGAAATTGCAATAACAATTAAGAAATCCGACCGACCACCGAAGACCAAACAATCGAACAATCCACACTGCCTCCCAAGTATCTGGCTAGTGGACGCAGACAAACGGCAGGCACTGTCACTGGCAGGCAGGCAGGCAGGCACCACTCTCTGCACATTACTGTTCTGTTAACAACGTTAACAGGAGGAGCACGGGCCCCAATCACCTCCCAATCCCTATCCGCTGGAACGAAAAAAATAAAATGGACCGCGACAGCCTCCCACGCGTACCGGACACACACGGCGATGTGGTCGATGAGAAATTATTCTCGGATCTATACATACGCACCAGTTGGGTGGACGCCCAAGTGGCGCTCGATCAGATCGATAAGGTGAGTGCCAGACTACAGGGAAGCCTCTATAACTATGACTTCAAAGTGGAATAAGATATAGACTTTATAGTTTTCATTTCAAAGAATAGTTTACAGCTTTAAACCCATTTATCAAAGAAAAGATACTTGTTTTTTAGTAAAAGATACTTTTTTCATGTCCTTGTGAGACTTGCAAGCTGAAATTGTAGAGTCCAGACTGTATAATGAACCGCAGCTGGCTTTGCTTAATGCGCCCATTAAATCGCCGGGACAGATTTCAATAAATTTTATTGCCAATATCTCTCGCAATATTTTTTCGCGATTTTTTTGTCGTCGTTGGCGACGTCTTGGAGCGTTTCGATTTCATTTTATTTCGTTTCGTTTTCTTTGGCTGAGATTCTTTTTGGCTAATAGAGTTGTCTGATTTAAGTTTTGGTTGCTAGTCAGCCTATTAATTACAGTGATTAGCTAAAAACTCTAGCCATTATGTTGGCAATCGGCTTATATGCTAATTTCTGGCTCTATTCTTCAGAACGAAAGAGCGTGGAGGATTAAGTTCTATAGATAGATAGATATGGATGGCCAAAGATAGTATATCTTTGGGTATAAATAATATGTTTCTTGGTGCTCTAGCTGCCCATCAATCCAAAGCTATTTTCTCCTCCTTTGGAGCTGGCACACAGCAGGACTTTCGAGCCCAACCCCAAACCAGACGAACATATCCACAGACAACTTCATTACTTTGGGAGCTACTGTGCGGAGTTGGCCCCAACCGCAAAACAGGCAACAATAACAACTGCAAGCTGAGAACTGAAAACAGAAAACTGAAAACTGCAACTGCAGCCAAGCGCCAAAAACAGCAAAGCAACAAAAGGCCGCCAGGGCAGCGGCAGTGGCAGCAGCAGGAGATCCAATACCAGTGGTGGTGGAAAGCAGCCGAAAAGGCAAAAGGCAAAAAGCTTTAACAGCAGCAGCAGCAAAAAAAAAAAATAAATAATAAACAACTTGGCATGTCAGTATGTTAGAGTGTGTGTGTAGAGAGTATCTGTATCTGCAAATGTATCTGTGACTCGATCCAACATGGGTGGGCGCTGAGGTCTTTCCGAGAGTCGTTTCGTACGTGCTGCTGCTGCCGGCGGGCTGGGCTGGCTGGTTGGGCTGCCTTCCCTCCCCCTGGTACTGTCCCATGCCTCCCACCCAACTCCCCACTCCCCCACCCAGTTCGCTGGCCCCACGTCCGCTTCACGTCCAAACACACTTTTCAGATGCTCTTTGATAGCACCCGGATTTTTAATGGCTCTGGTGTGATCGTTTGAACCGCTAGGGTCAGGAATGCTCCTCCATCCGCAGATTGATAAGAAGTGGGTGTGACGTAAGGTTGAATCAAAATATTTTGCAAATAATTCATTTTGAGAGACTCTTAGAAGGGTATCCTCGAATCTTAGTAACTTATTTTGATCAAAAAAGAACAGTAAACGATCATTATTTCGTATTGTTTTTTATGATTTTATTTTATTTATTTTATATTGTGGATGCAAATGAAGTTGTCATCGGTTTTCGGGTTTTTCTGGGTTTGGTTTTGTGGCAGGGAATGCGGGTGGTCTTTTGGGCCAAAAAGAAAGAAAAATTTCACTGACGCACAAACAGTTTATGGCTTTCTTTGATGGTTCACTAGGTTCAGTGACTCTCAAACTGTATAATTAGTATCTTGTATCTTTAGTCTTGTATCTAAAGTTAATCAAGAGATTAAGATGTTTTTTGAAGAGGTGATTAGATAGCATTATTTTTCCTTTCTTATCCCTTAAAGACACCCCCATTTCGGTTCAGTGTAGCGCTTTTTACAGCTTGATGTCTTCATCATTGTTGCTGCAGCTTCAGATACTACGTTGCTGCAGTTGTTTGGGGCAACCTCGTGGCGTGTCTTGCTCTGTGGTTGTTCCCCTTTTTTTCTCTTTTTTTTTTGTTGTTTTGTTGTACCCTTCCCCAAGTTTGTTTTCCTCTTGTTTTTGCCTTCACTCCCCAGTGTGCCTCCATCTGTGTGTGTGTGCATCTCAATTATTTCTCGTAAAGTCTGCCTGTTGTTGGGGCTTCTCGGTTGTAACGTGCTTTTGAGGCTCTGCCTGCTTTGAGACCATGCCCCAGCCTCAACTCCTCTGGAAAGTTGTGGCAAACGATCGATCGTGATGGCGCCGACATCGCCAGCGTCTTTTGTGGTCGTCTTCGTCGATGGCGATTTATTTTAATGACTCAATTTAACGAAATATATTAATATATTAAGACATTAAAATTGTCAAACGAAGGCAAGAGTTCCTTCTTTCTCTTCATTTTTTTTTTGTTTTTTGAGGACTATGCAAATTCTTCAACATGATCATTATTATTATTATTATTATTTCTGTTTATTTTACTCTCTAAAGGGAAAAAAATAAAGCTACTGGGAGGTCTGAGTTATCTTGGATATGGGATGACGTTTTCATTCCTGCTTTGAATGTCAAATGAGGCGAGAATTGTTTAAACAACAGAAGATTGTGATCTTCTAAGGGGTAGAGTTAATTCTTTATAAAGTTAAGAATTGTATAATTTTATATATGATCCCCAAGTAAGCTACTTCTTAAAGAAATCTATTTATAGTCTTGTTTACAGAAAGCCTTCATAAATCAAATGCCTTCGGAAAAAGTATTTCTTTTTCCTATTTTTAGCCCCAAGAACCATACACTTTCCATATCTTTTCGTAGAGTATTTGAAAGCTACACTTTGACAGTTGGATACCTCTTTCCGTTCGGCCTGTCCGTCGATTTATATTTATTTTATTTTTTACCATAAGTCCGGCGACTGCTGAAATCACATTTATGGCAATGTCGCACTATCGATGCAGGCCATGTACTCGCCGCCGCCGTTCGACGACGTCCATTGTATCTATAAGATACATATAAATTCATGAATGAAAACGCTTGTCGCCGTTCCGTTGCCCCCCTGAAAGTCTGTGCCAATTGTAAAGCAAACAGACACACACCAGCACACACACTTTGCACAGGAAGTTGGGCAACATTGGCGGCATTTTGAAGAAGTCTCCGCTCGTAGGCAGTAGGCAATAAATTTGTTTAGTCATGCCGGGAGATGTCCGATCCGATCCGATCCGCATCGCACCGCACCGCTCTTTTCACAACTGCCTTCGAAAAACAAACACAAACACAAATATTTGTGGCATCCACACACAGACACAAGGGGGCAAACACACACAACATATCTCTGACTGACATGGCCAAAGCCAAGTCCCAGTAAGAGTACGATCCAAGACCAGTAGCCCAATGGCAAAAAAAAAGAGAAGAAACTCGGATAGAAAGCTTGGAAAAATAATGCAATTTATTCCATATTTCAGACCCCACTTGAAGTCAACCGTGGAGGTAACTCAAATATTTAATCAAGTCCCCCCCCCTAGGCTATTGACTTTCAGACCGTAAGTCAAATATTATAATTTCCAGATCGTTATCTGCCCTGATAAGATCTCGGGCAGGGAAGGTGTAAGGCAAATAAATCATTGTCACACTCTCGATCAATATTTGTTATTTGATATGGAGCCAAGTGGAGGGAACTACCAGCGATAGCGGATGGCCCCAAAAGAATTCAAATTTTAAATAAAAATACTCAAGCAGAAGAAATGGGAAGACGGGATATAAGATCAAAGACATTGAACCGAAAGCAGAAGCGGGGGTGAGTCCGGATCTCAAGTGGAGGCTGGAGACTGGAGGGTAATCCTTGAGCAAACCCACTCGACGAGGGACAACCAGAAAGGGAGAGATACCTGCATAAATTGCTATTCCCTTGTTTCTTTCTGAAGGGTGGAATAGATCCATCGATGGGTTTTGCTTCCCAGAAGGCTGTCCCAACAATGCCGATGAAGATATCTCACGCCTACAGGCGTTTCCGGCTTATGGTTACCGAGGGAGTGAGATGGTCGGAGCGGATAGCGGTGTAGATAGGGACAGTAGGATCGGATCGGAGTACATATAGGAGTACCTAACAAGTTAACTGTAATTTGACATGCTGGGCGTGTTGAAAGCAAAACAAGATAAGGTGTACACTTCTGGGAAAATGGAAATTCAAACTCCCTTAGGGGTTAGACATCAAAGTAGGAGGCTAGACATCAGGCGAGGTCAGTGAGTCTTAATCGGATTGCCTGCTAACTCTTTAGCCCCATTCATAAAAGCATTGCCCCCTTGGTATCATAATCCTTTGACCCATTATCTCGCTACCCATTCAAGCCAACCGATCTGAACCCAATGGCCCACATACACGTAACTCCCACCCGGTGATCCAACAATTGACAGCTTCATCTCGTCTCCACCAAGGTGTGCCCTCGTCCCTCGTGGTGTGCGTGGCCAACTTGACTTGATCTGCAGCTGGCTCGGGGAACTGGAACTCTGAACCACACACATGAACACAACAACAAAAAAATAAAACAAAAATCGAAAATAAAACGTAAGAAAAAAAAAAAACAGCTTGGGCTTCATTAGGGACGGGAAGACTTGGCCAAGAGACGTCGGACGAGTCGGTCGCACATAAAACTGTTATTGTCTTCATCAGACGACTCTGGGGTCTCGACGACGAAGCCAACAACGAAGACATAACAACGGCGGGGCCCCAGAGAGAAAGAGAAGAGAAAAATCAGGAGAATTATGAAGACATTAACTCGACCACACAGCAAGCGGGCCCGCACCGAACCCGTAGTACCCGAAATCTGAATTCGAATCTGGGTTTCAGTGTTCGGAGGTCCAAAGAGGGGGTTACGATCAAGGGCCAGAGAAATATAAAGGTATACACAGAGCTATGGAGAGACAGAGTGACAGCAGCGAGCGAATACCGGAAAGAAACATTCAAGCAATAATCACGGAATTCACTGAAAAAGCAGTTAACAGACAGAGCCATCGGAGCGGACGGACAAACGGACAGGCGGCCGAAAAACTCCGCTGAACGGACACGAACTCAAAGTCGAAACTCGAAAAACGAAACGAAATGATCGAGAGTGCGTGTGTACCTGTATGCAGGGCAATGGGTATTGGGTATTGGGTATGGACATGGGATGGGCAAGGCAAGGTAGGCCAGGTAGGTAGTTCGATTTTCAGACGAAAATAATAAAGAAATTAAAATCGTTGCGGTCTGAGGGCAGGTGAACTTCTTCAGTTCCTCCTCCAGTTCCAGTTCCAGTTGAATTCGAAGTTATTACAAAACTTTCATGACAGACCGGCCCGGCCGAGAGGGAAAAATAATCAGGGCTCTGCCACACACTCATACACATATAAATGTGTGTATGAGGAGTTGGAGGAGCTGTCCTGGTGGTCCTTTTGCACCTGGCGCTTCTGGAGTTAACTGTAAACCGTCTGCCTGAGACGGCCAAGAGACAACCGGCCTACCTCTCACCTGAATATCACCTGAGTTGTCTGCCTGTGACCTTCAAACCTTTTTTAACGACTTCATTTTACGGGCATGCAAATATCTTTATATATTTTTTTTTTTTAGTTTTTTTTTTAGCTCAGTGCCGAGAAGAAGAGCATAAAATGGTAATAAATGTGGAAGACTGCTTGCTAGTCACGTTTTGGGGGCGCCATAAATTGGCGGCAAACGAGAATTTGCATTCAACGGTTTCACATTCGTTTGGGCCTCATTTTAAATTTTTAATTGCTTCGGAAATCAATTTACCTCCCAGATCACTCCGATTGTTTGCTGTATGTGTGGTCCTTGGCTCAGGGACTGGGACTTGAATCCGATCCAAAAATAAATATCCTATAGTAGTCCCGCCCAGGGGCCAGTGACGCAGTACATCCATTTGACAGCTGGCCCATTCTGTGTGTGTGAATGGCATGTGAAAATAAAAACAGAGTTCCATTTAAATGCCAAGCAGATGAGATGGGGGAAAAATATACACCATATACTATATAAGATCGGATGTGGCAATGCAGGGGGATATTCGTATTCAAAAACGTTATCAAGTGGCATATAACTTTTATGGTAGCTACAAGTTTTATGGCACACGCTTACGTGAGAAACATGGAAAACCTGCGACTGCGAGGCTTTCATTTCAGAGATCCCACTCCCCCATATATGGATCAGTAATCCCTTGTTGGCTATCAAAGGCCAGGGATCAAAAGAAGTGATCGTGAAAGCTTTAAAAGATTCCCCTCAAAATGATTCATTCCACAATCCCCTCCGACACAACCCCATAAATATCATTCGCAATGGAATCTCCCGTCCTATTCATATGGATATGTTGGAATATTTGAATGGCTCTGGGCTCTGAGCTCTGGGCTCTGGGTGGTCTGCCTGCCATATTGAATTTCATTTTATGCTAAAATTATTATTATTATTGTTGGTTTTGCATTCGATTTTTATTGCGGCATAACTGGGTGCGCTCATATTTTATGGCCCAGCCGAACCATATAAGGGGGGTACCCCAACTCTCAAGTGCTTTTCACATATTCGAATATTTCAAATTTAGATTGGTTTACCCCGAAAGGGGTCGTGTAATTAAGTAGTCAGTCTCTGTGGGGGTTCTGGAGGAAATCGATTTCAGAAAGCAGCACATGATGTGTCGGATATTTGATTGATTGATGGCTGATTGATGTGATGTGATGTGATGTGATGTGGTGGAGGAGAATGTTTACAGATCTTTGTTTTAAAACTTGATCAAGAAAGTTTATGTTGTGGGCTTTCAATACGAAAGATATTAGAACTAAAGCCGTCTTCTGGTATACTGAATATTTAATTTTCCTTCTACCTGCACCTGCTGTGACGGGGTCACAGTTTTTGGGATTAGGAGAGGCTGGTGCGCATTTCTAATGAAGTTGTTGCAACAGCATCAGCAGAAGCAACAAAAGCAAGTACCATTTCAGTTGAAAATGCAACAACAGCCAGAAGAAGAGGAAACCCCCGGGCAAGATCATAAATCAATGCGTGACATTTCCTCACAACGAAGAAGTGCTGCGGGGGTGGGCAAAAATGAAAGAAAAAATAAAGAGGCACGCCATGGCAAAATCGTCCAAGAGACAACAACACTATAAGATTGATGATATGTCACATAGCCATTCGGGGCAACATGTTTTCGGGTAGGAGGCAGGGCAGAAGGAGCGGTCCGGAGACCGGAGACCGGACTACTGACAAGCGTTAACACAAGACCGATCTTGGCTTGATGTCTTAATACTTTTTTCCGTCTTCAAGCCACACAGTTTTCGAAGCACTGGCCGGAATGCCGGCCAAAATCTAGATTAAGCTTATTTTTAGCCAACTTTGCCGCCCCGAGGGGCTCGAGGGACCAACAATGTTGTAACAATAATGTGCTGTGTTGCTGGCTGGAAAAATTCCTAGAATTTTGTGCATCTTTTGTTTGTGTTGCACCTTTCGGAGCAGGAGATCCTCTCGAGGAGTAGGATGAGGAAAAAAATTATGGAAAAATTCCACGAACAGGTCGCCGCAGGGAGTCTCAAAGTGGATGTGCCGCCAACGACTTAATTAATGGCGACAAAGTCGAGCGCGCCGCCCGTTTGATGTTTTTTCTTTTTTTTTCTTTCAATCCATTGCGGAAATGCAGGAAACTGGTGGGCTGCATAAACAAGCAGCAGGAAGTTGATAGTAGTCTGGGGATTATCATATCCAAGAGTACTAATACTATACTCCACCCACCCAAAAAAAATAAAGACATTAAGCGATGTGGTGTGTTTACGTAGGACTCCCCGCTCCATCTTAACGGTAGTCATAAAATGTTCAAAAGACCCAACAATAAAGCCATTTCTGGTTGTGGCCACAACCTGACTTGGCTCGGGAAAAATCTGTGAAAAGCGATAAAAGGCGGTCTTCGGCAAACGCGAAGAAGCCAGAACATTAAAGACCGAGAAGGTTCGAGTTCGAGTTGGAGAGCTCTGGGCTCTGGGGGTCTGGGGGTCTGGGGTCTCCATGGAATGTGTTATTTGGTGGCTGGTGGCTCGATTCCTGATTCACTGGGTGCGCCACGATTGTTGCACGGTGGGTTTAGGCCTGGCTTTAAGGAGTTGAGAGTTAAAGTATTTAAAATATTTAATTTTCAAAGACAAGAGATGAGGATTTGACTGGGATGAGGTGACAAATGGAACTCTACTTTAGAAATATAATATTTTTAATATTAACCCTTTTTTTAACTCCAAAAACCACTGTATTCTGAAACTTCGATTGAGACGTTAGCGTTAGCGCTTGCCTCATTATTATTTTTTTTGTATTTTTGTTGAAAAAGAGGCTCAATTTCCGTGCAGCATTGCAGCAGCTGGAGCAGCAGCCTCATAACTTGAGAAGCAGGGAGCTGGGGGTTTAAGCCAGGCCCAAAGCCAAGGCCCAGATCGGACCAATTGCCCGACCAGGCGATTATAGGTTCGCTCTCTTTTGTTTTTTTTTTGGCCCGCCAATGACGACAGCGGCGTCTTGTGTTGTTTTTGGGATTCTTGGGGTTCTGGATCAGGGATTTCTGGGTTGGGTTCCCCCAGCCCCATGGACCTAATAATGGGGATAAAATATTTGTGAAAATGTGTGGCTTACCGCAATCAAATACTAGAAAAATGTCTTTCTTTCAAATAAATAAAAAATGAAATATTTTTGGGCTACGCCCATGTTGGGTCGAACCTTGTTGGGAGCCGAAGATATAAATTATGTGGACCCCACGCTGATTCGTTATAATTTTAATGCGCGATTTATGGCTGTGAAGAAGAGCAGGAACCCTGAATCTTTAAGCAACTCTACTAACTTGGCCAAATCTTTTCGTATTTTCCAGGGCAAGGCGCGTGGCAGCCGCACCGCGATCTATCTGCGATCAGTATTCCAGTCCCACCTCGAAATGCTAGGCAGCTCCGTCCAGAAACACGCGGGCAAGGTGCTCTTCGTGGCCATCCTGGTCCTGAGCACCTTCTGTGTGGGTCTGAAGAGCGCCCAGATCCACTCCAAGGTCCACCAGCTGTGGCTGCAGGAGGGCGGCCAACTGGAAGCGGAACTGGCCTACACACGAAAGACAATCGGCGAGGACTACTCCGCCACGCATCAGATGCTCATCCAGACGTCCCACGATCCGAATGCATCGGTGCTCCATCCGCAGGCGCTGCTGGCCCACCTGGACGTCCTGATACGGGCCACTGCGGTGAAGGTGCATCTCTACGACACGGAATGGGGGCTGAGGGACATATGCAATATGCCGTCCACGCCGTCCTTCGAGGGCACCTTCCTCATCGAACAGATCCTGAAGCATCTCATTCCATGTTCGATCATCACGCCGTTGGACTGTTTCTGGGAAGGAAGTCAGTTACTTGGCCCGGAAACAGCAGTGGTTATACCGTAAGTTGTTATGTCTTTTTGTTATCTTAACTGAGCTCTGAAAAGTATGCTATAAAAATGAACTACCAGCCCAAGTACCGGGTATTGCTTTCTATTTTCTCTCGTGCTTTCTACTCTTCGAACTTTCTTACCAAAATCCCCATTTAACCCTCTTTTTTAACCCCTTTTCTAGTGGTCTGAACCAGCGACTCTTATGGACCACCCTGAATCCCGCCTCGGTGATGCAGTTCATGAAGGAAAAGCTGTCCGACCAGACGACTGGCTTCGACTTCGAGACTGTGGAGCAGTACATGAAGCGGGCGGGCATTGGCAGTGGCTACATGGAGAAGCCCTGCCTGAATCCGATGAATCCCAGTTGCCCGGACACTGCCCCAAACAAGAACAGCACCCATCCCCCCGATGTGGGAGCCATATTATCCGGCGGATGTTACGGATATGCCGCCAACTACATGCACTGGCCGGAGCAACTGATAGTGGGGGGAGCCAAGAGGAATCGAAGTGGCCACTTGCGGAAGGCCCAGGCCCTGCAGACGGTGGTCCAGCTGATGACCGAGAAGGAGATGTTCGACCAGTGGCTGGGACACTACAAGGTCCACCACCTCGGGTGGTCGCAGGAAAAAGCCGCCGAAGTGCTGAACGCCTGGCAGCGGAACTTCTCCCGCGAGGTGGAGCAACTGCTCCGCAAGAAGTCACGGATTGGCGCCAACTACGACATCTTTGTGTTCAGCTCGGCCGCTCTGGACGACATCCTGGCCAAGTTCTCGCATCCCAGTGTTCTGTCCATCGTAATTGGAGTAGCTATCACGGTGCTGTATGCCTTCTGCACTCTCCTCCGCTGGCGGGATCCGGTCCGGGGCCAGAGCAGTGTGGGCGTGGCCGGAGTCCTGCTCATGTGCTTCAGCACAGCCGCCGGCTTGGGATTGTGCGCCCTGCTGGGCATCGTCTTCAATGCCGCCAGCACCCAGGTGGTGCCTTTCCTGGCCCTGGGCCTGGGGGTGGACCACATCTTCATGCTGACGGCGGCATATGCGGAGAGCAATCGCCGGGAACAGACCAAGCTGATCCTGAAGAAGGTGGGACCTAGTATCCTCTTCGGTGCTTGCAGCACGGCGGGATCCTTCTTTGCGGCTGCCTTCATCCCGGTTCCGGCCCTGAAAGTCTTCTGCCTGCAAGCGGCCATCGTTATGTGCTCCAACCTGGCGGCGGCAATCCTGGTTTTCCCGGCTCTCATTTCCCTGGACCTGCGCCGGCGCACCGCTGGTCGGGCTGACATCTTCTGCTGCTGTTTCCCGATCTGGAAGGAGCCGCCCAAGGTGGCTGCCCAGCCAGTTCTTCCGCTGAACAACAACAATGGCCGGGCTGCCAGACATCTGAAGCACTGCAACAGTAACCGAGTGCCGGTTCCCCAGCCGGCCCAGAATCCCTTGTTGGAGCAGGGCGAACCCAAGTCGTCGGGCTACTCGCTGGCCTCCTTCTCTTTGTCCAGTTTCGCCTTCAAGTACTACGCCCCCTTCCTCATGCGCAGCTGGGTGAAGTTCTTGGCTGTGATGGGCTTCGTGGTGGCCCTCATCTTCAGCCTGTACGCCTCGACGCGGCTGCAGGATGGCCTGGACATCATTGACCTGGTGCCCAAGAACAGCAACGAGCACAAGTTCCTGGATGCCCAGACGCGACTCTTCGGCTTCTACAGCATGTTCGCCGTGACCCAGGGCAACTTCGAGTACCCCACCCAGCAGCAGTTGCTGAGGGATTACCATGATGCCTTTGTCCGGGTGCCGCACGTCATCAAAAACGACAATGGAGGACTTCCGGACTTCTGGCTGCTCCTCTTCCGCGACTGGCTGAGCAACCTGCAGAGGATTTTCGACGAGGAGTACCGCGATGGAAAGCTGACCAAGGAGTGCTGGTTCCCCAACGCCAGCAGCGACGCCATTCTGGCCTACAAGCTTATCGTCCAGACGGGACACGTGGACAACTCGGTGGACAAGGACCTGGTGCTCACCAATCGGCTGGTGCACAGCGACGGCAACATCAACCCGAGAGCCTTCTACAACTACCTGTCGGCCTGGGCCACCAACGATGTCTTCGCCTACGGAGCCTCCCAGGTTAGTCCCTCCCAACTTTCTAGATCCTGTTAGCCGGACTAACCTTATCCTTTTTACTTCGCAGGGAAAACTGTATCCTGAACCGCGCCAGTATTATCACCAGCCCAACGAGTACGATCTGAAGATACCCAAGAGTCTGCCCCTGGTCTATGCCCAGATGCCGTTCTACCTGCACGGTCTTACGGACACCTCGCAAATAAAAACTCTGATAGGTCATATCCGTGACATAAGTGTCAAGTTCGAGGGCTTTGGCCTGCCTAATTATCCTTCGGGTAAGTACCAAGATCACCCTTCCACATATTCCCTATTTAATCCGATTTTAATCTTCAGGTATTCCGTTCATGTTCTGGGAACAGTACATGTCCCTACGCTTGTCCCTGGCCACGATCCTGGCCTGCGTCTTCCTGGCAGCTTTGGTGCTGGTCTCCCTGATCCTGCTGTCCGTCTACGCGGCGGTTATTGTGATCCTGAGTGTCCTGGCCTCGCTGGCCCAGATCTTTGGCGCCATGACAGTGCTGGGGATTCAGTTGTCGGCCATTCCATCTGTTATTCTGATCCTCAGCGTGGGCATGATGCTGTGCTTCAATGTTTTGATATCCTTGGTAAGTCCTTACTGCAAGATCCCACTATTCGAACTGAAACTAACTGCTCTCTTTCCTCCTAAAGGGCTTCATGACCTCCGTGGGCAATCGACAGCGCCGCGTACAGCTCAGTATGCAGATGTCCTTGGGCCCACTGGTCCATGGGATGCTGACCTCCGGCGTGGCAGTCTTTATGCTCTCCACCTCGCCCTTTGAGTTCGTTATCCGACACTTCTGCTGGCTCCTACTGGTGGTCCTCTGCATCGGTGCCTGCAACAGCCTCCTGGTGTTCCCCATCCTGTTGAGCATGATCGGCCCGGAGGCGGAGCTGGTGCCGCTGGAGCATCCCGACCGGATATCGACACCCTCGCCGCTGCCTGTGAGGAGCAGCAAGCGATCGGGCAAGTCGTATGTGGTGCAGGGATCCAGATCCTCCCGTGGATGCAAGAATTCCCATCACCACCATCACAAGGATGCGAACGATCCCTCGCTGACCACCATCACCGAGGAGCCGCAGTCCTGGAAGTCCAGCAACTCCTCCATCCAGATGGCCAATGACTGGAATGCGCCGAACTGCAATGGCTATCAACCGGCGCCGAGGGAATCGCGACAGTCCGCCTATGCGGTTCCTCCCCCCGCTTACCACAAAGCCACCGCGCCACCGTTAACACCGCCCACGCCGCCGCCCGCATTCCAGCCGGCGTATCCGCCGGAGTTGCAGAGCATCGTGGTGCAGCCGGAGGTGACGGTGGAGACGACGCACTCGGACAGTAACACCACCAAGGTGACGGCCACGGCCAACATCAAGGTGGAGCTGGTGACGCCCGGACGGGCGATGCGCAGCTACAACTTTACAAGTTAGCACTAGTTCCTGTAGCCATTAGCCCGTATCTGTAATCCTAGACTAAGAGGTACTTCTAGACGTATCTGTATAATCGGTTTGTCCTGCAGGCTGGCTGGTTTTCGTCCCTTTTTTTTGGCATTTAGAAGCGTAATGTACAGGAGTCACAAAACGAACAGGATCATTAAAAGGAAAATCTCTTTTTAAAAAGTAAGAAAGAAAAAAGGAAAATTGAAAACCCAAGTCCAGCCTGCGTGTATGTATATGTGTATGCTTGATAGTTAATTTTCCGGATTCCGGTATTTTAAGCGGCTGCCTCCTAGACCTCCCACCCCCACATATCCTATCCTGGAAATGTCCTCCTCGGAAACCCTCTCTGCCTAGCAGCTTTGTATGTATGTATTGTAGCCCCTAAGACATTCTTAAACATAGAGTTATTTATTGTAACACAAAACAAAAAAAAAACACAAGAAACATAAGCAACCAATGTACTTACATACAAATTCAACGCGAGATTCAAATCCCACAAGAAGCACCCACTCCCACACTAGTAATTTCTAGTTTATAATTTAGTTTAAATATGTACATAAAACACAAGGACTTGAACCAAAATAGTATCGCTTAAACGGAAACGAAAGAAAATTATTAACTATAACTTAAATCGACAACTAATGTCGTTTTTCCCTCCCAAAAAAAAAAAATAAAAATAAAAAACAAAATAATAATAATAATAACTCGGTATAAATAAATAAAAAAACGATGCGACGAACGATGATTTATTTAAAGATTGTAAACGCGGCATTTATCCATGTACATTTGTTGCACAAAGACTGATTGTCTTTTTTTTAAATAAAAATATATATATTACACAGTTTTTTAAAAGCGAATTAACAGTTTATTTAATGGGAGGATCTATTTCCTTTTTAAGGGTTTCGCTCCAAGGTAACAATTTTGAGCCAGGGAACCGCCTAGAACCAGGAATACCTTTAAAAAGCGTTAAAATCCATATGGAAACATGTACATTATTTTGAAAAACGAAGAATTTTGAATTCCCGCCACAATTGTGATGACAAGGGAGCTTTCCGATATTCAAGTGTTGGTAAGTGTCATTTTCAATTACGATATAAATATCGATAACAAAATATCGAATACAGATGTGGCAACGCCGGGGATAGCCTTGCCAGAGATGGAAAAAATCGAAATCGAAATGCGATAAGAAATGTTACCGATAAATTTAAATGAATGTTAATTGCAAAAAACAACAAATTCGTAAATAGCAGGCAAAACTCGGATCAAAACAGCTTAATTGCGGCATCATGTGAGTAAGTGAGCGGCAGATGCATTGGACGAATCAGTTGCAGCATAAATCCACGTAAAGAACATCCAACCGACCCGTAAGGAAATTAATCTCGTGGCAAAAGCGAGCTGCGGCGGAGAAATTTCTGTTAGAAATCGTTGACGTGCTTGTCGGTTGGTTCTCTTAAAACTTGGAAGCACAGAGAACACCATAAGTACGGCCCCCCATCGTTGGCGCGACGTATAAAACCGGGAAGAGAAACAGGAATTTGGTTTAATCGACAAAATTGACTCGGACGGGAAAGTGCTGTCGCTCGGCGCCGCAAAAAAGGAATATATTCGCACGAGGCATCGTTTCATGCGGGCGCTAAACTAAGGACGCCAACATAAATAACAACAAAATTAATAATCAAAACAAGAGGGGAAAACCCTAAAACGCAATTAAAAAACACTACCAAGTGTGTAAGTAAAATATATTGTTTTTAGAGTGGCGTGATAAAAAAAAAAAAAAAAACAGACACCGACAAACTCTTCCCCCCCCTCCCTCAACCGACGCCTGCCTTGTGAGCAATTGTGCAGTTTTGTGAAAGTTTTGCGAAAGTTTTTTTTATCAATTAAAGCGCAGTGGCCAAAGCGCTGGCCCATTTACCTAGAGACTATTAAAAAATATAAATATAAACTGAGAAAGAAAAATAGTCTCGGAGAGAAAACGTGTTGACGCCAACGCAACATTCTATGCTGGTATTACGTGTTCCGAGTGCGTGTGTTGTTGTTTCTTGAAAAAAAAAAAGTCATTTTATATAATCAGTGATTTGCTGATCTGTTGTTGCTGAACGTTTAGCTGATTTTCGTTCTTATTCTGATGTTTATTCCATGTGCCATCATCGCCGGACCACCCAACTATCCAACTAACCACGTTTCTGCCACAGAACTTGAGCGCTACAAGGTGAGTCCAATTAATGTGTACCTTTCTCAGCTGACGCGACTGCAACTCTCTTTCGCTCTCTCTCTTAATCACTGTCTCTCTCTCTTGGCATTCAGCCGGCTGCCCCTTATTTGGTTTTCCACATGTCACGCCACCTTATCAATGACGCGGCTGAAATTCAAATATCCTACTTAGCCAGGGCCATAAATCCATCTCGAGAATCAACAATCTTCTACTTCCAGAAGTGACCCAATTCGCAAAGAGTGCGGGGTTTGGGGAGGGGAGTCAAGTGCAACGGCAACTGCAACTTATGCAATTGGTTGCCACTGGCAACTTAGACTTGTCAGCTATATTGTTGTTTGGTTTTTGTTTATTGATTTGTTCGGAAGTTACAGTCAAGCCTGGCTAAGAGAAACCCGATCAAGAGCAACTGTTTATTATTGTTTATATTTGAAACTCATTGTTTACTTCCCTTTTTTTTTATAAACTGTTAATTGGCATTCTTTCCTAGGCATTTTTTTAGGCACTAATTCTAACCGAAAGCCCCAAGCACATAAACAAATGGCCTTCCTGGTCCTTGCCTTGTTCTTGCTTGACTCTCTTTGCTCTCTTCTCTTGTTCTCTTAAGAGATTTCCCCTCCTGGCCATTGCACGTGTAATTTCCTTGTAATGCTTTCTGCGCAGACTCTCACCCGCCATTTACTCTTTGCCCCCGGGCTTTGTCTCTCTCTCTCTCTCGCGCCCTGTCTCTGTCGCGTCTGGTGTTATACCAACTGAAAATCATGCGAGTTTTTATCATTTGATGGCCAAAGGGGGGCGTGGAGATGGCGGGGGCAGGTATCCAGTTCGGGGTCATCTGTATGTGCCGCCGTGTGTCATCTGTTTGTGATTCCTCGCAACCAGCTGAGCTGAGCGGTGGGTGGGTGGTAGGTAGAAATGTGGGCGCGTTGCACTTACCGTGCTACACAGACTATTGTTTCTGGGGCGCGGCTTGTTCTAATGGCCGGAAATGGGGGGAGGATGGAGGTGGAAGTGGAAGTGGAGGTGGCACTTTATAATCGGAATATCATTCGACACGGAATGCGATTTCAGTCCAGAAAAGTTCAGTCCAAAAAGATAAAGTCAGCGATAAGGCCGACAGCTTACGTGAGTTCTAGTTTAAGATACTTTACTTTCGATTCCGGTTTCAAAAGTTCAAGTGGTAAGTGGTTCTATATCTTATAAAAAGAATCTCTTATAAAGAATATGAAATATAGAACCTGAAATCTCTCAAAAACTCAGTAGCATTTCATAATCTAATCAGTTATTTACAAATTTTTACTTTTGTGACAACAGTTTCTAAATAATTTAAAGAAAAACATCGTGGAAATTCTGGTTATTTTCCTTTTTTTATACCTCAATTTGTTATTTTTTAGTTTATTTTTAGAATTAAAGTTCAGGAATGAAGAGTCCTCCTCGTGGGTGGTCTGTGTTTGCCGGTCTCCGCTTTCATTCATGGCCAGACAACACTGCCTCCCACCATTTTCCGCCGCGTCACTGGCCATGTAAACAATTTGCTCTTTGACCTTTGCGCACTTCGTCGCCCCCCCCTTACTCGATTCTCTTACTTTGCTCTTCGCCCTGGAGTAAAGTACAGTACCAGCTCTCTCTCGATTACTCACCATCTCGGCCCTCTCTTCGCCGCAGTCGCCTTGTACTTTTGTTTTAAGCTTCAGAGCATTTCCATTTCCCCTGAAACTCATACGATTTTTAGCTGGTATAACGAAAGAAAAACGTGCCACATTGCTGCCAGCTAGCTACATAGCTACTTGCCACAAGCCGCCTCACCACCCCACTTCGGCTGCCGGTCCCTTTTGCCTTGCGCCTCGTGACTTTTATCCATTTTAACACTGAGAGAAACGAGGTTATTTATAGTTTCTATAAAAATACATTGTTTGATAAAAATTTCTATAAAAAAAAAAATAAAATATAAGTAGCTAAAAATAGTTTTTTTTTGTAAATTAATTGGTTTAATTATCTATTTCTTTAAGTGCATTTCAAGTTGCAGTTGCCTTTCTTTTCCATTCTCCTATCATCCCTTTCTCTTTCCCTCCTCCCAGTCGGGCGCTGTGTCAAAAATAGTCACGCGATGTCTGGGACCCCTCGCCCAGTGTCGCCTCCTCCGCCCCCTGGCTTGTAATCTTCCTGTTGCCCAACCCCCGATCTGGCAGCTTGCCCTAAAGAGTAAAGCTCTTTAACAACCCAACTTAACCGTTAATTTTTTTTTTATATTTTGATGCAACAGCTGCCCTCTCTTTCCACCCTGATTTCGAAATAGAATTTTTTTATTTCATAATTAAAGTTCTAAAAAATGTTCAATCATTTCCTAAAAAAGTGTCTGAAGTGGTGGGATTTTCAAGAGCTTATCTAGAGGATTTTTTATACAAATCACAGTGACAATTCTAAAATTTTTTTTTTATTTTCTTGAAAGATAAGATAAAGAATCATAACTTTTTTAAGATTATTTATATTTTTAAAAACATTTCCTTCGCAAATTCTATATTTAAAATTCAAGTTTCGGTTCCTGTTTCTATTTCTGGTTCAGAACAGTTCTATGTTTGGGAAGACATGTGGTTTTTAGAAAACAACTAAGTATGTAGCTTGTGGCAGGGGCTTGCTAGAGAGAGGGGCAAGCCCCAAGCAAACATCCAACAGAATCCCCCCCAAACGCAGCCCCTGGATCGTGCCAGCAGTATTTGTGTTTGTTATTTAGTCATGACTTTGGTAGATTTTCTAACCGGTTTTTGCGCAGTACCGCTTTGATTAAACCGGGCTTTGAGCTTCGCTTCTGGCTCACGATCTCATTGCCAAAGCCAAGAGTCGTACTGACTCTTAGATTGTTTTTCTTTTTTTGGAAAATTTCACTCCAACACGTGCTTTGCGGTGGATGGTCACACTGAATGATAAGTACACTGCGACGCACGCTTGTCTAGGTCATTTATTTTAGCGCTAGGCCGCTGTCTTACTTTCTCACAGGCAGGCTGGCAACTCATTTGCATCTCTCTGACCTGAACAGACTTGCAAAGTGAGCGAGTGCAAAAGAGAGAGTGTTTCAAGATCTTTATTCTTTCCCCCAGTGAGTGGGAGGTAGCTTATGCCTCTTTCTCTCTGTAATCTCTCTCACGATCATCTCTCACCCACACTTGAAAGTTTGTTTGTTTTGCATGTTTGTTGCTCTTTTTAGTTTTTTTATTCAATGAAATATTCACAACGCCCCGGTGTATCTCTGATGCTGTTGGTTGGCCCGCCTGCCTTTATTTCAATCTCGTTTGAGCAATTTTTTCTCGTTTTTATGTGAGTACAGTGAGTGCAAAAAAATACAACAAAAAAAAAAAAGTATTTTTATTTTGGACTTTGGCACAGTCATACGATGATTTTGTTACCCCATCATTAGCCAGAGAGAGAGAGGGGGAGGGCTAACGTACACACGTAACGTGTGTATGGAAAAATTACTGTAATTCAATGAATTTTTCTCACTCTCTTAAATACTCTTGCCACCCTCCCCCAATGTCAAGGCTGCTGATCAGCTGATGAACAATTTCCCGTTACAATTCCTCGACTCCCCTTGACCAAAGTTCAAGGTATAACGGTACTACGGCGTGAAAGCTGCAATTTGCAAATATTTACGAAAGCTTGGTAGGGGGGAAACAGTAAACAGAATACCAGCTGATCGCGAGAGAGAGAGAGAACTGAAACAGAAATGCATCTTTTGGATATCTTTCCTTTCCATCTTTCCATCAACAATCAAATGAAGAATGTAGCTCGTGGAACGTGTTTACTTCGAAATAAAAGTACAAAGACAAAAGTCCACGTAAGGGGATACTATTCTGATGACGTCGTACTAGCCTTTGTTCGATGTTTTGTTTGCTTTTTTTTTCCAAAACACAAGTCAGTTTAATAATTAATGTTGGACGGACCACATCAGAAGTTAAGAGAGACTTGAACCCAGGGCATGCACTGATATTCTCACTGATGTCAGCAGAAAACTGAATAAAATCCGGATTTCATTTTCAAGTTCGAGGTTTGTTTTCGAGTTTCAGTTGCCGTTTTCGTTAATCAACCATAACGTGCTGGTCAGTTGCACTTTTTTATGCAATTTAGGTGTGTTTTTATTGTTGAATAAATAACAGTTAGAAGCAACTACTAATACCAGATGTAATTAAGGCCACGTAGTTAGTATTGTTCTATTGGAATAAAAAGCAATTAAACGAGTTTCCAATAGGCTGGGATTCAAAGTGTACTTGAGAGTAGTTGGTGATTAAAAACACGAAAGGGGCTCTAAAACCCGCTAGTTACTAGCCACGGCTATCAGAACTCCACTTAACAATATTTTTTATTATTTTTATATATTTACTTTGTATGTCTTCCCCTCCACGATAAGATATAATATTTAAAGCGCATAAAAATATAATATTTGAGTTTATTTTAGAAATTACATTTTAATGACTCATTAATGACTTCCCATAAAAAATAAAAACAAAGTTTCGAGTGTTTTGTGACCTTTGTTCGGGGTTAAAGTGCTAGCTGGCTCGCTTTGTTGGAAATTACGCATACGCCCTGTGTGCTTTCTGAGCATTATCTAACCCCCAAGTTTCGTGAATCGGATCTGATTGAATCAGTTCTCGGAGCAGTGTGTGCTACGAGTACTATTTGGGGAGTGTCGCTATCCGTACAAAGTACGGATTACAGTAATCACAGTAATTTCCTTATTGTTTCGAGGCAGACTTTGTAGTTCTAGAGAGATTCTGAAACGCCATAAGTCTGGGTCTAGGGGCTTCTTACTTTGCCCTTTCAAGGCCGTAAGTCTTCAGCTTTTTTACTTTCAAAGTTAAGCAGATCTCAACCCACTGTGCCCAGCTACTCTCTTGTTTCTTCGCTTTCTTTGCAAACAAAACACGTATTCTGGCAGTTTATGAAGGAGATCTGTATTTTGGGGCCAGTTCATTGCACTCCACTCTCCAAAACTCAACTGAAAACAAAGTTCCCTATCAGTTGCTTATCATTTAACTCATTACTGTGCCATTGATTGCATAATGGACGAACTTTGGGCGGAATTTTCGCTCTCGATTGTTTATCTGTGACGGCAGATTCTTAGGCCAGAACGATCCATTCGATATCGGATATATTCCGGGGCACTAGAGTCTAGACTTTGGACTCGAGACCAGCCTTCAATAAAATAAACAAAATACTTGTTGTAAAGTTGTGTAAATAAATGCCAAGGAATTTTTTTGTGGTTCTATTCGATGTCCCCGACCTATGCCAATAGTGGAGAGAGTTGAAAATGGAGAGCGGAGAGATTCTGGGTTTTCAAAAGCGATTATGCAATGTCTCTCTTGTTTTAATTTTAGTCTAAAATTTAAGATGAACTACCTATAGATAGCTATTCGTATTCTCTGTTGACAATATGTATCTTTTTCGTTCTCTATTTATTTAATTTCTATTTTAAGGAAACACTTTTTTAACTAAATGTTTGTCTTGTTTCTGGTTTTTGGTTATAATTTATACGCTTCTCTCCTCAATGTTTCATATTCCTAAATGTTTCCATTGTGACGACACAAAAACCCATACATATTCGTTCTATTTCCGGTTGCAGGTGAAACCAATATTAAGACCATCCCAGAACACATTGTTTCTCGTCCTTGTCGTCCATCCAGTCAGCGGAGCATCTCATCCAACCCGAAAGGTATAAAGCCTCCAATACCCATTTAAAGATCGGACAAAAGTAAAGAAAAAAACCGCCAACATGTTCATCGAAGATGATGCGCAGTAAGTAGTATCTATAAGATATCTCTGTTTCACCTTCTTTGTTCTGCCCTAAGTGTTATCCATTCGGTAGCGGGAGAATTGGTGGTGGAAATAGGTCTCTAAACAAGGGATCTTCGGGACTATAATATTCTTAAATATATTGTATATTATATAGTGACTTAGAAATAGCATTTAAAATAGCATAAGTAAGACCGATAACCACCCTGGTACTCACTGACGTCATGCCCGATTGCGCAATCCAAGTTCAAGGCTTCGTGGGATTTGCTTATCAGGCCGGAATACATTTTGTGCTTTATCAAGAGTGCAGGAATGAGCTACATATTGCAATATATTATAAAGAAATATAGAAATACCATTAGACTTACTCCAATTCCGACACAGTTTCTAAGAAATAGAAAGAATTCCAAGTAAAATCTATTATTTTAATTAATTCAGCAACGGGAAAAAAACATTTTAAAAACTGGATAATGAATTGATATCTTGAAAGCTATATCCCACCGATAAGCAGATGGTCCGGAAGTCAAAAAGTCAGGCTATTTTCACAAATAGACTGGATATTTTTGGCTTTAGATAGCGGGCTTTCATTTTTAATTTTTAATCAGAGTCATAATTCATGAATCGTAAATTAGGAAGTATAATTTTTTCCCAGATCGTAAAGATTATAATGACTTATGGCCCAATTCCTTGATTTTTGACAAACACACTATAGGGCACTCTTGACAACTACTAGAATTGGCCAGAAGGCTGATAAGAAACCAGCACCAGCACCAGCCCAGACGGGAAGGTTAGTCAAGGGTCCAGACGACCACACCGAATACCAGACCCAAAACTTGAGTTCCAGTCCATTACAAATAGCCAATTACCAATGGGGCCGATGACTCGGACTTCGAAATCGACTTTATAGAGCTTACCAGCAATCTCCAACTGATAAAGAGCCGAACGAACGAGCGATCGAGCGACGAAACCCTTTCGACACTCTTCTGTTATCGCCAGTTTTCTGAAAAGCGTTTTCTGAGCGCCACAATCGGGAGAGTGAGAAGGCAACCCTTTCCGCTTTTCAAGTCTTGCTAACTGTGGCAGCAGCAGGTGCTGATATCAGTTGGTTTTTGGTTTTCGACGCTGCTACAACGACTTTGGTTGGGTGGGTGGTTTGTTGGTTGCAATGGGGCGTATACGTAATATGTGTGGGAACTGAACCAAATCGGATATAGTAGTCCAAAAAATTTGCATCACCAATTGGCGACTAATTTTCATTTTTTATTGCATCTTCCAGAATGGACAGCTTCTGGGTGCTGCTCTCAATTAACGCGATCAAGGCGATCACCTGCGTATATGACATTGTTACGTTGCCGATCTACTTGGTCCTGCAACAGCCATGGAAGCGTCGACAGGACTCTCGCCGTGTGAAGGTAAGTGTCCAGACCAGTGGAATCAAAAACCAGGCAGTTAGAATCAAAAATATGAATATAGTTTCTATTGCGACGCCAGAAACTATCTCTGGAATCGTTCGAGATACTTTCGACTTTGAACTGGCGGTTCCAAAGTGCATAGACAGAGCTACCCAGTAATTGCCCACCATAGCTGGCTATAGTTTCTATTTCTAATATATATATATATATATATATATATTTGAACGAAAAGTGCACACTCGTTATCAGTTTGATTACTTTTATTTAATATTTTTTCGCTCTAGTCCCGCCTTCTTCACCTTGAAACTTGCTCCAAGTGCCCAGGTCTCTCCCATTTTAGACTAATCTATAGTATAGTCCACATTTTCCACTATACCTTCTTATCAAAGATTCACTTTTTATTCAAAAAAAAAAAAAAAAAAAAATTCCAATCGAGTGATATTCTTTACTTATTTTTTGGGAGAGAGTTCTAGGACGTTGTCAAGCAGCCATAGTCCTGATAAGAAACTAGAAAGTCGAACCTCTTCAGACTAGAGCCATGCAGACATACTTGAGGACTAGCTGAGGATTCGAGAAGTGCTGCCCGAAGAACTCTTGTGTCTCTCTGGCTCCTCATTATCTAAATGGAGCGCTTTCGTGGGGCTGATAAGGTTTATGGGTTATGGTTATGCCATGTACGGGCCATATAGCCGTGTTTTTCATCATAAATTCGTGGGCAGCTTGGTGGGGCTAGAATAACCATAAACCTTGAAACAATAAAACCTTAAACACAAATCCATTCCGTGCATCAATAAATAATCAGAAAACCATTGCAAGAAATCGCTAATAGGAAGTGCTTAAGGGAATGATAACCCAATGGATGATATAACCCGCTTCTCACCGCATATCTCAACTCCTCCTTCCTCAACAGGCCAAGCCCATTAACCAGAAAATGTTGGTCGATGAGTCCAAGTACGCGCCGGATGACATTGAGGTTGAACTTTTGAAAATGTGTTTTTAAATAGTTTTTAATAAATAATATCTGTTATGGAACGTACAGTACACAAACACATACAAACACTGGGGCACCCCCATACCACACACACACACACACATACACACACACACTAGCACAATATATATGTTCCAAGGATTTGGGTATATCGTTCTCAGAGGTGGTGTCGGTCAACAGAACATGATCCTCCTGAGTTGTGGCCCTCACCCATTAAATACCCGCCCCCCCAATCACATGTCTGTTATCTCTCTCTCTCTATATATTATATATTGTTGTCTTCTCGCTGTGGCCCCTCCTCCCCTAATCTCTGGTTCGTTATTCGGTTCAAAACCCCTGACCTGACCCCAGAAACTAATCGCCTTTGAAACGTCTTCCCCCCGCAGGCCAAGATCGTAAAGAACGATGACCATGAGCTGACCTACCGGACTACGGATCCGCCCCGTGATGTTCACGTGAAGATGCTGCAGGAGAACATCGACACCCTGGAGAAGGTCTTCATCTATGTGGCCAAGACCTACACGTCGAAGAGGTGTCTGGGAACTCGCCAGATCCTCAGCGAGGAGGACGAAGTGCAGCCCAACGGACGTGTCTTCAAGAAATACAATCTGGGTGACTACAAGTGGAAGACCTTCACCGAGGCGGAGCGAGCGGCTGCCAACTTTGGCCGTGGATTGCGCGAACTGGGCCAGGCACCCCGCGAGAACATTGTCATCTTTGCCGAGACCCGGGCCGAGTGGCTAATTGCCGCCCACGGATGCTTCAAGCAGGCCATGCCCATTGTCACTGTCTACGCCACCCTGGGAGATGATGGAGTTGCCCACTGTGAGTACTGAAGCCACATTCTTGCGCCCTCCCAACTTAATCTTTGAATTCTCATATATTAGGCATCACTGAGACGGAAGTCACCACTGTCATTACCTCGCACGACCTGTTGCCCAAGTTCAAGACCCTCTTGGACAAGTGCCCGCTGGTGAAGACCATTATCTACATCGAGGATCAGCTGAGCAAGACGGAGACCACGGGATTCAAGAGCGGTGTTAAGATAGTGCCCTTCAACCAGGTGGTCAAGACGGGACAGGAGAGCAAGTTCGGTAGGTTTCATAAGGATCATATGTATTTGGCCAATCGCAGAATCCAAATGCCAGAACAGGGTCATGTTCTAAAGGGAGTGGAGTTGGTGGAGTCGCCATCGATGCGGCTACCGTGAGGGGCCGTTGTCGGTCTTGAGGTCGTTGTGGACGTGGCTATGGAGACCGTGCTGGGCGTAGGGGCATCCTTCTCCGTTACATGTCGTCTTTGTGGGACATCCTCATCATCTGCTGAGCTAGCTCTGAATGCGGTGGAGGCCTTTTGCGGATCACCATATCGCCATCTAAGAGAATACATATTACATGAGGAAGTGAAAGAGGTTTTCCAGGAGAACCCTACCTTATATCGGTTCTGGAGCTGCCGCCAACGGGTTGCATGTGGATAGGCGTCTGCGAGGAAGCGTGCTCGCTCACCAGACTGGGAGTTGGCACGCTGTTGATAGCCTCGATCTTCGCCTGAAAGGGCACCTTGTTCTCTTTGGCATCCCGAGTACGGCAATAGTTTCGATATGTCCGGTACATGAGCACACCGCAGTACACCCCGAACAGGGTCAGAAACAGACCGCATCCTCGGGTTTTGGGTGGATCGGAGCCGAGCAGCGCATTGACCTTCTGGAGACAGTTGAGGGGCGTCAGGGTGATGAATTCCTCGTACACTTCTGACATTCTGGATTATGAGTCGAGGCCAAATCGAAACTATAACCTCCAGCCGATAATTTTGAAAGTATTGTATTTGGGAAACCGGAAACGTCTGGGGATTGTTAGAAGCTTGGGGATATGTGACACATTAGAGGCAGCATTCTTAGCTCGTCGAATGCCTAACTAATCTAATCGAATCTATATTCTTGCAGAGAACGTGCCACCCAGGGGAGATGACATCGCCATCATCATGTACACGTCCGGCTCGACAGGAACGCCTAAGGGAGTCCTGCTGTCCCACAAGAACTGCATTGCCACGATGAAGGGTTTCGTCGACATGGTGCCCATCTATCCGGATGACGTCCTGATCGGATTCCTGCCCCTGGCCCACGTTTTTGAACTGGTGGCGGAGAGTGTGTGCCTGATGACCGGCGTGCCAATTGGATACTCGACACCACTGACCCTGATCGATACCAGCAGTAAGATTCGGCGCGGATGCAAGGGCGATGCCACTGTTCTGAAGCCCACATGCATGACCTCGGTGCCGTTGATACTCGATCGCATTTCCAAGGGCATCAACGACAAGGTTAACTCTGGCTCTGCCTTCCGCAAGCTGCTCTTTAAATTCCTCTACCAGTACAAAGTCAAGTGGGTGCAGCGCGGCTACACGACGCCTCTGATTGACATGTAAGAAGTTATGCCCTTCGAACTGAGATTTGAGAACTAATTGCTTTCTTTCCACTACAGGTTGGTGTTCAAGAAGGTGGCCAAGCTGATGGGCGGCAAAGTCCGCATTATCATGTCGGGAGGAGCTCCTCTGTCGGCTGACACTCACGAGCAAATTAAGACCTGCCTGTGCCTGGATCTGATTCAGGGCTATGGCCTAACGGAAACCACCTCAGGAGCCACTGTAATGGATTGTAAGTTAAATCGACTCATCTCTTTCTTCGAGTGAAAAGTTGTAATGCCTTTTTGTAATCCAGATCGCGATATGTCCTATGGACGCACTGGAGGACCACTGACCGTCTGCGACATTCGTTTGGTGAACTGGGAGGAGGGCAACTACCGCATCACCAACAAGCCCTATCCCCAGGGCGAGGTTCTCATTGGCGGCGAATGCGTCTCCCAAGGATACTACAAGCTGCCCGGCAAGACCAACGAGGACTTCTTCGAGGAGGATGGCAGACGGTGGTTCAAAACTGGAGACATTGGAGAAATCCAAGCCGATGGCGTACTTAAGATTATTGGTAAGAATTATCAACTATTTTTTGTACAAAGAAGACTAACTAATTCTCATCCTTAGATCGTAAGAAGGATCTGGTTAAGCTGCAGGCCGGCGAATACGTCTCTCTTGGAAAGGTTGAATCGGAACTGAAAACTTGTGCTATTGTTGAGAACATTTGCGTTTATGGTGATCCCACCAAGCAGTTCACGGTCGCGCTGGTCGTGCCAAACCAAAAGCATCTGGAGGAGCTGGCCGAGAAGCACGGACTGCTTAACAAGACCTTCGAAGAACTGTGCTCCTCGCCCGTAATGGAACAAGCCGTGCTCAAGGAAATCGCTGATCATGCGCGGAAATGTGAGTCCTTAAAAGAACTTTATATTTTACTGAAATCCTAATCTTATGAATTGGAATTTTCTAGGCAAATTGCAAAAGTTTGAAGTGCCGTCCGCCATTACGCTGTGCAAGGACGTTTGGTCGCCAGATATGGGTCTGGTGACGGCCGCCTTCAAGCTGAAGCGCAAGGATATCCAGGATAGATATCAGCATGATATTAACCGCATGTACGCCTCATGAAAGTCAGCATACTAAACTAGAAAGAGCAAAAGCAGATACGACAACAACACGGAGACAACTACGTTAGTGGAGCAGCAGCAGCAGCGGCAACTGCAACAGCAGCAGAAGTGGCAGCAGCAGCGGCAGCGGCAGCAATGAAGCTAGTGCGATTTAGTAGTGGCGATATAGTAGCACCCCCATAAGACACAAGCATGCGTACCAAATCCAAAACCAAACTAGCTTAAGTCCATATAGATCTGAAAGCCAGGCACAACACAAGGATTAACGCCAACATATGTTAGACGTTATGCGTGTGGTATAAAAAACAAAAAGTTCTCATTTACAAATTGGTTCTGTTCCCTATTGTTTGCTAGATTCTTTTTAAATTATTTGTTTTTATCCTAATAAATGAAGTTTGTTGAAGTTTCGTTGGTAGATGATAGCTCTAGGCTGGGTTTGGTTTGGAACTAAAGTGCGCTGTTTATGGGCCCTAAAATGCTGTAGAACAGAATGACAATGATAATGATAAAGATAATAATAATAATAATAATACTAACTGAATGGCAATGATGAGAATGAATGATGAAATATTGTATAATGTACAGTTTTCGGTTTTTAGTACATTTTTTGTGGCAAAATGAATTATAAGTAAACAATACTTATTTTTATAGTAAGCTTAAGTGGTTGCCTATTAATTATGTACATACAATATACACCCGTACATCTATATACTTGCATATACATACGTGTATAATAAATTTAATAATTAGTGTACTCCTCTATTCTAAGTTTAAATGTATGGAATGCGCCCCCCTGAAGTAATGAATTGTAGCAAACACAATAGGAGCGACTTGATTATGAATTAAAAAAAAACACACACACACACAACAGCTGAAAAGTAAATATTTCCTTGGAGAATGCTTATTCTTGGCATTAAATACTACAAAATGGAACCATCCAAAAATTATTTTTAAACACACAAAGGCAGAAAGGTTACAAATGGCAAATGTAAAATATATATTTTAGCTCAATTTAGTTAAACCAAAAGCTAAATCAAATGAATTTTATTAAATTATGTCGAACACAAAACGGAGAAAAGTCAAAATTAGAAAGCAACATTGAAAGACTTGATGAACTAAAATGGAATATAAGGTTACCGCTAAGCAAAGGCCAACAAAAATGCCTAATTTAAAAATAATTCAAACTAAAACATTTTGTTTTAGATGTGCAAAAAGTCTTTGAATACATTTTTAGTCATATTTTTAGTTAAACTGTGTATATTTAGGGAACTTTTAGCAATTTTTTGAATGGGAAACGTTGCGTTTCTTCAAAAATAAAATTCAATTGATGAGAAATGTTTTCATTTTCTGTAAAAATCTGTATGGTCGAAGGATATATGTAACTTCGAACTTCAACTATCACGCGGATCATCAAGTAGATTATTGTAATAATGGAATAAGTTACAAACAAATAAATATTAAGACAATTATTAAAAATAGGTAACTGCATTATTATATTTTTGATCGTATAAAATACTGGATAAAACAATAAATGAAACTATTTTCTAGTTTTAAATCATTTGTTTCTTTGTCTTTTGGGGTTTTTGTCATTTAAATTTTCGATATACATGTAATCGAGTATATGATATCGGGAGATCTTATCGATTTTGGGAGTGGTCACTATGAAAGCTATGGTTCTAAAGCTTCCGGCTAGATCGGTCGGTCAGTATGGAAAGCTTTTTGAAAATTATTCTGGTTTCTAAATCTCTTCTTTTATATTTCTATTTTTATTTAAGGTTAGTTATATAATCAAATTAGCTCAATGAATATATTTTTCAAAGCTTAAAATAATTATGTTAGAATTTTAAAAGAAGACTTCCTGGCAGACCCTCACACAACAGTCAGGATGGCCGAGTGGTCTAAGGCGCTGCGTTCAGGTCGCAGTCTACTCTGTAGGCGTGGGTTCGAATCCCACTTCTGACAAGATCTTTTGTTTTAATTTATTTTTTATTTGTTTACCTTGATCTCATTTACATAAAGTTGCATTCCCTCGACACTTCCTCTTGCTGGCCATTAATTTCACTGAGCAAAGAACTCCGCAGGTGCGCTCAACCTCAATAATTGGTCTGGGTTTCTGACTTGTACGCCCGGCACTTGTTTGTCCGTGTAAATGACACAATTAGCACGCCTTCCTGCATTCCACTTTCAGCAGTGTTTACTGTACTGTCAGTACACCGTTTATTTGCCTGTGCGTCTGCACTTGTTTGCTTTGCTTCGACTTTGTGCATTTTTATGTAATTAAGAAAACAGAATGGTTAATGTGACTTCACTGGGATACACTGGGATTCACTTGAGAGCAATAGCAGTTCACCTCATCTTAGTGGGAAGTGTTGCCTAACTTTGGGCGTCCAGGGCAGGACCTCACATACCAAAATGGCCGTTGCAATGGCTCCAGCTGCCCACGACACATACTAATGTTGGAAATAAATCATAAAATAAAAGTACTACTATAACAAGGTTGCTACTTTTCTGGGCATAGAAATATTAGCCAAAAAAATAAAGTATTTGCAAACTTGTTGCACTTTTTGCAGGTCGCCAGAAATCCAACCGAAAAGTCCTTCACAAAAAAGTCACTTTAGCAGAAAAGGGCAGACAGACTCAATGGTTAGAGACTAAAAAAATTAATAGAGCATGTCAGGCGAAAGGGGAACAATGGAGTACACTTTCAACCGCACAACTAAGGACTCATAAGTCACGCTTAAAGGATTCCTGATGACATAAAGACTTTATTAGGAGAGAGTGCTCAGCACAGAGAAAAATAACTCTATTCTGAGTCATCTGCTATAAATAATTTCAATCGAATGATACAAAAAGCCATTAAAGCCAAATCAAATTGTTTTTGTTCCTTGTTGTGGCAGAATCTGTGTCACAGGCTTATTCGAAATGCATTTGCAACCAGAGGGAGAGATAAGCTCACATTGGAAACTGCAAGCGGAACGCACTTGATGCAGATCTGTATCCGAAAGTGTAACCGTATCTGTATCTGTATCTGTATCCACAAGTGGAACTGCATCATTTGCGTGTCAGTATACTGCGTGACTCTTTTGCTTTTCTGTGTTTTGATGCATTTTGACTAAAAATAGTCTTTGTCAAATGGGAATTTGCATTTGGGAGACCTGTGATGCCCCCTTTTCTGGCAAACATTTGCATTTTTACTGCAAACTTCAAATCGATTTTATTGTTTTCTCAACAGACTTGGGTTACATATCAATTACGAGAGGATGCTTTTAATGTCTCTTGTGACTATGCAGGACTATGTCTTTGTCTGTATTTGTTTTTGTATTTACATAGGAGGTAGTCAATTTTGTAATCCTTGCTGTTTTTGTTAGTCATTCCATTTCCGCTCGTCCTTGTCGAACATGTCCGCCTGATATGGCGTCTGATTTCCGTTTTGCGCTCCAGCGAGCAGCGAACGATGGATGGACTGAGATTGACAACCCGTCCATCTCGCTGTGCGTGTCCTGCCGCTCTGTGTCCTTCGAAGTGAAAGTCTACCCATCCGCCCTGTGCACTTTCCTTTTTTTTTTTAAATAAATATTCTCCTCCACTTTAAGGCTGATTGTTTTTGGCATTTCAATTAAATAAATTTAATTGGAAAGTTCAGAATTAAGAAAGCCTTTATTTAAAATGTCAATTAGTTTAATTGGCTTAGATATGTTTGTTGAAATTAAATGAAATTAAAGTGCTTTAATTCAAGCTTTTCATCCCATTCAACTCTCAACTCTAAACAAACTCTTTATTTCGTGTAAGCTTGATTTTTATTGTGTAAGCCAATTGGTTTCAGGTTTACACACAACAATTATTTACACATGAAGCTGACTGCCTGCCGCCTGCCTGCCTGCCTGCCTGCCTGCCTGGATGGAAAGAAAAGTTTTCTGGCCTGGTCGGGTCTGGCCCGGTTGCATCCTCGAAAAGCTAACTGCTGCGCTTAACAAGAATTCTTTACGCCATGTTGCACATTTTGCGAATGTTGCCAAGTTCAAATGGCTGTGAAAATGCACACGCTCCGCGTCAATGGGGCTTGCGGGGATTTGGCCCGAAGGCGGGCGACACTTCTGTCTCATTCAGCAACAACAGCCATTTGATAAGAATCACCGACAGTGAACGGCAACAAAATGTTGCCAAGCCTCGAAATGGGGGGCACTGAAACAACTCTCTCCACCTTCTCCAGCAATATAATAATATTCCACTATATAGAGCATGACAATTTGGACACAGATATAAAACAGAAATCAATGAATATGGCCTTGGCTGCGTCAGAAATCCAGGAAGCGCAACGGATGCATGGAAGTCAGGGCATGGAGGCGGCTCTCCGCCCCCAGGATAATGCCCGGATAGAGGCGATCATGGCTGATAATCACGAGCCTCACGGTGACATCACTCTTACGCTGCAAGCCTTTCGATTTTCTTTGGCGATTCATTTTAAAAATTGTGCTCTTAGAAAATTAGGAAGTTCTTGGCTGAATAAAATTGTAATTTTATAATGTCCTTAAAAACTTACCTTAAAAATGAATAAAAAATTCAAAGAGTTTGCGTTTGTTTTTCGTTATATTCGATATTAAAGAAGATGCTTCCTAATATGTATGTCTATAATATAGAATCTATAATATTTGGATATTATAATAGTGTTTGAGTTTGAAATCTGAGGTTACTAGAGCTTCTAGTCAAGTTTTTAATCTCTCTTTTATAAAATAATTAAATAAAACTACGGATTAAAGTTCAAATTCATCGAAGGGGAGAGTCTAACCTCTTTTAGGTTATCTGCTCTCTTTTTCTCCTTTCACTCTCCTGCAGATAACTTAACGGTAAACTTGGGACATTCTTTACGCAAGCGCAAGGAGAGTAAAGGAGAGAGCCCGAGAGAAAAGCTCTGTTTGGATAAAAAAAAAATACTAATTTTAATCAAAACATGTTTGGATGCTCTCTGGTTACTGTTCCACTCCTCTGCTCCTTTGAATCCTTATCATCCTGGCCCCCGGTGATGGTTCCTATTTCAAGACTTGCAAAGACGAGAGCATTTGATTGAATTGTTATTGTTGAAAGAGTTTGTGCATTTTTACCTGTCTTGCTTTTGCCTCTGTTGTTTTTTTCCTTTTTGATGCCATTTTTGTTTTTTTTTTCATTGCCATTTGTAAGGAAACACATTTGAGGCTATGCAGTCCTGGCACACATGTGTAAGCGAACAAACAAGCCCAAAACTTGTACGTGAGCTGATTTTTGTAGTCCTGATTGTGTTTGTGTACATTAGGACATTTTGGTCGGGCCAGTTGTTGGGCTACTTAATGGTCGAGTAGTCATGGCAGGCACTACCACCCATTGCCAAATGCGACCCTGACCTAATTTTCACTCCACTTGCCTCGCTTTGGCGTTGCATGTGCATGTGTGAGGCGCGTTCCATCGCAAATCATTCAACTGAATTGATTCAACTGTCATTTTAAACGAACATATGCCTCCATAATGAATGTTATGTCCTTTGCTGACGCAGGCACAGGTGTCTGTCAATCATTTATGTTGTTGGGATAGACAACGATTTAATTATAAAGAAGATATTACAATAAATTAATCATACTAGTTAGAATTTTAATATATGAGAAAGCCATCACTCATACGCACTGTTGTATCATGAATTTTCTACTAAAACTATCCTTGATAATTGGCATTCCTTGGTGCACCTAGAAGAAAAATGTATAATATCCTTTAAACTTAGGATTCTTCTCTCTGAGAAGCACCTGCGGCAAAATTGGTCGAATGAAACATTTTCCAGGCATGTTGTCGACATTTTTATGGCTGCCACGTTCACTTTGCTTACAACTCCCCTTCGCTTCGTCCTTTGGCTCTGACTCTCTCGCTCCTTCCATACTGCTGTTTGGCATGACCTTCTCACTCTGCCAACCACTTGGCTGCCCAATTAAAAGTTTTAGCACATTTTCACTTGAAATTAATTGTCGGTAAACGTAATTCATGTCCGAGACACGAATGCGCTAAAGGAGCTCAACAGCGCAGGACCCAGGCCAGGATCCAGGATCCAGGATCCAGGACACACAACAACAGCAGCCACAACAACGGGAAGTGGCGGAGCAGCAGGACCTTCAAATGTTGCCAAATGCACCATCACCACACCAATAAGCTGAAGATGCCAAGTGAGATGCAGAGCTCGTAAGAAGCGTTGTGGCCCCAATTTTAGGACTCGCGCTACTTTGTTGCGAAAGCTGTTGCATACTTATGTGCGCTAATGCCAGGACAATTCAAACAGCTGCCCAATTTCAGCAACCATAAAAGCGTCTTTTTAAGTGTATATTAAAATGTATATAAAAATTAATATGGATAATAAGTTAGTGAGTTTGAATCCTTTGTATAATAAACAAAAATATAATAAAATATATTTTTGGGAAAATGTCATTTTCCGTGGACAATAGAAAACATAATTAAAATGAAACTCCCACCAATCATACTGGGAGTTAGAAAAGCGAGGAGAAATGAGATAGTTATTTGGCTAGTTCCCACCCAGGGCCATAAATTACCCTGGCACCGCCGTTTAGCTGGAACAAAATGAAATTTTTCAATTTAGTTAAAGGCCACTGTCGATGGCGGGCTAATGTCATTAGCAGGTAAAGGACACAGGAGTAGCAAGCCGGACCGGACCTGCTCCTGCTGCAAGAACATAAATTAAAATCGAAACCATGGACCATTTTATGTTCGTTTAATGGCAATCGATGGGCAGGAGGATGGTCATAAAATAATATAAAACGGGGGAGCAGGTCAATGTTTAAATAATGCCAGAAATTTTATTTAGAGTCTCTGTCTCTCCGAGGAAAATGGTAATGGTTGGTCATAACTCGAGGGCCACAACCGGGCCGAAACTAATTGACAATTCAAAATGTTTCGGATGGCCAAGTGGAGCTGGCGTGCTGGTCATAAAGTTAATAAGCAATTTGCATAACAAATTGTCTAAAACGTTGACAACATGTCGTATGGAATTGCCGAATGTGAAATCCGAATGTGAAGTGTGACGGGATGGATGCTGGTCGGTGGGGGGAGGTGGTCGGCGGTGGTCTCATTACTAATTTTCCATGCACTGCCTTGTATTATTACGCATACGCACTGTGGGCCGCCCCAATGGGCCGTCCTGGGCATGCATTTAATTGTTTCAAAACGGGACACACACTCCTCCCTTGCAGCGCTTGAAACTCTCAGTCCCTCTGGCCATACAGTGTTCGTTTGGATCGGATTTTTGCAAATGTGCATGCTCGTAATTTATTCTCGGCCTGTTAATTAGCGCGACAACAAGAAACCGAATGATTTAGTTTGCTACCATAACGAATAAGAGGGTACTCACTATAAAAAATCAATAAATTAATCAATAAAGTTTGAGATTGCAGATAAACTTCTTTGTGTTTTAGGGTCTTTATTTTTTATTTCCTCTTTCAAAGTGTTTATTTGAGTGGCAGGACCTGAAAGGCAAACTCTAGTGATGTCCTTATACACCCTTCTTATAAAGGGTATTAGCATTACATGGTTATGGCCGCATTTAGTGTACTTTCCACTGCAATTAGCCAGTGTCAATTGTTCATGCTGCTGTTGGTGGGGCATTAGTGGAATGCTTTTTTCTCCCACATTTAAACAAACGCATATGCATTCGAATACATATAGGGTATCATATATACATACATATACATTTGTGATGCTGGGGATGCAGGGCACTGAGCTAACTGCCATTTGCAGCTGTTTCTATTTCCGTTCACTGGCCACAAAGCTGCAGCGGTCCTTCGGCCCATACGTCCGCCTGCCAGTACGTCCTTCTGTCTCTCTGTCCGCCTGTCCGCCTGTCCGTTTGTCCGTTCCATTTTCCCCCAGGCACTACATCATTTGTAATTTGATGGCATGCTTAGCAGGGAGCGAGTAAGGGCAAAAGGGTTGAAAAGGGGACGGGCGGACAGCTGCCAAGAAATTGTGCCTCAAAGTATGCACCACAATTGCGGCCAGGGCCATTATAATTGCAAGCACACACATACACACACATAGATTGGCAACACAATCCTTCAAACATGGCAACCGGACCAGCACCGGAGATACATTTGCTCTTGGCAGTTGCATTTTGCATTATGCTTTGTTATAATTAAATGATTATCAATTTGGCAAATATATGATTGGTTTCGGTCTGAGACTTGAGAAATGAAAAGCATTGAAGCGAAAATTGATCCCAAAGTGCACAAATAAACTACCCACTAGGATGTCCTTTGCTTTTAATCAGAGGGACGGTTCATGGAATATATTTGTTATCTTAAAGCAAGCTTATCCGGCACGCAAACTAATTTGAGTAAGATTTTTGCGAGTGCATTTTAATTAGTAATCTAAACAATCCGAATTGTTTACGGCGCCTCTCCAGCATGTGTCTCCACATGGAAATCTCCATATACATACCTTATCATACTTGTCCCACCTCTTTAAAATTCAATAAGATCACTTTAAGTGCTTATAAATGACAGGATTTATGAGTTTTAATAAAGTATGAAAAGACTTCCGCTGGAGGATGATAAGAAGGCTTCATAAAAGCCACTAGCCAGGGGGATCGATCGATAGAAGTAAACTGACTAACATGAAGTTGATTGTGTTCTTGGCCCTTGTGGCAGTGGCAGCTGCCAATGTCCTCCCATCCGAGCTGAACAAGGTGGTGCCCGTTAAGGACATGACCCGCCCCGGCAAGGTAGAGGGACGTATCACCAACGGATATCCGGCTTACGAAGGAAAGGTGCCCTACATCGTGGGCCTGAGCTTCAACGACGGCGGCCACTGGTGCAGTGGATCGATTATTGGCAACACCTGGGTCCTGACCGCCGGCCACTGCGTCAACACCGCCAACCATGTCCTGATCTACTACGGAGCCAGCTTCCGCCACGAGGCCCAGTTCACCCACTGGGTGAGCCGCAGCGACATGATCGTCCATCCCGACTGGAACGACTACCTGAACAACGATATCGCCCTGATCCGCACCCCCCATGTGGACTTCTGGTCCTTGGTGGACAGGGTGGAGCTGCCCAGCTACAACGACCGCTACAACAGCTACGCCGGCTGGTGGGCCGTTGCCTCCGGATGGGGCCGCACTGATAACGACAGTGGCATGTCCAACTACCTCAACTGTGTGGATGTCCAGGTCATGGACAACAACGATTGTCGCAACTACTTTGGCGGCTACTACATCACTGACAACACCATCTGCATCGACACCGACGGCGGCCGATCCTCCTGCAATGGTGACTCTGGTGGTCCCCTGGTTAGCCATGATGGCAACCGCATCATCGGCATTACTTCCTTCGTCGGCTGGGAGGGCTGTACTGCCAGCAAGCCAGCTGGCTTCACTCGAGTCACTGGATACCTGGATTGGATTCGCGACCACACTGGAATTTCCTACTAAGGATTTTCAAACAAATAAAAAGCAGCATGTTAAAAAATTAAACTGTGTGACTTTAAACCATAGGCTCTAGAAAAAAAAATTATTCTATATAATGTTATATTTTTATTATTTCTATAACTATTTTAAAGTCAACTTTCAGGCATATTAGCCACCTAGTTTTAATCAACTTAGCCTTATACCCTCTCCAGGCTTTTGTTGGCAAATCTTTGGCCATCTTTTAGGATCCTTTTGTTATTTTTTGTTACAGGATGCAATTGTGGCTCCGCTAAACTATGCTAAAAAAAAATCAATATGAAGTGCGAGGGCCGAAAAATCGCCAATAAATTTCAGTAACGTAAAACAACACAAAAAACGCTGGGCAATTTACTTGAGAAATGAGTTTTTAGCGAAGCCTGGCCGTGGAGCGGAGGAGGAGGCAGCCCGAAAATCAATTCACTCAGCCATTTGCTCGACCCAGCGTGTAATTTCTCAATTTTTGGCCATCCAGACCAACCAGGCTCACGCGATACTTCTCGTGTTTTCCAACTTCCTGTTGTTTTCCATTTTATCCGCCAATGTCCTGGTTAATTTGGAGCCTTAGCCAGCGAAGGAATTGAAAAGATGGGGGACTTAGGTTTGACTATTTATAAGCTTCTTGGCTCTGAGTTCCTTTTGCTGCGCTCCGTTGTCCTGGGAAGGCAATAAATCTCTTGGCCTGGAGGTACGAGTTAAGTGCCTGGATAGAAAACTATTCCGGAGCTTCAGTTGCAAGTGGCAAGGATAAATAGCAGATAGTTTCATAAGAAATGTGCGATGAAGATGCAATATTTTGTAAATGGTTAAAGTGTGAAAAGGAGTTTAAGGATATTTAATTGAAAGGATAATTGAAGGTTTATCCAGATAATTTATTTATAATTAAACCTTATGCTGCATGACTCACTCGGATGTCCGGATAGGGATGGTAAATATAGGCTATCTTGAATCAGACTTATCAGATGTACCTGCTTTTAATAGGGTTTTTGAAAGTGCATTTTAATTAGTAATCTAAACACTCATAATTATTTACTGCGGCTCTCTAGCATGTGTCTCTGGCAAATCACCATACACATACCTTATCTTATTTGTTCCACCTCTTTAAAATTCAATAAGATCATTATTTATGAGTTCTAATAATGTTAGAAAAGGCTTCCGCTGGAAGATGATAAGGAGTCTTTATAAAAGCCATTGGCCGGGGGATCGAACGATAGTAGTTAACTGACTAACATGAAGTTGATTGTGTTTTTGGCCCTTGTGGCAGTGGCAGCCGCCAATGTCTTGCCCGAGCTGAACAGGGTGGTCCCTGTTAAGGACATGCCTAGTACCGGCAAGGTAGAGGGACGTATCACCAATGGATATCCGGCTTATGAGGGCAAAGTGCCCTACATCGTTGGTCTGAGCTTCAACGACGGCGGCCACTGGTGCAGTGGATCGATTATTGGAAACACCTGGGTCCTGACTGCCGGCCACTGCGTCAACACCGCCAACCATGTCCTGATCTACTACGGAGCCAGCTTCCGCCACGAGGCCCAGTTCACCCACTGGGTGAGCCGCAGCGACATGATCGTCCATCCCGACTGGAACGACTACCTGAACAACGATATCGCCCTGATCCGCACCCCCCATGTGGACTTCTGGTCCTTGGTGGACAGGGTGGAGCTGCCCAGCTACAACGACCGCTACAACAGCTACGCCGGCTGGTGGGCTGTCGTCTCAGGATGGGGCCGCACTGATAACGACAGTGGCATGTCCAACTACCTCAACTGTGTGGATGTCCAGGTCATGGACAACAACGATTGTCGCAACTACTTTGGAGGCAACTACGTCACCGATAACACCATCTGTATCAACTCCGAGGGCGGACGGTCCTCCTGCAATGGAGACTCCGGTGGTCCCATGGTTAGCCACGATGGCAACCGCATCATCGGTATTGTTTCCTTTGGCAGTTGGGAGGGCTGCACCGCCAGCAAGCCAGCTGGCTTCACCCGTGTCACTGGTTACCTGGACTGGATTCGCGACCACACTGGCATTTCCTACTAAAGTTTTTAAAACAAATAGAGTCTTTCAAGAGCACCCCGATTAATAAATTGTTTAGCGTTTTATTTTTCCATACCTCATTCCTTTAGCTTTTATTTAAAATTGGAATATGCAGTGATTGATAAACACCAGCCTCGATTTTTCTTTATAAAGTAAAGTTATCAGGGAGTAATAAATTATGAGTCTAATTGGTTTATTTCGCAGTCTTATTGAAGCAAAAAATATTCTAAAGTCAACTTTTGGGCTTACTAACCACATAGTTCTAGTCATTTAAGCTCTATGTCTATACAGCGTTTTGTTGGCAAATCTCTGGCCATCTTTAAGATCCTTTTCTTATTTTTTCCTACAGGATGCAATGGTAGCCCCGATAAACTATGCAAAAAAATATACACAGTGTTTAAATAAAATTTTAACGCGATAATTTATTCAAAATTAAAACTTATGCTTATGGGTGGACAATGTCGGAGCTTAGGGGTCCTGCAGGGTGAGTCCCAGTCCCTTGATCTTCTCGTCGATCCACCTGCGCAGGTAGGGGACATTAGTGTACACCGCCGGAATGTCTTCAACGGCGCATTGGACGCCCCAGGATACCATGCCAACAAGCTGGAAGCGATTCTGCTGGCCGGGTATCGTGCAGAACAAGGGTGAGCCGCCGTCGCCTTTGCAGGTGTCCTTTCCGGCAACGCCACCGGCACAAAGGAAGCTGGGACGTAGCCTGAATCTTGTTCCCACAACTGTGTTCCGCAACATGGCCTGGCACTCGTCGTGCTCCACAAAAGGCAATTCAATCCGCTTCATAATGTGCTCCAGCTGCTCGCTGTCTATGTCCTTGGAGCCCCAACCGGTGGCAATGCAGGTCGATTCCTCCAGCTGATCAATCAACTCAGGAGATTCCGTGGGAGGCAGACACAGGGGCTGGATGTGAGGAGCCATCGCGACGGGCTCGTCCAGGAGCAGCAGGGCTATGTCATTGTAGAGCTTTTGCTCGTGAAATTCCGGATGCATGATTATCTCCTTTATGCGCCTAGCCTCATGGAGGTAGGGTTCATTGATGCTGTTTAAGTCCCAGTCGCCCATCCTGGCCACTAGGGTGTCCACCGTCTCGTTGACCAGATTATGGGCACTGGTAATCACCAATTGCGGATGAATCAGAGTGCCGCCACATAAGAACTTCTGCCGTCCCGTAAATATTCCCACCATCCAAGGATACTGCCCAAAAATGGCCACATCCGACGTGTAGTTGTACTTGTCATTGTCGGGAATCAGGCCCTGGGGATTGCTCCATCCGCAACTCTTGTACTTGAAGTCTCGCTGCTTGGCCACGTAAGGGCTGTGGTTTTCATCCACCTGCAAAGGAATACCAAAAAATTAAATCTTAAAAAGATTATCTAATCCAGGTTTAAGACCTAACCTGTTGATCCACAGCACAGCACCGATAGAGGGATCTGGAGCACACCGAAGTACCGATCCTGGGATTGATCAAAGAGACCCCAGAGTCAATGATGACATTGTCGCGGCATAGCCTTCGTGGCACACACTCCATGTTCACCCCACAACTCTCGTTGGGCTTCGGTTCCAGGACACGGCCTGCCTTATTCCGGATTCCTGGTGTAGCGGAGGTCACTGGTGTTGCCAAATTGGCCAAGAACTCATCCCAGCTCTCCAACTGGGCCCGGTCGCAGCACACCATTCCGGTGCCACAAAAGTGTGCTATCCGAGGTCCAATACCCTTCTGTCCCGAGTCATCCGACTCCTCGCAGCGTTTCGCCGTGGTGCAGAGTTCATCCGAGTTGCACATTGACGAAACGGTGTCCTGGGTCAGGGCGCATTGGATGAGAAGTGCAACCAGCAAGCAAGCTGGGATTAGCCGACTAATCATTATTGCGGGGCGGGAACTGGACAGAACAAAGAGGGAGAATTAGAATGCAGCTGCCAGATAAGAGATTCTAATCTAAGTCAATGCAAGACGGAGGTTATCAGAAATCATTGACGATTTGTACAAACACAAAAGTCACTTGAGATCAGAACACAGAACCTTTAAAAAAATGTTTAGATTTTTCAGTTTACGGTTTGAAATAATTAAAAACGCATTGGGTTAATCCATTTTAGACCGGAATTTATGGTTTTTCATTGATTTGATTGAGGTTCTAGAACTACAAACATATTAATTTTCACTTAGAAACACAACACAGGTTGATTTTCAATTCTAAACAACTTTTGAAGTCTTTTGTTTAAATAATACGTAGAGTGCATTTTAGACGGAACATATTTTATGCAAATTTATGGTTTTTCATTGAGTGCGATGCGGTTTCCACAAGTATTACTAGTTTTGAGAAATACTCTATGCATTTAATGCACTTATGTAAAGTATATGTAGTATATACCTGGAGCTTTATAAGTCTTGATTAAACTTGATGCGAGGGTTTTCCAAACTCAACTGATCGGCTAGTGCGAAATCGAATCATTTTATAGAACCGGCTTGGAGTATTCTGAGAAACCACAGATCGAGAGCTTGAAAAAGAGAATCCATTAGACTTATGAGAACAATTAAGGGAAAAAAGTATGGGGTAAGTATTATGATTGGTCTTCGGAGAGGAGAGACCCGGATTTAAACGATTTGAATCAGATTCATATGGAGTGCCCCATCATTCCGAGTTCAGTGCTGGTCGAATACGCGTCGTATCTTGGAACACACAGTTGAAATGGCGCATTCAATTGATTTGTTTCGAAGTGTAAGTGGGATTTTTTGATTTTCAGTAGATTATGGCTTATTATTGTTTGGCCGAAAGAGCAGCAGAGTAAACAGTGAACAAAATACATAAGAGTATGTGCTTTTGGCGGCTGGATAGTAATCGAGTCTGGTATTTCCCATTTCAGATCGCCATGCGTCCGGAGGCGACGATTTCTGTGTTGATTCTCCCACTCATATCTCTGGTCCCGGTGGCTTTCTCATCTACCAGCTGTCTGAACCATGAGATTTGCATTGGCGAGAGGCTGTGCAACCTCACGGATGATTCCGGCCTTGGAAAGCTCATACCTCGGATTCTGTACAAAAGCTGCGGCCAGGGCCTGGTCTGCTGCGAGAAAGTGCAGGTGGAGAGCTATTATGCCGAAGAAGCCGACATTCAGTATCGCAACCAGAAGAAGGGAAATCCATGGGTCACTTCGGAAATCCCAGATACAACTATTCGAACAACTAAGCAAAACACTAAAGCTAAAACTGAGGAGCAGGGATATAAGAGCTGCGGCATTCGGAAAGAATGTGTGCCCCGGCACTTGTGCCTCACCGGAACGGTCAACGAAGACGGAAGGTATATCGTGAAGCCTCGAATTGGAGATAACAAGATTGGTTGCCTATCAGTGGAGGAGTGCTGTGCTTTGGATGACCAGGTGAGAAGGAATATAAATTATCCCTTTAATCTTTCTGAATAAGTTGAAATCAAATTGTACTTACTATACAGATTGATGAAGATGAAAGTCCCACAAAACGAAACCTCAAGGACTTTAGGTATAGGAGCTGTGGCTACAGCAATCCCAAGGGTCTCTACTACAAACTGGACGGCTACAACGACAACGAGTCAACGTTTGCAGAATTCCCCTGGATGGTGGCACTGATGGACATGGAGGCGAACTATATCTGCGGTGGAACCTTGATACACCCCCAACTGGTGCTGACCAGTGCCCATAATGTGGCCAACTACAGTGAAGACTCGCTGTTGGCGAGAGCCGGAGACTGGGACCTCAACAGCCAGACAGAGCCGCATCCCTACCAGATGCGAGGCATTAGCCACGTGATGCGGCACGAGGGTTTCAACAACCTGACCTTTTACAATGACATTGCCCTGCTAATGTTGGAACGACCCTTCCAGTTGGCCCCCCACATCCAGCCCATCTGCCTGCCACCGCCGGAAAGCCCGCAACTGATGTTGGATCTGGAGCGCGCCAAGTGCCTGGCCACGGGTTGGGGGCACACCAATTATTCTTCCAATGTTTTGGAGCACCTGCTAAAGCGGATAGAGCTGCCGGTGGTGGATCACGAGTCCTGCCAGAAGCTATTGAGGAGATCTGTTCTCGGGCGGCGCTACAGGCTCCATTCGAGTTTCCTCTGCGCCGGTGGCGAGGAGGGCAAAGACACCTGTTATGGTGACGGCGGTTCACCCTTGTTCTGCACAATGCCAGGCCTAACAGATCGGTTCTACCTGGCGGGGATTGTGTCCTGGGGCATAGAGTGCGCCGTAAAGGATGTGCCGGCTGCTTATGCAAACGTTGCCTACCTGAGGAACTGGATAGATGAAAAAATCGCGGAAAGTGGCATCGTCCTCCAATGAAATGTTTTAAAATTTTCTTAATTATAGACTAAAAGTTCGTTCGTTTTTTATCACATTTGATTCATTTCCAAAGACTAAAATAAACTTCAGAGAGACAAGTTTCCCACACTTATTCAAGAGTATACCTTTTAAATAAAATAAATTGCCGAATTGTCTTACCATTCCAAAGACAAGTCAAAGAATATTTATCAGGGAATTGAGCTCAAGTAACTCCACCAAATCATCCTTAGCCCCGTGGCCCGTTCCCCGTTGACAATGTTGGATTGTCGGGCGTTTAAGCCAAATTGACTGGCTGCAATGGAAATAGAAAATGGAAATTTATGGCGCAGCAGGTGAAAGTTGTCCCTGCTGCCACCCACAACCTGCCGCCCACAATCCATTCACTGAAAGATTTATGAGGAAGCTTAAACCGCCAATACTGATTGCAAAGATTCATTCTGAGCCGCTTAGCTTGGGGCTTGAAAAGCCAAATGAATTCGCTTACATCTCGGAATACACTGTAGTTGTGCCAGGTGCACCATATCTACTATTTGCATTGTTAATTGGTCCGATTCAAAGTTCACAAAAACCACAACGAACAATCAACTAAGCACTTCCTCTGACTCCCACAGAGCTCAATTTAGTTTCAGTTTATTTAAGGCCGAGATGAAAAAGCCATAGATTCATTTGCAATGCAAAAACATAATTAGCTGGTGAGTTTTTATCCTTTGACACTGCAGTCTTTTCGTCTTTCGGAACTGATTTGCAGCAAATCCTAAATGAGAACCGCAATTGTAAAGTTGAGACTTTAAAGAGTCCTTTGCGGAGACTGCGGAGAGTTCACACTAGGCGAAGCATAAAAATTGAGATATCGGCAGCTAACTGACTCACTGACTGGTTGACTGATTGCTCATACGCACCGTTGACTGCCACTGGCAGTAGTGGCAGCAGCATTGGGAGTGCCAGTGCCAGTACCAGTCTGCCACTGTGGCAGTTGCAGGCCCGCGCCTCTGTCATGTTATCTGTTGGATTTCAATAACCATGTCTGGCATGGCTACTGTTTCATGGAATTTTGTTGGCCGTTGTCTCTTCTAGCTGCAACATTTTATGGAGCTACAAATCAAAATTTGTTGAGCCACATTCCCTCATAAATCAGACTCTGGGCCAGCATGAATCTCTATTTGATGCCGAAAAAAAGGGGAGAAATCTGAAAAAAATTAAACTATCATGAGTCGTTCCTCGGCACAGCCAGCCGGGTGTACATTTGACAATTTGCAGGAAAACTGAATTATTATCTAAACATTTTCCAGTCTGGCCAAAATGTGTGTGCATTAAAATTGCAGCCTCGTGTGCGCAATAATTAAGAATTCAATTTAAAGTTTGCCAACTTTTAGGTTTTGGCTTGCAGCAGCCGGCTAAAAGGCATCAGGTGGCTCAACGTTGTGGCATTCACTGTGGTCGTGTAAAGTCAAAAAGCCGCAACATCATTACGCTCTCATGTACCTTTTGGATGCAAACGGCATTCCACAAACTACCGGCATCTCACACACACACACACCCGTTGAACACACTAACAAAAAACACTCGGCTCACGTGGCGTATGAACAATAAATGGCATCTGCGCCGGGCTAAGCCCATATGTTGCTTTTGGCTGCTTTGGCACAATGCAGCATAAGGGGTTTTGGGGGTAAATTAAAATATAAATGCACTTTAATTATGTTTAATGTCTAGATTTCTAATGGAATTTGGAAACTTTCTCACATAAATTTAAGGTCACAGGAAAAGAACTTATTAAAATAAACAAGAACAGCATCAGAGATAGCTTTAAAATATATCACTCATATTATTGGCATTTAATATACTGACTGCAATATTTTAAAGGGCTATTACATGGTTTTTGGCTTTTGATTATCACATGGGAAAGTTTCACAGGGCAGATGACTAGCGACTTGTAACTCGCCTGCTGAGTACCGATCTCACATCCTTGGTGAACCGCAAGGCATCGAGGAAGGGCAGCAGATTGAGGAGCTCCGTGTCATCCGGATCGTAAATGAATGTCTTGATGGGAATGGCATTGTCCGGAAAGTCGCGATAGGCATTCGGCGAGTTATCGATGATGAAGGTGCCGCTCATGTCTGGATTAACCACTGTAAGATCCTTACTAATCATCGAGGTGGTGGAGGAGCAGTGCTGTCGGTAGTAGCGCTTCTGAATCATGCCACGTCCATTGTCCAAGCGATCCACTACCTGGGCTGCATAGACCTCTAGACTGGCGGTGAATATTACCAGGTCATACCATTTCGACGCGAATTTTAAAAACACATCTACATGTGGTCGCTTGTAAACCTGAAAAAGTAATATATAATTTAAAAAATAATAGGATTCATGACCCTTGACCCCACACCTGGAAAGCAATTGGATCGAGACCCTCGAGTGTAACCGACAGCTCATAATCCGGTTTGGCAGTTTGTGGCACAAGGCTGCAGCCCACCAGCTCATTGGTTTCGGGATCACTGTAGCAGGAGTGCACCAGGGTCTCGTCCAGGTCTAGGACCAAAGTCTTTCGACCCACTTGCCGGAGTCTTCTTTGGGATTCCGGAGATAGAGGGACTTCCTTGTAGATGGGCTCAGTGACCGGCCGTAAGTACGACTCTACCTTGGTCGCGATGAGAGAAAAGAAACTCCGTACGTAGCTGCCCAGGTCGCTGGTGAGCAGTATTGAGATAAGTGGCTGTCGATTGTCACTGGAGCGGGATCTTTGGAGGTTACCGACAACGGCAACTGCCACAGGACTCGATGGGGCGAGCTTCACCAGGTGTGCCGATTGTGCGGGCAGCTGGCTGACCATTTTGTATCTGACGTCCTTCCGAATCGCCGGCGACTGTGTGCGAATCAACAAGAAGCTAGTTCTGCTGGGCACTCACTTACATTATATATATTGCGTCAATTTTAAAATGTGTAAGCTGAATCAAACTGTTTGTGTTACTTTTCTGCACAGTTTTCAAATGATAAAAAAAAATCCCGACTAGGAAACAAAACCTTTTTTTCAAAGCCTATACAGTTTTTAGTTTAAATCCAAGTCCCAAGAAAACAACTGAAATACACACCTCTTACTGCCTATAATCTGATGATTTTCACGCCGTTGCTCTGAGTCAAATGTGAGCTGACACTAATTGCCAGCAAGCCACAGACACGACTACGGGGGCAGGACTGCAGCCTGACAGCCGATTCATTACCCAACCCAAGCCATAGTCCTTGCTCGCAGAATCACCGAAATGATATGCAAGCCAGTGCGGATAGGGAGCTGCCAGAGAAAGCCATGCTCCCTTGCCACCTGACGTTAATTAGGGCTTGCATAATTTACTCGTACACCTGTAAATGTAACTGTTACTGCTCCGGAGCACCTGACTTCCGTTGGGCCAACCGGCCGCATACGCAATCCCCCCCTCTCAAGCTAATTGAGTTATAATGCTAAGCGGCAATTTTGTGGCAAAGTTGCATTAGCAGTGGCCAGTTGCACGGTAGACGGTCTCCAGACATAAATCACCACGCAATGCCGCGTTCCGAGTTCCGAGTTCCTTCTGCAGTTATTTAATGTACCATGGCCCACGCCATAAATACGTATGTTTCTGCCCCACATTCCCTGACCTGTCCGGAATATTTTCCATTTACCCAACTGACAACTGCAGCAAAAAGTTTTATGGCGGAAATAGCTAGCTGTAAACTGAAAACTGCAAGCAGCAACTTGCTACTTGCAACTTGCAACTTGCAGCTTGCCACTTGCAAGGTTGCAACCAAGCAGCCATGTGAAATATGTTTGGCAATTTCTTGGTATATTTTTCGTTTATTAAGAAAAATGATGGGTTTTCTGCCCTGGCGCACAACTTTTTATGAATAGTTTCAGGGAAACAAAGAAAATAACTAAACTTCCAAAAATGTGTACTAAGTCTCATTTTGTTTTCAACACTTGATTCAGCTAGGTAAAGGATCCAATCGGTTAACAATTGACTAAGAAATTGCTACCGCTCTGAGCTCCATAAGCCCCCCATGCATTTTTCGATATTTGGCAGGGGGTCCCCCAGTAAATTTAACAAAAAATGTAAAAAATATTTCGTTTCTATATATTGATGCAGATTTGTGGAGAATCGATCCACGAGTCGTTTAAGGTACCCCGCTCAAGAATCGGATGATTATTGGCAAAGATATAGCCATCGCCGTGGGCCTCATAAGCCCCCCATGCATTTTTCGATATTTGGTAGGGGGTCCCCCAGTAAATTTAACAAAAAATTGTAAAAAATATTTCGTTTCTAGATTTTGATGCAGATTTGTGGAGAATCGATCCACCAGTCGTTTAAGGTACTCCGCTCAAGAATCGGATGATTATTGGCAAAGATATAGCCATCGCCGTGGGCCTCATAAGCCCCCCATGCATTTTTCGATATTTGGCAGGGGGTTCCCCAGTAAATTTAACAAAAAATGTAAAAAATATTTCGTTTCTAGATTTTGATGCAGATTTGTGGAGAATCGATCCACCAGTCGTTTAAGGTACCCCGCTCAAGAATCGGATGATTATTGGCAAAGATATAGCCATCGCCGTGGGCCTCATAAGCCCCCCATGCATTTTTCGATATTTGGCAATGGGTCCCCCAGTAAATTTAACAAAAAATGTAAAAAATATTTCGTTTCTATATTTTGATGCAGATTTGTGGAGAATCGAACCACGAGTCGTTTAAGGTACCCCGCTCAAGAATCGGATCATTTTTGGCAAAGATATAGCCATTGCTGTGGGCCCCATATGCCTTTAAGTTCAACAATGTTCCAAAATGTAGAATATGCCTGTCAAATCGAAATCAGCAAAAAATCAGCAGCATAATATTCTGGTTTTATCATTTCATTTTGTTTACACGTTTCTGTGATACTGTGCAATTTATGAGTCGCCATATATAAAACCCCAAACTGATAAGAGTGGCCCTGTAGTATAAATAATTTCATTCATGAGTGATAACAACAGAATATTCGAAAACAGAGGCTTGTCCTATGAAATTAGTGTAAAGAAATGATAAGAGGTTTAAATGTATGAGCTAGGTGTACCTCGAAACTCACACTAGTTTGAAGCAGAATGTGAATCCGAATCAATTTTCTCTTCTTGCATAAGAAATGATTGCCAATTTGAATGCGATTTGGCACTTGAATCTTAAATATTTGATGACTTTCACATTGAGTCGTGTACAAGAAAAGGAGTTTTCTCTTCTTCATTTTTTTCTGAGCTTTGAATTCGGGAAGGAAGGTCTATTTAAAAAAAAACGTGAAGGAAAATGCAAAACAATTTGGTAACAAGTAAAATGCATCAAATCTCATGGATGTTGAGGGTCCTGCTAGATTGGAAAAAGCTCGAGTGGCGAAAGGAGAAGCCAAAGCTGTTGCGAAAACATGTCACATTAAGTGCACAGATAGAGGAGGTCCTGGGCGAAAGGACATTCAGCCATGCAGCCACCCCGCCAGCCAGCCATCCAGCCAGCCAGCCAGGATGTCTAAGGGAGCTGAGTGCTTTTATTGCTGTCGGAATTCTGCGTGGCATTTGCCTTTGAAGTTTCAACTGAAAACTTGGCTTCCGCTCCGCTTTTTTCTCTCTATTTGGCCCGGCTTGTTTATGCAATTGTACTTAGATTCAATGGTTATGTTTCAACAGCTGGCATAATGGCCAAAATCAAGTAGAATTCATATCCTGAGTCAATATAAGCTGTCAGCATATTTACATTGAACTTAAAGTTCAAATCCTATAGTAACCTTTGTCAGACATTGACAGGACACCAACCTCGATTGACTTTAGCCCCTAATTAACGCCCAGGACTTTGCCGCTGCTACCATCAGTTTTTCCTTCATTATGCAAAGGACCTCTTTTTATTTTATTTCTCACGCAGCCAGGACAAACTAACAGGAGTGTCTGCTTCGCTGCATTTCAATGGACCACAGAGTATTTGCTTTTTGCCGACGCCCCGGAAAGCATTTCCCTTGGCAAGGTTTTAATTATGATACTTCATTAACTTAATTAGTCCATCCTCAGAATGCATTGCATACTAACAACTGAGGACTGATGCTCGATTGCGGGTGAGAATTATAATGTCAGTTTTCAGTTTATTTATTTCGGCTTAAAAAATACGTCTTTTGAGAAATCATGAACCAGCTCCCATTCTACACAGGCTGCATAGATAATGAATATGATGAATATAGTCCACAAATAGACGCCGGCGGATCGTCGTCCCTGGAAATTAAAGGTGATGCTCCACCACAACGTGGTTATAATGGCTATCACCAGGAAAATATAACAATTCTCGCCGTGTTCTCCATATACCCAAGCGGCAGTATCCTCCTGGCGAAGTCGATTATTAAACAAAAAGGCCACACTGATGCTGATTACCACCGCTAAGTTATGAGAATTGATTTAAAAGTAAAACACTATAAACTATACACTAGATTACCAAAAACAGGGCCTCCTATTATGGCAGCAAATGCCATTCGACCATAACCCTGCATGGCCAAATGGGAATTGGCTATAATATCTGGGGTGGCATTTGAAATGGCTCCAATGGTTACAGACATAAAGTTCTCTGACAGATTAAAGACTATAGCCACAATATCCATAAGGACTTCCAGTTCAGCCACTGAAATCCATATAGTTACTACGGAACTACAAAAGGTTAGAAGGATAAAAACCTAAGGAGAAAAAGGTATTGATAAAGATTATAAATAATGCCACTTTTTATACCAAATGATAGACCGGAGGAACATCTGTTCGGGCATGGATAAAAACCACGACAGCCAGGGGGACTGTCACAGCAGGAGACCACATGGAAATACTATAATCCAGAGATATATACCAGCCAGTGTACTGACTCATTATGGAGGCTAAGGACAACCTTATGTAGTTCACACCATATTCTATAGCTAATACCTACAGTGAACCAGAGTAATGACCACAAAAGGATTCGTAACAATCTGAATACAGTTGAGTAACTTGCTCCAACCATGCTTGTCTTTCTCGTAGTCCACCAGCGGAATAAATAAAAGCAAAACGAAGACTATGGGGCTCCTGATGACCAGGAAGGCACGTCGACATTTCCCGCCCAACTTCCATTCCTCCCGGTCGATGGGATTCAAGGAGTCCAAGAACTCTCGAAAAAGCATCAAGTTCTTGGGATTCTCGCGATTATGCAGGTTAGTACGATTGGCCTCGTAGTCCACTGGCTCCGGACGATCTTCTGGCTTAGGAGTGACAAAGAATCCCGTATTGGTCAGATCGGAAATACGACGACCAAGAGATAGACGATCGGAGGTGGCATGAATCCGAATGTCATCGTCTTCTTCCATGGATCTTAATAAGATCATTTTCTTAAAATATTCCTTATTCAAAGACGAAGAATCCATCTGCATTACCTCAAGCTCCTGCCGAAGTTCTAAAATATTCAATGGAACAATCGATTAAACAGAAACTCTACTATAAGGCTTACTTTTAATCTGGCGCCGCATCAGAAGCACATCGATCACATTAACTACCACATAAACGACATAAACAGCCACCAGGACTGAAAAAAGAGTAAAATAATACAAAAGTTAATATTTAAAAAGATTTTCATCACCTATACTATTCCATTTGGTGACAACTCCACCTTTAACCATAAAATATCGAACAATCTCTACTCCCAGCAACAAAAACAGGAGATCTCTTATAACGCAGTGACCATTCATTTTAAAGGGTTTCAAAAAACACACTGTTCCTCCACTCATAAGGATAATGGCCAGGGCATTGCCAACGGCTATTGTAAAAATGGGAGCTTCAGCTCTTACAGGCATAAGATTGGCAAAAATGTCGGGACATGAATTACCAAAAGCCAGAAACGTAATTCCTGCCAAATACTCATTCATGTGGAGCTTCAGAGACACTATCTTTAGGGCAGGAGAAAAGCTATAAATTTTTTTAAATGAGTATTAAATATATGCCTCATATAATTCAGGCTCACAATGAATCAATATTGAAGGACATGATCCACAGAATTATCACACACAAAATCAAGAAGAGGAACATAAACCCGATCTCTGTCCACTTGCCGTCTATATCAATGGTGCAGTACATCATCCTGAAGTAGTTGAAGAAGTTGATGATCCTTTTGCAGTCCTCGGCTTGGGTGGCCATTCTACAGCGCCACTTGTAGGGAAGCCTCATCACCGCCCTACAGTCCATCTAAGAAAAGAGGTCCTTAAAGGATCAAAGACTTAAAAAGAGTCTTACAATGGCTAGATAGTTGCTGAACTCAAGATCGAGCTCTGTAGCGCCACCCTTTAGCTCCTTTGTGTCCGGATTCATGATGAATGATATAGATAATCAATAGATAATCAAAAGCCATTCATTGCTTGAAAAACTTCTCAATTTTGACAAGATTTGTAAAGCCCACTTTTTTGTTTCCTTTTTCCGTTTTAATATTCAAAAATCTAAACTAAACTTCTGTAGGAATCAAAAGGGACTAAAACACACCTCTGGGCGAGTGAATGGAGTGATAAAGAACGTTTTAATCTCATAAATTATAATCGACATATTGTGACGAAGTCCGTCCCGAGGGTCTTCCCCTAATACAAATCAGAGAATGTGTTCCGTCTTGAGTTGTAAATCAGTCGCTGCCGTCGATAAGATGGCGAACACTCCACCGATCCCTGCCCACCTGACTATATAAGCTCGGACCCGACCCAAACAGACCAATCCAGTGATCCAAACTACAACTTCAACATGGTTTCCAAAGTGGCTCTCCTTCTCGCCGTCCTGGCCTGCAGCCAGTACCTGGCCCAGGGCGTCTACGTCGTCTCCAAGGCGGAGTGGGGCGGTCGTGGCCCCAAGTGGACTGTTGCCCTGGGCAACTACCTCAACTACGCCATCATCCACCACACCGCCGGTGCCTACTGCGAGACCCGTGCCCAGTGCAACTCCGTCCTCCAGAGCGTCCAGAGCTACCACATGGACTCCCTGGGCTGGCCCGACATCGGCTACAACTTCCTGATCGGCGGCGACGGCAACGTGTACGAGGGTCGTGGCTGGAACAACATGGGCGCCCACGCCGCCGAGTGGAACCCCTACAGCATTGGCATCAGCTTCCTGGGCAACTACAACTGGGATACCCTGGAGCCTAACATGATCTCTGCCGCCAAGCAGCTTCTCCAGGATGCCGTCAACCGTGGCCAGCTGAGCTCCGGATACGTCCTCTACGGCCATCGCCAGGTCAGCGCCACCGAGTGCCCTGGAACCCACATCTGGAACGAGATCCGCGGCTGGTCCCACTGGTCTGCTTAAATCCGATCTTTCCATTCCCACTTTCAAATAAATGAGCAAAACAAAAATCAGTTGAATCTTTTCTTTGGAAACTATTAATTTTATTTGAGGAATGTATAAACATATTACAATTAGTCGGACAAGATTTTTTCTTCCACAGGTAAGAATACATCGTCGGCAAAGTCGTGGATGATCCCAAATTCGACGCAAACCATGTACACAATATATAGAGAAAATAGACAAAGCATGAAGATGCCAGCAGAGCGACGGGCTTTGAAGTCAAAGGTCATGCACCACCACAAGGTGCAAAAAATTGTTATTTGAATAAATATATACATATTTTCACCATGCTCGCCCATCAGGGACAATTTATCATTCCCGCTTAGTGTGGTACGGATCACCATCTCAAGCCCTATTGTGGCCACAACAGCTAAGGAGGAATATGATCTTTTAAGAAGGAAAATGTAGTTTAAAATTAAAGTACATACTGAATACTCCCCCACCCATGATAGCTCCAAATGCCATTTTTCCATAGCCCTGCTTAGCAAGATGAGCATATGCCAGTATGTCAGCTATCACAGCGGAAAAGGTTGAAAAGGTCACAGACATGAAGTTCGACGATAAATTAAATACAACACCGATGATCGAAACGAGGACTTCCATTTCCCAGGAACAAATCCAGCAGGTAAGCAAAACGCTGAACAAAGTCAGTATGGAGAAAACCTGCAAAAAAACAGATTCCTTAATTCTTGGAGTAATTTTTAAAGATCCTTTAACTTACGACATGATAGGGCGGCGGGATATCCGTCCGAGTATGGATAAATGTAGCCAAAGCCAATGGAATCGTTATAATCAATGTAGAAACGGCAACTGTATACCTTATTTCCACATTGAATGAAGGGTATGATGACCAAAGCATGCCTATAAGGGGAAAATATAATGTTAATGATTTAGTTTTATGTCTGGGGCTTAGGCGAAAAGAACGAACGCTTACTTTCCATAAATATACATACTACAAAAGGATTTAAGACAATCTGCAAACAATTAAGCAGTTTTGACCATCCATGCTTGATCGCCTCATAGTTTACAATGGGAATCGTCAAATGAAGGAAGAAGACTATGGGACTCCTTATAACATATACTGTGCGCCAAAATTTTCCATTTACAGCCCATTTCTCCTTGTCAATGGGATTTATGGACTGAAAGAATTCCTCAAATAGAAAGAGATTCTTGGGATTGGCTTTATTATGAAGGGCGATTCTATTTGAGTGTACATCGACTTTCCTGCGATGATACAGAGCCTTTGGAGTAATAAAGAAGCCAGTCCTATAAGGGGACTTGAAGGATTCATGGATATTAATGTCGTCTTCTTCCTCAAGCTTGTTCAATAAGCGAATCTTTTTCATCAGTTCTTCGTCCAAATGATGGTTGAGAGGATTAAGGCCTTTGCTTAATAAAGAAATCTCTAAACGTAGCTCTAAACTCCAGAATTAAAAAATAAATAAAATAAATCAGAAAATTTAATATTGAAAACTCACTTCTAATAGAATATCGCAAAAGGACTAAATCAATTATGTTTATAAGAATATAGATGGGATAAATAATCAGCAGTACTAAACAAACAATAAGAACTATTAGCTTAAAGGTTTTTAAGGTTTAAAACATTCCATATACTTACTGGCACCCTCAATCCAAGAGGTTACTTTTGAGGTGATTATAAAATATCGAGACAATTCTATGGTAAACAACAAAAACAGAAGATCTCGAACAATATGGGAACCATTCATAGTAAATGGTCTAATGAAACAAACAGTACCACCGCTCAAAAGGACAATTGTCAATATATTACTCATGACATTATTCATGCTTGGTGTTCCACTTCTCACCGACGCAAAGTTCACCAATAGATCGGGAGTTGAGTTGGCAATGGCCACAAGAACCACTCCTGCGATATACTCATTCATTCGTAATTTTAGAGCAACTATTTTCAGAGTTGGAGCATAACTGAAATAGGTTTAACTTTTAGCATATACTTAGAAGATTATATTATAATCATACTCACTACACATTAATTGTCAAATAGAGAATACAGAGAAATGTGCAGTAAATCATTGCAAAAAGTAGCATCACACAAAACTCGGTCATTTCGTTTTCGATGATGAAGGTGCAATACATTATCTCGTAGTAGTTGAAAAAGTTGCAGAAGCTCCTGCAATCAGTGACTCTTCGAGCCATATTACAACGATTTGTGTACTGCAGCTTCATGGAGGTAATACAACTGGCCTGGGGGCTATAACTATTAAATCGGTCTTCATGAATATACACTTTCATACTTACATTATCCAAGAAGTGTTCAAACTGGTGTGCGAATTCGTAATTAGAATCTCCTAGACGGACCATGTTGGGGCCTCACAAATAATGTTTTGTGTAATAATTGTGTGATATAAATAAATAGTCTGACGGATATTGTACGACTAACTTTAACTAATCTAAAAATGAAAATAAAAGTGCAGTGCTTTTCATATTTTCACAAGTATTGATAATTGCTATTATAAGTATTTATAATATAAGGGCACTTTGTGAAGAGAACATTCCTGTAAACGGAAATGAATAGCAAAATTGTAACTGTAGCCTTATCTACCCATCCCGACTGATAAGGACCTAACTGACTGTATATGGAATAAATCAAAATCACCAGATTGTGACGAGGCTTCTTGGAGGTGCTTCCCCTTATACGAATCTGAGTATGTGCCTCGATTTGGGCTGTAAATCAGTCTTCACCGCCGATAAGATGGCGAACACTCCACCGATCCCGGCCCACCTGACTATATAAGCTCGGACCCGGCCCAAGAAAACCAATCCAGTGATCCAAACTACAATCTTAACATGGTTTCCAAAGTGGCTCTCCTTCTCGCCGTCCTGGCCTGCAGCCAGTACCTGGCCCAGGGCGTCTACGTCGTCTCCAAGGCGGAGTGGGGCGGTCGTGGCCCCAAGTGGACTGTTGCCCTGGGCAACTACCTCAACTACGCCATCATCCACCACACCGCCGGTGCCTACTGCGAGACCCGTGCCCAGTGCAACTCCGTCCTCCAGAGCGTCCAGAGCTACCACATGGACTCCCTGGGCTGGCCCGACATCGGCTACAACTTCCTGATCGGAGGCGACGGCAACGTGTACGAGGGTCGTGGCTGGAACAACATGGGCGCCCACGCCGCCGAGTGGAACCCCTACAGCATTGGCATCAGCTTCCTGGGCAACTACAACTGGGATACCCTGGAGCCTAACATGATCTCTGCCGCCAAGCAGCTCCTCCAGGATGCCGTCAACCGTGGCCAGCTGAGCTCCGGATACGTCCTCTACGGTCATCGCCAAGTCAGCGCCACAGAGTGCCCTGGAACCCACATCTGGAACGAGATCCGTGGCTGGTCCCACTGGTCTGCTTAAATGTTCAGTTTTAGAAGAAATCATTAAAATTGATAAAAAAATTATAATTCCCTTAGTTGAGTTTATAGAGTTTGGAACATAAGTTAGCAAATAGATTAGAAGAAACCCTACTTGGTCTTGTATCCTTACAGTGCCAAAAAAAACTTTAAAACTTTAAAGTTCTGTGATAAACTTGACACATTTTAGCTATTTTCTGAATGGTAATTTCTGCAGGGAAATGATGGCCGATTGCACGACAGTTTTTCCGTCCAAAAAAATTAACTTCCATGACTGAACAAAGCAGCCATAGGACTTGCAACATTAAATAAATCCGCCAAAAAAAATTAAAAGCCAAATGAAAGTTTGGAAGTACTCGTTGACCAAAGTGAACTGTTTGAAACTTCCAACCGCAGTCTCATTAACGACATCCTTGTTAACAAAGTATTTCTGAATGAGTTGCAGTCGCATTTGTTTTTTCGGCTTAATAACTTGCTTAAGCTTTCAGGTTTCAGGACGAATCCTGTTATCCTGACAAGAAGAAACCACTTGGATGGAATTGGTTGGATGGACAGAGAAGGTTGACAAAGTGTTTGGATTGCAGGACTTTTCGTTTATTTTTAAAGTATTTATAGTTTAAGCTTTCTGGAATTAATCAAAAAAGCTTTCCAAAAATAATAATATTTTTTTTTCAGCCCTGGCTTCATTCAGTTCCGCTTTTCTTTATCAATAAGCTTGCCGAATCTTTTGTTTTTTGTCTACGTCATCTCGTTAAAGAATTCGAACCAAACCAAAATATTGACTATTGATCCGTAATCTAATCGAAACTTTGGCATATAAATATTTCTATGCCACGCTTTGATTCCTATCAACTATTAATTTCTTTATTATTTTTATAAAACAACCGTAAATTAATGGGAAAATCCTTAAATCAATGATGATAACAAAAATAAAAAATGGCGGAGTAAAATTTATAAACGAACTATTGAAATCGTATGATGCTTTTAAACTTTGAAACCACACAGTGGTGCGGTTTTTAGACTTTTGGAGACTAAATAAAGAAGCCATTAAGACTCATTAAATTAATAAATTAAATGGTAAACAAATTCTAGCAAGTAATATCGAATATATCCATAAATTTTATAAAGCTTTGTTCGAAAAGCTTTCAAACTCGACAACTGTTATGGCAAAAGGATATGGCATGGATAAAAGCTGTGATTTATCCTGTTCCCATAAAGTTTGCAAGTCTCCAAAAGGGAATAGAATGGACATTTTTGAAAGAGTTTCCTAAATAAATTATAGATTAAAACTTTGTGGTAAGTCTGTTTTATAGCTATAACTTTCGAGCTTCAAGTATTATAGTAAAATTCCCGCAAAAGCATTCGACAGATAACTCTAAAATAAAATCAAAAGTGAGGATTCCTGAAGTAGCTATTAAACGATAATAAAGTTCTATCAGTTTCGGGCAAGCTAAGAACTGGAAATCAAGCCCCCGAGAGATATTTTGATAGCCCTTAGGTGGGAATATTTATGGTCCTCCTTTTGGACAAATTAATTAATGCCACTTGGTCTGATTAGAGCTGTGATTGGGACCTTCGTCATCGCCATATCAGGATCTTGCCCAGATAGCCCCCCCATATCATATGAAAGCACACGACCTGACCGCTTCGCATCGCCTTGGAGCGATAAGCCCGGACTGCGGGTATAAAAGGCGCTGTCAGAGCACAGAACACACACAACAACCGATCCGCAAACATGGCTAACAAAGTCCTCGTCCTTCTCGCTGTGCTCTTCTGCGCCCAGGCCGCCCTCGGCTTGACCATCATCTCCAAGTCGGAGTGGGGCGGTCGCTCGGCCAAAAGCAAGAGCACCCTGGCTAGCTCCCTGAGCTACGCTGTGATCCACCACACCGCCGGTAACTACTGCTCCACCAAGGCCGCCTGCATCACCCAGCTGAAGAACATCCAGGCCTACCACATGGACTCCCTGGGCTGGTCCGATATTGGTTACAACTTCCTGATCGGCGGTGATGGCAACGTGTATGAGGGTCGCGGCTGGAACGTCATGGGGGCCCACGCCACCAACTGGAACTCCAAGTCCATTGGCATCTCCTTCCTGGGTAACTACAACACCAACACCCTGACCTCCGCCCAGATCACTGCCGCCAAGAGTCTGCTCTCCACCGCCGTGAGCCGTGGCCAGATCGTCTCCGGATACACCCTGTACGGACATCGCCAGGTCGGTTCCACCGAGTGCCCCGGCACCAACATCTGGAACGAGATCCGCACCTGGTCCAACTGGAAGGCTTAAGTGCTCTCAGGAAGTGCATTTTCAAAAAAAAATAAAAAAAAAATATCAATTACGCTTCAATAAATTCTTAAAAATATAAAATCACACACAGTTTAAAGCAAGCTTGAATTTTGTTTTCTTTCGAGGGAGTCCCCGGCTTGGAGGTCTTTGTGATTAAATCCCAGGGGATTAACACTGAGACTTTATTATTTATTCACTAATTAAAGGGGCTGTAAAATATATCAGCTCTCCTTTGGAATATCCCCTTTAAAAGTTTAATAATATTCAGCCCACAATGCTATAAGTGAAATAAATAACAAAACCCAAACAATTAAGTTAAATATACACTAATATTTATTCGAATATCTCTGCATATTTAGTATACAGTATACATTTAAATAATGTACATACACAAAACACTGCTTTTGTTGCTGGTATTAATACACAATAGTAAAATACATTGATATATCATCATAATTGCGGATTATGTATGCCTGTGCTCAGTATTCAGTACTATGTATTTAATATGCATAGAGTCTTACGTAGAGTCTTAACTTAAAACATTGAACTTCCGCTCCGTTCGTAGAGGTGCTTGCGAAGAAAACGACACACTCTGGTAACAAATACATGGGCCTCAACTAAGCAATATTCTCAACCTAACTCAGGCTAAACGAAAAAGTTTTTCTTATAGATTGTTGCAGCTAATTTCGGGTCAGATCCGGCCGAAAAGGAATTGAAGCTTTTCTAGCCAGCATCGCCAACCGTATTTGGTTTTGTTCAGCTTTTTTTCGTTCACTCGATGAGCAGCAACCAGGGCATCTTAATTGTACGTTAAACAACAATAATGAGCGACGACTAAAAGCGGAAACTAGTTTGGATTTCGCCTTTCTAAACACAACACTACTCAATACATTTATGCATCTATATAGACCGCGTATGTGTGCCTGGGAATGATAGTTAGGGGGTAGATGATGAGAGTTAGAAACCAGACCAAATGGGCAAGAAAGGGATCCGGAGAGTAGTGGGTGCATGACTGCCTGTGATGATCACAACCCACCAGACATGACATGGGGAACAAACTAGCTGCGACCACAACTTAGGCCTGGCTTTCGTCGCGACCGCCGAGCACCTGACCCGGAATGTTTGACTCGCGATGCATCGGCGACTGAGAGGGCACCTGCACCTGAGCATCAGCCACATCGTTGTAGGGCGGTGGTGGCGGTATTCCTCCGATCACCTCCATTCCTCCATCAATGACTTCCAAATCCTCCTCCTCTTCGTTGTCCAATCCCTCGTCGATGTTAACATTAACGGACGCGTCGCTACGTCGCATTGGCGGCGTGTTGGCATTCACGTGCATTGTATTGTTGTTGTTGGGTATATCGTTGTTGTTGTCCATGTTGGCATCTGTGTTGGAAGCGGCATTGGCCGTAGTTGCTCCAGCAAGGGCAACAAAGAGAGGAGCCACTGCCTGAGCGGCCTCAGTGCCACTAGCCTCTGCCTGGTCTTCCTGGTAATTGGACATGGCCACTTGGTAAGACGGTGGCGGAGCTTGTTTCAGATACTGGGCAATGGCCTCATCATAATTGGGCAGCAGCGTGGAGTAGGCACGCTCCTCGCCACCAAAAGATCCGCCAACGTTATGTACTCCAGTCGGGGGCTCCAGGAAGGGGAACAGGGTGCGTACATGCTGCTGGCGCAGGGTCAAGTACTTGTAGCAACGCCAGACGATACCAATGCAGTAGGCCTTGAGGAAAACAATGCAGACAAAGACGACCAAAACGACTACAACCAATTCCTCGGGCGGCAGCTCCAGAAGCTTCTCGCGCCAGGGCAAGCGGTGCGACTCGGAAATCATGCGGTGAATAGCCTGAAGGTAGCACAGATATCCAGCAGCAGTTAGGCTAAGGAGGAAGAAATATTTAAGTTATATATAATATTATTTTCCAACTTTAGATCTGTTTACTTACGTTGTAATGGCAAAATCAAAGAGCTGGAGGCAGAAAAACGGTAGCAAGTGAGAGGGCTTTCCCTTAATGGTTCCGTAGATCATCATCAGAGTTATGGCTATCATACAAGTGCACACCAAGCCACCCATGTCAAAGTTTTCTGAGGTTTAAAAAAGAAATTAGAAATCTTGGCTAAAAAGAAGTTAAATTGGATTCTCACGGTAACGATTACGGTAGTTGAAGGAGTGATCGCGGTAGGCGTAGGGAGGATCCACCTTGCTGAGCGGCGTGGGCAGGGCCGGGGCACTAAGATCCACTGTGGAGTCGTGGCTTCCACCCTCTAGCTCGTCCATCATCTCGGGATTTCGCCAAATAACTGCCAGGACACTCAATGCCAGGATGTTCAAGAACTGAAAGAGAAAACAATGCAAAGTATAAGTATTATTGTCCGGGATATAGCTTGTGAAACGATTTAATCATTATATTAACCAAACAAAATAGACATATATCAGCAGACACCTCAATGGGTTCTTTGTTTTTCAAGGGCCACTTCGATTAGACAATCTAAAAGATAAATTATCTATTCATTTTAATTTATAATTCGAAAGCTAAGGTTTTTTTCAAGATATATATTTTTGCGCAAATTTAGCAAACAAACATTCAAAATCAATCAGTAGTTTTGGAAGGATCTGAATCGCCAGCCGCCTGAGTCCGTTCACAACCCACACACACGTTGCTGGCATCCGCCTTCTCAAAGGTCTGCCAGTAATCCCGCTGCTGGCACTGCAAATAGTTCAGGTACTCCACAAACGACTCAAAGGTGAAGTCCAGTGCTAGTTTGCAGTGTAGTCGGTGGTGGTGATGACAGTTGCGATCGTAAATCCAATTCCTATGCATGGGCGGTGTGGCGCCAGTTCGCTGGAGGTGCTGCTTGAAGGCCTCGCGATCGGTGCCATAGAAAATCCGCGTCGTAGTGTAGGCAATGCCTTCATGGATTCCCTGACGCACGTCCTGATGGCCAACGATATTTCTAACTTCCAAGGCAGAGATGTCCGTCCGCTGTAGGCGGATAAGCAGCCAGGGAGGAATCAATCCGAATCGAATACATCCTACAACCTTTGCCGTGATTCCCTCACGCTTTGGCCACTCATAATTTAACCACCGTACAACGGACATAAACACCTCCAGCTCTGAGTTCACACCGATATCATTGGACGAAAGCAGCATTCGCAGCGGTTTTAAGGGCAGCTCCAGGAACTCCTTCGTAGCCACGAACGTTAAAAAAAACAAGGAAATGCGCAAGAGTAACATGGTATGATTGGCCTCCACCTTGAGAAGCTTTGCTTCCAAGTACAGCATCGCGGCAGCTTCCTCTTTGAAGCCCGTGGCTATACAAGCTTCGCATTGGGTAACCAACTGTGGAATTTGTAGAAATTGAGCCGCATGAAGCAACTCCAAGAGTCCGATACGCGGCAGAAACGGATTGGTCTCGATCATCCAGTCGTAAAGAAGGCCGAAGGCGCGAGGAGTTACCACTTCGGCAGGCAGCTCGATGCTCAGTTCGTTCCCAATATCCCGAAACATGGCAGAATAGCTCTGAAGGACAATCAGATGCACAGGGAAGTGATTGTGGCCGATGGTCACTATGGCGTTAGTCTGCACTCGGCAGCGCGCCAGCTCCACAATGTGGTCGTACAGATTGGACTTCTCGGGCAGGAACTTGCGGTGTTCCGGCGACTTCCAAGTGTCCGGTACTCTGTGTCCTATCGAGAACAATCGTTGCTCCTTCAGCTTGCCACTTCCACTAACCTGAACCGCCAAATCATTCGCTTCGGATGAGGAACAGCTCCGGTTCGCGGCAGGCCTTTTGTATAGACATGTTAGATCCTTATCTTCGGACTCAAAAGGACTTCCATATGGACCATTTGACTCTGTTGCCTCCGAATGGTCCTCCTCTTGCGAGTCCCAAGCCGGCCTTCTGTAGAGACATTTCAGCTCCTTTTTCTCCGAAAGTTCCTCCTCTTGGGACTCGAGCGGCCTTACAGATAGATAAGTTCGCTCCGTTTTCTCCGAAGAGCCCTCCTCTTGCGAATCGGCCGGCCTTTTATAAAGAACTTTTAGTTCCTTTTCCTCCTCCACTTCGGCCTCGGCCGACCTTACGGATAGATTCAGCTTATCCGTTTTCTCCAAACTATCGTCCTCTTGTAACCCTCCCGGCTTTTTATATAGAACTATAACCTCCTTTTTCTTTAAATGGTCCTCTTTGGGATTAACGTCTCCAGTTTCCTCCACCTTACTTGCATTGCTTAGTTCCGAGTCGCATAGGTATTCGCATTCGTCACCAGTACTGGCGCCGTCGGTACGGAGCATTGCATTGGAATCACGCAGACACCTTTACCGCTGGGACAGCTTCTTCGGGGCCGCTTTCATCGGAAGTGAGCATTGGGGGGAAAATGTGTCTGGCCAGAAACCTATTGTATTTAATTCTGAGTAAAATCTGAGTGGAAAGTCAACCCATATTCGATTTTCTCAAGGATCACGAGTGGGGAATTTCAAACCCAATCTATCCATCTAAAAGTCTTTCAAGTACTCATAGCAGGTGTGTCAGCCGGCTCATCGCGATAAGGCAAGAGCCCAAAATAGATAAGAGTCATTTGATTTGATTTGCAACTGTTGGCTGATAGCTGACAGCGGAATTAACAATTCTCGAATTTATGGCAGAGACCATCAGGAAGGTTGCTTAAGAAGATAGATACCCCGAGGCAGAGTAAACTCCCGCTCCCGCTGGAGTTAATGTTTGCACATCACTTGTCGGGTACGTGTAGTTTATAAAAATAAGTGAACAGCTCATGCAAATATCTTGTTGCTGTTTGCACAAATGGCCGTGCTTGGATATCCGATTTTGTGTCCAAGTATCTCAGGTTGATGGCTTTGTTTTCAACACGCCTCGACCTTTGATGCGGCATTCATTTCTCATATATTCTTCTCCCCATTACCCCCTGAAGGAAATTGAATCTTATCTGCATAGCGGAATGTATCAACAGTCCATCGTCATCATAGCGAATGAGTCAATCATCTTGGCCATCCGACAGCGAAAGTTCTTATCAGCCGAAATGCATTCGCCATTTTAGTGAAGGTGATAGCTCCAGTGCTCCTCAAACTGTTATCATTGGGGTAGCGCATGTGAGGGAGAGTTCTGCCATGAAACGTGACCTGACCGCCCATAAATGCCCGGTATCACAACAAACGCATTATAAACGAAATAAGCAGATCAGCAATTCACATGCTACACTGAGAAAAATCTATAAATAATGATGAAAAAATAGAATATTATTCAATAAAATAATGATATGGCAAACTATAACTATTATTTTTTCTACCCAAGTAGAGCAAGGGAAACGCTTTTCCAGCCAATGTATTTTTTCCAGTGTAACAATTGTTTATGCAAAGTCACGAGCTTGTGAAAGGTTAGTTTTAGACAATGAAGCTTCCCCCGATGGTGAAACTTCCGCTGCACGAAGAAATTGTCATGCTTTGATCTTATTTTTAGGCAAATTTGATCAAATGACGCACTACCTCATCACGTACTCCCCCATTGACGTCACAATGGGGGAAAGTGAGTTGAAGTTTCAGAGTCACTGGGGGGGGGGGGTCACAGTTTGTCGGAAACTGGGCAATTGGGAAATTGATTTTTCCCCTTCGCCGACACTGAACAGGGTCAAATTTTTCGCACAGGCAATGAGAGTTGCATGCGTGGGTGGCACTGCAAGCAAGTATTTGTGTATATCCGCTGGGACAGGTGTGTATACGTACACCCACCGCCTACGCGTTGCACCTCCTTTCAAAGGTCAAGGGGCATGGGCATTAAGGAATCGTTTTTATTAGTTGTTTTGCTTACCAGGTGCCACAAGCCGATCATCAGGGTGGCGGTGTGAACATGCAGGCCAAAGCAGCAGGTAAACTCCTTCAGGTGACGAATGTTGCTACTGGTGGTAGCGGCGTTGTTGCCATTGTTGTTGTTAGCGGCGGCGGTGGTGCCGTGGAGCTGGTTGCGTTGCGGACCCATTTTTAAGTGGATCCTAAACATTGCTCGCCCCACAAACTGCGAAAGAGAACGAAGGCAATAAAGAGTTCAGAGCATTGCAATAATTGTGTTTATTTCTGTGCCCCACACACAACACACACACAACCGCGAAACCCCAATTAAGTAAATGTGTGTGTATTTGTTATTGTGTGCCACTTTTCACGGTTCCCTTGAAAATTTTCCATCCAACACTTTACGCAATTGATTTGCCAATTTCGTTTGATTCACTTATCTCCTACCTCGGATGTATGTAATAATGCAACTCGAGCAGCTTTTCAGTTTGATTTGTGTCCAATTTTGGTGTATTCAATTTTATTTAACTGCTGCGCAGCGAAGAAAATCCCTCTTTTCTTCGCAAGAGCAAAAATCCCAAAACAACGGTCTCACAAAATTAACAGTATTGGCAGCACTGAAAAATTTGATTTTTCAAAACAAAATGATGTTTTAACTCGAAATTTGCAGAACTAGGACAACGATAAATTTAAATAAACAATTTTCTCAAGCTTTTATTCTTTTTATATAAGTAATACAGCGTTTCAAAGTATCTTGTATGAAATTAAAGTAAAAATTGTGATGGCTATTTCTTCATTCATTCATAGCTGTCCTTTTAATAATACTTTAAATATTCTGTTTGTATTATTAACTAATAAATAAATAATAATTAAAGAGAGTTCTATTTAAATAACAAAGTTTGTTTTTTAATACCAGATTTAAAAATATTTGAATATTTATCAAAATCGACTACGGTCACACTTATGTTTGTTTTTGCTCATGTTGGAAGGGAAAGAAACTGCATACAAACAGAAACAGAGAGACTCGGGAACGAACTGAATACTTGGGCTCGCACGCCTTCATCGGACTATAATCAGTGCATATATTTATTTATCGGCGAATTAGTGAACGTGGAGTGCAATTGCAGTTATATAAAAAAAACGCGCAACGGTAACTGCACATTTACAGTAAGTTCCGTTTATCAGTTCTGCACGATGTGCTCTCTGATTTTCTCTTTGTTGCTCCCTCACACCCCTGCTGCATTTCCCAACTACGTCACACCGAATTCACTTTTGTTTGCTATTTATAGACTCGAATTAACTGCACTCTGCTCATCCACGAAACTTGGGATAAAGAGAAATAGTCCGTTTTTGGTGGTTCGATGGTCTCTTGTGGTGTCTGGTGGGTCGAGTTCATATCACGATGTGTGGCGGTTCGTGTTATCAGCGCCAAACAACAGCTAGTCGTAAACCATGTTTTGCGAATCAACAATGTTTTCGGTCTGCCAATCGGATAGGGTTTGAGGCCCCAGCTGATTCGGGGGGTCATAAACAAGGTACCTCCACTCATGTTCGTTTTTTGACGCCGTCAGCCTTCTAGCTGCGGTGGCGCTGTGGTCTAAGTGGCTGGAAGGGCCCCTGTACCTTTGAAACGAAACTGTTGAGTCGTGAGTTCGAATCTCCGCCCATGCTTGTTGGCTTCTTTCGACGATTACCCACGTTATTTAGCCGTTAACTCCTTGGGCAACATTAATTTTTTATTTTTTATAGTTAATTTTTTTGTATTTTGTCCTATTTCTAAGTCTGGAACTTAACAACCATGATTTTCTTTATTTAGAGCATGAAATTCCTTATTTAATGATTTATTTTTTGAATCGCAGAAACGACCTGGAAAAAATCGAGGTATATTTAGAAAGGAGCTCCTTTAGCCTCCCCACCCTTCCCAGTACTGGCTCTCCGCCTGTCGTTTCGCACTCTCTCCGAATCCGAATCCGACTCCAAGTGATGACGTAATTTGAAGCGCTGCAATCCTCAGTCTTGTTTTGGTCTTATAAGAAATACATGCTCCGGGAACCGGTTTTGGATAGTTTACTTTTGTTTTCGGAACTGCGCCGCACCAAAACAAACTCGCCATCTGCTGTCGACCAGCCCACCGCGCCCCCACCCCAACCACTCATCTCCCACCTCAGCCCAGCCCCCCTCCAACCACTTTTCCAAGATGGGTTTAAGAGTCCGATACAATCATCGGACGATTATAGAGCCTGATTGTCTCGTCGTCCATATCAATGAGAGTCGCGGCTGTCGAGGTGTCGAAAGCACAGGCAACATCGCTAATGTGCGCTCGTTTGTTTATTTATGGGCAGCAGCAGCATGAGTAGCTTCCGCTGCGGCCTTGACATGGTTACAACACTCGTCCAGCTCCAGTAATTGTCCGCCGACAAAGCACGACTGCTTCCAATGGGTATGGTATGGAATCGCCCTCGTTTGATCTTGTTCTAATTATAGAACCTGCCCCCCTTACGAATCTTTTTTGGAAATACAGTGGAGTTCGTGTTGGTAAGACCACTTTTCCGTGGCTTTCATTCGTTATCTGTTGGTTGAGGGATAGATAATACCTGTGAGAGAGTTATGAGTTCCTTCAAAATGGTATCTGAAACTGATAAAGTAACTACACATCAATTATACTTTTAATTTATTTGTTTATTCAAATTCCCTCTCAAACTAGACACTCTAGACACCATACTTTTATGAAGAAACACTTGCTTATCAAAAGAAAGATCCAATATTTCATGTCTGATAGTTCCCCCTTTCGCGTGGGACTTCATTACAACTGTCGTATGGCTTTCTCGCACGCGGCCAAGATGCGCGGTGACATCATCATTACAGAGTGGCAGAGTCATTGATGATTGGATGCGTTTTCCGTCCGGTTCAGGGCGCAAGCTCTATGGGTATTATTTGTGACCACCCACATGAATTGTCGCCCACCCGGGAAGGTGTATCCCATCCACTCCGTTACAGAGACTGGCGTTACAGTTTGGCGGAACGAAAGTGGGTCAACCGGTTGGGTTACATTTTAGGGCGCTCGCTATCAACACGCAACCTGTCAGATCGATAATCCACGACGACCCAGATCCCTTACAAAAATTTGTAAACAAACAAATGCCAACATATCTCACATCTACATATGTATCTGGGTTCTTTTCAGAGCGGGAATTCCTGTGCCAGCATTGAGCCATGGGTCAGATCATGGGATCCATGCAGAGCAACGTAGCCGACGTGTTTAGTGGCCGGCGAAAGCGGAGGCGGAGCACCGACTCTTCGGCGGGGGCGGATGAGCAGGCCCACCTGGACGCCACGGTGCCAAAAAAGTTAGTGGCTTACATCGATATTCCATTCCATACTTCTAAATGAACTCTTATTCCGTAGGAAAAAGCTGCTAACCACCACCCAGTATATATACAAAGCCCTGTTCAAGGAGCAGCAGAACTCCGACGTAGCTGTCATGGCTCTGGACAAGGTGTGGCATTTGCACAAGGTGTACCTGAGCCAGAGTCCCTACTTCTACACCATGTTCAACGGAACGTGGCGGGAGGCGCAGCAGAACTTTGTCCAGATAACGATCCTCGACGATCGAATAACCGTGGCCAGTCTGGACGCCGTCTTTGGATCGATGTACTCCGATGAGATTGAAATAGAACCTGCGGACGTTATTCCAGTGTTAGCGACGGCGACGCTCTTCCATCTGGACGGCATTATCGACAAGTGCTCCGAGGTTATGGTGGACTCCATAAGTCCGGAGACAGCCATCCAGTACTACGAGGCTGCCTGCCAATACGGAGTCGTTGGAGTCAAGAAATCCACCTTCCAGTGGTTCCAAATAAACCTACTGAGCATATACAGCAAGTTCCCCAATCTCCTGAGGCAGATCTCAATCGAACTGATGAGCGCTCTGACCGCCAGCCACGATCTGTACGTGATGCAGACCGAGTTCTCATTGTATACCCTGCTGCGCACTTGGATGTTCCTGCGAATACATCCCGACTATGATCCCGAAGACCCGGTGCAGCGGGCCGAGGCACTGAAAACGCAGGAGCGGCTAGCCAATGCCGGCGTGGAAACTCACACGCCCAGCGTGGACGTCGTACAGTGGACGTATTTCACTAACCGAATGGAGGAGCGTTCGTTCCTGGCCACGCCAGAGGGACAGCCGTACATTCGTGTCTTTCAGAGGCTTCGCACACAGTACCTGACGAATCACTACATGGATCTAAAGATCATATACAATGATAACATCATACCCAAAGAGTGGCTCTACCGTCACATTCACAGCCACTGGGAGGCGTTGCTGCGGATAGATCACGGGCAGGAGGATTGGTAAGATGCTATCCCCCTTTTTTTATCCACAAACTATAGCATTATCTTTCTTCCGAAATTACAGCAGTCCGACGCAGCTGGACGACGAGCAGTTCTTTGAGAACTGCATGCGGTGTGGGCGCCTACTCCTCGAGCCTGGCTATCAAAAATGGCGCTGGACGGGCTTCAACTTTGGCATGGATCTCATCCTGATAATGGACTCGCGCCGTCTCAACATTCGGCGCCATCACCGGCATGAGCACGAGCGGGTGCTGAGCCTGCAGACGCGGAGAAAGTTCATGGTTCGGACTACGGTGACCTCTATAAATGCCCGCCGACAGCCTGTCTTCACACAGACCTCCGAGATCTGCACCCTGAGTCTGGAGAAAAACGAGGAGGTGCCGCTCATGGTTCTCGATCCAAAGCTGGTGCATCCGCTTCTAATCTCCATCAACATGTTGGTGGTAAACCCACCGAATCAAAGTTTCAAGGAAGTTGTGCCGTATAGCGAGGACGGGACGACGTCTCTTTCTGATCCCATTTCGGAAATTGGTGCCGACTGCGAAAGACCACTCACACCAGCCAGTGCCGACGACTCGGCGGTCTTCATTGGCGACTCTGGACCATCGACGCCGTCATCGCCAGCAGCACGGCCGCGAATCGCCTGGTCGGCAAGCGATGCGGACGCCATTTGCGGCGACCGGGCGTGCTGAGCGCGCTCCAACCAATTGTCCACTCAATCCACCACTACCAGTACCACCAGTTTTTGTTCATTTACTCGTTAACGTTGTTACCGGGCCTCGATGTAGTTTTTAATTGTAAATTCTTTTATCGCCACTGCGATTGGCACTCAATCCGCATAATTGTACATTCATCGCTAGCGTATCAGAGATCGTCTGGTATGCGAAAATCTATATTTTTGTATATCGTTTACATCATTATTAGATTGTAATAATGGCCAACCACTATCAATTCTTAGAGTAAGAGCACACTCTAGTGCCCTCGCACCTACGTAGATGTTGCAAAACGTAGTTTTAAATGATTCAGCGTTTAAAGATGTGATTGTTATGTTTAAGTAACAAGTAACGTGGCAAGTAACTAATATATAGAAAAGCGTATTCGGAAATTGTATGTTCAACGCATCTAACTAACTGTCCTAACACATTTTTACTCGCTTCATGTACGCACAGTAACCATTACCTTGAGTGATTTATTAAAGTTTACACCTAATTACAACGATTCGATTTTTATTTGACATCAAAATTGAACAGATCTTGTATGACAAACTGCCGCCAGGACACAATGGCGTTCAACAGCAGCCAGCTAGACTGGCATTGGGTTTTACTCTCACGACATGAGTCTCGAAGGGTTCTGAGAAACCAATTTATCCTCTGGCTACGCGCCCAGTACATGTATCTGGACTTGCGGGCTGCTTCCACATACGGCTCCTTCTCCTTCGGGCACATACATCGCCACAATGTGCCTGCCATGATAGACACCTCGGTCGCTGGCAGGCCTTGCAGCCATTCTCGGTTGCACCTTCGGAAATGGACCAGAAACCTGAAGAAAGGGTTACGCCCGCCGCCTTTATAAACATGCTCCCCAGCACGGAACGACTGGTTCCGAGTCGCATTGCAGATGGCTGCACAGGGCTTCGATCTCCGACGGCACTTGATTTTCGTCCGTCCCATTTTGGTCTGAAATTTTGACTGAATGCCCCAACAACTGCGTATACATATATATTATATTTGTATAACAATTAATTCAAAGTACATATGCAGGGTATTTTAACAATTCAATTGTTTGCAATTAACAACGAAAAATTTAATAAAATTTATCTAGTTCCCATATACATCCCATACACACCAAACAAATTCGCTTTCGGATTATGAATATACATTGATTCCGTACAGAATAATCGCCGGAATGTAGTCCGGTTTACATAATACCATTTAGTAATAAAAGAGTTCGGGGAAGTTCGTCTCATAGATGGGCTTCTCATTGCTCGCCTGCAGTTGAGCCGCCTTATTGTCGCTCTGCGTGATCTGTCGTTCCACGGCCAGGGAATTAAAAAGCTCGTTTAGGCGATTCTGAATGAGATCGTGCTGGAATCAGATAAAAAAGAGAATTTATTATCACGTTATCTAACTCGCAGTTCAAGATCTCACCTTGGGTTCAGTGCGTCTCATCAGATCGTCAAATTCACCTTCTCGGAAGTTCCGCACAATCTGCATCTGGCGTTCTCGCTGCTCCCTCTTGGCAGCCTCCGTGGGTTCTGCCAGAGCCCGCTTCATAGCCTCGAAGTTGAACTCCGGAGCTAAAAGCTTCTTGCAGACACCAGGGGAACTGCTCACGCTGTCCACGTCCCCGTTGTAGACGGTGAGGTCTGCCGAGCTGTTTCGCTGCGTTAGCTGAGTGCTGACGGACTCCACCCATGAGTGACGGTGGCCCGGGTGGTCCGTCTGGTTAAGAGTATACGGGGTGCCAGTATTTAGTCGCTGGGCATCCATGCCCGCGTTTTGCAGGCACTCTCCCAGCGCCAGTTTATCAATGGAGAGGTGTGGGAGCGCCAGGTTCAGGTTCTTGCCGGACATTTTCTTGGGCTCCAGTAGGGGCGGTAGGAAGTGGGTGGCTTCCTCGCGACGCGCGTCCACAATTTTCTGGGCGTAGTCCAGAAGGTTGTTAATTCCACTTACTCGTGAGATAAGCACCAACAGGGCAATGGAAATGGCGTGCAAATTGCATTTATGCACATTTCCCAGGGTGTCCACAGTACTTGCTACTTGCTGAATGCTGAAACGGAATATAAAGATTAGATTTTATTGCTCCCAAACGTAAGCACTATGACTCACCCCAAGATGAATAGCAGAAACTCCTGTACTGTTTCGTTGCAGGACATCTCCACGATGAGCAGGGCGGCGGTGTTAAAGCTGGAGGTCAGCGCGTCAACGCGATCCGAGAGGGCCATGCTGTCGATGAGCGCCTGCATGATATTCGCTCCGTACTTATGCGTGAAGATTATGTCGGAGCGGGATGGTGGTTCCTGGGACAGCGCAGGGTATGGCTTCACAGAGACGCTGCTAAGCACCTGTTCGTTCTGGTGGCGGTCGAGCAGCGCCTGGAAGATCTGCATAACAACCATTCGAGTGGGATCATGAGGCGCCCGGGCCATCTTCAGCAGAGGCTGCAGGAAAGAGGCCGGGAATGCCTTCTCGAACGAGACAGTGCTGTACTGGGTGCCAACTTTGAGCAGGGACTTGAGCAGTATGTTCTGTAGCATCTGATCGCCCCGACTCTTCTTCGAGAGATCGGGCACCGTGTTCATGATGAATAACATGATTTCGATCTTCTGATAGTCCGGATGGTGGTTGGCGAACTCTCCCAGAGCGTTGATCAGCGCCTCCTGGTACTGCGACTCCTCCGGCGTGATCTCGGTGGTGGTGCTGACGCTGGTGCGGAGGTGGGTCAGCAGGTTATTGATGATGTCCAGGGCGGATGGTCCAACACTTTCGCCCGCCGCTATGGCGATAATCTTCGACAGCACAACAGCCAGCGATGTGCGTGTTTTGGGCGAAGACTTGAAGTTGCTATCAAGATGCTGCATCAGCGTCTCCACCACAGTGTACGAGTACTGCGGCTGGATGGAGATCATGACAATACGGAATGTATGGATCGCAAATGTGTTGGGCACCCACAGCTCATGACGGTCCAAATGACTGTTGATAAGAAGAGGCGAACAACTGATTAGCATCTGTGGTTAATGCATCCGGGTGAGTAACTTACGTCAACAACGGCTTCAGCACACTACGAATGTGTCCGAAGGAGGCGCGACCCACCAGTTCTCGGAGCACTTCCTCGGCCAGTGCCGGTGGCGTTACATTGGTGGCGTCTTCCACGGGAGTGAGATCACCTGACTGCGTTGATAAACAAAAAACTCATTAGTTTAGACTGTAACATTAAGGGGGTAAGGCTCTAATTAACATTCACTATGCTTATATAATGGTAAAATTCGAATCATTACCGCCAGTAAATTTTTCTTCACGAACATAACGTTTACACAAAACTGTTTGGTTATTGTTGTGTGTTGGTTGTGTTGTGGTTAGTTTGGGTTTGGTTTGCATTAACAAATACACGAAAACGAAATGCAAAATACATCGAAATTAGTTCAGTAATCAGCCAATGGGACAGACATTTCCTATCGGTTTGGCGAGTCCAGATCCTCGCAATACCAACCTGCATATTGAAGAGCAGCGAGGGCACAATCTTCTCCATGTGCTGGGCCTCCCAAATGTTCTCCACCAGGTCGTCGGACACAGTTTTCCGGATGACTCCCTGCAGGCCCTTGATTCCAGCTAGTCTCAGACTGTCCCGCAAACTGGCCGCATCGCTGTGGCACATCGACGAAAATTTCGAGATGAAGAAGTCGTAACGGCGATGGTAGGAAGGGGTGTCCTCATTGATGTTGGCGAATTTAACAAACTGAAGAGGACAGGAGGTATGAGAAAAGTCTTTTTGCTTTTGTGAGTAGTATCTTACCGAATTGGTTGCCATAATCTTGAGATTAGGGTTTGAGTCCTCCAGCAGCTTCTGTACCATACGAAGAAACGACTCCACGAAGAGGTTAAGAGTGGTCTGGGCATGGCAGGCCTGAAGCAGCAGGTCCATGGCCTCCATGGCGATCTCAGCCAGCCTGTGGAAGAACAGGATTTAATACAGTTCAAAGGTTATTCTTAGGTAAGTGGGAAACTCACTTGTATCGCTTTCGGTTGATGTCCTTGGTGGCCTTCTGGTACAAGTATTCGCCAATTCGATCCAGCTTGTCCGGTGAGCTGAGCGAGTAGAAGGTTAGTTTCTCCATGTTGGACTTCACCAGACCGTCCTCCGGATTCACGGGGAAGATGTTGTCGACCAGGCGCTTGTAGCGCGGCCTCAGGGCCGAGCAGCACCCACAGCAGCCTAGAACGGCACAAGGAAAGGCACAGCGATTAGAGGGATTTGGCAGGCAGACACGGAGGCAGCGGTACGTGAACATGGCGCCACCTCTCTCGCCGGCGGAGTGGTGAGCTTGTGAAAATCGCTCAGGTCGTGTGGGTGCGACCACCATTTTCCGCTTAATCTTATCGCGATAATTGCTCCGCGGACCATAGTTTCGCTGTTCGGATTGCCAGGGCCGTCGAGAAGCCATGTCGGGCCCCGGGGCATGGATTTCTCACGGGCCCTTTTTCGTTTTCGTCCCGCTGACCCCCCGGTCATTAGACCCCGCTGCCGGGCCCCTGTCCATTGCGGGCCCCGGGAAAATTACCCGGCTGACCCCCCCTCTCAACGGCCCTGCGGATTGCCCTTAGTCGCGTGTCCGTCTCCCCCTTTGCGACTGTGCATATGTGTGCCAAGCTGAGTGATTGGACTGCTCATCGTTTCCGCACTTCCTCCTTCCTGCCCAGCCCTTAAAACCTTTCCTCCATCGATTTGAAAAGTGTCGTCATTCCTCGCCAATGGCTTTGATATTATTTGTGTGTTGGTGTCGAGGTCAATTCGCTCAATGGTCCGTGGCACGGAACGCTCCGGTCCCTATATCACCTGCCCCCTGAAACGCTTACCAGGCATGACGGCGTCCGCTGCTAACACGTAATTTGTTTCCCGGGGCCGTTATCACGGCATAAGATAAATAAAACGCTTCGACTTTATCGTGATACAAGGAAACTTTGTCTAGTGATGCCAGATGTTGATTCCGTTTATGGCGTTGCCTTACCGGTTAGTTAAATGGCAATCTGGCAACGCCACTCACAATTTTCATGCATGAATCAGGCATGAGCGAAATGTCTAAAGATTCCGCTTATATTTTATGGTTTAACTTTTAATTTAGTTAAAGAAGGGAGTTTAAAAAGGGAAATCCATAAAAAGGATTGCTAGAGAGATACTTTTTTAAAGGATTTCATAAAAAATGATTAAACTTAGTTTGTTTAGAAGTCTAGGATTCCCCTTAACTATAGAAATTCCTCATTGAAACCGTTTTATTTTAATTTGAAAGAAAATTTTTTAGTAAAAATAATAATAGTTATCCAAAAAAACTATATTTTTAAGGATTCTCATATACTTACAACTTGGATCCGTGCATCTCTGCACAAAACTGTCGAAGAACTCGGGTAATTCCGGCGGTTCGAAGCAGCAACGTATCAGGGCCATTTTAAACTTTATTATTGCCAAAAGAAATTGGCCCACTCTACCACAGGACGTTGACCATGAACTTTAGTTATTTTTAGCGCGAAACTTAGTCCGTTTTTAGCTGCTTTGTTGTTGCTTCGGGTCAGCTGATATCTCGCGACTAACGGGAACAAAGCTCGGATTTGTTCGCAATTGAGCTTTTTATGGCCATAATGGGTACCTTATATCACAGGGGCTTCAATTTTGGCTTTGCCAAATGATGCCATTTTCACTTTTTTAGCTTACACTCTTAATGAATACCAATATAGCGCGTAATACGAGTTTCCTAAGTTGTCTACTGTCTAAAATAATACTGCAATTGCTTTGGCCAAATAAAATTGATCAATTAAGGGTGGAAATTTGTGAAATCAAAAACTTAAACCGCACACAGCGAGAACAACAAACTGAATGGAAAATGTGTGCTATGAAAATGGGTTTTTCGCACCAAAGCTTAGCACACTTTTCAGGCTTCGCAATGGCCTACGACCCCCAAAAAGCCCCCAAAAGCTCTGGGGAGAAGTCAAGCTTTTCGCATCCTGCTTTTCATTCATAAAACAAGTTCTATAACAGGTGGGCATGGGGGTAGTGTGTCGAGAACTCCCTAGCCTTCGTTTTGTTTACCGTTATGCGGGGCTCTCAATTAAACACTTAAATTCGGAATGCAAAATGGGTACTTGACGACAAAAAAATGATTATACACTTGGAGAAAAGTCAGAGGAAACAATATTTTAAATTTTTTCTAGATTCAATATAGAATAAACATTCTTAATAGTTCTTAAAGCTATAAAAAATGTTTATATTTTTATCAAAATAAATTTTCCTATTATCAGGTGTGGTTTTTATTTTTCTGTGTGCTTCAAAGAGCGCTTCACACGCCAGTTTCGTGGGTTGACAACTTTATTAATCCCAAATGGACTCCTTTGGCTTTGGGAGAGGGGCCGAAGGTGATGGCTGGCGGGCGAAGTGGACGTGCTTTATAGTTTCTTGACCGACGATGACGATCGATGATTTATTTGAATGGGCTGCTTACTTCTGCGACTTTTTGATTAATTACTGTGATATTCAAATATTCAAGTGTGTGGCTATAAACGCGCAAAAATATGAGCATGTGGATACAGTCAGACGTCCAAGAGTAAAACCTTCTGTCGCATACTTTAGTGTAAGACCTTAAACGAGACTAAAACTGAAACTTGTGTTAAAATTAAGCGTAGTATATGCAAATACTGAAAGATCTTTATAAAGATTTATTGTATTTTAAAAGAAAATTCGAGTTAGAGATGATGGACTGTAGGCAGTTTGGCTGGAGATTTCCCAGCGTTAAGTTCTGAGCATATTTTACGCTTTGTTTACTTTTGTGGCCAGGGATTAGCGCCCTGTCCGCTGGTATCTGGAAGATGAATTAATTAGTGACCGGCTTTAATGACTAGTGATTGATGAGTGGGAGTGGCCTCGGAGAGGAGCGGGGGAGGCCGCAGGCCAGGGCTGGGGGGACTCAATGTATAGGGTCACCGAACAGTAGCTCCAGTGGAAACTGGTTGACAGCAAAGCAGGAACATCATCGACCATGTTAAGCCAGCAATATTTTCATATTTGCCAGCGCGTAGGAAAACATCTAAAGAATGTTTGGGCGATCTGGTTTCACTTGTTTTCGAGTGAGTACTCGAACCTTGATTTGATTCATATTCGCCAAACGAAAGACTCTAGAACACGAACTCGCGGGAGAGCGGCTCTCAACTTGCCGAGCCACTTGTTGCTTTGGCCCAAGCTCGCTCGCTCTCCCTCTCGCATTGGGCCGTTTCTCTGAGCTTTGGCCGAGCTCAGTTATAGCCAAGTCTTAGTTCAGTCGGCTCTGAGACCGGCCCGCGATCACTTGGCCCGGAGAAAAGTTCCCAAACTGGCTAAAACAAAAAGAGCAAACAAAAAAAAAAACGAAACTGCGTCGCGCCGCATCTGCCAACAATTAAGCTAATACAAAAAAATAAACAACGAACTGGCCAGCGCCCATCAGTCAACATCAACACACCGCCTTGAGGATATATAGCTCGATCCTCTTTCTCTCAAAAAGTCAAAAAAAGAAACAAAAACTAACGACCATCGTTACGTCCATTCAACCGATCGGCAACCCACGCAAAACGACAAAACGCTTAAATACAAATCGTGATAAATTTTTGCTAAATTGTGCAAACGTTATTTGATGATTTTTTCGGTTTGCCCGCTTGTGTTGACTAATTAAAATTTGACGTGCATACCAAAACTCCAACTTCGACAACCTTAAAAGCGAAAAAGCCAAAAAACGTAAAAAAATACAATCAAATTTTCGCAAAACGACACTTGGCAAGTGAATCAATTTTTTGTGTTTGCCCAACGACAGCAGTAACAATAATAATAATAACAAAAGCATCAGAGACGTTAAAACGAACCAACAACAAATAAAAAATACAAAATAAATGTAATTAGAACTGCGCAAATTACTTAGAACTGCAAAATCGTTTGTTCTCCCCCCCACACAGACACAACACACTCCACACCATTCAAAAATTACACACAAGTACACCCCCACTAACGCACGAGGAATGCTGTTTTGAGGTGAGTCGATTACCCAGTACAGTAGAACAACCCTAAAACCGCCCAGCTAACGCCGTAGATGCTTTGCTCTGATAACCAACTGAAACCGATACGGAACTCTGGACCTATCCATATACTAAAACCCATGCGATTCTCCTTGAATAATTCAGACTCTCGGTTCAGAAATCGCACACACGATCTCTATCTAGTCGGTTTACGACCCCCGAATAGTGTCCCAGTTACACACTTACGTGGGTGAGTGTGACTGTTCCAAATCCGTATATAGAATAGTGTCGGCCAACGCATTACTATCGATTGTGAGTCAGATCTGGCTCGAGCTATATCCAAAGATTCGAGGAGTCAGAAACCTACATAATACAATTGATTCGGTACAACCTTTCGCCCGATCTGGTTAATTGGAAGTCATTTTGGAGTTCAATGATTCGCACCGGGTACCGGGCACCTCGCACAGTAGAAAGAGAAGATCTATTTAGCCGGCCACTTTCTTCCAATATTTCTTTATAGCCTTCTTGGCTCTCTACCCTCCTAACCCTCAATCATCTCCACCTCCTAATGGCTGGGAACATTAACATCGAATACACTTAAGGTTTGTGGCCGCCAACCTTCGGCGGAGCTTTTGAATGTGGATGCAAATTAATAACCAATAGCCAATTCTAATGTTAATAAAAACTCGCCCCGCAAATGCGAGCGTCTTTATTGTTTTGGGGCGGAAATAGAATTTTGAAGGCCCCACTCAACAGAAAGCAAACATTTTTCAACGATGACTGCCCAGTTGAGTGAAAGTTTTTTGATTTTTCAAATAGAGAGAATCTTTTTTTGAAACGCACTGCACCTTCCAAACGACTCACCTGGCCATTTGGCCAAAAGATCGATTTAAGTTCTTGGGAATTAGAATTGCAAATTTTAAATTTGCATTAACTTTGGTTTTTAAGTTTTTAATTCGATTAGGAATCTAAAATTTATCGTTCTTGTGTGGCTTTTTGGCAAAATATACATAAGTAATTGGCCAGCATCGGCATATTTGAATTCAGGTTCTGGGCTATTTTTTGGAATCATTAACGAATCAGTGTCGAGAACCTTATCGGCTGGGAGTTAGTGTTCATTTCCAAAAGCTGTCTGGAACGAGAAACTACATATATTTATAAATATTATCTCTCAGACATAAATATAAGAAAAGAAACCAAACCGAGAAGCATGGATCTGCAGAAATCATTGGTCTGGTTCTTTAACCTTCCATCGGTGCGATATATGCAAATCTTCATCGTGGTAATGGGTGATCTGTTAACCCTGTCTAATCTCCTGCCCAAGCACTCCATGTACATCTCCCGTCCGTTCCTGGTGTGGCATCACTTTGATGCCGATGATCCGGACTCTGATTGGGTCGACAAGGACGACCAGGATGAAGAGCCCGAAGTGGCGATGGGTTACTATCTCACAGATGATAAGGATAGCTGTGAATCGGATTGAGGTTCTGTTGTATATATTTGTACATTCGCGTGGGAGACGATGTTGTTTTTTTTATTGCCAAAGATTTGACCAGCCTAACCTTGAGTTTCAATGCCAATGCCAAGTGCCAGTGCCAGGCCCATGACGTCACTTGTATCTGTATCTGTATCTGGGTGCAGTTGTGTGCGTACGTATCTGTGTTTTTGTCTCGTGGTAGGTGCCTTGGTAAACACCTCGTTCTCATTTTGTTCACTGCAGCTAAGGACCCAGAAAGCCCAATACCCAAAGCCCCGTGTGCCTCTTCAAATGCCTGGCCAAATTAACTCGACTCCTCATTAAAGCCAAAAAATTCGAAAGTTTCGACCGACGTTGTCTGGAAATAAACGTCAATTTAAACGAAACCTCCAAACAGGAGGGAAGCATTGACTCGGGGTATGGGTTGGGGGTTTTTGTGTGTTGAAAATAAAAAAAAAATCAACGAAAAAAATTGAAAATTCTCAAAAAGCCGCTTTTGTTGATGTGGCCAAAAAAGGTCTACAGCCTTGCCTTGTATGCAGTCCTACGGCCTGTTTCATTTTCGTTTTTGGGAGTTGCGTTTGCCTCCGTATTATCTTGTTTTCATTTTTTTAGCTCCCCGACTTTTATTTTTTTTGTACAAAACTTATATATAAATTTTGTATTTATTTTTTCGGCTGTGGGCTGCCGTTTTTGGTGTGCATGCGTCAAGGATGATTTGTTTTTGTGCATAAGGCGGAGATGGCAGCATTTCGATGTTCAATATTCCATTTGTATTCGATTTTTTCCGAGTTCCCTGGCAGCTTCCTGCTTTGAGTCAGTGTCCGGCTTTTAGCACGTACACCTACGGTAATTAGTCACCGAGATCAAAGAAAGCCACCGCCAAACAGCTATTCTTGGAACTAATGCAACTATTTATTTAGTATAAACAAGCATAGCTGGGTTCTTAGATAACTCATGTGGTGATGATGGGTTTCCCGGTCTTTAGTCATACATAGACTTCAAAAGTAAACATCCATAAAAATATGAAATGCTTGAAAGGCTTGAAAAATATTTTATATCAATTGTGGAAACATTTTTCAACACATATCGGGTCTCAAAAGTTGTTCCCGTTTGGCCGTTTGGTGGATTGGATCAGGTTGATGTGTTTGCCCCACTCCCTGGTGACCTTAGCCGATCGATTGGAAGTGGAAGTGCGAGGTGCTCTTCGGAGCTCAACGCACATTCACATTCACTTTGGGCATCGTGCAGCTTTAATTGCCCATGGGGGTTCAACAGCCAAACAAAAGCCGGGCAAAAACTCACAAAATGGCTTTAAAAAATCAATGTCTGTCAATGTCTGTGGCGCAATCGGCCTGAAAGTCTGTCGATCGCTGATTGTTTAACTGTTGACTTAAGCGGCAGTGTTAACAAATTATTTGATTTGGTCGCATTTGATTTAAAAGCCAAAACATCTAACTGGCATTGAGTCTTTCAGCGGAAGTTGGAGCGCGGGAATCGAAACGAATCGAATCGGTATTGAATTTGGCCAAAACGGTAAATGGCATACGACACTTCACAGACGGCTGCGGAAGTACTTGGCTCTCAATTGGGGTTTATATCGCTTCTGGGCCAGCTCTCGCCCCCCAAACCCCAAACCCGAGATCCAAGACCCGAAAGCCAAAACCATTCATAGCGAATCAGCGGCGTTTGACACGCTCGTTTGGCTTAATTTGGCTTTGGCTCTTTTTCGGGGCTCGGGTTCAAAAGCTGGCAGACTGACCTTTCTGGGGGATATCAAGTGTCGCTCCGGCAAAAAGCAGGTGCAACTCGACGCCCTGGGAACTCTCCGGTTGACTCTGGGAAGCTGGAAGAGCACGAAAAAGTCCCCGATTTGACTTCTTTCTTAACTATATTTTTTTTTTTGGCTCAGGGCTTTGGGATCTTTGCTTTTTTTCGCAAAAGGGGTTCGCAAAAGGCTTTCAATGAAGTCATTAATTTGATGTATTGGCTGATAGTTTTGCCTTTTCGGTTTGTATTGGGGCGCTTTCATCTCGAGCCAATTACGAATTTCTAAGAATCGTATCGCCCCCAAGACGTGGGCCGTTCGTCATGATATCATTGGTGCCCCTGCGACACTGCTCCATGCACATAAATTAGACAAAACATAGAGAAAAAGAAAAACTGAATCGATTATGGCCCAAAATGTTAATGAGCCACAATTTGGCCTATGACGGATGGATGGATCGTCATCGTCATTGCCTTATCACGTACTTGTGGCCCATCTGAAGTGGAGTTGTCTTGTCCGAATTGTAGATTTGTAACGCTTTCATAACGCAATACCTCCCAAGCTCCCAGGCCCCCTCCCATCCAATGAAAACAACACAACAACTGAATTACTCAATGAGGAATACATAAAAATTACACTCAAAGTGTACAAAGGCTCTGGTGTTGAAAGCGTGTGTACTTTGTATGCCACTCGACAAGTTTGCGACTTTGATTCGCGGTCAACAACATTGGCCAGGGATTGGAGTCGAACGAATCAAAGCCCGTTTTCAATTGCATATCAATGAACTCTGCACCGGAAAAAAAGTACATAAATTATATCCCACACACCCTAAAATAATGTGTTTGTTATAAGGAAATAAAGGATAAATCTTTCACAGATTTTGATTATTTTTGAACAAGAAAAGAAATGGATTTCTCAGACGTGTCATCATTTTTCTTCCACTGTCTCTTGCGAGGGAGACTCCAAATCGGCATTCTGCCAATCAAATTGAAATCGAATCTAGCGTCGATTAATTAATTGATCTGCGAACTGAAATTAGCATAAATTACGATATCAGCTACCGCTAGCCGGACGATTGGCATTAATTACCCGGCAGCTCGAATGGAAATGGAAAAAAAGTGAAACTCTCCGGGTCTTATGCAAGGCGGAAGATGGCGCATGCACCGTTGATTATGACATGTACTACAGACCCAAAGAAGGCATTCAAACTTGGCTAAAACGAGGAGCTCGAATCCGCGAGCTGGAAGCTGTGGGGATCGCTAATACTCTCCAGCCAGCATCGCGTGCAAGCTCGCCCTTTTCCCACTCCGAACAGTCGTTTTCCTAGGCTTGGGGCTTTTTGGGTTTTTTTTTTTAGCTTTTTAGCCGGATTGTGAGATGAGCAGCGACGTTGACCTTTGCCACCGCGCTTGAGTCGTTGCCGGAAACTTTTGACACTGTCTTTATTGATTTCCCAGGGAAAGCTTCGTGTTTCAGTCGATTCTGGTGTCTTGGCCCGCAATTTTGGCCATCAATTGGCGATAACAAGCTCAGAATGTCTAGGAATGTTGGCATTGCAAGAATTACTAAGGAGTGGCGCTAAAAGTTGCTACACAAAATACGTGAGAAGGTAGTTTATAATTCATATAAAGTGTAATATAAAGAGCCCCCATAAAACTGAAGGAATTTCTAGGTGTATCTCATGATATTCTCTGAAACTTTTTATATAAATTTCTCTCCTCTTTTTTATATGGACTTTTGGTGTCATGCTGCCAGCCCAGTGTGTCTGGTCGCATTTTAAGTGATTGAGAATTATGATCGATCGATCGATCTAAGCTCTCTACTGTCCACTCGCCGGGTCCCCTAATTGATTTCCGAGCAGGTTAAGAGTCGCTCAGCCAACAGCTATGACATGGATAGAATTTGGCGCTCCATCATTTCGCGATATAGTTACCCTCCCAGGGCTAATTATGAGTTCGAAAAGTGAAATCTATTGTCTTCTCGGCATCGGCAGACATCGGAGAAGGCCTTTCTCAAGCTGTGATGTTGGATTATTAATCATGCAAAAAATACACAGACTTGTAAGCTAAGAAATTGATTTACATTTTTCGCTGTCTGGGAACAGCTTGCAATTATGCTATCGACACTTGCCGCACACGGTGTGAGAGACGGGGAAAAGTTGCCACGTAATGCCGCACAGATTAACCTTCTAACATACATAATAAGCCAGGTCCGAGTGTGAGATACTTGGACAAAAGGGAAGCTACCACCGGGCCACTATGGCCACAGATACAAAGATACATAGATACAGTTTAGCTGGCTAACAAAGCGTGAAAACGACAGCGGCCCAAGAGCGTCAGCGGCCACAAAAACGATGACGAACAATGTTGCCAAGTTTGGCATTGGTTTGCTGCCTGGTTGTTGGTAACAGAGGCGTGGGCACTAAGGGGTCATAGAACATTTTCATAGAAACCTCCAAGTTCCATTGACTAAAGCATTCCAATGGCTTGAAATTAGTTATACTTTCAGTCAATGAATAGTAACCATTTGGAATTTATGCGAGAAGTTCTAAGCCCCATGACGTACACCCCTGGCGGGTAATTGTGAGTGGGCGCTGGACAATCACCAGACAATCCCCCAAACCCCCAGCTCGGAACTTGTCATCGTCATCGCCGTCATCTGGCGAATGCCACACGTACATAGATGCTCGCATAGATGTCTCTAAATGGGAGTAGCAATTACTAATTTCCTTAGTAAAGCGCTCGGCTCAAGGGGAATTTAGTTGTAAGAAACCTGACAATACCCACAACGGCAGTCGCCTGCCTGGGTCTCAGCCCAGGCCAAAACTCTCCAATCTTAACTCTCGCTAGCGATTCTTGATTCCCCGTTCTCCATTCTCCGAGTCCCGATTCTCAAAGACGCCTTGCCAAAGACAGCGCCGGCGCGTTCTTTGGCTGTCTGCGCGTCTTGGCCGTCTGGGGCATTGAGCATCGGGCACATTGGCCACATTGGGCATTGGCGGCCAGTCGGCCCGCTGAGGCAGCAGCGCGGCATTCACTCACAGATGCCTGGGCATAGATATCGAAATGCAATTAAGTATTTGCCAAAGTCGAAGACGCGAACGAGCGCCACCAACAAAGCGGCGGAGTGCCGGAGCGGCGGAGGCACGCATGGAAAAATGTTTTCCAGCGCTAGACAACCGCCGCCAGTTTGGCCAGTCCGGTGCCCCACCATAGCCGCTCCAGAGGGAGTTGGATCCAGAATTCAGAATTCTGAATACCCGAGAAGTGGTGGGGAGCGACAAACTAAAGGAGCTCGATCAGGAGCAGGAGCAGGGGTAGCTCTGATCTTTGCATAACATGGACTTTGAATGGCCACAGGGCTTGGCCATACTTACAAATTGGACTACACCTTCATTTTCACTTCTATGAGCAAAGGCCGTTCTTGTCCATGGCTGCACTGGCAGAAAAGTGTTTAAGAATATATGAAGTAGTAAGTCCTCCTTCCTGCTCTCTTGTTTTATCATCCATTTGAATTTAAGAAGTTGGTAGACCCTTTTCCCAGTGGACTTTTGCGATCCCCATCCGCTGGCTGAACTCGAACCCCAGAGGTCAGATCCGCGGCGCTGAGAACACACGCAAAGTGGCCAACTGTCGAGACGTTTGTTTGCTTTTTGCTTGCTGCGCACTTTTGGTTTCACTTGACAGGGAAAGGGGGCCGAAACGGGGGAGAATTGGGTGGGGTTCTGAGCTTTGGAGTGGGGTCTGTGTCTGGGGGTTTCCTATCATTACCGTCGGTGTTAAAGTTCAAGTTCAGAACGATTATTGTTCTTTTCGTCGGGGCAGGGGAGGCAGCAGAATATATATATATACATATATAAATATAAATTGTTTATTCTGCGCGCTAATCTAATCCCATTCCCACATGTACGGGTGTAATTTATGTAATTTCGAATAATTTGTCTTAAATTAGCTACTCCCCGGACGCATGCAAATGGAGTAGCGAGCTGTGAATGGAATAGATTGCACCTGGGCAGGTAGACAGGCGAGGAAATGGGGATTCGGGAGGCGGGTGTCCAACTTTTTAGTTTAATTGAAAGATGTTGGGCTGGGCAGCCCAATTGCAAAATGCAATTGCCAGTTGCAACTAAGCAACAACAGCTGAAGCTGAAGCTCAAGGCCCGCCAAGCGATACAAATTTTATGTTTATTACACCTTAATAATGCGTGTTTACAAACAAATCACGTTCATGGCGCAATCAACGCTCGGCAATCGGCATCAGGAATCAGACATCGGCATCTGCCATAACATTGCGCATAAGCGCCTGCCCAGCTAACATAAAACTGAAACCCCAAACCCCAGATCCCAGAACCCTAGAACCCAGAGCCCAGTGTCGAACTCAAGACAGGATCGAGTCGACTACTTCCCATCAACGTCAGGGCGCACGCATGCGCACTCAAATTATATGGTAAAGGATTTTTATTGGCAGCTCGCAGCGTTTTCCCCTCCAAATGAAAGGAATGGCCACGACTGGGAATGGACGATACTGGGTCTGGGACTGCATCGGTGCCCGGCGATCAGACAGACAGACGATGTTGTGCCATTGATGTCTAGCCGGGCGATTGTGCTCGTTAGAGCGGAAGGCCAAGTCAAGAGTCTGGTTTTTCGGTCTGGCTTTGGGTTCGGTCTTCAGCCGAAGGACTATGTCTCTAAGTAAGCCAGTAAGTGAATGAGCAGCACCTGAGCCACCAGCACCCTCGTCCTGGTTCAGGTGCCATAATAGACAGACATTTTCCACACATTACCTGAGCTTCTTGTTATACCCTAAGAAGTCAGAAAAATTCATAAAAAGAAGGTCTTAAACTTTAGATTATATTAAATGTTCTTTTAGTAGAAAGTTTCATCTTCTAAGAGCTATAAGAGCATTAAGCTATTTAAAGATTTTATTTATAAAATTCCCCAACTCATTAATGATCTTAGAATTCTCTTGGAATTAAGTCCTAAAGCCAAAGTGAGGCAAAAAATTATGCAAATCGGAGTCTTCTCAAAGCTGAATTAATAAACAATAAATTTATGAAATTATTAATAGAAAGGGTATCCAATCTTTTGCCAAATCCCTTGAGATTCTTCAGAGACCATCATTGAACCACTGTGGTTGCATGTGTGCGCCTGGGTGGGTGCGTGTCCATGGAGTGGTTGTCTAAACTGGACGTTCTTCTGGGCGATCCGAGAGCTATTCCTAGGCATTGAGGGATGAAGGGGCACTGAATGTCCTCCGGCATAATGCATTGTTTAAATAGAGTTTGCACTCTCGTATTCAAATATGAATATTATCGCGTTTGCTCAATCGCAAACAATATTTCTACGAGTTTCTTCTCTCAGGCACTCCCCACACGAATCAAGAATATCCCCTTATATCCCCCTCTGTGACAATGGCGGAGTAAATTTGAATCTCGTATGCAGCCCAAGCACCCTCATCGTGTGTCTATTTTTGTAATTGTCAGACTGAAAAGAAAACAAAAAGTATAAATAAATAAATAAATAAGGCAAAAGCTCAATTCGATTGTGCCCACTCCCGAAAGCGAGGGATCAGTCAGAGTGAGACTCAGATTCAGAATCGGAATAAGAATAAGAATACGAATTAATTGGCAATTATTCTTTTTGACGACTGTCATGTTTATACTCCGGCTAAGAGGTGTTGTGGCTGAAAGTGCGAGATTCGCCGGAAATTGCGCAAATTAAAATAACTATAATTCTATTTTCAAATAGGTTTCTCCAACTATTCTCTGTTCTTCTTTTAAAATTCTAATACCCACTGCATATTCCCTGGAATATTGAAGTGTCTAATCCGATTTTAATAACACTTTCTCCCATATTTCGGCAATTGCATGTTCGAAGTACATAAAAATCAAACTTAACAAGCTAAAACCATGAAGTAAACCAGAAAAAACTGTAACAAAAACTAGGCTAACCTAGGCTGAAGCCGTGGAGCTGCGAATTAAACTCACGCTGGCTAATCACAGGAAAAATAATCGAATAACATAAATAACCAAACCAACAAACCAACAAAGAAACAAGCAACAGCAACAGACTGAGCCAACTATTTCTTCTTCCAGCTGAAACCCATTTAATTTTCCCAGCTTAAATGGAAAATGCGAAAAGTTCAAACAGCTCGATGAGACTGTCGCACAAAGAGTTTACATAGGGTTGCGATTCTTCACAGAGTGAGAAGTGCCCCCTAACCCCAGGAGAGAGAAGAGTAAAGACAGCGGAGAAATAGCAGCAACAATCAAAGATACAACCAGGAGGTATCCAATAGATACAATGCAACTGCAATCCGGAGCAGCTTCGGCGGCGGCGACAACAAATGGTGGGCCAAGGGTCAGCTTCAATCGAGATGTGCACGTGAAGCGGATAGGTCAGTGCGTAGTTTTTTGGGGAAATACCACCCCCACTCCTTCTAAACCAAAACGTAACCCAAATAATAACGAAAAACAAAAAAATTCAAACCAAAACCAGAAATTAAAAGCAAATAACCAACACGCGCAGCATCCAAATGAGAGCAGCCAACACGAACCCACAAAGCTCTCTAATGACAAACTAAGCAGCAAAAAGCATAGCCCAGTCACAAGAAAACCCCATCAATAACCAGCTAACAAAAAAATTACTAACCAAGTCGCATCTGAAAAAACATACCCGTATACTTACCTTGCCATCTAAGTGTGTGAGTAGGCCAATTTTGGTCAATCAATGACGGACAGACTACACGGACAGCGGACAGCGGACAACCCACGCGAATGCAACTCATTAGCTGGCCAAGCAGTTCTAACGTTTTCGTGATCTTGGCCAATGGCTTTCCATCATCGATTGCACAACAAAATGTGAAGAAGCTCTTCAGCTGCAGCTACGGCTGTGGCTTTGGCTCTTCAGGGTGTTTTGAAATTTTTGGCAAAAACTACAAAAAAATAGCAAAAAATATAAATAAAAATTAAGGTAAACTTTGTGTGGAAAAAAGAAAGAATAACAAAAAGAAACCTCGCCGTGGCGGTGGTGGTGGTGGGCGAATAAAGTCAGAACGAATGCCAAAAGCAATAAAAATAATAATAATAACAGAGCCGCCCCAACAATAAAATGTAGTTTACCTTGAGAATAATCACACACAGATACTAAACACACACAGAGGCAGAGAGACATCGATGCTGGCATAAAGTAGAGAGCTCCCATATAACTATTTAAAATAAGTTGATATTTTATAAGGCATTACAAGTTGCAGCTAAAAGCCACCTCGCTCGCACTCGTACCCACTTGAGTATCATTTTGCACATCTTCCCCCCAAAAATATGCCGGGCCGGGGGAGGTATACTAAGTATAGCCAGGGACCCAGACCCCCAAGACCCCACTCCCCAGCTGGACGGCTTTGTCTCTGCAGCTTCGACTAGATTATTATTGTTTTGATTATGTCTGGCAGCCGCGACAGCAACGACATGGGATTTATTTCATAGCCGGATAGAATTTATGGCAACTGTCGCCGCGATCTGGCTGCGGGAATGAAGAAATTAAAAATTGATTATGACAAAACCTGAGCAAATGTTAATTATTTAGACAGTTCTCTGGCAGTGCCAGACCAAACTGGCTGCACTCGCCATTTCCTTATGGCTCTTATTTTGTGGCTAATTAGCCGTAAGTCCTTTTGGCCAGCTTCCAGTTAAGTGCGGTGTGCGTAAAGCCGAAATGGTTATGGACCAGATCTGCCCGGTCGCGTAATTGCACCAAATGGTTGCCATTTCGGTAGACCAGGCTTAATTGACGTGAATGAATTTAATTGCGATTTGTGAATTGGTTTAGGCAAATGCAACAAGTCGAGGTCGTCGAAAATGTAACGTGATTAGGTAATCTGCCACAAACAGGCACGATTCATTAGCTTTTAAAATTGTTATGCGAGCGAGGTAACCGCAAAAAGTTAATTCCAATTAACTTAAAATAAACAAAAATCTGACGGCAGGGGGTATCCAAATTTTCAAGGGAACTTCTATAATGATTTCTGGAGGAAACCTTTTCGAAGGACCTTCGAATAATCGTCACAAGTCACAAGCGTTTAAAGTAATTTAACCCCAGAGATGAAAATGAATTTCCAGTTTCTCGGTTTGCTGCTATCTTTGCATGCAAATTAAAGCAATTATGTGTAAAACACAGATTTAATGATGATTTAATTTTGACGCAACAAAGCAGCGAGATAAAGAGAAGACGACAGCCGTCTTAAGAGGTGGAATGAGGAAAATTATTCGCCCGCTGGGCACAAGGCAACATTTTTCATACACAAGTTAACATGTGAATTTTTCTGGCAAATTACAGTGCAGTCAAAAGTCAAAGTTGTTGACTGTAAAAAATCAACTAAAAGACGACTAATTTCAGCCAATTTGAGGCAGTGCTTGTGGTTGGTTACAGGTGAGCCTCGCTGGGGCGACCCCGCTGGCTGCGAAAGCGTCTCGTCGACGTGATCAACCTTGCGGAGCGACAAATTTGGCCAAGACGAGTCGGGTCGGCAGCTGTTCTGCCTTCGGAATCGGAATTGGAATTGAAATTGGAATCCAGTAAGGCGGACAAGTGACGAAAGCCCAGCTCCTTTGTTCAAAATCTTGAAATTGTGCCAACTTGGCGTCCTTCCTCTTCTTTTATTCCATTTTATTTTTTTCTCTCTCCCAACTCTGATGACATAATTTCTGATGGCTTTTTTCAAAAAGGCGTTGCGAGAACAAGTCCACCTTTAACTACTTGCCAGAAAGCGTAGGCCCAAGATTGCGGGGAAACTTTCTTGTACAGTTGCCTCAATTGCGTAATGGCCAGGCCATTTCCCCCCCTTCCATTTCCATTATGAGACGGCTCTTTAATGAGCTCGTACACATTTAATTAATTAATTTAATTAGGCAAAGAGCAAGTCATTATTATGAGATTTGCTACGTTTCTTACACTCGCATTTCAGCATTTCAGCTCCACATTTGATTTGCTTTCGAGTGCGAACTTTGTCAAAGTTCCTCCAACTGGTTTTGTTTGCTCTCGTGCCATCTTTGGGGCTTTGGCTGGGGCCCCGGTTGGGGCATATGGGAAGGCAGACTACTATTAAAATGCCATTTATGCTTTTTTATTAATTCATCATTTGCATACATTTGTTTTATATTCGTATTATGTCTCTACGGGCTGCGCAAGAAACTTAATTAATAAGTCTCATTTTTGGCTTGCCTGCCCACAATTTTCGCACTATTTTCTCGCCGTTGTTGTTCTGTATTTATTATTATTATTTTTTTTTAGCTGTCTTATTTTTTTCGCCAAGTGACATTGGGCGTAGGCAGTCACAGTTTTTGCTGGCTGTCGCTCGACTGAGATTGCTTTCAGTCGCTTTTTGATATTGGACTCAGTCAGGTTCTTGGCAACGAGCCTGTGAACTGTTCGCTGTGCTTTTTGTCGATTGTGTGTGACAGCCCCCGGGGCACTAAAAATATTTCGAGAACTCGGGGTAAATTCGCCTAAATGGAGTTGTCGATCATCGCTTTTCGATCACATCGCATGAAAATCCTCAAATGCTTAACTTCAGTTGTCGCAACTTGGAAAAAAAATCACTTGGAATTGCAGACGATTGCGTCATTTGTTTATCGAAATGTGTATTGAAATGAGTCGCAGATTATTTTTAGAGCTCTTTAACTCTTTTTCGACGAATGCTTCGATTTTTCTTTATTTTATTTTCGGTGATTTGTTATTTGTTTATCCGCTCTCGCCAGTCGCTGTAGCTGTTGCTGTTTCTGTTTCTGAGCCGTTTCGGTTTCTGTTGACAGCTGCTTTGGCGCAGAAACAAGTTTGTCGCCTCAGTCTTTTGAATCGAGCTCCATTCTTTAGCGAAAGTTCCTATTTGTTCGTATTTTGTATTTGTTTTGAAAGCCATGCGGGAATTGGCCAATTGGCCAGCGAGCAATTTTAATTGGCTTTCGGGCCCGGCTAAAGTCAAGTACAACCCGCCTGATTTGCATACTTGGGCTGCCTCAAGGACGCGGCGCCGCTTTTGAAGTGATTAGGTCCTGAGTCCACGACTACGATTAGCCGCGGAGCATTAAATTATTTTCATACGGAAAATAAATGCGACCTGTCCCCCGGTTCTAGATAAAAGAACCAGAACGTCAGGCTCCGATCTGGGGCTTTAAAGGAAATCGAAAGTGCGCTCAGTTAATTGAAATACCCCATAGCAACCTACGCAAATCTTTAGCATGCCAGTTCTAGAATTACACTGCTAGGAATCTCAAGGGGATTACTGCTAGGGATTAAAGTATCTTATAGAGTTTAAGTTTGGCTTGACAAGGCCTTGGGCCAAATTGAACAAATATTTTTTTTGAATGTACTCCATAGACCAAAACTGAGAAGGTGGAATGCGGTAAGCTCCCATTTAGTAGACTTGCCACGACCTTATCTTGTCACCGACCCGGCTAGCAGGGGATAAAGCATTTTTGCCAACTAAAACGTTTTGCTATCGACGGTTTACAAAAAAAAAATGGAATGGGCGGGGGAGCTGGCTGTTGCGGTTGTGCGGTTTGTGGCTCTTAATGAAGCGGGCTGGAGGTCGTAGCAGCATCAGCACCATCATCATCATCCATGGACAATTACTGGGAGTCATACCATTAAACTAAAGTAAAGCGAAACCATAAGTATCAGCCTGCTCCAGGAATCATTTGAGGCAAGCAAGTGAAAGTCGTGCCACAAAGCGCAGATTTCATTATTTATATGATCCGAATTTCGGCATATTTTTGGAGTTTTTCGATTTTTGTTTTTGTCGTGGCTTGTGCGTGGCAGCCAAGTTGGTCAGTGTGTTGGAGCCAGAGTCGTAGTTGGCTATCACGACAACCAAATTATTTGCAGCTACCACCCGAAACCGGAACCGGAGAACCGAACCTGGCAATGGCAGCTACAAGTTGCTGGAAAGGCGCCCAAAGGCAGACCAGTTGGAAAAGTGGATCAGATGTTTTATCGCCAACTTTTCAAAAGAGCTGCTTGCTGCCTGCTGCCTTCACAACAAAACACGAAAAAAAAGTTATTAAAATTCGCAGCTCCTTTTGGGATGGTCATGGAAATCATAGAGCCCGCTGGCGTGGCTACATTAAGTGGATCAATGATTAGATTAATGAATGGCTCTCAGCGCCTGGTAATCAATCAAATGCTGCATTCGCAACAAGATGGAAAAAAGGCAGAAAAATAGTAGAAAATACCTCATGCCCCGAGATCATTGTCTTAGGGTCTTGGGAACTTGGATCTTGTTCGGTGCTACGGTTAACCGGCATTGGACTGACTTGGTGCGAATTTATGCTTTCCTGTTGCCTCCAAAAAAAAAATCAACTCGAAAAGATACAAAGCCTGCCCCGGGGCCATTGAGCATGCGAATGAAACCTTGCAAGTAGCGCCCAGTCTAGTGAGGCATCTGATGGTGATGATATGGTGGCACTGCAGCCACGAGGCAACATTTCACCTTGACACATATCGCATGACAGCTGATTGCAACTAAAGATGTAGCCCCTACAATAGTACCTGTACTACCTCTATACCTGTTGATGTGGCAAGCTAATATAACTCCTTCGCCTTCCTTGGGTTTCTGTTCAATTTTCAATCCCATTTCCAATCCAATTCCGCTAAACCAATTTGGCACACGACACGCCCAGCTCTGTCATTATTCATTGTTGTTTGAATTTCGATTAGACATCGGTGTCACTTTGCCATTTTGTAGCACGATTCGGATTTGGATTCGGAGCGAATGTGGGAGCGGTTCTGGCTCCACAAATGTGACAGGTTGTGCAGGTGAATGGACAGAGGTTTCTGGCTAGAAGGGAGATCGGGACCCAAGAGGAGAAGGGGAAACAGAAGTCCAGTTGATCTCGGGGCAAGGTCAGCACAGAAATGCGATGCCTCCGATGATCCAAGTGTTTCTTTTTTTATCGCATGTGTACGTAAGAGTTTGGGTTACACTGGACTACACTATAAGAGTAGAGGAAACAGATTGATGCATTAGTCTGTCTAATTACTATCCAATCTTATTTTTTCCCTCAGTGTGGCTGGCTGAATTGGCCTGGAAAAGGGGCTGACTGGCTGACTAGTCGACTGGTCAACTGACGAGATCACGCATCTCGGCTAGCACATCTCGTTCTGCCCGCGATGATGGTGCTCGTTTCGGCACGTTTTTCTTCGCCTTTCTGTTTTTTTTATTCTCTGTCTTGGCGCTGTTGTTTTCGGCGTATTAAATAATAATGATTATGAAAAAAATGTGAGGAAGTGGAGGAATCTTTATGAGAGATAGATCAACTGGGGCCGCAGCAGCTTCTTCAATGGCCATTAGCGCTTACAGCGCCCGATTACAGAGCAAGCGTTCTACCAGATACGAGATACGAATGCGAGATGTGAGATGCGAGAATCCGAGAATGCGAGTGGTGTATCTGGGCAACAAAGCCACTCGCATCCCAAGTCGGTTTCGAGTCATTTCGAGTTCAGCAGACGTGGGCCAGATAGATCCATCCATCCATTCCATTGTCAGACGGCCAGTCTCGCAAAGTTGGCAACTTGCTGGCAACCGAATTGGTCTGGACGGGTTGTGGGGCTGGCTGGCTGCCTTATTTAGCGGCCAGCAGCTGGAAAGTGTGAATTGGCCACAGCTGGCCAAGCTAGATGCCTGCCAGATATTACATCATCGCCGACTAATGTGCTAATTTGTCTTTACATGAATGCCAAAACTAGTTCGCGGAACTGCCTCTGCAATTGTATGTTAATCCCTGTCTTTTATTTTATCGTTTTTGTTTCTTCCCAACAGGCAAGCATCCCAGCGAATACGGTGACTCGGTCAACCTTCAAAGCTACCACCAGCTTCCGCCGGACATCGATCCCGAGGACATACGCAAGGAGGCTGCTCTGGTGATCGCCCAGGCAGGCAGGCATCACAGCAAGGCCGAGAACGGCGATCATATCCCTAATTTCAAGGTCAAGCATCCCAAGCGCCAGAGCCAGCCCAGTGACTTCAATTCGCTGCCAACGAGGCGCAAGAAAAGCGGAAAGCCCGTGGCTCGTAGTGTCAGCGACGCCTCCAGCAAGAAGCCAGCCAGCAAAAGACCCTCGATCTTCGGATTATTTGGGGGAAAGAAGACCGACTCGAATGCCAGTCAGCTGGACAGAGATCCGCGATTCGAGGACGGCGGTGCCAGGCGCTTAGTTCGGAGCAAAAGTGATGTGGGCAGCAGCAAAGTAGCTGCCAGGAAGTCAAATCCCGAGGACAGACCCTCGCAGTCCAAACAGCAGCTGAGCCCCATTATCGAGCAGTCCCAGAGGGAGGACTTCTTCGAAAAGGATTATTTTCGAGAGCGCGAGCGTCGCAAATCGGATGCCGTTACACTGCGCGAAAAAGATGAGAGTGGCCGTGGCCTAAGGGAATTGCTAGCCCGCAGTCGCTCCCAGGCAGAGCTAGATGGTCCATTGATCACAGGAGAAGCTCCAGTCACAGCTTCCAGTACTTCCATATCGGCGGGCATAAGAGACCGAATCGAGACTCTGAAGGCGAAGTCCGGAGAAAACATGCACAGTTCCCAGCAGCCGGCAGAGCGTCTGCCCCTCACCAAGGGACGGACGGTGGATGGCCTGGTTAAAAGGCTGTCCATGGAGCGATTTTCCCCACAGCCGGTGATTAGTCAACCGGGCTTCTCCTACATACGGCCCAACGACGGCATTACCTACGCCCAGTTGGATTTGGGTGAAGATCAAACCCTGCGCAGAGATGTGCGCACTCCCCAGAGGGAGATACCCTCAATGACAGCTCCAGCTCGACCTCCAAGGGCCACTGACTCCAGACCCAGCTATTCGCCCACATCGCCGGTGAATGGAGCACCGTTGGGTAGCCGGCCCAGTCATTCCCCGTCACCCTGGCAGCAACTGAGTCCTCGGAACTTGAGCGACGAAGACGAAGGTTTGGGATATGAGCCTCGCAAGGTTTACTACGAGGAAGATCTGTCCCGCAGATCAGAGCCACCTATTGTACCGGTCATTAGAAGCGTCAGCCCTTCGCCCTATCTGGATGAGCTGGGCTATCGAAGGGCCCAGCTGGAGACTCGCATCCTCACCCGGCGCTTCGGGGAGGGAGCGACTCTGGAGAGGAATAGACCCACTCCCGAACGGGAGCCAGAACGTATTCAGCGGATAACCGTTCGACAAGAGCCGGTCCAAGAAAATGGCTCCACAATTCCCAGAATGGAGAAGACCTCCAGGTACCGGCACACCAAGTACTATGATGATGGTCATGGTGGTGTCAAGGAGACTTACGTCCGGGAGACCCAGAGGGATGGACAGGTGCGGGAGTCCCGGCACAAGGAGCGTATTGGAGACAGGGATCGAGAGTACAACTCCGCCGACAGGTTGGAGCAGGAGCCCAAGAGCCTGGACTCCCAACTGACGGATCAGTACCGCTCCTCCCCGGAATTGCGGGCCCAACAGACTTTGCACAGGGAGCAGCGGGAACCTCAGGAGTTCTGGCAGAGCAGTCTCAAGCGCGACAAACTCCAGCAAAGGAGCTTCGACAAGGGCGACTCTGGAATAGAGAACGATTTCCGCAAGGAGTCCTTCAACGGAGATCTGACCACAAGGTAAGGCTTCCCATTTAATTGAATCATTGAAATTCTACAGAGTCCTTTATAGGTGGCGTAAGCGCACTGTTCATGATGACATGAGGGCCACCGAGTCCTTTTTGCGTAAGGAGCGCCGGGACAGTGCCCAGCAGCAGCGCCAACTGCAGCAGCAACGCCAGACGGCGCCGGCTCGTCTCCGGCGGGAGCACAGTTACGTTTATAGGGAACGCTCCATCGACGACGGATCCCATTTCGATCCGCACCTGGACAAGTACCCAGTAGCCACCAGTACTTTGCGCCGGCGAGAGCAACATTCTCAGTCCCAGTCGCAGTCCCAGAGCCGCGAAGACTCGGGCACCCTGAAGCGCAACAAAAAACTCGGCGGCTTTGAGAAGGTCAAGCAACTGTTTACCGGAACAGGTGGCAGCCATGGAGGCAGCGGTCGCAGCAGTGGCAGCAATGTGTCCAGTGGCAAAAAGGACCGGATGAGCAACGGGAACAGCAGCACTCTCAGTCGCCGGGACAAGGAGAAGGACAAGGAGAGGGAGCGCTACATGGTCCGGGAGGAGGAGATGCGGTCACGCTACCGGGAGCATCATTCCCTGGCCGAGGAGACCTCGCGCGAACCAAAGGTAAGACTTCCCAAGACTTTTCTAAGACTTTTCTAAAGAATGTTGCCCAAAAATGAAGTAGAAATGAGTAAACACGCATTGTTTGGCTTTCCTCAGAAGTAAATCCATGATCCCCTTTGGCCTAATGTCCAATTGATGGCGCCAGTCCAAGTTCGTTAACCCGCGGGCTGGACAATATCGTTTTTGGGAGCCCCAGACTCGGGCCAACTCATTTGGTCATGGTCTCGGCTATTATTAATTTCGAATTAATCAAGACTTATGTCGATGGGTCGGTCGGTTGGTTGGTCTTACATTTTCGGGGGAGTAGCAGTTGAAGTAGTGGTGGCCTGCCAATTGTTCTGGCTTAAAGAAGGTTTCTTGGCCGAATCCACTTCCTGCTCCGGTTCGAAATCGTTTTTGCTGGCCACGTAGAAGTGGGCGTAGCAATCCGACCCCAAAAATGGTGCCAAGCGAAGAAGACAAGACGTCACGTCCACTTTGGCGGGATGCTGGGGAGCGGACAGCGCACCTAATCAAACAGCCAAGACCATAAAGTAAAACTTGCGACTTTGCTTAAGTAATAAACGACAACTGGCCAAATAGAGTTGCAAACGGAACGAAAATGTTGACGCGAAAAAAAGCTAAACTATTCAGCGAGGAGGCGTCGTATAAATTTTGAGAAAGAACAAAAGCTATAAGCAGATATACATAGAAGTCGTGGCAGAAGCGATGCCCACGCAGCGGCTGTCATTCTGCCAGTCAGTTTGTCCATCTGTCCGCTTGTCCGTTTGTCCCTCTGTCCGTTTGTCCGTTTGTCCGTCTGTCAGTCCGTTTGTCAGTGCGCTCGCAAATTAAGAAAGCCGACAGCGAAACGACAAACATCAAGGCGGCGGAGATTGAATAAACTGAACTGAACTCGCGCTCCGATTCGAATTGGGATTTGTTGTATTCACAATCAGATTCCGATGCAAAACGGTTGTTGCTACTGTTGCTGAGGTGTTGCTGTCTGCGTTGCGCAACTTACAACTGCAACTTGCAACTGTTGCTGCTGCTGCTGAGCTGCGTGCCGCCAGTTAATTTGCAATGGTTGAGCGAATTTCTTGGCCAAGTCTAAGAGGGCTAGAGGATGTTGCCACTTTGCGTTTGGCCGGATGTTCCATGTAGGCGGTCCGAAATCTCAGAGAGACTAAGCCCAAGACCTCAGAACATCTCATCCTGCAGGAGTTCTGGGGACCATTGTTTCGGGACAAGGTGTGCCCCGGACCGTTGTCAAAAAATTAGGCTTGCGTGCTAACCAAAAAAATATAAAAGCGGCATCGGTATTTACCACCGATTGGTGGTAAATATATGCCTCTGACCGGGACAATGTACCGCCATTATTCATTGGGAGCTCCCCCCCAATAAAAACATGCCGCCCGAAGTGTTCCGCCGAAATCTTTAAGTGTTTGCCATTCATTCCAAAGAGATTCTACACGCAAAAGAGAAACCCGACAGAAAACAGAAAAAAAAACAGTTTTGTGTCAATAATTCTGTTAGTTTATTTATGGGATCCCAAAACTGAGGCCATAAACTATATTGGGCCGTCTCGGTCGGGTTCTGGGCATATTTGAATACATAATTATTTAGTGGGTGCGTAATCTTTAGCTTATTGTTCCGACATTCCAAGCTATATTTTAGTGTCTCACTGTCCGTAATAAAATGGAATGGGACAGGGGGCTGGGCACCTGTAGACCTCTATTCAATTTGAAATCCAATATACTGCCGCTGACAATGTCGGTCTTAGCCAATCACCGCCACCCACCGCTCTCCGCCCGTTTACGTGCCTAATGTCTGATGCCTAATACCCAATACCTAATACAGTTTCAACCGCAACTGGGCCAAAGTTGCATTGGGCCGGCCAAAACGAGCCGACTCACAGTCGCACATTTGCGAATGGCAAAAACGAGTTTACTTTTGGCCCTCGCGCCGCCCCCACTTCCCATTTCCCACCTTTGGCATAAAGGCCACCTGTCCCACATTCGCAACCTGTTGCCGAACGGAGGGAGACGCGACCTTTGACCCAAAAGCGAAAGCAAGCCGCCCACACAACCCTGCACTAGGAAAAATATTATTATAATTTTAAGAGTACTTATGAGATTCATTCCATCTACAGACTATTGATATCTCGATGCGTCGTCGCTTGTCCACGCCCAAAGCTAGTCCCCTACTGGTGAAGCGAAGTCCGGCGGACAAGCCGCCCAAAAAGCAGCCCAAAGCAAAGGATGCGACGCCACCGAAGGTCGAGAAAACTAGTTGGTTCAGGTCACTAGACCGTCGGGCCAAAAGCAGTCCCAAGGAGGTGAGATCTTAGAGAGTACTCCATGAGTTTCATCCCCTAATCCCTGTACCTTGTAATCCCCTCTAGCTGAATGTCTCTGTAAATGGACATAGTGAGACCACTTCGAGCCTAAAACGGACCAAACGCAATCCCACGACTGCCCCGGCCAAGAACCTGCGTTTCTTTGGCGACACCGACCTGGACTCCAATCCGCCAACCCTTTCAAAGGCCAGCAGTATGCCAAGGTGAGAAATGAACTCTCTTTAATCAATAAAGAACTTAGCATAATCCTTGCAGGAGTCGTCCAACTCTGGGCCAGTCGAAACACTCGCAGAGTGCCTTTAACCTGGACCGCAGTCCGCCGCCTTTGGGGCGTGACTACCGCCACTCCCTCGCCGGTCAGGTGAAGTCGCAGAGCCAGAGCAGCAGTCGGCAGAGGGCCACCTCTATGCAGCATCTGGATAACGGTGGCAGCGATGAGGTGGACTTCCGGAAGAGGCGCCACTACTCAAGGTCGCGGGAGCTTCACGACATCTCCGAGAGTGGTTCGGAGCCAGAGCCGGCGGAGCGGCACAAACGTAGCAGCACGGCGGGCCAAAGAGCCATGTCCCTGGAGCGAACAGTGGATGGTCCCAGGAGCCAGCGAATCGAGGACCGCCCAATGATGGGACCACCCAAACCAGCCAGAGGAGCTGACCGACGCGGTCTGCTCAACAGTTTAGGCCAGGAAAACTTGGGCTATGGCAGGTGAGTTTCTATGGCCAGTTATAACCTTCAAAGGGACTGTACAATAATTTGCTTGTAGGGATCGATATCCGGCGGAGAGTTCCGGCACGGAGGGCGAATCGAGCCTGCACAGTCAGCGCAGTGTGGTTTACCTGCACGCCACCACAGTGGGCGACATCCCACAGCCATACAACCTGCGCCGGCGTTCCATGTCCCGGGATGACCTTCGCAAGGGCAAACAACAGTCACCCCAGCAGCCGGCTCCACTGCAGCCAATGACCAGGACTGTTTCCCGATCTGTTTCCATGCTGGCTCCGTGGAAGCCAAAACATATTAGCGACGGCTACGAGATCAATTACTCTCAAGAGCAAAACAAGCGGGTAGGTTATCCTCTCTTATCCTTAATTTATGAGAACTAAACAATAAAATCTTAATTTTAGATGTCCACATTGCCACGGAAACCGCCGCCCCACAATGGAGCCACCAGTGCCAGTACGTTGAGCCGTTTGAGCCGCAAAACGGAGACTTCGACGCCCACGCGCCGCTACCACATGGACAACATTGAGCGCCCACCACCCCCCAGGTCGGTGCTGTCCGCATCGAATTTACGCAGCGCCAAGACGAAGTGAGAATGTCTGACTGGAGCCAAGGTCTCCATCTGGTGCTCCATTGTGGATGACCCACAACCTAGTTGCTAATTTTAATCTTTAATGCGAACTCGAATTCGATATCCACATATCGAAACGTAATTCTAATCAATTGAAACGATGGAGGATGAGGAGGAAAGGATCTGCATCCTGCCGAGATGCGACCGATGCCTTTGCTTAGTTGCGTAGAAATTCTTTAACCTTTGTTGCAATTCTCGTCATATTTTAAAAGTGAAATGTATTCGTACTTCAGTAATAATTATAAATTAATAAAATATCTGACTTTAACTTAAACTATTTTCATACAACTTTTAAAACACCAAACCGATTTTAAGAGGCTTATCAGAAAAATTTGAAAAAAAAACAAAAAAATAAGCTTTCTAGATTTTAGTGCAGATTAAAAGAGAATTGTTTCACGATTCCATAATGGTATTCCGTTTAGGGATCGGATTAATATGGTCAAAGATACAGCATTCGCAAAGAGCCACTTTTCGCTTTCCTCGATTTTCCGCATTGTCAAGGGGGTCCATCAGAAAAATTTGAAAAAAGTCCAAGAAAATCATAAAAATTTGAAAAAAGTCCAAAAAAATAAGCTTCATAGATTTTAATGAAGATTAATAGAGAATTGTTTCACGATTCCATAATGGTATTCCGTTTATGGATCGGATTAATATTGTCAAAGATACAGCATTCGCAAGGAGCCAGTTTTCGCTTTCCTCGATTTTCCGCATTGTCAAGGGGGTCCATCAGAAAAATTTGAAAAAAATCCAAAAAAAATAAGCTTCCTAGATTTTAATGCAGATTAATAGAGAATTGTTTCACGATTCCAAAATGGTATTCCGTTTAGGGATCGGATAAATATTCTCAAAGATACAGCATTCGCAAGGAGCCAGTTTTCGCTTTTCTCGATTTTCCGCATTGTCAAGGGAGTTCATCATAAAAATTTGAAAAAAATCCAAAAAAATAAGCTTTCTAGATTTTAATGCAGATTAATAGAGAATTGTTTCACGATTCCATAATGGTATTCCGTTTATGGATCGGATTAATATTGTCAAAGATACAGCATTCGCAAGGAGCCACTTTTCGCTTTCCTCGATTTTCCGCATTATCAAGGGGGTCCATCAGAAAAATTTGAAAAAAATCAAAAAAAAATAAGCTTTCTAGATTTTAATGCAGATTAATAGAGAATTGTTTCACGATTCCATAATGGTATTCCGTTTATGGATCGGATTAATATTGTCAAAGATACAGTATTCGCAAAGAGCCACTTTTCGCTTTCCTCGATTTTCCGCATTATCAAGGGGGTCCATCAGAAAAATTTGAAAAAAATCCAAAAAAATAAGCTTTCTAGATTTTAATGCAGATTAATAGAGAATTGTTTCACGATTCCATAATGGTATTCCGTTTATGGATCGGATTAATATTGTCAAAGATACAGCATTCGCAAGGAGCCAGTTTTCGCTTTCCTCGATTTTCCGCATTGTCAAGGGGGTCCATCATAAAAATTTGAAAAAAATCCAAAAAAATAAGCTTTCTAGATTTTAATGCAGATTAATAGAGAATTGTTTCACGATTCCATAATGGTATTCCGTTTATGGATCGGATTAATATTGTCAAAGATACAGCATTCGCAAGGAGCCAGTTTTCGCTTTCCTCGATTTTCCGCATTGTCAAGGGGGTCCATCATTAAAATTTGAAAAAATCCAAAAAAAAAACAAAAAATCCAATTTCAATATAAAGGTAAAAAGTTAATACATTTTACATTTTACCGAAAGCTTACACTGCATCTGTGGATGTAAAACTTTGCTTAGCTGGGTTAGCAACCTTTTTTCCACTGGCTCTAAAACTCAGAGCAGAGTTTCTCAAACCCCATGGAAAATTTAATTTTAATTTAGAAAAACTGCATCTGTTGACCGATTGCCGGCGAAAGTAACTCATCCCGCCGTCCGCCCACCATCCGGTCATGCCCACTGGATGCATGCAGTTCGCCCACAACGACAAAAATAAGCAAAAAATTGAAAATAAAAATAAAGCAGAGGGGAAAACTCAACATAAATTATTTTTCACGCAGCTAATAAATTATTCGCAGTCACTCAACACCCAGCAAAAACACATTTCCGCCGGCACGCTCTCCTGCCAGCGGCAACTTTCTGGCTGCATTGCAGTCCCTCAGCTTGACTCGTCTCGTCTCGCCTCGTCTCGAAGCTGCATTTTCAAGGATAATTGCGAAAAATACAGGCTTCTCAGTCAACTTTTTCCCGGCAGATGGAGGAAGGGCGCTGGGCTGGGCGATGTGTTAAGGGGCAAGTGGCAAGTAGCAAGTGGCAAGTGCGGCGGTGGTATTTTAAAGTTCAGCAATAAATTTATAGCCTCGCTTCGGGCATTTGTTTTTATATGGAAATCCGCTGGCTATGGAAATATAGCCCAGCCCCCTCCTAAAACTATTCACAAAATAAGCAGGAAACTGTACCAACAACAGCATCAAACAGGGTCGGGTTTTGGGGAGGATTGGGAGGAAAGTAATGAAAAAATTGCTTGCGAATATTTTCTTAGAGTAAACAAGATTTATTTGGAAAATTTTGCTTGACTGGGCTTTCCGCCTGGACTATGAAAAGTACTAGCATATGGAGTCGAGGGGCCGGGAGTCAGTGTTATTAATCCCCTCGACAGCCATTTAATCAGCACCTGCTGCTGGTCCCTCTCCGGCAACCCACCTGCCGGCTAAAGATAAGCGCTGACACAAAATGGACACAATGCGAACTGATGTTTATTGTCCCTTGAAGACAATCATCATCTGTCATCCAATGGGTGCAGTTTTTCCCTTAATTAATTTCCCGCCCACTCGCATGCACATTCGTTTAAAATATAGGTAGGATGTGAGTGGGACAAATAGTTGGGTTTTTAATTTTCCTAAGTAATTGCAATACCTTGCCAGGTTGACAGTACAAAGTGGAACAGAAAGAAAAGTGATAAACGGATCACACTTTTGTTGGGTAAATTACACACATTCCATTTACTAATAGATGTCGGAGAACAGAAAGGAGGAACACTCGTACTGGCACTTCTTCATCCAAAGGTCATTAATTTCCTGAGATTAGATGATAACTCTTTTGCAAAACTATCGGATATCAGGTGGGAATGAAATGAAATTAAATGAGGAGGATTCAAGGAGATTTCAATTAGAGGGTTTTTCTAATTCAGGCCACTTAATTAAGGCTATTGATGTTTCCAATTAATTAAATGAGAATTGAGAAAAGCGATTGAACGCCATTTAATGAGGCACATGCACATTTATCAAACTCAAATTGGTTGCATATCTCGGACGAATTACGTATTTAATTGGACCTATAATTGACGGCGTTTTTAGTAGCTAATATGCGAACTGCAGGTAAATAATATGAAACAAGAGATATATCGTATAATGTATACAAAAGAAAATATTGTAAAAATAAATGCCAAATTAACTCTTGGTGGCCCGCTATCGGTCTCATAAATATGGAAATTGTGGATTATGAAACGTTAAGCATTTGACTTTACCGCTTTGATTAAACCCGAGCCAAAAAAAACTGACACAGCTTCAATTATTCCGGGCGTTTTTTTGTGTCTTTGCGAACAAGAGAGTGAAATTACATTTAAAATATAAATTGACGCCAACGCCAGATGTATTGCGAGAACAGGGCCCAACAACATATAACTCTTTATATTTCAATTTATGGCTTTAAATTAATCCGGGCAAATAATACTGACAATTATGGATTAAATGTGTCAATAATGCAACTGTTAACAAATTGCTGTTGGGCCCAACGAGTGTCCAATGCAGGAGACCATCACCCCGGAACACGGAATACCGGATCCTGGATATTTGATACTGCATCCTACACCTGAACCCAATAGAAGCATCCTTAATTAATGCCCAAACATTTTTAGAATTAATGCCCACTTGTCAGCGTGGCAGGGAAGATGAATGGTCCGGCCAAAGGTCGGTGGTCGAAGTAACCACACTAAAGCCACTGGCTTCGGTTTGGGCATCGGCATCGGCATTGGATTTGCTATCCGACGGATGCGGATGCGAATGCATGTGTGCATGCCGTGCGGTAGTGCGGTGGTAGTTGCCGTTGCAGTTGCAGTTGCAAGTGCATGCTTAAAACAATAATTTCAATTTGGTTATGCTCACATTTCAATGTAAATATTTACGTATGCATAAGCGTAAATTGGTTTTACACAAATCGCAGACACAAAATGCTCTACAAGGGTAAATAATTAATTTTTGCAAATTTAATTACTTCTATCGATATGGAGAACAATCGAAGGATCAAGTCAAGTGTACAGAATCTGGGGCTTAAGCTTACAGACCGCACACACATAGCCGGCAGCCATGCTAAACCCATTTATGAGGACTTATCTTTCGATTCGCACAAATGGGATGAAAAAAGAGCGGATCTAGGAGAAGAAATTTGCATATGTCGAGAGCAGACAGACTTCCCTCTTAGAAAACAACCATTTATCAATTAACCGAAAGCGGGAATCACAGCGCCACCAAACCAAGCCCTCGACTCGTCTGCACTGGGCGCCAATTAATTTTCGCTTCCGCGAATCAACAAACACTACGTCAAAAAAAAAAAAAAAAACAACAGAAAGGAAAACCAAAAAGTTGATTAAGGATACAAAGGATGTAATGGTGGGGACGGGGGTGGCAGATATGCCTTCACATTTAAATACGGAAGCGATAAAAGTGGTAGCTGGAAAGCCTTTACAAAACAACTATGCTTATGTAATGCCCCATCCCATTATCCTCCGGAATAGTTGGAGGTCCTTCCCAGACCTCCTCCACTCTCGGCTAATTAATCATCGACGTTTATCCGACTTGATGCAGAACTAAACAAATCGTTTCAAATTATTAAAATCATTTATAATGCGAACGATGACGATGAGCCACGCGATCCCAAGGAGCCACTGGCGGAAGGCCATGGCGAAGGATGAAGGATGTGCCCCGTGCGTCTGGCGCCGGCTACTGAAGATGGCCACGTCCATGGACTGCTTCTACTCTTGCTGCTACTCAGCTCTCCAGCTCCAACTCCTGTTTTTGATTCTGTTTCTGCTGTTGCCGAACATAAATCAGTTGCCCATATTAACCTCCTCTCCAGTAGCCAGACTACGGGCCACCAGGAAGAGTCCTGCCCGGATACTCCACTTCATTAGAGATGACCTCGTGTTCCGGAGGACAAGCTTTTAAAGTTTTTAAGTGAAATAAAAACGAATTCCCTATTAAAAAGGAGCTATTTCTGTTTAAGAGAGTGTTGTTTTTTTTACTCTTAAGCGGATGTCCTTTTAATCGCCATTTCCGGTTAAAATTTCCATCTCTAGGTCCTGGACAAACAGTAACTATTCGCAGTTTTGGTCGCAATTGCTTTTGCTTTTCCATTCACATTCCCTTATGGACCGGCGTGACCAATTAAAGTCGATGTTGTGCGTTTTATTTATGTCTTCTTGTGGACAGGACCCTGGCGGGAGGAGCGACAAGGACTAGGGACTGCAGGAGCACCGCATTTGCTACGCCTTCCATTTCCTCATTATTCGCACATTCGTTAGGGAACGGGCGCATATTTCTCGCAGTCAGCTTATCTCCAAGGCGCTGACAGCCAGCAATGCGGGGCAGCAGGACCTTCGTCGCAGGACACACGCACGCACTGGCACACACACACACACAAAGACAGGACACGCAAGGACATCGCAGCCAAAATAAATTATGTGCCCGTCGCGTCCAGCACAAAACGTAAACAAAATAAGTGGAGCCGCAGTGTCAAAACTGGATAAACGGAGGGAAGCATGGCCCGAAGGACTACAAACTTTGTTAGCGTTGACCGTGGTCAGGAATCTCTCCCTCCTTTCGGCCAGTTTAACCTTGAGGCATATTCGATTTGATGCTCTGACCAAAATGTGCCTCGATTTTCTGGCTCGTATTTGCCTGGGGCAGCTGCAATTGCCGCCATTAAATCCAAATCCAAACACTCGGACATAAGGCTAAGCAAATACGTGCAGAACATATAAATTTCAATAAATCTATTTATGCTCGACCGCAAATGTGGCAGCAAAATGCCCAGACACTGGAAACTAATTTGCGGTCGACTGGACGAGACTGTAAAATTTTGTATTCGAGCATAAATCCACTATATATGTGCATATCTAGATATCGTGTCAATGGGTCACTGAGCTCACCGGCACTGACATTAGGAAAAAAGGGCCAATACCAAACCAAACTAGAAACCATGAACTTTTTCCCGCTCAAGTTTTTGGCGGATGCTTCCAACAAAGGTGACTGCACGGGTATAATCAGGAGGGTGGCTTTATGGTGGCTATGTCCTTCTTCTGCCCCATCCCCTCACGTACGAGGCGAAATCCATATCCGAATGCGAAAGCGAACCTGTTACGCCTGCCGATGTGTTTCTGGTCCGCTGAGTTTTTCAATCAAATTGTTGCCCAGCCAGAGATCACAGTCCGTGGGATTTGAGGCGGAAGCGGGGACATCTACTTTTGCTTAGATGATGGCTTGGCCATGCACTGATAAAAAATCATAGTATTAAATTTTTTAAATTTATTTTTTTAATTTTTATTTATTGTTGAAAGAAGTATAATATATAAAGAAGATTGATAATAAAAACTATGCAAGTATGAGGTTGATTTATAGGTATTTTTCTCAGCGTTACCCACTCTTGAAGCTTTTTGTTCCAGCAGTGCCAATGGCAGCATATTTGAAAAGTTTCTAAATCACGCCTGAAAAGCCAGATTCTGAAAGGCAGAAGGCGACTGCAAATATTTCTTCAATGAAAATGTGTGGCAGCCAGAGACAAGCACAAACATGGCTTAATAACTCATCCGTGTGAGTGTGTGTATGGTCGGTTTAGTGTGTGTGCGTGTCCCCAATTCCCCAATAAAGCAGTCAATGGCAGCATCATGCCCCAGCCAACTATTTACCATCATTGACCCTACTACCCATGCCCCATGTCCCATGCCTCTGCCACCCTTTACCCCTCGATGGAGCCAAAAGATTGCGGTGCAAAGTGTCAGTTTGAAGTTGAGCTGTTGACTCGTACTCATTAAATAAAAGATTGCATGTTTCCAGCCCTTTGTTCAGCAGTTCAACAGTTCGGCAGAAGGACACAACCGGCTAATCCTAGAACCCTCCCCCCAAACTGTCTCTCTCTCTGCCTCCCAATAACCATCCAGATCCCTTCCAGATTCTAGGCAAATATATCACATGTCACTGGGCCAAAAGTCTGCTCCATCTGTGCGTTTGGATGTGGCAAAGAGTTTGACTTGAGTTAAGTGCTGGGCCAATGTCGTTTTCAAATAACTTTTGGTATCGAATATTCAAGCGAAAAGTTTCTGACATCGTCTGTGAAGTGGATGGGGACTTTTTCCAGCTGCCATTACAATAAAAGCTGTCACTCCCGTTTTGATATTTGCTATTTTTGGCTTTTCCTTAATTAATAAGAATATTATATTTACAAGCCATCACCTTTAAGACATAAAGTAAAATAATTCATTAACCACACAGTTGCATTTAACTCGGGGTCATAATGGTGAGATATGTTCTGCATGCTTTTGTATAAATATGTGGGAAATTTTACGAGCTGCTGCTCTTAGCCCTTGTTTCTGTGGTTTTTGTAGCAGGATTCTAACTCCTTTTGTGAGTTTTAAGGGTATACCTAGTTTATGGTTAAGCTAGAATTACTTAAATAAAAGTTTTCTAGTCTTTGTGGCTTATAGTTTTTATTATTTCTTATAGATATGATTATGTAAATAAATTTTAACAATAGAATATATAATCCCTTAATGATGTACAATCTTTAGGACCTTGTGCCAACTCACCTGGGAAAAGCAATCTCTGGCAGTTGTGGTTTCACTTATTGACTGTGGTTGTCTGGCCAAGTTAGTTAGGGCGAATGTGTTTTCCTGGGGCGGAGGTGGTCGTGTTAGTGTTTGTGGGCTAACTGTTGTTTAAGACCCGTAAAACTTTATAATGTGCCACAAGATGCATGCACCTTAATATCCATTTCATTCCGCCAGCACATTAAATTCAGCTTTGGCTTTAGTTTTTTGCTAGTTCTACCTGGTTAATTATGCACAGCAGCTGCTGCAAATTCAGATTTCTGGCGAGAATGTAAATGCAGGTACTGCTTTAGTTTCGGTTGCCTACTTTCGGGGGCATCAGTGTAATTTCAACTGCTTAAATTTAAACAAGGCCGCCAGGATGCCCCCAGCACAACACTAGGCTGCAAAACAAAACAGGACCGTGCACGGATTGTGTATATTTTTATTGGTCCAACACCTCCGACAGGACAGGATGTGATGGTTGTCGGCAGCCATGCGGGGTCCTTATCCATTTTAGAGTGTTCGGATTTTGATTTTTGGTAATTTTCGTCCAGTATGAGTGTCTGCAGCTGAGCGGGGTTATAGACCCGCCTGGCGATTGTTTTACTAGACGCACACAAAAACACACATTCGCCTAATTTCCATGTGTTGTCTTATTAATATTCATGGAAATTGCTCACGCCAGACTGGGCCGAAGAAAAGCGGCAGTAATGGCATAACCGGCAGCCGGAGGATCCTCTGCTGAAAATTTGCATATATTTGATTCAGTTTTTGGTTTGCAGTCCATCGCCCCATCGAATGAAAAACTTCCTTCTGGCTTGCAGTAAAAAGTTAATGTTCGTATTCAAATGAATTTACAAAAATTTATGGCTGAAAATTGACAACCGCAGAGAAGCTGGCAACAACATTACGATAAGTGGGCCCGAGAGGAGGGTAGCGTGCGACGGAAACAATAATCAATTATTGGTTAAAATCAACTCAACAGGATTATTGGGTTATAAATGATTCATAAAATATTCTGCGGCACCTGTCCCAGTGCCTTTCACTCTACAGCCTCACTTCATAACTCTCGCCACTTTGGCTTTTGCGGTTTCAACTGCCAAATGGCGTAAATAAAATAATTCTGCGAGTATCTGTATCTGTGAGAGCAAAAACAAACTCCTGCCCCGCTGCTCCAATATGAAAAAGGGCTTTAAGTTGCAAAGGACGAGATACGGGTGCTGGCCTCGCACTAATTAAATTTTGTGACACCGCCACAAAACTGACCATAAATGTGCAAAAAAAGGGTTGGTTTGGTTTTGTTAGCCATAAAATATATTTTTCGGAATTTCATAATAGTTGCTGAGTTCAACTCTGAGATGAATCGGAGGCAGCAATTAAAATGTCATGAGGCGGCTACTTTTAAATTTCCAGATATCATTCATTACGTATAAGCCGTGTGGGCCGCTGAAGGGAAAATGGGAGAAAATAATTGTCAGCTGTCGTTTGCCGTTTGACGTTGGTGTCCGTCGACTCTTTCCCATTTGGTTACGGGTCACTGAACACTCTTACACACAAACAGTAACACCCACACAGACACACTCAGTATACATATGTATACAGTGAGCACACATACATATAAAAAATAAATAAAAGACGCAATTAAAAAGAAAGTAGGAAAGCAACAGCCATCCGACCAACCAACCCAAGGCTCAACTCAATTTGTTCATTTAACTGCTTTTATTTTTATTATATTTACATTTGCTTCACGCTCGCTACACGCTCAAGAGATAATTACGACAATAATAAGGACACATTGTCCCTGTTGCCTGTCAGCGCTGTTGCCCGGGCATTCCTGCCAGAGACACGGAGACACAGCGACACTGAGACAGAGAAACGGAGAAATGGTGGGAGAGACATGCTGCTGGGAGAGGGAGCGAGAAGGACAGACACATACGGCCGGGAGACAGAAGACACGAAGGACACATGCTGCCGCATCCTTCGTTTGGTTTTTCATGTTGCTACTGCTACTGCCACTGATGCTTCTGGCCAGCCTGGCCAGCGTGCGATGCCAAATTCGCAGCAAATTGCACAACAAATTGCTGCTGGTCAATGCTGGCGAAGGCCTTCGCTCCGATCCGAGGGACGGACATGGAAGGACGACGGAGGAGGGCTGGGCCCGAGGAGGTCACGCCTTAAAGCTGCGGGGGCGCAAAAGGGTAAGCGAGGCAGGGAATAAAGTTATTCAAAAGGTTGGCGCTGCCTTCGGCGAGAGTGAGTAAAAAACGCGCCAAAGTTTGCCAACTATGCGGAAAGGATGGTGGGTGAGAGAAAATAAGAAGCAGAGTGAGATAAAGCGATGGTTAAGGTGACGGGGGTGGGTGGTGGTTCGGTCGGTCGGTGGAGGTCCTGAAATCTCATGCAAGCACATTACACACTATGTTCACACACACACACCGCCCAGGACCTTTGGCTCGACCTTGACATTACCCAGCTTAGGTCTGACAGATATCTGAATTCTTGAATTGAATTCCCAGCCTCAGTCCTGAACCGATGCTCTTCCCAAAAAAAAGTCACTCAAGTTTCCCTGAGTCCTTCCCCTTTCGAAATGTGACTGAAACGTATACGCCCTGTGTGCCGACGACCTGCCTCGATATGCAGAAATAGTGAGAAGTGTGAGCAAAAACTTTACAACTTTTTCGCATGCGAAATAAAGCAAATTTGTAGCATATTCCTCTTATTATTATTCCTCGCCTGCAACTGTTGCAGGAGCTGTGCATTCTGTTCTGTTCCATAAATTTCATTGTCTGCACTCACACACGACGAAAGTTCCTCCTGCATTCCGCATAAGTAATGTTCTCCAATATGCGATATGGTATAAGGTAATATACAAATTGAAATTTGCGCAAACAGGACGTGAGACTTCGTCCTGGGACGCCTGTACATATGAGTAGATATATCACGGGACAGGACGGGACGGGACTCTCTTCTCGCTTTTGATGGCTTCTGCAATGCAAAAGTTAAAGCGATTTATGGATCATCAAATTGTTTTTGCCATTTGTGAGTACGTTCGAGGATGAGTGGGGCTTATTATATGCTCAGATTGCTTCATCCTTCGTACACTGAAAGGAAAAGAATGAAATCTCATTCATAGACTTTGATTTAATAATTTAAGATTTGAAGATATGACCTTCTGAGTTCTATGACTACGTCGTTACTACGAACTCCGTAGTTTTCGTATCGCTTTCATCTCGGCACGCCCCGCGTGACACAATTAATATGTCCGCCCATTCCACCCCCGGAAAACCTGCCTGGGCAGGAATGTTATATATCTGGGTATCCATACCTCTGGCATTGTCATTACACCGTTTGCTATTTGTCGTCGCTGAGCGCTTTGTTGTACTCGCATTGTCAAAACGCGCTGTCAAAACAAATGCTCAACAATTTTTCAGCGCCCGGCGGACACAATTGTTTGCCTTCCGTCTCCCAGTTGGCTGTCCGTCCGTTCGTCTATCCAGTCTTGTCCTGTTCTGTGCTTTTTGTTGTTGGTGGCGCTGACAGTTGACAGTTGTCAAGCTTCTGTGTCTTGTGAGGCGGCGGTGGCAGCTCCATTCCACTCGGAGATGTTCATCTGTGTCGATGCAGGCAAAAAGGGTTCGAATTGAATCCGTGGAAAAGGGAGGCCACCAGGCCACCATGCCACTTGATAAATGAATAACGACAGCGAATTGTTTTGTTCAAACAAATTACTTGATTGCCGGGCTACGGCACGGCGCTATGAGTTATAAATGCGGCTGATTTATAGCTCTTCGGGCACTTCAAGCTGTTGAGTTTATCTGGCAGTTTGTGTTTTGGCCATGACCAAAGTGGAATGTGCAGCGCATAATGGCCCAGGCACGCACTAACTGAGTGCGCTCCCCTTTGAGGGTACATCACTCCGTTCGCCCTCCAGCGTCCTACCGTCCACAAGCCGCCATCTCCTAACAAATGCCGAGGCATGCGCGGCTTACCCTGCCACCAGAACAGAACGCCCACGAGGCAATTAGCAGAATCATGAAGCTGTCTCGGATATCAACACAAGGTTCACACACACACACACACTCACACGTTTGGTAAGTGCCACCCCCATCAACCCTTTGAGCCCCCTTCCCCTCCTACTACCACCCACCCCCCCGTTCTGTGGACCCATTCACACGCACATCTTAATCGCCTGGCAGCTGGTTAGCCCAACTCCCGCGCTCTCATCCTTTCGCCAGGATATTTATGAACTTATTTGCTTTAAAGTAAACATTGTCGCTGGCCCAGTTTCCTCCCTCAAGTTTTTGTCGGCGAAGAAGGGTCGAGGTTGGACTTAAGGGATTTGCTTCTAAAAAGGGTTTTTTTCTGCTTATTGATTTACAGTTAAAATTCCATGATGTGAACTTTCCTGATCCTTGGAGATCTAGCTTCGTAAGGCTACAAATAAGTTACAAAAATGTATACAAAGAAGAAGGAATAGCTAACAGGAAGTAGCGGATATCAATACTAATAAGGAAGGTCTTTACGTCTGAAAGTCTTTAATGTTTCTCTTTTATTGAAGCCCACCTGTACTACGAAAAGTATGCCATGGCATGGACTGTTAGTCGCAATCCAATTCGAATCCACTGAGACACTTGCTAACACTTTCCCTGTCGCTATCTTGTTTAGCGCTCGTGAATTTTCTAAGCAGCTTACTGTTTATGAGCCGCTGAAGGCAGGTGGAACCTAGAGCGGGAAATGTAGAATACGCGGATCAGGAGGGAGTGCTGGTAAGAGGGGAAGTGCTGGTAAATGCCTGAAATGTGTCATCACTTGTTGTTGCCACTGAAACAAGTTGCGCAAGCTGCAATGTGCAACCTGCAACCTGCATTCGGGGGCGAAAGACATAGAAAACTTTCAGCACAATGTGTGGCAGGCGGCACCTAGGAAATAAGAGTCTTGCCGAGTCCCGAACCCTGCAATTCCTGTCAGTCCAACTAGATACAAAATGCTCTTTTGTGGCAGCAACAACAGCAGCAGCAGCAGCAGCTTTTCCCCAAAATGGAAAAGTAAGCAAGTTAGCCCCGAAAGTAAGTTGGGGCAAGAAACAAACTCCTCGGCGCACGTTTCATGCATTTTCACTTTGTAAAACATTTTTGATGCGTACGTGAGGGCTGGGCTGCAGCGCACAAAATTCTATTTAAAGTTTGATTAGCCGCACAAACACTCAGCCTCCCCTTAGCCCCCGCACCTACCCCCCTACATGTTGCAACACCCACATATGTATGTATACACAAATAATTAAGCAGACACACACAAGTTTGTGCTGCTCATGTCGGAAGATAATTTTCCCAAGCGGCACACCTGGCGTATGAGCAATGCGCACCAGGCAGGCATCTAAGGGGCAAAAAGGGCCAGGGGGCGGGGTAGGTGTAATTAATTTTACGTTGTTTGCAATTAATTGCCACAATGCAATTATGAGCAATGCTTTCAGCCACAAACGGAGAGCCCAACTGACCTTGTTATCCAAATTATTCCCAGTGCACTTTCACTTCAACTCCTGCCCGAAAATTTTCCAAAGGGGAAACTTCCACACACAAATACATACACTTGTATAGTACTTGAATGTATGTGTGGCAGGACTCAACTGTGCCAAGAAATGTCGGCAGAATGTCAGGATGGCCACCCATGGCGAGGCGACATGAAGGCAAAACCCAAGATGTAAGCCACAAAAATACTTGACAATTTGTTTGCAATACATTTTCCGGTTCAAACCCAGCTTGGCTTGCTCTTGCTCCTGCTCCTGCTCCTTCTCCTGCTCTTGCTCCTGCTCTTGCTCCTTCTCCTGCTCTTGCTCCTGCTCTTGCTCTTGCTCCTGCTGTGGCTCCTGCTCATACTCCTGCTCCTACTCCTCGTCCTGCTGCATCAGCATTTTCTCAGTTCGATAATTTTTTATTTCTCCGATTCTCGAGTGAAACTATTATGGTTGCTGCGCATAGAAGAGATAACAGAGAAGAAGGAAAGAGCCAGACCCGGAGACGGTGGATAGGATACGGAGATGGAGCGGCGAAGAGAGCAATAAGTTCATAAAACAATTGGCTCCATTTGCTCTGATTTTCATTGCCTGCCATTTTGTGTGACCTGCGATGACCAGCCCGAGTTATGGCCAGAGGGGCGTGACCCCCGGGGGGTATGACCTCTCACCCCAAAGTGACACATGATTCTGTAGCTCCAAGTGGAGCCGTTGTTGCCTTTTCCCTTGCTCTTCCCCCCCAGCTCTGGCTGCTGTGATTGAAACTCGCTTGTGCTCTTGAGCCTTAATTGGTTTGTTTATATTGGCGCCCCCGGATAGATGCAATCAATTGCACACAATGACGCCAATTACTCCCACTCCCAGCGGGCACAAACACGCCCCCAAATAGACTAGCCTTCTGCACCCCGATTCACCCAATCCCTCCAAAACACTCACATATAATTAATAATTTTTGCCTTTTATGCTTGGTAATTGCTTTGACATTCGTAGGCAATTTACTATTTACCCAATGATAACGAGATACAGTCCCTGCAACAGCAACAACTGTGCTCTGGAGTGCACTCCACCTATAGCGGGACCACATAGTTTTAGTTCTCGACCGCCAGACACCCGAAGCCACCCGCCTCGACCACCCACTTTCCGCCCATCGGCACCACATCAGAATGTACAAGCATTTTCTGGCTTCAGCCTCATTGCATATTCAGCTGGCTGGATATGTACACGGAGAGAAAAAAGTGATGTACATATCCAATAAGAGAAATAAAAGAGGAAAAATTAATGAAAAAGGTTTTGAAAAAGGATTTTAATAAGTTATGACCTTCATAAACCTAGTTGTTATAAAAAGTATATCAGTATACCTTAATAGTAGGAACCTCCTGTTAAAAAGAAATCCTGTTAAACTTAAAGATAAAATCTTAGATCCTTAATATTTTTCCCAGTGCATGAAGAGTGGCGGGCTGACTTAGATACTGGCTGCTACTGCTACTTGATTTCTCAATACGTGTGTGAGAGTGCAAGTGGATGAATGTGTGGATGTGCCGATTGCAATCCCGCATTACATCTGTAGATGTGCCCGAGACAGGTGGTAATGACTGCTGCAAGGGGGGATGATGTCGAAAGGTTGGAGATTGGAATACGGCTTAGATGCTTGCTGTAATTAGCTGGGAACCCTGCTGCTGGCAAAGCCAAGCTTCAATCCGAGCTGAAAGCGACGCATTAAGCTCAAGTGGCTGGGCAATCACGGCAATGGGGCAGAAGCGAGAGCGCTAAATGCGAGTAATTAATAATTGCCAGTTGAACGGTGGCGAAAGCTTGCTACTTCGTATGCTTCATAAGCCGATTTCCACCACGACCCAACAGGCAACAGGCCGGGGAGGGCCTGTTGCCCCTCTGGCCCATCTGGATTCTGGAAACTGGCCAAAAAGCGAGTGATTTGTACCCCGCACTTATATTAACCAAATGAGCTGTTTATGTAAATGTGTATATCAAATTAAAAGCCATAAAACGAGGAACAGGACAGGACACCGCAGAGCAGTCCACTTTTTTTATGGCATGACTTCATTGCCCCCGAGACTTGGCGACATAAAAAAGTCCTAACGCCAAGATGGACTGAATTTGATGGTCCTGCATAAATCTTTTCTAATTGCAAGGGAGAGCCAGTGGAAATGGACAAGCCAGCTAGCCAGTCAGCCAGGCAGCGAGGACCAAGGACACACAGCCACTTCATATTTCGAGAGTTTGTCGAAGCCACTAATTGAGCTCGAGATTAAGTTTGATGAGCACACACACCGGAATCGCTACGAAATGAATCAATGCTCGAATGAATCACTGATTTTCAGATTCTCCAACTGGACACACAGTCATGGATGTGTGGATATGGATGTGAGCTGCCGCGGGCCAGGCTGATATGTAACAGGTTTTTATTCACTACGTGACCATACAAAGTTGGCGAAACTGCCATAAAAATAACAGACACAGCAACAAACCATAATCGAATGATGGGTGTCCCAGATACCCAGTAAATATTAAGAATAACAAGTTTATTATAAGAAAATCAATACAAAGGTATAATAACCTTAGGCACTTTTAGTTCAGTTAGTTTGTCAAGCTACCATAAAGGTTAAAGAATATTAAAAATTAAAACCATCCAGCATACCCTTTCCTCCTTTTGAATCTGAAATGTTCCTGGGGCGGATTGTAGCGAATATATAATAACAATCCGCTCCACTCCGGCCAACCTACACGGAGCTTTTCTGTCGGCCTATATCAAATAATTACCGGAACTTGAACGAATAACCAACAGTTTCCGTCGCACAGGGAGCATGGGCAGGTGGCACGCAGGAGCCCGATGGGGGGCAGGTGGCACTCAGGAATATGGGCCAACCCCCACGCGGTGGGTTGGTCGTGGAGGAAAGTCCTGGACATGCACATGTCCGTTTATAATAATTCACATGCAATGAAAATGTCAATAATTGTTGCTCGTTTCGTTGGAACCTGCCACCCAGCGTTCCCTTTTATTTTTTTTGTGCTTGGCCCAGAGAAAATTTATGTTCATATACATATATTGAATTACATTTAAAGCATCGTTTCCGAACCATTGCAAAAAGTTTCGGTTTTTTATTTGTCATATATGATATATACATGTGTGTATGGAGTATGTATGATTGTGTGTGAGAGCGGATAGCGTGGGAATACTCGGGACAAATTATGCAAATGTCTTGGCCATTAGCATAAAGTGATTTTGATGAGGCACCAAAAGTGGACTTTATGCTTGGCTAGCTCTGGACACTGATTAGGGTTATGGTCTAGGATGGATTCCCCCAGCAAACAGTGCTCCTTCCCTCCATCAGGCCCTTTCCATCCGTTTATTTTGGCCAAACAATTTTCACGGTCAGCAAACATTCTCTTCCAAGCCATATTTTACCAGCTCTTCGGGATTTAAGTTATTCAGCAATTGGATTTTCCCAGCGTATAAGAGAATCAATATTTTTTTCGAAGAGTTCGCTCTGGTAGATTAGGTTTTTTGGTCCCGTGGTCGGGGGCGATTGTCAACCTAGTAATCCTTTGGAAACCCTGACGTCAGAGTCGAGAACATGCTCTGCTCCTTGGTCGAAAAGGATAACATGACAAACTAGTTACGTGCATAAATTATATTTGTGCTTTCCCACCTGCCCCGCAGGTCCTGTGCCTGAGCCAGTGCCAGTGCCATTCCGGTGGTATGTTGTCCTTGCGACGTGTGCGTGGCCCGCTCCTTTTGATGGATGAATATTTTGTGGTGGAAGTGGCAGTCATCGGATGATGATGATGTTATGCATAAATATGACCGGCACTCGGGGACCCGTAGGAGAGAACTGAACAGAAAATGCAATAAGTTAATGATATCAACACGGGGCATCACACAATCCTACCATCCCCTCACTAATCCTATTTAAGTGTCAGCCGGGTCTGGAGAGGATACTAATGAACGTAGCTGAAGAAATTATGCAGCACTAAAAGCTCGCAGGACAGTTGCCACTCCGATAAGCACTTCTCCAGCTCTAGCTACAGCTCCAGCTCCAGTTCCAACTCGACTAAATTGTCACGAGTGTCCTGGCACATCCTTGTTACAACAAAACAACGCCAACAGCCTCTTCTCGGTCTGTTTTTGACAATAATTGTTTGCACTTGTTCAATGTTTTTCCCTTTTTTCCCATTGACCACATTTCTCTGCAAGCTCGTATTTGTTTTTTGGGACAGAGTCCTGGCCAAACAAGATTTATATGCATCACAAGCAGCGGGAAAAACAATTTCCATTTTCAATATGCTGTAAAAAAAATGGCTTCAATTTTGCGCAAATTAAATGGAACGCTTTTATTATTCAAACAAAAACCCAAAAACAAAGCAAAAACTGATCATTTCCCTTTCGTACAATTAGGCCTTGACTAATTGTGCTTTGTTGGGCCAGTTGTTGTATAAATTTTGTTATTGCAGCACGTGACATCCATACATCACGGGTGTGACACGGCCGCTCAATCCGTCAGATACTAGATACACGCTAATTGCAATTCGATAGACTCCGCCGCTGCCGGCGACTCGATCCGAAGTCCAGATAATGGACTAAAATGGGCAAATAATTAACTCAAATGCGGCACACGGTTCCAGGTGCTCTTTACCCGGATTCCAGGTCACGGTTTCAGGGAATACGACTGAGCCCAGGCGCGGCAAGCCCAAATGTCACATCTGTTTTTGCGGGTGATGGGTGGTGCAGGAGAGTGCTGGCGGCATAAATACAAACCATTCAGACCACGCACACAAAAATCTATTTAACTACACGAAGGTAAATGAGAAGTGTTTTTAGTGTTTCTACTCTAGACTACTACTATAAGGAAAACCTTTACTATTGTTGTCTTTCAATCATACTGACACTATTTATATACTATAATAATTTTAAATAACTGTATTTTTAATGAATAATTTAATGTCTTGAAGTAGTTATGAGAGCTTACCAGAAAAAGGAATAGTAATTCAATACTATTAATGTTTAGGAACTATCGATACATAGTTTATAAGTTATCCTATATTGTCATCTTTATATTTTCTATACCTACTAGCTTTAGAATCCACAATATGTATGCACACACACACACCTATCGTTAAGTTCCACAAATGTAAATTTTCTTAGTACCAATTAGACAGCGAAACTGACAAGAACATATTACTCTACAGTCCACTACTCATTCGTCTTGCCGGTTGGGGATCATTGTTTGGTCCTTCGAGCCGGATTTGTTTTGTAGTTTTCTGTGCATTGGTTCTCATTTGTAATTGTTTCTCGGCATGGAGCAATTAAAAGCATTGACAAAAGGGCGCGCCAGACTCAAGGCCAATATCACACGGAGCTTGGCTTGGGCTGAGGACGCGCAACATTCGAACGCCACACGGGCAGAGGTGTCTTCGCGGCTGGAGCATCTCAACACAACATGGAAAGACTTCAATAGATTTGGTGATGAAATAGCTATGCTCGACGAAGTAGATGGCTATGTGGATCCGGAGCATGACAACATATTCTACGAGGAAAAATATCTAAGGGCGCATGCATTACTTTCGGCGATGGTAGGTACAAGACCTAGTCCATCAATTGGGAACAGTGAAAACGGCAGCGGCGTGCTGCAAAACAACGACGCAATAATAAGTTTGCTACAACAACAACAACAACTCTTCGAGCAGTTGGCGGCAAATCGAGCCACTGCAAACATGTCGAGACCTGAAGGAGGAGACGCCTACGCGGCGAATTCAGGTAGTGCTCAAATGGTAGGGGCATCAGCTCAAAGCGAATTGCCTAAAATTCAAATTAAACGGTTCGCTGGCAATTATTCAGAGTGGCCAGCTTTCAAAGACATATATGAGAGCACAATTCACAACAAGGCGAATTTGACAAATACGCACAAATTTCATCATTTGAAATCTCTTCTGATCGACGAAGCTGCAAATCTGGTACGACATTTGGCTATTACGGATTCAGCTTACAACACTGCGTGGGAGCGACTTAATGAAAGATATAATCGTCCACGGCATATCGTGAATTCACTATTGGAGCAGTTTATGAAGCTGCCAACAACAACCAGGTCGGATACAACAACATTACGGAAGGTGTCAGACGGCGCCAATGAAATAGTGCGTGGTTTGGATGCCATAGAGGAAACAGGACGAGACTGTTGGATCATCTACTTGACGCTGGAGAAGCTGGATGCAGATACTCGACGCAGGTGGATCGAGCGCAGTGTGGAGACAGACTCACCCACACTGGAGGAATTCTTCAAATTTTTGGATGCACGTTGCGAGGAACTAGAGCTCAGCAAGCGTGAAACAATCGGAGGCAAGACTACAGCCTCAATCGGTGACAAGGGAAGGAAGGTCACACATTCGCTGGTTGTACTTGAAGGAAACAAGTGCAGCAAATGTCATTCTACAGAGCATCGTCTGTATGGATGCCAACAATTCTTGGATATGTCAGCAGGACAGAGGTTTTCGTTTGCCAAGGAAAACGCTCTATGTTACAATTGTCTGAATCCTGGTCATGGGGTCAGAAAATGCAAATCTACGTTCAAGTGCAGACAATGTAAAGGTCAGCATCACTCACTGTTGCACCTGCAACGCACGCAACAGGCTATTGGAACAATCTCTCAAACTGGTGAGGATCAGGAGGATCCTAGCGCACACATCTCAACGGTGGCTACGAGTCACATCGCACAAGCAGAAGGTTCTGCAGCAATTGTATGTGCACAAGGCAGTGCAAATTCACAACAATCAACTGGATGGAACAGGAGCACCTTGCCGACGGCCATGGTCAACGTTCGCAACGCAAAGGGAGATTTGGTTGCATGCCGACTCCTATTGGACACGGGTTCAGAACTGTCGTACATATCTGAACGCTGTATACAAACACTTGGTTTGGCTCGTACGCCATCACGCATACTGGTTACGGGAATTTCATCAACCAAAGCAGACACTACAAGGGGATGCAGCACTATAAGCATCCAATCCCGTATTTCGCAAGATCAGCTGGTAGTCCAGGCTCACGTGCTTGGAAAGATTACATCATCATTGGAAAGGCAGACCATTGACGCGTCTGTACTTCGAGTTTTCAACGATCTGCAATTGGCAGATTCGCAATTTAGCACGAATGCCCCAATTGACATTCTTTTGGGCAGCGAACACGTTTGGAGTGTTATAACTGGAAGAAAAATCTACGACGACAAAGGAAAGCTCATTGCTATATCATCAATTTTCGGATGGGTAATTACATCACTGCTTTCATCACGCGCATGCAGCGCTACGGCACTTACAACAACAATAGACATCGATGCTTATCTCAGAAGGTTCTGGGAACTGGAAAGCATACATCGCAAAGCAGAAGTTCAACCTGAAGACGAGGAGGTGGAGAAACACTTTCTTGCAACACACACTCGAGACAAACAAGGCAAGTACATCGTGGAACTTCCGTTTAAAGTATCCGAAACACTATTCGCAGATACACTTCAAGGAGCGCTGCAGAGGTTCAAATCAGTTGAACGACGTTTGGCACAAAATCATCAATTACGTAACGACTACGTGAAGTTCATGAGGGAATACCAGGAGCTAGGACATATGCGAGAAATCTCACCGAGCGAAATTCCCAAGGGTAGGAATTTCTACTTGCCACATCATCCCGTATTGGGTCGGAAACTTAGAGTGGTTTTCGACGGCTCATATCAAGACGCCAAAGGCATGGCATTAAACGACACGCTCTCAATCGGACCGAGTATTCAGCGAGACCTATTTGCTGTGTGCTTGCGATTCCGTATGTACAAATACGTCTTTTCAGCGGACATAGTCAAGATGTTCCGTCAAATATGGGTGAGCGAAAAACATAGAGACTATCAAAGAATCGTATGGAGAGAGGATCCCTCAGATCCTATCAAGCACTTCCAACTATGCACGGTGACGTATGGAACATCATGCGCACCATTTCTAGCAGTCAGAGTGCTAGAGCAACTAGCTGCTGACCATAAGCACGAGTTTCCGAACGCAGCAAAAATCGTGTTGGAGGACTTCTATGTCGACGACGTTCTCACTGGAGCAAATAGTGAGGATGAGCTGCTACGCAACAGGGACGAACTGGTCCAACTGATGTCCTGTGCTAACCTAGAGCTCGGGAAATGGGTATCGAATACCAAATGCATCAAATCGGAGGATAACACGGATTCCTCACAATCACCAGTCAAAGTGCTAGGGCTGCATTGGCACCCTGGAGAGGACACATTGTCGTACAATGTAAACCTATCGAAAGACCCTCGCTGCACCAAGAGGCAAGTGTTGGCGGATGTCTCACGTATATTCGACCCTCTCGGTCTATTAGCACCAATCGTAGTTCAATTCAAAATACTATTTCAAAAACTCTGGCTGTTGAATTTGAATTGGGACGACGAACTACCGAGCAAACTAGCAAACGACTGGCTCAAATGGCGAGCTGATCTGGACAACCTTCACAAGCTCCAGATACCGCGCTTAGTTAAAAGCGACAAACAGAGAATCGAATTGCACGGATTTTCAGATGCATCCACCAAGGCGTACTCAGCGGTGGTATACAGCCGAGTGGTTAACGACGATGGAACCATTTCGGTCGCCATACTTGCTGCAAAAACCAGAGTGGCACCTTTGAAGCAGCAGTCTTTGCCGCGCCTGGAACTATGTGGCGCACTTCTATTGAGTCAACTTCTGCAATCCATAAAAGCTGGACTAATGAACAACGACGTAACGATCTACGCATGGAGTGATTCGACGATAGTCCTGTCATGGTTATCGTATTTACCAGCCCAACTCAAGACGTTTGTTGGGAACCGCACTTCAGAAATCCTCGAAACCATCCCGAAGCATGCATGGCGGCATGTAGACTCAAAATCGAACCCAGCGGATTGCGCATCCCGTGGCTTGGGAGTATCCGAGCTCATTGACTTCCAATTATGGTGGAAGGGTCCTTCATGGCTGAGGGACCAGGAACAATTCTTGGAAAGGTTGAACAATACTCATAACTGTACTTCTCTTTCAGACAAACGCATACAAGACGAAGTCAAAACTACCTGCCTAGCTGCGCAGACGAATGTCACGACGGACAACCCATGGGATAAGCTTCTCAATCGCAACTCATCTTGGCTGAAGCTTATACACACACTTGCTTACGTTTTGCGCTTCATTCATCGCATGAAGCACCCATCTTCGAAACAAATATCGAATTCTCTAACATTCGATGAGATCAAGGCAGCAAGGATTCGGTGGCTGCAACACGCTCAAGCTGGTTTTCAACAGGAGATCCAGTTACTACGCGCAAACAAGGCTCTAGGGAACCAATCTCAATTGGTCAAGATCTCACCAATCATCGAAAAGGACAACCTGCTAAGAGTAGGTGGACGAATCCAACATTCGCAGTTGTCAGCAGAGGCGAAGCATCAGCAGCGTCCTAAGTGGACCACGCCAACCCCTAACATTTCGATCGGCAGCGTTGCGCTCGTCAAGGAGTCCAACACACCACCAGCATTATGACATCTAGCGAAGGTGATCGACACGTTCCAAGGAAAGGACAATATGGTTCGCGCAGTCAAGATCAAGACGGCAGCAGGAGAATTGACCCGGCCAATAACGAAAATTGCGAAACTACCCAGTTCAGAAACCGTGTTTCAGGGTGGCCCGGGATGTTTAGGAACTATCGATACATAGTTTATAAGTTATCCTATATTGTCATCTTTATATTTTCTATACCTACTAGCTTTAGAATCCACAATATGTATGCACACACACACACCTATCGTTAAGTTCCACAAATGTAAATTTTCTTAGTACCAATTAGACAGCGAAACTGACAAGAACATATTACTCTACAGTCCACTACTCATTCGTCTTGCCGGTTGGGGATCAATTAACATACTTTGTTAAGCGCTATGTTTTTCCCCTGAAAAGTATGCTATAAATTATTAAATAACCTACTCCCTAAGAAAAAAGCCCTGATTCGTACAAATAACTAGGTTTTTAAGCCAATAAAATCTTATATATCTTAAATCTATATAAATATGATAGTAACTAGGAGCATTTTCCAGTGTATCCACCATATGTGAGCAAGGAAAACGTAACTTGACAGGTGACATATGACGCATATAGTGTGTGAGGCGTACCGCCCATCCTGCCGCCAGGTGAGGAGAGTGTGTACGGGAAGAGGACTAGAGGACAACAATTCGTGTGCCCTGTAACTCCGTCAAATAGTAAAGGAAAAAAGAAAAGGCTAAGACGCACCCGGAAGGCAGGATAAATGTACGATACACTTTCTCCTTGGTCCTTGAATGCAAATCCCCTTGAGTTTCGTAGGCTATTTGTTGCACTTTTAGCGAACGCGATACTTGGGCCATTTGAAACTTTTTGTGTTTGGCAACAAGGACAAAGTAAATCTGAAAAGATAAATGATTTAAAAAGACAATATCTAGAAAACAAACTACGCTTTAATAATTTTCCAGCTTCGTCGCCAAAGAGAGAGAGAGAGTGGGTGTAGAAAGGCTTTCCGCTTAGAAGGAGGTAAATCCAAAAATACAAACAGCACAAGCAACGCACGACGTCTAAGCTGGACGCAGAGCAGACAATGCGGCGTATGTGCAATATTTATGGCCAAACAATGCCGGGGTCAGGCCAAGTGGCAGGTGGCAATGGGGCAATGTGCTACCTTTGTGGATTCTTCTAATTACCGCACCGAATTAAAGCGGGCAGAGATGGAGACCAACAGCAGCAGCATCAGAAAATAAATTACAGTTTATGGCAGCGGGGAGACCACAAAGAAAAAGCACCAAGAGTCAACAAATTAAATCCGCTGAAAGGAAAACGAGTGCATGCTATCCATACATTTGGCAGTATCGGTATTGCGTTGTCTGGTATATGAAATCATACATGGAATAGAAATAAACTTCACCGCAAAATAAACAAATAAATATTTACAACATCCCATATGGAGAGGACTTGGTGGATGGAAGGATAAGCAAGGAAAGCAAATAAGTTGGAAAACATGAGAAGAAACTTGAATTTAATAATAAACCGGATGATTGGTTTTCCCGCACTATTGCATTGGATGTCCTTCACTAAAATAGTATAAAGTAATCTACCCCTCGATATGTGGATCGGGGGGTGCGCGTGGGTGTATGGGTATGTGTTTTGAAAATGCTCGCAAATTATTCGTGTAGAAAAGTGGCAACATATTTGAAAAGTTTTCCAATCAATGCCAGGGCTATTAATAATTTATTGGCTTCTTTAAACTCTCACACATTTGCTTGGCTTCACCGACGAGGTGTGAGTGGGCTGTTAGCGTGTGTGCCTGTGTGTGTCATGGTGTTTTTTAGTGTTTTGGCTATAACATCGATCAGAACTTTAGTAATTTCAATATAAATTAGGTTTATTTTTGGGTGAAAGTGTGTGAGAAAAGGGCACACGAAAGATATTGAATTGGCAACCAAGTTCAATGAATTTTAAATTCCCTTCCGAAGATGGAGGAAACTATTAATTATGCATCCCTCAAATGAAAGACCTTTATTAAAGATAATAAATTTGAATACTTGGGAAATCACACTCACTTTTATGAGGAAGCAAAAAATTCTTGTTCCGGTTTTTGGCAAAAATGGAAAATTGGAAATTGTCATAACTTGGCTAATACATATCCGATAAACGAAAGTTATACCTTCCCGATCTTAAATCTTCGAGTAGATCCGTTTTCAATTAAAACCTGGCAACAAATTTTAAGACCCATTTTTCGAAATTTTTCAAAGGGGTAACATCATATTTTTAGCCAAAATTTGATCGAAAATTTTTTTGTACCATGTTTTCCATATTTTAATGCAGATTGAAGGGCATTAGAGTCCTGATTCATGAATGGTACTCTGTTTTAAGATAGGTTTCATAATAGATAAAATATTCGCTAAGAAGTGCATCAAAAGCTTCGATTTTGGTCAACAAAAAATATGAAAACCACGGTTCCAATTTTTACTTTTTGTTATAGGAAATTACACATAACTTGGCTAATAATTGGCAGTATACCTTCCCGATCTTAGATCTTCGAGTAGATTCATTTTCAACCAAAACCAGGCAACAAAATTTTTGACCCATTTTTCGAAATTTTTTAAAGGGGTTACATCATGATTTTGGCCAAAAATTTTTACTTCCTGATTTTGACGAGAAAGGAAGGTCTTTTTTTATATATTGGAATATTGTAGGCCATTATTTTCAAACTTCTAATTGTTTTTAAATTGAAGTCAGTATATCATTGAGTAGATAATCATCTTTTAAGCTACTGAAATTCAGTAACTGAATTTTTAATATTCAAGCCTCTATCAATTCAATTCCGTTACGCCATTTATAAAGTCCAAAAATAAACTGTTATTTTAGCAGAAAATTAAAAAGGAAAAATCGGCGTACACTGTAGACATATACATATATAGTACATATAAGCGTTCTAGCACTACAAAATACCAACAAAGCCGGTAGCAATGCCAGAGGTAGCTGTATTGCAGTTATTCAATTAAAAAAAACCCGCCAACAACTTCGGCGCAGAAAAAAATAACAGAGAGAGACGTAAACAAAAAATGCAAATTCTATTAGGACACAAGCCCCAAGGCTGAAGGGGATTTTTGTTGGCAGGGCTTTTTCCATGGACACTGTAGGCGGGAGGACCTTGTGTGTATTTAGATCAACGGACACATCAGCGTAGTTTCTACATCCTCTCTTTTTCTATTTTTGTCTTTTTTTTTTCTTGCTGGTAAAAATTTAGGCTTAACTTTGTTGGCAAATTAAAGTTTGGTTCATAAAAACAAATCGGATAGAAGGTTTACTGCAGCTACTGTCAGGTCTTCTAACACTAAGCTAGAAAATATCATTTAATATGCAAAAGGACATTAAAACTTGGGAAAAAATATTAATAGACTAGAATATTAATTGAAGTGGTTCTGAACCTTAGAAACTACTTCTCATTCTGGGCTATTTTTGTGATTAAAAGACCAAAAAAAGACGAGGGCTGTTGACCCAAATAAGAAAACTTCATTGCATACAAAGTTGTGTCATTCCGCTTAATACTCACCCTTCGAAGGCTTCATTTGTTTTAGGAGAAGTTTATCTTAGTTCAAAGTTTTAATTTTGAGGATATAGAAGATGTATTTTCCAACAATTTCCTTTCCAATGGGAGAGGGAACCCCCAAATCTGTTGTCAACATTGTTTGCTGTTTTCCCTTCATCTCTGTTGTTGGTTCTAGTTCAGCGATTATGCTCCTTAAGATTTTAATGCAGCTTCTTGGCTTGAAATGTGGCAGTGCCATGCCACGCCCCCATTCCCGACTGCATGTATGCAACGGTCAGCCCCTTGGCTGGGAGTTATCCTTCAGTCTGGATTCTCTGGATCCGATTCTGGGATTCTCCGGCTTTTCTGCTTCTGAAGCTGCTTCTGCTGCTGATACTGCTGCACTGTTGCCAATTGTTGCCATTTCCCGTATCCAATACATTGAAGCGTCCGTTTTCAACGTTTGCCGGAAGTTTGCTCCGCTTGGCTGGGATTACATTTTCCTGCTACTTGCGCCGTCTTCTGCCTTCTGTTTTGTCCAGATACGATTATATATACATATATATATAAATACATATATATAGACATACAGATGAGGGAAGGGAGTCGAGAGTCTGGAGCCTGGAGAGAACATCTCCTTGCCACTTCCTCTGGCCAGTGTTATGTAAATGCATTTTCATGTTCCTGCTTTGGCTTATCCTTAAAGTCTATAAATATATCGTATTGAAAAGCAAAATGAAGAATTTCTTTTCTTTTATTTGCCATCCTAGCAAGGAAACAATTCCTAAAATTCCCAGATCCTATTCATGTTCCTGTTATTGCTGCTGTTTGTGCTTGTGTGTTTGCATACTGAGCAAGTGCTAATAAAAATATACAAATTTGTACATAAAATTTGTTCAATTTTATGGCCGAAATATAAGACAAAGCAATTTCGAATAGCATCTGAAATAAAACCCACGGGGTGTCTTGACAAAAGACAAGTCCTCACCCTCCACAATCTCACATCAAAACTTTAGATGTACATATTGTATTCCAATTCAAAGTCTGGAAAAAAATCGACCATTAAAGCTTGTTCATTAACATGCTGGGATAGTAACTGCCCGGGAGAAGGAGGCATCATCGTCTGGCGTCAGCAAATGAAATTATTTTTAATGCGCTTGCAAATGCACTCAAACGCAGGCCAACCAACCATCAGAGCACAACCACCGCCGCCCACACAGAGAGAATTTCTAACCCCACCCACCGACACAATCATAAATTGTTAATTAATGCGTGAACAGTTTTCCCAGCTAAGCGACCACGCCCACTGCCATCCATATTCATGCCCAGCCCCTCCATTCAGCCATCATCCCAATGCTGCTGCACACGAAGCATCAACTCTGGATTGAACTCTTTGTACACAGGAAACTCTTAGGGGCTTAGTCCTTAAACATAAATGTTTGGAAAATGTGGAATAAATTATTGAATTACAGGATGAATTAGGGTAAGATTAGGAATTATTCTAGTGCTAGGAATTTCAATTCATAGCTATTCATAATAGGATATCCTATGAGAGTCCTTATAAGAGTCTTCAAAATAGTTAATAAAAGACTAAGACCTGCTAAAAAATACTATTTATTTTTTCAACTGCTTTGGGCGAACCAGTGAAATGAAAATGGTCCTGGCATGGAAGGTCAAATTGACGTCATCCTAGATCCCGGAACCGAATGGTTCGGAATTGACGGGGTCTTTGGCGAGGAAGAGAAATGGGAGGGATACTGTGGGCTGCTGCGGGCTCGGGGAAGCATTAGGGGATTGGTCGCCTCAGACGCAAATGGAAGGCAAACACTTAAAGCCGCAAAAGGACAGGCGGTTCAAACGGTTGGAAGTAGGGAGGGAAGGATGCAAAGGATGGAGGACAGGACCTGATGTATGCTAAAGTTTTCCACGTTGAAAATCCTCATTTAGCGTGCAGTTGTGGGGGAAAAAAAAAACTTCATTTTGCAAACACATTTTAACCTAATTTACAGTTAAACATTAAATATGTAAAGCACGTCAGTTTCTGTGTGAACGCGTCTTCTCATGGCGCCCACCTCTCCTACTTGCCGCATGCCCCACCATTCCTGCCCCCATGCTCGAGTGCCCTTTTCTGTGTGTGTGTGTCTCCCTTGCTAAAATGAAAGGGTTTGCCGCTGGCTCCTGGCCATGGCTCTGTGTAAAAAAGTTACCTTATTAAATTGCCAATCGAAGCATGTAACTGTAAATTTGCATTGTGATGGTAACAGAGAGCATATAGCACACACACACACACACACACTCCCATACACATTCTGCAAAAGAGTGTGGCAAATGTTGCTTAGGCAGCAGCCACATATCCCGAAACCCAGACAAAGCCATACACATTACCCATACGCACTGTTGCACACACTTGAAACGGCTTGAAATGAAGGCGGAGATGATGGTGGCAAGTGGCAAGCAGAAACTGGCCGGGGATGGCGATGGGGCAAGCATAAAAGAGATGTGGCAGATGTGATGGCAGGAGCCTAATCGAAATTACATATGCAAAAAGTTAACAATCACGTTCGATGCTAATCAATTATTTCCATCGCAACTCGGGCAGAACTTCTTCATTCCCCCCAGGCTGTCGGTCTTCCATTCTCGCCGGCCACGCCCTAATGCATATGTACGAGGGCGTGTGTATATATTATTTATGATCTGTTTTGTCTCTCAGCTGGTCACGGGCCCCACTTAGGCCAACCATTCTATCCGCAATTAGCAGGGAATCATCTGGCCTAGCCCCAAATCGTGTCGAATTGAATTAGGCCACCAAGTCTAGAGAAGATGCTCTCCTTTGATGCCACAACACTGGAATTTAAGGAGTCTTGAACCTGAAATATTTGAAGATTTATGGATTTTTGTAAGAAATCCTCTCTAGCCTTTTGAAAGTAAAATTCCAATTGACCATTTAGCTGCCTTGACCTTTGGGCATTAAATAATAAAAGTGCCAATGCGTAAATGATGTGGAGTAAGTGAGGCGGGCTTATTGAATTTCATGGCTTTGCCAGCTCCAGCTCCGTTCGCCTGGCTGCCCCCGAAAGATGCACATAAATATGAAACACAACCGGGAGTGGTAGCACTACAGGGTCACCTTAAGCGTCCTGAACAAGATTTACGCGTATTTGCGTAGTGGAAGATTTACGCCCGAATGATGAAGTGGCGCCACCTAGTTCCGTTAACCACCCCATCCACCAGGAATTTGCCACCCACCCCCATGGAGTTTCTGGAACCTTACCCCCTTGGTAGCGTCAACTTAGGCACTCAAGTGCAACTTTAAAAGTTTCCCAAAAAAAATATATAACACTAAGGAAATGTATCGCTTCAGAGTTTGGCATGGCAGGTCCCCCAACTACCTACCAGCTCCCACCGCCATCCTCCTGTCGATTTTTTTGCGTTGTGGGAGGGGTGGGCGTGTTCAAGGCTGAGGCGTCACCGTCGTGCGTAGCACATTTTCCGCATCAATGCGCGTTTATTTTACTGCTAAAGCCTTTACGAATGAATGAATGAGTGCTTCGAAAAAAGGCAGTAACTGCCAGCTCCTCAGATCCTGGATCCAGGATCCCCTTTCTCAACTCCCCTCCTCCGCCCTCTCTAAACTTTCAAGTAGCTTACGCCTCTGGGTGGCCTTTTTTTTGGGTTTCTGGTTATTTTGTGATGTTTTTGTTTTAGTTGGCAAGAAATAGAAGACGGGGACAGGGGACAGAGGACAGAGGACACGAGCGTCAGGACCAAAGAAAAGAAAGGCAAGATGCACATTTCCTTGATGGTGAAATCCCTTCCGAACAAAAAACCAAAAAATGAGTGAGGCGGGAGGTATAATATTATAAAGAAAATGTTTTTGTGCTGAGTGAGCCAGAAACATATTTATTGATTTCCGGTTAGTCTGATTTTCTCTCTCTCTTGCTATCTTTCTCTGGTCTAATAGATATCCTTCTTTTTCCAGCAAAGTAAGAGTGTAATTAAAAATAAGTCTCAAGGACCTTGCCATTTACTCTGCATACTTAATGTGCAGAGCGGGAAAGGTCATCTGCGGAAATCTGTAGTGGATTTCTATAATTAAATTGGATGACCTTTTCGCTTTTCAAATAATACACATTCAGTTCTATCAGCTAATAAAACAAGTCTCCATTAAACTTCGGAGGTCCTTGAGGCCTTTAAATAATTGTTCATTAATTTATGAGCCTTGAGCGGTTTTGAGGCGGAAGCTTTGCTTACTCATTACGATATCGTTTTATAATCTTGGCTACATCTTGAACATTTCCAGATAATATTTCAGGAATTAGCTTACAAATCGAATTAAATAAGCGACTGAGCATGGCCAAGAACAACAACAACAACAACAAGAACAATAATCTACCAACAACCGACCTACTTGTGCGTTTTTCAACTTGACTGCACCGCACCAAAAACAACAACACCACTTGCAAGAACAATAAATTTATGGCTTTTAAAAATGTTTAACTCAAAACCACCCACACCTCCCACCCAGATTCATTCCCCAGCCACGAAGCATTGGCCATGTTTGCGGTGGTTGCTTTTGCTTTTGTGTCGCAGATTTATGGCCAAAAAAAAAAAAAAGAAAAGAAATAGGGAGTGGCATGGGGATAAGGCCAAAACTTCAGAGAGCGCCTATGAAATAAACTTTACGATTTTCTAGGTAGTCAAATTGAATAAATGTTAAGACAATTGCTGGCAACGCACCGGGATCGGGGCTTGGGGCTCAGAAAGAGTTAACGCTAGCCCAGACCCCAATAACCCCCGATTTTCTCTATCGGAGAGGGCACGCCCTTCAGTTTCAGTTTGCGGGGGCAACAATCAAACATGAGATCTGAGGACAAGGACGAGAGGATGAGGGCGAGGACGAGACCCAACTCCAAACTTTCCACTTCTGGCTACAGCATCGCCGCTCCCCCATGACCTTTAACCCGCCATCAAATGTCGGTGCGAATTTCATTAAAATAAACTTTTTCTACAAAACTCGCGAGCTGCGAACTGCGAGCTGCGAGTACATTTTCATTTTATTTGCACGGGCAAACGACACCGACAAAAAAAAAAAATGAAATGAGAACAAGAACTGAAGTGAAATCACGGCCAGGCACTTTTGGCCCTTTCCTTCCTTTCTATTGGGAACACCCCTCCGAACCCCCTTCTCAATTGACTTGGCTTTTATGGTCGTCGGCGCTTTTTACGGCCAACAGGACCGACAGCATTTGCCTCATTTCACTCCTGAGCGAGATCTCTCTAATTTGAATACCTGGCCGAGGCCCGTAGGATGAGAATCTGTTCTGGTAATTTCTGTCATCCCCCCTGCCGTCACTTTCGCCCGATAACATTTGCATCGCTCTTTATTGCTTTTAAATGTTTTTTGGCCTCCCGCGAAAGCCTTTCGCCATAAAAACTAGACGGACTCGGATCGGAGGATGGAGGAGTGGTAGTGAGCTGGTGGCTGGTGGCGGGGCAGCGAAAGAAAGAGCATTGAAATTTTGATATACGAATTGTTTTTACTGCCGCAGCCATCGCGAAACTTTTGGCCCAGATTCCCACCCCCCAGTCCGGGTCAAAAATGAAGCATCAAAAAAAAAGTAAAGCCACCACCTCCCAATTACTTATCAGCGAGTGTAGTCATCTTTTGCACCACACAGCTTGGTGGAGGATGGGTGGTGCGGTGCGGTGTAATGCAGTGCAGTGGACCTGACCCACCGGTAACGGCGGATGATGAAGTGGAAGTGGACCGGAGGGGCGTGGACAGCAGGGGACAGAGTGCCAAGAGCTAAGTGCCGCTTCCGGTGGTCGCTGGTCGCTGGTCCACGAAAAAAGCTGCAGGTCCAAGCCATAAATTTACGAGCAAAAAGCTGAAAGACTTACGGTGCTCTTCCCATTACCAAAAACCCTCTTTTTGAAACTTACTCTACAAAAAGGCAGTGAGAGAAATTGGGTAAAAATTGTATTGTTTCTTGAATAGTACTAATAGGAAGTATTTTTTAGCCTATTAAGGGATTTGAAAGTAGATGATCCTACCAATATAAAATACAGTCTTACAGAAGTATGATTTTCTTTCAGTATTTCTGCCACCTACTGAAGCCGCAGCATCGTTGCATGGAACCCAGTTATTGTTGCAATTAATAAGGACGTCGCCAGTGGCAAAAAGCGACCGGCGTCTGCCGTGCGTTGCCACTTGGATGGGCGGCCACTCGTCACACAGGAAGCAGGAGGCTGACCCCTTAGGACACTCTGGGCCTCCTCATGCCCACCGCTCCGCCGGCTCTATGGCCCACCGGCCTCTGACCCATCACTGAGGGAATATTTACTGCTTCACGGCTATGCTGGATGGGATGAGCAACTGCAGCAGGCGAGTAAAATGTCCTTTGCACATTACATTTGCATTGCAGTTACAAGCATTTCGCATTTATCGCAACAGCAACAACCAGAGCAACAACATGGACGGTAGCTGGAGTCGGAGGGCCAGGGATTGAGTTACGGTTACGGGCCTGGGTCCGGAGGAGATGGAGGCGGAGTCTAACAATGGACGAGGCAGAAATCTCGTCGCCAGCGTCGCTAACAACTCGTAGCATTGCAGCTGCCAGATGTGGTAAGAATAGAGATGTGACAGCGGGTTGGGGGAGGGATTCCAGTGGCTGGGGCAGGAGCAGTGGCAGTGGCAGGGGTAGCAACATTTATTGTTTGCAAAGCCTTGTTTATTATTTTACGTGCATTTCTCTTGCCAGCCTCGGCTTCAGCATCAGCTTCTGCAAGGACTCTTTATGATTCACTCGGTGGCTCCTTTTTGGTCGAGGACATTTTGTAAATAGCAATGCAGTGGCCTGGCTTGGCCGCCTGACTTGGCCCGGGATTATATTCACGGCTACGATTTTATTCACTCGCCGCTGTTTATGTGACCCGGATCATCCAGGACTCCATCCAGCTCTTCCAGTTCTGGGGAGGACTCTTCGTCTTTGGTTTCTCATCTCCTTGCGGTTTGCTTTATGTTTTTAATGCCGTGCGCCAAAAGTCCTTTTGTTTGTACACTTGTACTTTATGTACCGAGCGAAATTTATGCGCCGCTAAGTGGATTCGTGGATTCGCGGATCCTTGGATTTCACCCTTGGACCAGCATCTTGGCGCTCCTGTTTCCGGTTCCAGCATTTCAATGCATTGTTGCCTGCCTGCTTGCCCGCTTTCCTTGCTTGTCCTGCCTCTGCCTGCTTGCTTTCCTGCCTCTGCCTGCCTGCCAAACAGGAAATGCAATCCTCCCCATCCATAAAACTTGTCCAAAATCTTTGGGCACCGGCCCCTGCAACACAAAAAAAAATGGTTATATCCTTCGGCTTCTTCTGCGATAGACCAATATCGAGTTGAAGAGCCATAGAAGAGCCGGGGGCATTACAATTATCCTGCGCGTGTCCGAGTCCTTGACTGCTTCGTTATCCGTCCATTTATTGCGCCATCGAAGAAGTTTCTGCCGGCCGAGGGTAGAAAAAGAATTTGCGTTTGCATGAAATTAAAGTTGCCCCATTTGGCATTTGTAGTTGGAGAAAAAGAACTTAATACTTTGAATCATTGTTATGGAAAATAAACTAGATGATCCTATACAGATGACCCTTCTCGAGATACCCTTTGTGAAATTATTGTAAGAGGCATAAAAAGTCAAACCCTAAAGCTAATTAAAGTATTTTTTCTTCAGTGTTTTCTTCATAAAATCGTAGCAAGTGCAAATCCTCAATTAACACGAAAACACAACGAAACAAATAGCAAAGGTATTTTTCGTGGCAAGGCAAGGCCAAGGAGAGGAAAAGGACGAAAAGGTGATTTCTGTTGCTAATTGGAAATCGAGGGGCACGACGACCGGAAGAGATAGACACTGACCCTCCATGAAGACCCAAGAAAACGTCACAAATGTTTGTTCTTTTCAGGAAATTAATGCGAGACATAACAATCGAATTAAGCCAAGTTCGGGGTAAAGGCCAAGACCCGATACCAAACCGATTTGCCACGTTCCAAAGCAACTGTTTGACCTTCAGTGTTTCGGGGGCTTCTCAACTTAAAATTGATTTTTCATATTCATTGGCAATGGGGTTGGAGGGATGAGGTTGGTCCAGGTCGAGGTCCTGTGACAGGAAGGGGATGATTGGGAGTAGCGGCAATACTCATAAATTAAACATGCCCAACATAAACTAAAGTGAAAAATGCGAGGGCAGTGCCGGGAAAAAAAGGAAGAAAAATAATAATATAAGAGGGGAAACTCAGCGTTTAACTGTATATTTGAAATATTTTAAATATAAATTTCAATATTTAACTGCGCCCGCCGACAGGAAACGGTTGCCGGGGCAGCTACTACGGATACGGGATACGGGATGCGGAATACCCCGTACGCCGTACGGAATACAGCATACGGGAACGGAAAAAGGGACTCCGGACAGGAGGGGCACAGGAGTCAGGAGAGCGGAAATGATCCATCGACCCTCGGCTGTCGTCCCAAAACGGCTCTGACTCAAAATACGAAATAAAAAAGGTTTCCTCTGCTGCCGTTTTGGGGCCAGACCACAAAAACGTTGAAAATATTTGTGTTTCCACTTATTTGCATTAATGCCACGAACCGATTTACTGTCGTTTTGTCTGTCCGTTTGTCCATTTGGTCCATTTCATCCGTTTTTGGGCGGTTCGTTTTTGGGGGCCCAAAGACAACAATACTACAACATGGCCAACACAACCAACCAAAGTCCCATCGAACATGGGGTCAGGCCAATAAATATCTGTATGACTTTCGATTGGGCCCCTTTGGTCGACAGGTCTCCTTTCATTCTAATTTCTACAACACAGGGGAGATTTTTTGTCACAAAAAAAAAAAAAAAATAGAAATAGAAATAAACCTAAAATTAAAATCAAATCCATTCGTAAAAACAGCCATTAAGCTTGGCTATGTATTTGGCTATATCACAATAAACCAAATTGAGCGTTAATAAATCCACAATGGCAACTTCCAGATCTCAGAAAGAAGTGAAAAACTGGCCCGGCATCTTGGACTCTAGCTGCGCCTTGAGACGTTTCTTCTATCCAACGGCCCAGGCTGCCAGAAAACCCAAGTCCATGTCTGCTCCGCCGCCTACAGCCGTCCCCGCTCCCGCTGCCATTCCCGCAGCCATGCCAGATGCCATACCAGCTTCAGACATCGAGACTACGACCGAAGGGAGCACTGACGCCAGCCTCGTCACTACCGTCCGATCGGAAAAGGAGGCCAAGCTTCGACCGCCGGTGAACGCGGCCTGGCAACTGGCCAGTGATCCCTCAAACCTAGCCGATGTTGGACGACGGAAGAGTCGCCTCTTAAAGGAACTCAAGCCGGCCAAGAAAACTGAGCGCAAGGCTTGGGTCTGGGCAGCTAGGCTGGAGCGGCTGGAAAGGGCGGCAAGAATCGAGAAGTCAGAATGGATGGAAGTACCACAGGAAATGGAGCAGCCCTCCGCGTCCTCCCAGAGGCTCCAGCGGCTCATGCGGCCCCTGAGATGCAAGACGAAGTGCCAGAACAGGTCCTCTGCCCACAGAATCCAAAGGGCCCAGAAATTTAAACCGAGTTGTCCGAAAAAGGCCCGCAAGAAAGTGTCCAAACGAAATCTAAAATCACAGACACCCATATATCGAAGACGCCACCCCTGGCGTTTCCAATACACGAAGAATGACATCCTGGTGGTGGACGCCAAGAGTAAGCCATTCCAGCAGGCCGAGCGGGAGGTAGCCGGAAGCAGTGCATCAACCGGCCGGAATCGGCAAAGAAGAGGTAGCCAAAGTATGATGGCTGGTCATACCATAAAAGGATCCGGAGTTCCACTGTGCCAACGACCCACCGTACTCATGGGCCAAGGATACCCCTACACCAGACAGATGCAGCTGCGCCAGGAGCAGCTCTTCCGGCAGCCGGAGTACTACGACCAGTACATGATCATGTTGCAGCAGCAGCAGCACAAGATGCAACAACAGCGCCAGCAGGAGCAAATGCAGCACATCCAAATGGCGCAGCGGCCAGGCCGGCATCCCTACAACTATCCCACGAGTGTCCTGGCCGGAATGCAGCGCATTGCCCCGTACGCGGTGCCATCGAAAACCCAATTCCAGCGACTGAAGAGAGGAAAACGCCTATGTGGTAACTTTTACTATGATTAGTGGTGATCTACTCCCCATGATGAATATAGCCTAGAACTTATACTGGGATTTATAGAAATGCATACTTTGGACTTTTAATCAAACAAGTACTCTTACATATTTCACTAATATTAACTTAGATAATTAATAGTTTAAAAGGTAATCCTAAATTAATTTAAAGACAATACAAGTTATAGTTCAAAAACAAGCTAGTTAGAACTCAGCCACGTTTACGGATAAAATATATCCACAAATTATGTTCAATCTTAAGTTTTAAGCTTTAAATAGTTTCCTTAAGTTATCTTAAAACCCTTTTGAGCTTAGCTGCATATTTTCATAACGAAATACTTTAATTTTCGTAAACACTTTTCCGTACCCGCTTAGCCAGTGGTTTTCCAAATATTTTCCTCGGTCGCTTGCCCTTCAGCGACCTGAGAACTTTTCGGTATTTAATATACTGCCAGGTGCTTTGGCGGTTATTGGGCAGAGGGTGTGGAGTGGAGAAGGAGTCTACGGTGGTTTGTGGAGTGGGTGGGGCCTGGTGGTTTTCTGCACGCAGATACAATTAAAATCGAAACGAGCCAACAATGCAAACTGGCGAACAAACAGGCCAACACAGCCCAAAACAGTGAAACACAGCAATGGAAACGAGCAAATAATGAAGTGGATAAAGTTTGCTGAAACATTGAGTTTTCGAACCGAGCCCCAAATACGAAATTGAACCGAGAATCCAACCTGCTAGGGTGGAGGGATAGGAAATGGAATCGGGATACAAATGGGGGATTGGGAGTGGGAGCGAAAATGGCAATGGGAATGGAAGTCGAAATAGAAAATTTCTCTGAGGAGGGAAACCTATTTTGTGTATAATTCAAGGTATCACGGCATTGGAAGAGGATGGTGGGTGGAAAAGCGTGGCGAAACAACATGGGAAAACTTTTGTAATTACAATAAAATTTTCACAAATAACTTGCAATTGTTTGTGTTGGGCAAAGTTGGGCAAAGATCCTGGCTAGAATGAGCCGAAAGGAGGGTTAAGCAGTTGGTCCTTGAATCGCAGCGAATGTGTTAATTTTGTTGTGTATACCACTTAGAATGTTCCCAAAAACAGTCTATAAGATGCAAAAGTGCCAAAAAATAAAAACAAGAAAACAACAACAGCAGAGTGTATAAAGAAGAAAATGAAAAGAAAACACCGCAAAAATGTCTCCTTGAGAGATTTTCCCAGGAGTTACCAGTTGCCCCCGCGTCGAAATAAATTAAAATATAATTAAAAAAAAAAAAAACAAAAAAAAAGGCAAAAACCAAACAAAAACTGAACTGAAAAACGTGGACCGGAATCGAAATACATCCGCTTTCGCCTGTCCAAAAATTTAGTCAGAGCTCTGGGGAAAAGAAGAACCAGGACCAGTAGCGGGAGCTGGAGATTCGGGTAGAAGGAGAATTGGGGAACCGGAGAACCGGGGAACCGGAGATTGCGTGCCTCACCAATCCTGAATTCTATATGGAACATTGTTTGCAAATTAATCTTCGAAAATGTCTGTGAAATGCTAAGGTATAGGAATGGGACTGCTGAAGTTGTTCAAGTATTTGGTTGAGCTGCCTCGCTCTACTTATTTATGATCAAAAATTGGATGGCTCATTTTTCAAACAAATATTTATGCTCCACTTGGAGTGCCTCGGTGGTATGCGTGCCGAAATATTTGCTTTTAATTTTTCATAAAAGTGCCAGGAGTTTCTGAGCGTTCTTAGATGCTACTGTTTGGAATTAAAGAATAAATACCCAATGCATCCTGCAGTTAATCCAGTTACTGACAAGGAAATTGAGGTGTGGACATGCAAAGCTTACAACAAACACTGCCACACAGGTGTATGTTAGAGAGTGTGTGTGTGTGTGTGGCAAAGAGAATCAACAGCAATGGGCAAATATTGGCAGCAACAATGAGGAAAATCTAGTTAAACCAAGGGGCCTCAAACACGTCCCCATTCCACATGGTGGTGCCTCAAAGTAAACGGGAGCAGGCCTGGTCTGGGCTGTGCGGGGTTGGGCAAACGAAACTGAAGATTACGAATGTCTGCTGCTTGTTGCCCCATCTTCAAAATAAGAATAACTCAATGCACAGGCAGGAAAAACAGGAAAACAAATGGTAGGGGTACACAGAGAGAAACCAGAGGGAGCTATGGGGCTTGGACGTTGAGAACAACGTGCTAGCTGTTCCGTTTAGTTAACCTACCATCCACAGCTACCAATTCATTATTATTCCAGCCATCAAATCAACGACTATTTAGCCAAAAACCTAGTGTTTCAGTGCAGGATGAGGGAAAGTAGAAAGTGGCAAGTGGGAGGAGAAGGACGAGAGGAAGGTGAGTTGTACATGCAGACCTCGATTCACGATTGATGTGGCGGATCCTGTCTGCAAAGGGAAACCCTGGCCGAGGAGCCGAGGGGTGGGCCGGAGTCTTGATGGATGGATGGAGGCTTAGCTTAGGAGCGATGTAGCTTAAGCTTGCCGCTTCCAATTGAAGCTTTTCGGGAGGGGTCTGAGAGGAGCATCGTGGAGGATTCAGGGGCGGATTCAATGCCTTGGGTACATAACTCTCGTTGTCGTTTATTGATTTGTTTTGCTCCAAGCCTGCAGCCCACAGGGAGTGATACATAGCCCCAAAAAAAAAAAAAAAGGAAAAGGTGGCGACTAGCAAGGATACCCCACATCCGTTGCATCCTGTGAATGTGCGGACAAAAAAGACGGCAGATTCGAGGACACAGAATGACGTGCGGAAAGCTGAAGAAAACAAATTCATCGTCGCTTTTCTTCTTCTGTATCCTTTTTTGTTTTTGGTTCAAGGACATTCTGGGATGACCACTTTAAGGCTGTCCATGCCGTCGAAGCTTGTATTAATTAATATTTTCTCTCTTGAATCCATAAACTTTTTTCTGCCTTAAAGATTAGCAGTTACTTTTCCAAATGGGAATAGCTAAGGAGTGGATCCTTTTTGTTGGGGGAGGAGTGGGATTATTGAATTTCTCTCCCTGCGCACGAACTCCTCTGCAATAGATTTAATTTGGTTTTTATTGTGAGCCCTGGCTGCCTTTTCGCGCATAATGAGCTCTTTCCCCTTCACCTTCGGCATAGACCTAACATATAGCTCTGTAATTTTGAGGAGTAGAACAGAAAAAAAATTCCCTTAAATTCGCATCTTATGTTTTCAAATAGCATTTACCGGGAAAATTGCAAGGGAAGCGATCCCAAGGGGATTTTCAGCGTTGCGTGTAACAAGTGTTTGGTGCCTCGCATTCCCATCCATATATTTATGTATGTGGCATAGGTATGTGCCACATACATAAATGTGTAAGGTAATTCCCGTGCAAATTATATGAAAATTGCTACCGAATGGGCCAATGGGCAGGGTAGGCTGGGGTACGTGCACCGTGCACGCGAATTGGACAAGGAAACGCAGATTAAAAGTGAGTGGCAAGTATGACGAAACATATTCGCCCCTTCTGCCGACATATTTAACAATTAGGAAATATGAACCCTCGGGCCAAAAACCCAACAAACACCCGCCCATTGCAAATTGTAAACAAAACCGAAGAACAAAGTGGCGGAAAATGGTTCGAACTTCTATGGAAGGCTTCGAACTTATACGAAATATAAGCTTATACTATCTTACCAAGGCTTGTATAACAGTTTCAGTGGCTTATACTCATATAAGCTTGTGTAGCTGGTTCGGTGGCTTTTCTAACTTATACTTGCTTATACTGTTAGCAGCCTACTATTTCAGTCGTATAATGCAAGGACTTATACTTTCGCGGCTTATACAGTTAATTTAATAATTTGGAAAACAAAATCATATTTATTGTATTTATTTTTTAAAAATATTTTTCTTAAAGTATAAAATTTTGTATTTTATTTTATTAAATAAAATATATTTAAACAACAACTTATTCTCCAAAATGTAGCTTCATATACTCCAATTGTAAGCAACGGAAGTATAAGTATAAGTATCTTTTGCTTGTAACTTTGAATGCCTAGAGATACTTATACAACTTCCACCCTCTCGGCCAGTATAAGAATAACCGGCTCTTGGGCAGCAACAACAAATAAGGTATTCGAAGTGTTGGTTCTTGCAGACGGAATCGCCTCTCACTCTCTGCTACGCTCTGTATCTCTCGGATGTGCGGCATGTGGTGCCGATGCTGAGATACATTGCCACTCGAGTCGGTTTTAGTTCGGTTTTAGCTCTGATTCCGTTAGGACGCACCGCCAGACGCACCGGGTGTCCCGCTATTCGATTGCGTCGCACGGAGCCTACCGCTCACCCACACTCCAAGCACTGTAGCACTCCGAAACACACTCACACAACCGCACACACGAGTGGCAGCAGTACGGACTACGTACGCAACCAACGTACCCGTGCCGCGATAACAACGCCAAATTATCGAGTCTGCGCCAACTGCGGATGGCAAGTGCGAATCTTGAAGCCAAGTGGCCAAGTGGCGGAGGTCCTAGTGGCTCTGGAGGTTTTGTGGAGCTGGTCCACTAAATAGACCCCAATCCGGTTGCCCTTAGGTTGCCCCAAATCCCGTCTTTGGTGGCGTCCCCAGTTATCGTATGTCAGTATGGGGCAATAACCGAAACAAGATATAAACGGGGTTCGCGATTCTCGATTCTCTAACTCTTTAGAGGTTTAACATAACACACATCCCAAAAAGAAAGTGATTAAAGTGGCAACAAAACAAATGCGTCGCACCAACAGCTGGAGCGACAGCAGCAGCAGCAGCAGTGGCAACAACGGTAACTGCTGCTCGTTATTATAGTGCAACATCGGGTTTTTGCTCAGCTTGAAGAACAATCCGCAAATAGCCGCCAAAGCGAGCATAACGGCCAGAAAAATGGCTTTGCATTCGGCATTAGCAAGTGCAACACAGCATCACCAACACCAACACCAACACCAGCAGCAACATCAGCAACATATAAAGTGGCAGCAACATGCAACAAAGCGACGACGCTGCCGTCAACATTGGATTAAACATCTTCAGCTACTGGGACTGGGACTGGGTGAGTTGACAATTTAACAAAGTTTAGAACGGACAGGAAAGTTAGTTAGTTGGGCCAACAGCTGTTGCTCTGCCAAGTTGCATGTTGCACGCTGACCTGACCCAAGCAGGCTTTTAATGTACATTGTGGTTTTTCGGACGCAAGGATGGCAAAAGGAAGGCAGTGCAACAGAATGGTCAGAATGGCCAGAACCGTTTCATTAAGTCAGTGGGCGTGCTCCAATCAAACTCTTGTGGTTGCCGCAATCCATTTGTGATTACTGGGATGGGGCAAGAATTGTAAACTAATTAATAATTACACATTATGCGAGGCAAGAACAGCAGCACCTGGCCTAGGCCATCAAGCCACCGGACACACGTACCACAACAGCGCTCCACTTCCGCTCCAATCAAACGCATTATCGTCGGACAGGTTGGGGACTGGATTCGAGATGGGCCAGTGTGGTGGGGGATTTGGTGGGGAGTGTGGCGTGGAGCGTTGGTAACATTGCCAGCTGGGGATCTGGGACCGGTACTTGTGCCCCATGCACTTGCGGTCTTATCTGGCTTCCGCCCCTCAATCCCTGAGCAGCTTTTCGGCCCCCTCCAAAAAAACAACAAAACAAAAACAAAAACAAACAACAATCGAATATAATTTACAAAATATTGTGTTGACGCCCACAGTTCACAGTGAGTTTGGTTTTTAGGTTTTTGGTTGGCTTTGGGGAGTTGGTTTACTTTTTTCCAATTTTATATTCCGTATGAGCATGGCTTTGCATGACATTTGTGGGCGTGTACAGGTCCCTGTGTGTGTGGTGTGTGTGTGTCTGCGGGGTGTATCTTGCCGGATGGGGGGAACCCTGGGAGTAAAGTAGAAATGGAAGCGGATTTACAGAGAACGCCCATCATTAAAAGCCCTGTTGATAAGGCCTAATAAAGTGGGGGAACCGAACCAATTAGTTACCAAGTACCTGGCCTGGCCAAAAACAAAAACAGCCAGAGCCACGCCCCTTGGGAAAAAAACCAGGGCCAGGATAACCAAGAAAAACAACAAAATCAAACACGAATCAGAATCAAAATCAGAGTCGGAAGTCTATCTAGATGTACATCGTATCTATGGAATCGTGTGCGAGTGTTGTGTGTCCTGTGTGTGTGTGAGTGTGTGTGTTTGGTTGGAAAAAGGAAAAGCATGTATTTGTCAGCACAAAATAATCAAGGATCATAATATGTCAACAAACAGACAGGCCAAGCTAAGGCAGCCAAAAAAAAAAACCAAAAACCAACAAAAAAAACAAGCACAAGGACATACACAAACGCAGAAAAGTTGCGTCTGTCTGTCAACTGTTTAAGGATATGTGTGTGAGTTGTGTATGAGTGTGTGTGTGCGGGTGTGTATTTGCCAGAGTGTGTGTAAGGATACAGAAATGTGTGCCACCAGAGCAGCAGCAGCAGCAGCAACTGAAGCTGAAGCAGTGGCATCAGGAAAAGTGTAGGACAAACATGCCGTAATAGATATATACCGGAGAGCATGTGTTGGTGCAGTTAGGAGAAGCGGGAAACCCGGAAAAACTGGCCGGGGAATGGTACAACAACAACAACAAGAAAAAAACGGGAAGAAAAGCAGAAGACAGCAGCGGGTGTGGAAAAGTCGTCGCGACTTGTCGTTTTTGTCTCTGACAGTTGGCAAATATACTGAAGTGCATTGACAATACCACGAACCAAGTACAGCTTGACCAGCGAGCGCCATCAATGGGGCATAGAAAGTGCAGAAAAAAAAATGGACAGGAAAGAAACGGGGGCAGGGATAGAAACCGGGAGCATGCTGCTGCCACTTGAGGGTCCTGAAAGGGCAGAGTGTTAAGCACACAGACGCTGCTGCCACAAGTCGGAAAAGGGGAAGCTTGCTGCCCCATCTCGATAGATAATCTTTCGAGATAGCCATCGCCAGGAAGCAAAACTGAAAGCACACTGCAGTTGACTGCGGTGGGTATGTGTGTGTGTGTGGTGTGTGTGTGCGACTGTCATTTTCGAGCTGGCTGAAAGTTAATTGCGCTGCCCGTTCCAAACGCTCCACAAAAAGCGAATCTCTTGCCACACTTTGGCAGTGTGGGCAGCTGGGCCAGCTTGGGCAGCAAAAAAAGAAAAAAGATACGGAGCAAAAACGACGCCCATGTTTGGCCCAGAGTCGAGTCGGTCGGCTACTTGGCTTAACGACCCGGACGGTTGATAATTTTCGCCCCAGCAGCACCTTGAAGTCTGCTAACCAGTTCAATATTGACTCAGACCCGTTCAGGCCGCCCGCCCACACGCCTCCTCGAAAGCCAAAAATAAAAGAAACCATCAGGTGAAGCCCAAGCTGGCTCGGCGTGGGCTAAACGAACTTACGTAATTGTAAATCAAAAGTGGTCGCCCAGTTTGCAGATGAAATATTAACTGAGTTGGTTGTGATGCCAGTTGGGGGGGTTCTCAATGAAACAGAACTTAAAAGTATAAAATTTTAACAATTTTTTGCCTTAAATTGGGGTCAGTTAATAGGCATTATTTGTTAGCTAAAATGTTTCTTTAAATGATTTGACTTTTATCTTGTAGCTTATTTTAATTATTATTTATTTCATTAAAGCCTTTATAATTGAATCCTATTCATATAAAATTTGAATTCTGATCCTTTTTGTATCTCTTAATCTCTTGAAACGATTTATTAGCTGATTAGTATTTTAAATAAGGATTAGTTTGTATGACAAACAAAATAAATACTTTTCCCCTTTTTTTATTGTTTATTTATCTGTTTTAAAGCTATTTTTATCAGCGATTAAAATAGACCAAGACCGCATTGGTCATATTCCTGTTGACAGAAAGATGAAACTAAATAAAAACATTATGGAAACATGTTGGGGCATAAATAAATCGACAGCATGTGGCAAGGTGAAGCCAACAAAGACTGAAGGCAGAGTGGTGGGGGAGTTGTCAAACAATAATAAAAATTCCTCGGCACTTGAAGTCGCCACCGAGAACGAACTCCCGCTGCGTGAGTTGATCGTGGCATGTGGTAATTGCCTCAATGCGGATGCATCTTCATCCATGTTTCCATATCCATACCATATATGCTACCTAGCTGGGATTTATGAACCTACAACACATGTGGCAGCATTAGAAGATACCGACCCCTTGCCTCGGTTCACCGAAATATGATGGTGTTTTCCGCCCCGCAAGGCGAAAATTGAATTTTGTTTTCTTTTTTTTTTTTATAATTTTAAAGTGTGTATGGGAAGGGTAACGAGCGCGAGCTCTTCTGGCTTTGGCAGATTGAGAATGAATTTCAATTAGTAGGATACCTCCTTTATATATATACTATATTGTATTACGTACGCACAAAGAGGGCGGCGGCAGGGGCCAGGATATTAGCAATGTGCAGCCTGGCGTGCTTCCGACGCAGAATATTCCCATGCAGAGGCCACCGAAGGATGTGGATGCGGATGCGGATGCGGCGGATGGATGGCATAGATGATTGCTCTTCAAGCTCCGCCTCGCGCATCACTGCTGCCTCTCCGCTTTGGCGATGACTGACTTTGATGGGTTTGCTCGATATTGATGCGAATTGATTTGGTTAGTCAGCTGTCGGACAGCCGGATGCCAGCCATCCACACTCCCCCCATACCCACTGGCTCGTCCTTTCTCCACCAAACAGACAGTTGAATGAATAAATAAAAACGGCAAATCAAGCAAGATGCCAAATGAGGCTCGTCATAGACTCGTCCTGACGGCCAAATGAGGTTTTTGAGGAATTGGAGGGCAGGCAGGTCCTCGAAATGGAATACATTTAATGGTGTCTCATTTTACGGCCCGTCTTACGGCCCTTCTCTACATCCCACCATCCCAATCCCGATCCACTTCAGTTCTCGGCTCGACTCAGTTCAGCTCAGTGAAGTAATTGAAAAACCATTTTCAAGGTGAGGCCCAAACGCCAACGCCGAAGGTATGAGGGATATGGACACTAAGCACACCGCCTCGATAGCTTCATCTACTGCTAATTTAAATTTATGAATTTTTTGAAAAACATCTCAATGTGGGCCTCCTCGTCTTCCACGCACTTTCACTTTCCTTGAGTATTTAATCAAGTGTGAATAATTGCATCATTCTGCTCAAAGGGAGTCGATATCCTTTGTGTTTGTGCGCCGCCAGATACGAGCTGTTAGGAGGGTGTGTGTGTGTGTGTGCAAGTGGGTGTGGGTGTGTTATCGATATGTGGGCCAAGAAACCACTCTACCATCCCACCCAAACCATAACCCAGAGAACCACTTTCCTTGCAGACGACTGAAAAATCAAATTCAAAGCGAACCGGGTGAGTTTTCACTTTATATTGTGCGGCCCGAGGTGGCAACTTGCATATTTTAACCTGATGTTGAAATTGAGATATTGAAAAATGAATATTTTATCATTTCGGGTAAATATTGATGTATATGTGTTGCTCCTGCATCTGCCAACTAATTGGAGATTGGCAGCTGGCTGGGGAACTGGGCATCGTGCACTAGGAACTGGAAGTGCAACATCAACAGTGCCACAAACTTAAGCATCTGCCTAATTTCGAGTCATTGCGAGACGCGTGTCGAACCGGTTGGGGTATTAGCTCGTGGCAGCTACAGCTTCAGCATGAGCTTCTTCTCGGGCTGCCGCAGTTGAATTCGACAGCTGCAACTGCAACTGCTGGCTTTTGGGGCAACGCAGGTTTTCTGATGACTTCTCGGCTTTATTCGCAGCGTGTGAACTGCCGGCGGTCGGCCCATGTCCATTGCACGCTTCAGTAATCCACTGCGGCTTCTCTAGTCCGGCGAGAGGTGCCTGGTCTACACTGGGAGAAACAAAATCTTACTTCAATGAGTGAACTACCCTCCTGTGAAAAGACCAGGCACTATTTATTTGCCGTGTGGATGCAAGATGGGCGTCCAGTTGACCGGTTGACGTGTGGTTCCGCTCCGGCGAGTCTCTTTCCCTTTGCCGGGAAATCTGTGACGCGGCATTTAGCCGTGGCTGGGAAAACTTTAACTTTAACGACTTCACTTGCTTTAATTGCGACAGAGAAAAATTCGTTTTCCTCTGCAACAAATTCGCTGGGAACTGACTGACTGGCAAAGGGACTGCCCTTCTGAACTCCTGCTTTTTAACGACCATTGCCTGAAATATCGGATTTCATACGCAGACATGCTTCATTGGACCCCCGTGTATCCCGTGAGCCCCGGAGGGACACCCCTTAACCTTCGATGGCCCCGAGTTGCTTTGTCATTCGATTGCGCAAACATTATTTCTCGAGCAAGAGAAGAAAGCATTTGCATTCCTCATCCTCCTCCTGGGCTGGTAATTCGAGTGTTTTGCTTAACCCTTAACATACCAGCAGCATTGTTGGGCCTGCGGGTGTGAGTACGAAGTACCCAAGTCCCAAGTACAAAGTACGAGTTATGAGGTACGAGTGTGTTGTGTGTTTGCGATTTGGCCAAACAATGCCCAGCGCCAGTGCGAGCTGCGGATGCAAATGGTGATGATGTGCTGTGCTGCATGTGCCCCATGCCACAAATCGAAATGCGAATGAGAATGCGAATGCCGAGTGCCGAGTGCGACACACGCGCTTGCAGTTCAAACGGCAATTAAGCCAAACAATAAGCTGACAAACACTCCTCGGCTGCCAAAGTGGATGAAGATCCCAGCGAACAGGAGCTGCCGCTGCCAGCAAGCCGTGTCTCAGCTTCTAATTTGCCCGCTCATGTCTGCTCGACACCACGCTGCCGCCTCGTCCTGCACCACTTGGCCACTCCAGACCCCTTCCACTTTCATTCCCATTTCCATTTCCATTTCCATGCATTCATGCAACAGAAAACAATGCACGAATGCTAAGCTGCGATTGAGAAGTGTAAATACCCTTACAAAGCAATTCTGGCTTTTACGAACACGAGCTAAGATGGAATAATATCTTTAGATCCTTAATTTCGAAGGCAAACTACTACCAGCAATCGGAAATTCAAAAGTTATTACTACTATTATTGACTTCTGAATTAGCAAACCAGTTTATTGAGATGAACAAAAATTTCCATAAAGTTCTTAAATCCATGACTCAAACTTAAATCATGAGCAGTTCTATTTTAAAGTTAAATTTCGAATGAAATGTGCAAAGTTTGCATTTATTTGTGCTCATAAGTTTTGTGTCCCTTGGACTCGGTGAACTCCTGCAACTACTTGTTCCCTTTTCCCATTTTTCTGTACCCTCTCCAAGAATAGTTTTGCTTTATGTCTGGCTTGTATGCTCCTCGTAATGAAGCAACTGTCGCATACTCGATCCTCCAGCTGCCGACTTCAAAAATATCAAAGGGGGACAAAAATGTGGAAAGTTGTAGAGTCTCCGACGAGTACGAGTACGAGGAATTGGATGTGGAAAATGTATGAATATTCGAGAATGAAATTTACTTCGGGGAATGGCACAAGAGGCTAAGCAGAAAGTGGGTGGAAGGATGGAAGGCAGTAGTGGCACGTCGGTAACGTCGAAACATTCTTCTTGAGTGGCCAGCGGATGGTCTGCTCCCACAAAGATAACATTCGAGTGGTGGAGGAGTGGCTGCTGTCGCACCACACGCACCACTTTCACTCCGGCCGGAAATTTTGCTGCATCAGCGTATAGGAATTTTTGGTTTATGTCCACACAGACACACCACATACCCCACACAAACTCGCACATAGCCTAGAAAGCCAGAAAACGGGCTAAGGATATTCCCTAGATTTGACCCACCTCAAGGATACACACTCACACACTCACACAGAGATATTAGCCATGTGAGTTTATTTCGGCTTCAGATGCCACTTTTTGGTCTACACACAAAAATGTCTGCCCATGTGTGTGTGTGTGTTTGATGTCGGGGAGGAGGAAGGAGGCTTTCGAATATGAAATTTATTCAAGTCACTCTGGTTTAATGTTTGGAAATGGACAGCAAATAACTTTGCAAGCGTTTACAATGGCAACTGGGGAATTGTCTCGGCCAGGTCCCTAATTCGCCTCAGTTCCATAACAATTCTGGCCAAGACGATAACCATGATGATGATAATGATGATGGTATTGGTTCTGATATGGTTGTGATAATGATGGTTCTTCGTCCCGCTTTAGAATGTACTCCAATTACACCCACACACTTTCAAAAAGAGGAATCCTTTTTTGGCCTCAATCTCTCCTCTGTCTGCGTCCAAATGCTATTTTCACTTCAATTTCGATTCTTAACAAAATGATTTTTTAAAGATAATATTACGAAAAACCCATCAAAGCAAAGGAAAATCCGGCCAAGCCATTCGACAGCCCCAGATCTCTTCCTTGCCACGGCACACCACCCCGACTTGCCACCACTTCCAATTATCCGTTTTCCAATATCTAACCCACTTGGGTATCCTCCGCCCAGGAGACATTGGCGCATAAATTGATTGGATGATGTCGCTTTTTATGTCGTTTGTACCCTCCGGTCGCCTTGTCCCGCCGCCTTATCCCCGTCCCAGACAAATACATGTTTCTTGCTATTGGCTTCATGTGATTTTGTGAATTCCATAAGTTGATGCGATGCGTAGCATGTGTTATAAATAAATCAACCATGCGAGGGTGGCAATCTCTTAGAGACTGCCATTTTTCGTCCTCTACTTATTTTCATTTTTTACGCTTTCCTTTGCCAGTTTGTCATTTAATTCGAATGGTGTTTAGAATTGATTGGACAGCCAAGAGTCGAGGATGTGTTGCAACTTGGAAGACCAGCAAATTGCATACATGTCGCCATCTCAGTGGGGGGTCGCCCCCAACACAAACAAACAATGGAATTAAAAATTTCCCACCGATAAAGAGCAGAAAACAAACCGCAAGTCAGGAGGGCGATAGAGCTGGTTGGTTAATTGAGGCTACTCACCTACGCAACACCCATTGCGTGTGATTTGAGCCTGGGAATCCGTTCGCAGAGATCTGGGAAACTGGGAATCGGAATCGTCCAGCAATTAGGGCCGAGAGCAATGGCCAACAACTGGCGGGGCAACAAGTAACCCCAAGCTGACCAGCCAACCACTCGGGAAGCCCTCTGCAGGTGCACTAACATCCACCGAAATCGCCACCGCCATTCACCACACTTCACTCGTCAACAAGTTTTCCGCCAGAGTTCTCACAGCATTTCAAAAATTTCACCAATATCCCCAATAGCCAAAAATTGCATCAAAAGTTTGCCCTTCCAAAGCAAGCCCTTTCGGAAAATAACAAACATCCACAAAAATAAATGTAATCAACAAATAGATGCAGTTGTTTTTGTCAGTGTGGATGTCAGGCAGTGACATGGAAATAAAATGAAACATTACAAATATGGGTTAGATGCAATATATTTCATGATTTTGTCCCATATTTGCTATTTGTTAGGATCTACCTTTTTTTTTCCTCTGAAAGCAAACATTCCTCTGTGCCGAACATTAAATGGTTTCTGCTAAACCCAAAATATATCTAGTCCATAAATGTGACAAAATACATAACATAGATTAATATTTATTGATTTCCATCATCACTACCCGAAATGAATTGTGTTGAAACCCAGCTATTACTATTATTTAGTTGGGACATAAATCCTGAATACACATACGTTTCACGTTTTAATTGCAATTAAAATTATCAAGACTCTGTTGAAATTTCACCTCCGAGGTTTTTGGACTTGTCGTTTGGATATACATCTTGGTTTTGGGTTACTATTGTTGTGCCAACATTCTTTTTTCCTGCCACAAAATCCAGGTTGCAACATAATTACAGTTTTGAGCGCACTGCTGCGGCGGACTCTCAAACTGTGCGGTTTTCATAAATACAAATTTGTTGCCCTATTAACAAGAATTTACTCGCTACGCAGGCTGCAAATTATCTAGCACTCCTTTTGGGGCAAACTGGTGGCTCCTGCGGCGGGGAGTGTCCTTGGAGTGGAGTTGCTGCGTCGGCCAGCAGGTGGCGCCAGTGCCTTTTACTCGATTTTAATAATGCTCACCTTGATGATGTTAATAACGTTGTTGGGCGAATACCATTTACTGCGGCTGTTGCTGCTCCTGCTGCTTCTGTTGCTGCTTTTGTTGCCATGGTTGCACCTACTGCTCCCAGGACCTGCCGCATTCTTAATGGAGTTGTTGCTGAAACGAGGGACAGTAAGTTGGGGCCTGCGGTGCCGCAAAGTGTTGCCCGTAATTGCAATTCGTTGCCCCCTTCTGCAACAGCAACAGTGGCAGCAGCAAACTAGCAATCTAACTTGAATTCTCATTACGATGTCCTGGCAAATTGTTGCCACCTCCCCTTCAAGAACCGAACGAGAATCGAAGATCCTTCGCTCCAGATAGAACCGCAATAAAGGGTACGAGCTGAACGAGTTGCAAATTGAATTGATTAATCCTAATAGGGAGGGGGGATAGATGGTGACTGACTCCAGAATCTAGATGATGATAAGGACCAGTTAGTAGGGGCACGTAGCCACTGCAGAATAAGTTTGGCATGTGGCATGCGTCATGCAGCATGCACCATTAGATCGCAACCGTCGCTTCCACTTTTCTTATAGATATATCGTCCTATTTGAACAAACGCTGCCAAATGCAGCAAGACCCGAAAATCGTTATAAGACATTCGCTCGACAGCTTGTACTGTTACTGCTCCTGCTCCTGCTCCAGCTACTGCTACTGCTTTCCATGCAAATGCCAGGCACGTTGCTGACAAGAGGGCGTGGCAGTTGCCTGGCAGCCGCCCATCTTTTGACGGGAAGGGCCAAGCTCGTAGCCAAAAAAACAAGGTGCCACGGATTCGTTCGATTGATGATGGCAGCTTCCAGATCCGAGGTGAAGCTGCCGGTGGAGGAAGGGGCGGATGGAGCGGATGTGCTGCGACAATATGCTGAAGCAGCGCTAATTTTTTTCTATTTTTCTGGCACCATACGTGTCCACGCCCTCTTATAATATATAAAAATAAAATCCAAAGGGGTCTGAAGCACTGAAAATATTTGAAGGATATATGGTCTTTCATCTAGTTTTTCTTGTATAATATTAGTAATATTTTACTCATTTTAAGTTATCATAAATTCTTAGAGGTAAAGCCATTTAACATATGTCCTTAAAATATCCTGAATCCTGCATATTTATCTCACTGTATTGCGCCATAAAGCAAACCTAAGGCCCTGGCATGCGGAGGCTCTGTGTTTGCCAGTGTGTGTGTGTGAGCGGAAGTAATAATCGTCAAATTAATACGCGTCGAGAATTTTGCAAAGGCTCCATAACGCCGCCTGGCAACCCTAGAGGCCTTTCACACCGCCCCACCCTCTATCCACCCGTTTGACCCCCAAATCCCAAATACGTGAGAGCATTTAAAGCAAAAACAAATAAAACTTAAGTGCTGCATGTGTGAAAATCTTTTCAGGGGTTGCAAGAGTTTGGCGTGGTCGTTGGGTTGACATGGTGGAGCCGGAAACGAGATCCCGGCCCACTCAGGTGTCCCGTTCGGGCCTATGGTTAATCCGATGCCGGGATGCTTAATCAGCCCAAGCTGCTTGCCAAAGCCCGCCAAGATAACTGCCCCGAAACGAAGCGAAATCTTCCAAAAATGGGGCCATGGGACATGGACATACATACTGACTCGTACATCACACGCTCTTGGCCAGAAAAGCGGTCGGGGCCATCAAATTTCAGTCATAACAATAACACTGATAGCTCCTCGCTCATAAAATAAGACCCAAGCAACCCTTTTTTTGCGAGGTCCGGGAGAAAGCTGGCCGGGATTTGTTGCTGTTGGTGTTGTCCTCATGTGTCTCGCTATCTCAAGCCCGTGTGTTGTTGTTTTAGCCCCAGCTTGGAAAACAATCAAGAGAACGCGACACTAAAAACCACGCACGTTTTGGCCCTCTTACTCCGAGGCACAGAAATTCGACAATGGCACTTGACGTTCTCCGGCGTTGGGTGTTGGAATATAGAAGGGGTTAGGCAGGTCAAAGGGCGACGCCTAAAGCATTTAAATCCTTTTCGCACTTTCGACTGACAGGGACTGGAGATGTTTGCCCCTTTTCCCGCTTTACACTGCCAGCTTGTTGCGTGTGAATTTCCATTTTCATTTCGACTATTTCCGGGGGACAACACTGCGTATGACGTATGGAATGAAGAGGATTTGTGGTGGCAGTGGCGATGTGGCACTGGCATTCTATCCTGGAGATGGGTGGAATGGAGAAGGCGTCACGCTTAATTTTGGCCTAGCTTTTTAGAGGGGTATAAGGCCGTAAAATAGGAATTTGCTTTATTAAAATTTTTCGCTTGAAAAATATGAGACAACGGCAATGAAAATAACGCGTAAGCAACACGCGCGAACTGGGGCAAATGTTTGCCGAAAATCCGTATGGGACTGAGGGGCGCCAGGACGAAGGATATGAGACTGGGACTGGAACTGGGAGCTGAGGCCACCCAGAACGAGGTAAAAATTTACTCAACTATGAACTTCACCCAGTCCCCAAAAAAAAACCCGTGTATGCGTACGGGAATGTACGTATATAGTATATTTAAATATATATATATATTTTATATATATGAGGAGGATGTGTGTTTGTGTGTGAGTGGGGGGAAATAGGCAAAAATTTGCGACAGGGCGAAGGTTATGTTGATCCTTGTCTGGTTAGACTGTGTTCCTGGCATCCTGGCAAGGGTTCCGAAGTCATCTAGCTCTCGTCTGTGTCTGACAGTTGCTTTCCACTCCACCTCCCTCCCCTTTCCGTGGCAGCTCCGGTTGGAATCCTTGCTCCTGTAACAACGAAATTTATATAAATTGCCCGTAATGCTGCTGGCTGTTCGACAACGTCAACAACAAAAACAACATGGTATGGTAAAAAGGGCACTTTCGGGGGGATTTGGAAAGAAAAGTAGTAGGGATATGGAGAGAGGGGAAATGGGTAAATTGTTGTTGATTTTCAGCTTGTTCCTTTCACATTCTTTTGCCAAACAAATTATGTACGAAAAAGGCAAAATAATGAAATCGTAAAGAGTTTGGCAACGAATGAGTTCCTAACCCGGCTGCTCTGTGATATTTTTCTTATTTAAAATTCATTTCTGTCCTATAGCCCCCTTGGACCCATTCCCAGTCTACCCTCACACCCACCTACACCCCATCAACCCATCACTGTCCTTGCCACACTTTTACCCTCTCTCCCCTCTCTCTCTCTTAGACATGATGCGTATGCAAATTGTTGGCCATATTAATCATTGCCAGTTGGTAGCGCCAGAGCTAAGTTTTATTTCATTTTTCTCCCTTTTTTCTCTTGTTGTTTTTGTTGTTGTGATAAAATGGGCAAGGAAAACGCCAGTGGGGGGAAAATAGTAGAGGAAAATGGAAGGACTTTGAGAGAGTTGGCCAGATTTAAAACTGCATTTCTTTGCTTATAAATAAACAGAGATGCTGGTGTACGAACGCAAGAAATAGTCTCTGCTGGAAAATTTATGAAAGCGCGAATAAAATGCTCGTTTCACGGCACTACCGGAGAGGAAGGGAGGTATCTGATGGAGGTAGCCAGGAGGTTGGTGGGGTTTTCCGGGTTCTAACTGTTTCGCGGGGTTTTTGGGGAACACTAAAAACAAGTGCAGCTGCCTTCATCTGACGACCGTCGCGTTAAATGCTTTTGTTGATTTTAGATGCGCCACTGCCGGAGGGTTAAAAAACCCAAACCTAACACTATACTTTCCCCCCTCGCGAAACCCATCACCCATTACCCCCACACCCTCTCTTGGTTCAGAGAATTTAATAGTTTCGGCGGCGGCAAGAAATGAACTCCACAACTGCAGCAGTCTGCAATGTGTCTTGGCAAACAGACACGGACTATGGGACTACGGGACTACGGGACTATGGACTACGGACACGGATACGGACCACGCCCACAATTGGCTTTTGTGGCACGGCAAACGCGCTTTTTGTTTGGGTCCGGGAAATGTGTTTGTTTTTCATTAAAAAAGAACGGAACAGAATGGTTCTGGCCAAGTTTTTGCCTTCGTTTGCCGTTCGTTTTTAATGCTAGAGCTGGAAAAACGGTCAAAGTTCGGCTCGGTAGCCCCGAGGCTGTGGCAGGAGGGCTTTGCGGAATGTCCTGTTTTATTGCGGTCGGGATTCGCTTTGACTCGGGACAGCCGGACACTGTGAACACTGAATACTGGGCAAGGGCCAGTGGATAGCGGGCAATGGGATCTTTGAGTAAACACATATTTCATAATTCATCATACGGCGCCGCGATAGAAAGTCACGTTTTTAATAGAGGACCCAACGGACTCGCTGACCGGAGACAACAAATGGCCCCGAGGACAATTAATTAAGTGCATCGCTAATGAATCACTCTTCTTCTCTTTCCCTCCATTTTTTTTATGTTTTAGTTGTCATCGTTCTGGCCAGCACCCCCTGCCACGCCCAGCAACAGAAGTTCCGCACCACGCCCCATGACCTGCAGGTCCTGGAAGGAGCCGAGGCCATGATGCGGTGCGAGGTGGCCAACCTAGCCGGAGCGGTTCAGTGGACAAAGGATGGCTTTGCTCTGGGCTTCTCGGCGGTGATACCCGGCTATCCCCGATACTCCGTGCTGGGTGACCGCAAGCAGGGCGTCTACAACCTCCGGATCTCGAATGCCTCGATCAGCGACGACGCCGACTATCAGTGCCAGGTCGGTCCGGCGAGGCTCAACAGTGCCATCCGGGCGAATGCCAAGTTAACAGTCATATGTGAGTATTTAAATCATCTCAGTACGGGTCAATAGAAAAATTTGAAAAAAAATGTGAAAGAAATAAGCTTCCTAGATTTTACTTTAGACTTATAGAGAATTGTTTCATGATTCCATAGTGGTATTCCGTTTAAGGATCGGGTAAATATTGTCAAAGATACAGAATTCGCAGAAAGTCAGTTTTCGCTTTTCTCGATTTTCCGAATTGTTAAGGGGGTCCATTAGAAAAAGTTGAATAAAATGCAAAAAAAAAAGCTTCCTGGATTTTAATGCAGATCAATAGAGAATTGTTTCACGATTCCATAATGGTATTCCGTTTAAGGATCGAATAAATACTTCCCAAGATACAGCCTTCGCAAGAAGCCATTTTTGGCTCTCCTCGATTTTCCGCATTGTCTAGGGGGTTTATCAGAAAAATTTGAAAAAAATGAAAAAAAATAAGCTTCCTAGATTTTAATGCAGATCAATACAGAATTGTTACACTATTTCATAATGGTATTCCGTTTAGAGATCGGATAAATATTGTCAAAGATACAGCATTCGCAAGGAACCAGTTTTCGCAATCCTCGATTTTCCGCATTGTCAAGGGGGTCCATTAGAAAAATTGGAAAAAAATCCAAAAAAAATAAGCTTCCTAGATTTTAATGCAGATTAATAGAGAATTGTTTCACGATTCCATAATGGTATTCCGTTTAAGGATCGGGTAAATATTGTCAAAGATACAGAATTCGCAGAAAGTCAGTTTTCGCTTTTCTCGATTTTCCGAATTGTTAAGGGGGTCCATCAGAAAAAGTTGAATAAAATGCAAAAAAATAAGCTTCCTAGATTTTAATGCAGATCAATAGAAAATTGTTTCACGATTCCATAATGGTATTCCGTTTAAGGATCGAATAAATACTTCCCAAGATACAGCCTTCGCAAGAAGCCATTTTTGGCTCTCCTCGATTTTCCGCATTGTCTAGGGGGTTTATCAGAAAAATTTGAAAAAAAAATGAAAAAAAATAAGCTTCCTAGATTTTAATGCAGATCAATACAGAATTGTTACACTATTTCATAATGGTATTCCGTTTAGAGATCGGATAAATATTGTCAAAGATACAGCATTCGCAAGGAGCCAGTTTTCGCAATCCTCGACTTTCCGCATTTTCAAGGGGGTCCATTAGAAAAATTGGAAAAATATCAAAAAAAATAAGCTTCCTAGATTTTAATGCAGATTAGTAGAGAATTGTTTCACTATTTCATAATGATATTCCATTTATGGATCGGATAAATATTGTCAAAGATACAGCATTCGGAAGGAGCCAGTTTTCGCTTTCCTCGATTTTCCGCATTGTCAAGGGGGTCCATCAGAAAAAGTTGAATAAAATGCAAAAAAATAAGCTTCCTAGATTTTAATGCAAATCAATAGAAAATTGTTTCACGATTCCATAATGGTATTCCGTTTAGGGATCAGATAAATATTGGCAAAGATAAAGCTTTTGCAAGGAGCCATTTTTCGCAATCCTCAATTTTCTGCATTGTCAAGGGGTCCATCAGAAAAATATGAAAAATATCTTTAAAAAATAAGTTTTCTAGATTTCAATGCAGATTAACAGAGAATGGTTCAACGATTCCATAATGGTATTCCGTTTATATAGGATCGGATAAATATATCCCAAGATACAGCCTTCGCAAAGAGCCATTTTTACGTACTCCACGATTTCCTTAAATCATTTGTATTAATAAGAACAGTTTAGTTATTATAACATTTTTAAAATAGTGGAAGAACGATTTAACTAGTGTAATTTCTAATAGAAATATATCTAATACTGGTAAATTAATGATTTGTAAGACCGTCTCTAGAATATCTCCCTCGGATTGTGGTGATTTTCTTGGAAAAGATGTCTGCTCTTGAATCCTCCCGCCGACCCCCACTTGGTTGGGTGTCTTTCTTTCTGGAGGCTGCAATTAATTTAAGTAATAAATACAAATGAATTTGTCACCAGGGGGCGCCACACACACCCCCACACAGCCGCACAGATATCCCACTCACACAGTTACAGTGGCACACATTCCTCCTGTTTCTGTTTCCTGCTCATTGCACCTATGGAATTCTCACTAGAGAAATTTAAATGCGGGTCCTTGCCCCAACCTCCTCCTGAGCTGGTGTCGCTGCTGCTGCTGCGCTGCTTTAGCTCTGCCAGCATTTATTGTCAGCAATTTGCAAAACACAAACAACGACAACAAAAACAACAAAGCCAAGCTGAATTTAGCGCAGTTTATTGCTCCAAGGAGCCAGGATAACTAGGATGAAGTGGAGTGAAGCAGTACCAGTCTTTGGGAAATGAATTCCTTTTTATACTCTTCAAAGAGGGTATTTTCTTTGCAAGTTCTATATAAGAAGTATATATACTATATAACCTGATTAGGATTAATCAGCAATTAATTCTGAAATTAGTAGACTATATCCTTTATCAATATTGTTATATCATAAGAAGTATGAAGTATCAATCACATCATGGAGTGATGTTCTAGAGTGTCCTTTTGGTTAGTTTTTGGATGAAATATACCTTCAAGAGTATATAGATTTCGCATTTCATTACCTATATTTTTAGTCATTCTTTCTCCACTTTGTTTCATTTTTTGTCTCTTCTCTTTGCTGTGTTGTGTTTTTTGTTTTATTTTCGGCTGTTGCATTGTCGTCTAGTAATCACTTTGAATGCGATGCTGCTGGTGTAGTTGCTGTAATTGTAATCACTCAAGAAATTGCGCTACATTTGATGACAGCGATTTTCATTTTGCTCTGCCTTGCTCTGCATTCAATTCGAAAGAAATTCCCTGACATCGCGAGCGACACCATGGTGATGTGAGAATGGAGGATAGACTCCTTGGCTACCAAGGACCAAAGCCTTAGGCCCAAACACCACACACACACACATCCAACACACACCGCCCTCTGACACACACGCGCGCATGCCTAATGACGTTTGTTTAGTTAATTACGCCCCATGAGCTGTGACAATGGCGATGTGTGCGTGTGTGGGAGTATGTGTGTGTGAGGCCTTGGGGGCAACAGAAAAAAAAACCGTCAAGAAAAAATAAGGAAAATAAAATAAAGTCAAGAAAAAAACCAAGCCTGGCTCGAGGAGTTGGCTTGTTAGTGCTTCAGTGCGAAGAAAGGTCGTCACATGGCATGCTTGTCATAACTGTGGATACTTGTGGATGCCACCACCCACCACCTCACACACCCCACCTCCCTCACCTTTGTTTTGTAATGAAATCTTCGTCTTGGATTTCATCACAAGATACATGTGTATCTGTTTCAAGGTATTTGGGCACACCAAGTATAGGTGTCTGTGAGTGTGGGTGGGTGCGGGTGTGGCACGAGGCACGTGCGACATTATTGCTGCAATTAGCCAAAGGGAAATGTGGACAAATGCGTAATAATTCAATTAAGTTCGAATTACATTTATTTGATTTATTCCTAAAGGCAACTTTCCGCCATTTACCGCCTCTGTTCCGTGCTCTCCTATTGAATTCCCTTCTAAACTAATTAAATTTAACATTTTTTTAAGAAAATCAATATCTGAAACTTTTCCTTGCCTGATTTCTAAGCAAAGAAACTTATAGTTTCTCTTCATGGAATAATATCCCACATCACCACTCTGATTGCAAATCCCTCCTATGAGAAGATATGATTTAATTAAAACTTTTAGCAGATGGTCTATTAAATATTAATAGCACTCACCTTTTGTCTTTCTCAAATTAAATTTTTCGACTCGGTTACAAAGTTTGTGGAGCAACCAATTTGGCTGTAATGTTGCCTCATGGACTCATGTTAAAGTTCCAGTAGAACATTCTCCTCCATCCAGAGGTATGTGCTCGTATGGGCAAAAAATACACGTGAGGGCGCAATTAGATTATAAGTTTGGCAAAGCAAAGAACTTTTGCACACAAAAGTCCACGTGCAAATTTATGGAAATTCCGAGAATTTTTCGCATGCCATTAATTTTGAATAAAATAATAAAAAAAAAAAAGAAGAAATAGTGAAGCAAAAAGCATAAAATAAAATAGAGCCAAAAACACATATGCCGCAAGGAAACTGCACGGTCGAGGGCCATGCCAGGACCATGTCCATGTTAGAGTCCGAATCTGAAAGCCAGGGCACAAAACTTTTGTGAGGCAGTGCCGGTGCTGGTGCTAGAGGGGTGGTGGTGGTGATATAGGGGTAATGGCTATCCCACAATGGCAAATGGAAAATGGCAAATGGAATGGCCGAAAAGAATGGAGAGCACTTGCAGCAGCCACCTCGGAGCGTTTATAAATTTTTGAATACAATACTCTACAAATTTAAGTCGACAATTCGCCTTGCTGCGGATTTCCTGCTCTCGGCCAATAGACGGACGCACATCATTGATTTTCAAATGTCTGCGCATTTTTCACAAGCACACTCCCCCGTTTCCCTGGACTTTGCCCAGTAATTGAAGTGCAAATGAGGAAAGTTTTCATCTGCCGGCTTTCCCGGAAAATATAGCCCGACATTTGTTATATGGCGCTGACCTTAAAGTCGACACCGAGAGCGCCTTGGGTCTTGGGTCGCTCCTCCAAAACTGACTGGGCCTGATGGCTCAACTTACATCACAGTCGGCCACACTTTACCCCAAAAAAAAACACGGAAAACAAAAAAAAGGAAAACCTTAACTCCTGCTCCGGCTCCAAAGTTGACGTCAAACGAAAAAAAAATGGCCAATTCTTGCCGTTGCCTTGGATTGGGTTAAAGTTGGAGGTGGCAATGAGTGGGTGGGGCAAAAAGTATTCCGGCGCATAAAACTTTTATGAGGCGTACTATTAGTGGGTTAGCCGGGTGTCGTTCCCCGAGGGGGGAGTGCTGCTGCTGCTGCTAGTGCACAAAAAAATAGGGACTGAGCGAGTCTGGTTGGAGTAGTCCAGTGTTCATGGCAAATTGCACTTTGTGTACTCGCCTGCCAGGAATCCCAGCTATATAGAAACTGAAGCTAAAGCTCTGTTGCCGCTGCTCCTCCGGCTGCTGCTGCTGCTGCTTCTGCTCCTGCTAGGACCGTTATTGCAGCCATTGTTGCATAAATTATTTGATGCCAGCCAGTAGTGCACTCAAAGAAGCTGCATTGCCCCACCATTGCCCCGTCTCCATTACAGTCAACCAACCACCCACCCACCGCCAGGCTCCACTGTCATGTGGGTCGCGGCTTATGCATAAAATTTAATCAACTTTTAACCCTAACCAAGGCCAAATTTATTCTACACCTTGGGGGCTCCCAAGAAGTAACAAAAAATGCTGTGGCTACCCATCCCACATACATATATTATTAAGTAGTTTTAGGTTAGATGTCATTAAATTAAAGGCAGTATTTATAGATAATGAAGAATTCTTGAAGACATTGAAGGTTTAATGACAATAATTGTCTATTATTTGTTTTAAAACTTGATCAAATTCGTATTTCCGATGAAAATCATAGACTGACTAATCATAGACTACCATTTTTCTGTGTGCAAAATTTCTCAGAGGCCATTCTGCTTTCTGGAGCATCTCTCGTCACTTCCAGGGATGATTCTGGGCCACCTCGTTTGTCAATAATCAAATACAATATGCATACCAATCAACAATGCACATACCCCACGTTCCAATCCACAAATGTACATATTCAAAATTCCACATATATATATATTTATATCTATGTATTTATATGCCACATACTCCCCCATTGTCCTTACACTTTTCCCCAGGATGGCAGGCCACGCTTTGGCATAAATCGAGTTGCATTTGCCAGGACTTGGCGCAAGAAAAATCATAAAATGTGCATATATTTCGCATTTTAACTATGCAGCACGCGCATTGCAAGTCCCCCCTTAGTCCTCCCCCTCCTCTGGCTACGGTGTTCCAAATATTATGAATTTTCAATGCACGTATCACTCAGTCCGCCCCCGAAAGCCAGGATGCCCCCTCTTTGGTCCGAAGGCCACCGAACAATCTGTATAGCCAGCGGTGGCACGGCGACACCAATTTCGGCATACAAAGCCTTTAGTCAAGGTTGATGCCGCACCGGGCTGGATGATCTGGGTTTGCCATTGGCATTTCCTCGGGCCGAAGGGTTTCGCATCGCACAGCATAACAAGAGCATCCTTTCCCCAGCTGGAGCCTTGGAAAAACTAAATCGAAAAGTTGCACTCAGTCTTTGGCAGTTCCTTGAGACGCAGGGGATATCAAGATAATAGAAAGAGGGGAGACATACTTTATATTAAGTCCAAATGGAATTATTAAGACTGAAGCTTTAGCGTGGTTTCATTAAATTTCTGAGAAACTGAAAATGAAATTAAATCTTTTCGAAACATCCTACTAAGTGTGTAGTTCCTGGAATTACTAAACTTTTCATTGGTTTTATGTTTCATTTACCCAAAAAGATTAAAGCCCCCTATTAAATCAAAAAACAACTACGTAATGTCCCCCCCTGGATTATGTGAATGACTACTGATTTTCTGAATTTGATTTATGTATTAGATCTGATTTGATTTGCGCAGAATAATTTGCGCAGCCGCTGGCGATGCTAAACTTGACAAAATCAAAGGAAAAAGGACACCGTTCGCCTTCGCGGTGTTGATTTCATTTGTGTGGCAACAAAAGCAATTACCTCGACGCAGGATGATACCTCAGACAACCCTAACATGTTCCACCCACAGCCACCCACCATCCAGTCAGTGGCTGCCACCCTCCCAGCCCTCTGGTGCGGCATTAAGCATTCATTTTGCATGCAACAACTTCTGGAGCTGTTCGCGGAGCAGACGGCGACATATGTTGCATGTCAAATGCAAGACTCCCCGGCCATGTGGGAAAAATGTCATGGGGGGAGGGAGTCTACGGAGTAGTGGGAGAGTCCGCTCCAGCGTAGGCTCCACTTTCAACTTAGTGCTGTGGCAATGGCAACCAAACTCCTTCAGGTGGCATTAAAATAATGCACACGTGCACTTAACTTTATCCACGTTCCTTGTTGTTTGTTTCGCTGCACGCTCGTACTTTCATTCGTTCGCTTGTTTGTTTCTGCCTCTGCTGCATTCATGCACCAAATACATGATACTGGCCCCGCGCCCCACCACCCGCGGCCGACTTGCCACATGCAACACCCACCCATGGCAGCCAACAAGAAACACTCGGCACCACCCAGGCATCGCTCAGCATTGTTTCGCCGGGTGGGTCGTGTATATTTCAACAGTTTGCCAAGGCAAGCCGGCTCAGGAGGAGTCCTTGTAGTCCGCCATCACCGCCCCAAACCACCCACTATCCTTCAGCCAGCCCCACCCCCTGCCTGCCTTCATCTTGCTGCTCCCCGGTGAGCGCATATATTGAAACTCATATTTGAGAACATTAACGAGGGAAATACCACACAGCACAGTCGAGATTCCTGAAATTGTGAAACATTGTTCTATAAAATACGAATACGATTTTAAAACTTCAATAAGTTGGTAAATTAATAAAGTTAAAATAGTTTAAGGATTCTGATTAAAATAACACTGAAGTTATTTAACTAGACTCACTCTTTAAAGGGGTTCCTCTACTATCTCCCCTACAATCCCTACAAATCAAACATTTTTTTTCACTGTGCACCTTAAGCTGGCTGTGATGAAGTGCTTGTTGCACGGGCCGGGGCCGGGGCAGGGGCAGGTGCTGAGGCAAGGACTGCTGCATAGAAGATCTCCGTTCTTGGCACATTCTTACCCCATGCCACCATGCCACATCTGGCATTTCTGTTTCTGCATACGCGGCCATTCAACCTGGAACCTTCAACAACAATGTCGTCTGTCGTCGCATAAGGACAATGCATTATACGGCCACGCCCATTGCGCCCACCAAATGCGCCCTATAATGCCATTGTGGGCCATAATGAGCAAAGCTTCCCTGACAGCCATTAGCCTTTGTTTTCGACCTCCATCCGCGCTCCCAAAACCCCCATTTGTGCCACCACCACCCATCCATCGGACAGCCTCTAATCGTTGCCACTGTTTTCTTGTTTCTCTTGCAGCTCCGCCAGCCTCGATCGAGATCAAAGGTTACAGCCACAACTCCAAGGTTGAGGTGCGCGAGAACCAGGACCTGCAGCTCAAGTGCATTGTGGCCAATGCTAAGCCGGCGGCCCAAATCGTATGGTATCGCGGCAATGTGGAGTACAAGCCAGGTAAGCATAATCCTTGAGTCATAATATTAAATTTTTATTAATTTACAAGATGGTAGATTATATCATTAAGTTTTAAAGTAATTCAAAGTGGAACCTGCGCCACCCCAAACAATAAAAAATGCAAATATTTAATTAAATTAATCGCAGCTTGTCATGATAGCCATAATAAAAGGAAAACTATGGAAATGCCTGGAAATAAAATGACTATTTAGGGCCTCTGAGTTAGACTTCGATTATGTGAAAATATAGCAGCAAGGGATATTTAACTGCTTGGAACAACATGGGTTATGAGAACATAACAATATACATTTTCTTGCTGGGAGACATTATGCAGAATACAAAAAGTGTAAATGGGTTTTCGGCCATGGCCTTTTCCTGGGATAAGTGCTGATGGGGATGAGACCAGGGTCCGTGAAGGTGGTACACAAGGATAAGAGGGGACCTCTAAAAAAGAGCCAAATGAGAAAGAGGAGATGGGCAAAGTGACGCCTGTCAACCGTTTGGCCATCGCACATGTGATATGATAGAACGACGGGGGCAGGGAACAGGATGTGTGGGTCTGACAGGATGAGGGGGAAATGGACGTCGACTTTCGGCTTGATGACGGTGCTTAAAAAATAATTTTATACCGGAGTTGCCGACAAAGCGCCGACTGTCGATGTTCAAGCTCTCTTATCTGCCCTGTGGTCCGCGTATCCTGGCCAGGATCCTGGTCGACATCGAGGCCGAGACCGAGGCCGAGGTCCTGTCCTGTGTTTCGGCCTTGTCATTTAGCCGCTGCCGGGCAGTCAGCAAATTGGAAAACAGAGCTGCTGGAAAATATGGAAAAATGCAAATGTCAATGGTGGGAGTTTTTGGCGGCGGCGGTCGGTGGCCATCACACGGCGTTTAGCCGCCTTCACGACTTTTAATTTTCATAATGATTATGGCCATACACCCCCTAACATGAGAGCTGTATGGTAGGTTGCCCCTTTTTCCGTTGAGCGAGGACGAGGGCGGTGTGGGTGGAGTAACACCATTTTCCTACCCCACGTCCTTTTGGCTGTCATTTGGCCGAGTAACGAAATCATTTTAGCACAACTGGCGCGTTAAAAATGCTTAAAATGTGAAACGCACGGCAACAGCCACGATGATGATGGAAATTTTCTTCATTTTTTTGCTGTTTTGTTTTTTGGAAAACATATAAAAAACAAAAAATACAAAACAACCAAAAAACACAAGCAACAACAGAAAAGAGGGAAGAAAATTCGCAAAATGGGCGTTAAAATGTAGGAAAATCCGCAAGGAAATGTGGACAGCGGAAGGAAGCTGCATGATGAATTATGTTTATGACGCAATATGTTGCGGCAGGGACTCTGGCCGGACCGCAAAACTCTCCTTCCCATGTATGTGTGTGTGTGTGTGTGTCAGGGTGTATTGCCCCGGACCGGGGTTTACGACAATGGCCAGTTTCGGATCCGGGGGCCTGTATCATTTGCAAGCTGTCAGGACTCTACAACTGCCGGTGTGTGTAAATGCCGGGGCAGGGGGGCGCGTAAATGGCGGTTAATGTGGGCAGACGGCCATCTTGGTGATTACCCCCAAGGAAAAAATACAGACCATGGGCCTTGCGATTCAACAAGATAGTTGCTTGGGTGGTTGGGGATGAGTCTGCAGAGGAGGCGCCCATTTTTTAGGCCACACTTTTCAGGGCAGATGAGACTCGTTCAAAATTTATAACCGAAAATGATGTCACAAAATGCTGTGGCTGGTGTGGCAACTATGGGGGTTAAAAGTTATTGCCATAAAAAGTGAAACCACATAAAAAACAAGGATAAATGATCAATAAAATTAATTATTGCCGAAACTTAACAATATTGTATTTTATTCTCCAAAGAAACACCTTTTTAAATCATTAAAATACTTTTCTATCTTACTAGATAATAATAATCATTATCTGAATTATTTTCCACAGAAAAGGGAGAAGATCTGGTGGAGGAGACAAACTCCAAACGGTTCACCACCACATCCACCCTGAAGCTGAAGCCCGGATCCGATGACGACTACACGGAGTACACGTGCCAGGCGAAGCACAAGGCCCTCTCGCCGGACATGCCCATGCGAGTCACCGTTCAACTGTCCGTGTTGTGTGAGTAGCCCCTGAGCCTCTGAGCCTTTCCAGCTGCCATCTGCTATGCGAGGTCCTGGCGTGCCGGAGTCCTGGTCCCGGCCGGAGGGAGACGCGTGGGCGACCTCATTAGCTGGCTCAATTTGCGATACAATTGAACGTGCAATTGCGTGTGTGCGTGGGGGGTTGTCGAGAGTGTGTGTGGGTGGAGCGGGTGTTATTTTTTCGGTTGATACTGTGAGAGGTACTATGTACCCCCATTAAGCACCCGACGTCGGCATTTAAGGCACTGACATAAAATTAGTGATATTTTATATAAAAAAAATCATCAAAATGAATCGAATACTATCCTAGTTGATCCTAAATCAATCATAATTATTTAAATATTAGTCTGTTTTGGATATAATACTGTATCTTATGTTCCAGAAACTTTTCTCTCAGTGCAGGCAATGAATTTTTTGTGCCAGTCACCGTTGGTCTGACCCGATGCGGATGCCATTTGCCATCACGGCCGCTAATTGCGCGATTCGGGCGCGTATTAATTAGTTTTTAAATTCTAATGTGCCGCACAGCTGCCACTGCCTTTCGTTCCACTGCCACTGCCCCCACATCTTCTTCTGCCATTCCAAATACGAATGTGAATTGCGTTGCACAGGAGTGCGAGCCATTACGAATGCCAAAAGTTCTCATATTGATTGTTGCCGGCATTGGGAATGCCGATGGCAGTGGCGGTGGCGGTGACGGTGGCTTGCCCCAGAGGCACCTACCAGGCTGCCTAACAACCCAGCAGCACCATCCACCCGCCTACCAAACAGGGAGCAACTGGAAGCTCCACCTGCACGCACATTCAAATTAATTATGTTTGTTATTTATGCATAGGCAGCTGGCAAATGGTGGCCCCAACTGCCACAGTTCGTTGGCCATTTCGAGCAACGCGCACTCCCGTCGCTATGTAATTGGCAAAAAAAGAACAAAAGTCGCATCCAGCGGCTAGCGGCCAGCGTCCAACACTATCTGCATGGGATGGAAAAACGGGATATATACCCTTTCATTTTTCCCTTCCTGTGGGGGCTTAATTATGGCGCTATTATTGCATCCTCACTGCCTCATCTCGGCGTCTGGTCGTACCATATTTCAAGTGATTTTAATTTAATTTTCCATTGCATGCCTGCAGGGGATATACATGTGTGTATATGTGTTTGTGAGTGTCCTAGCGCACTTGTCGTATGTGTTTGTGTGTGTGTGTGTGTGCTTGGCAGCTTTTATGCTTCACCTGATTGCTGCTGTTGATTCAATACGGTTGACCGCTTGTCAAATTCTGATAAAGAAAATGCATTACATCCACGCCCGTAGCGAAATATTCCGGTTTGCTGATTGGTGATAATCAAAACCGGATAAGTATTAAAGCGTTTCAGAACTCTCCCAATGGATGGACTATGCCTACAACTAATAGCACTACCAATGAACCCTACCTTCTGGTATAGAGCTACCAATTATTCTGGACCCAGGCTACCACTTTTTTCACCATTATTTTTGTGGTATTTTACACTATTATTAATCGCCCACTGTCACGCCCACAACAAGGGAAATTACCGACGCCCGAAGAGGGGCAAAAAGCAAAAAAAAAGTATAAACATTGAAATCGGAAAATAATGCATATGACCACATAAACGATTTGCATGCAAACACTCCAATTAAAAATAGTACGAATTTCGCGCTTTTTCCCCCCAAGCTGGCCGCACTTTATTTTTGTGTAAATTGAATTTATTTGCGGGCAGCAGTCGCAATTAAATATTCGAGCTGTAAACACAGCAAAATGCCAGCATTCAGTGGCTGTATCAAGCCGGTTTTATTCGTTATTCGTTATTATTTATTTTTATTTTTGTGTTATTCTAATCCCACAGATCCGCCGGGACCGCCGTACATCGAGGGCTACTCTCCGGGCGAAACACTGCGTCGCGGCCAGACCGTAGAACTCATGTGCCGGAGTCGGGGCGGCAATCCGCCAGCTCAGCTAATTTGGTACAAAAATGGATCCCAGATACGTATGGCCTACAGGTAAAAATGATTTTTGGGGGACTATGGGGAGTCTTATATTTTACATTTCATTTAAATAACAAATATTATTTTGTATTAATATTTTTTTATAGAACATCTGGTCGATTATCGGAGAATATCTATACATTTACCGCCGCGGCGGGCGACAACAAAGCGAGATTCCGGTGCGAGGCGAGCAATGTGATGTCCCAGACGCCTCTGAAAGCGGAAGTGGAGCTGTCTGTCCTGTGTAAGTAGAGAGATAATGGAATCATCCTGGTATTGTCTCCAGGCCGGGCGGCCTAATTGCTTAGTCGTTGAATGAAAGGGTTCCTCTGACAGAAATCCCTTCGGAATTAGTAGCCTTTATTAAAATTACCTCTTACTGGAGTTACTTAGGCTTTATCATAAGAAGGAATGGGTATTTAATAGTCCTCATAGCCATATCTAATTCAACGCCAATCTAGATTACAAGCCGTTGGGTTGGATGACGAATGCGGGATTGGATAAGGGATAGTTGAGAGCAAGCCCTCCGAGATGTGAGGACTGGATTGTGTCAACAGCCTGGCTTGGCTGAGGCATCTTCCAAATTCCATAGAGCCAAGGCACTTGGCACGCGACATATGAGGAGAGGGAATGCGAGGGTTTTGGGAAGCAGTCGCCTCCTCCTCCTGAAATAAGCCATCATCCCTTTCCGCGCGTCTGTTGCTTTCTTTTGCAATTAACCCTAAGTTTGCACTTTGGAGGCCTCTCCAGGCCCGGCCCCGTCCTACGTCCCCCGTCCCACTTGGCTTTGTCAAATCAAGCAATGCAAATTCTTTTCAAGTGCCAAATAGCGCAGAGCAGCCTCTCCCAGCCGGAGGAGGACGGGCTCCTCCCTGCCAGCTTGTTAGAGTTACAACAATTGCAATCAGGCACACAAAGCTGGCAAAAGCTGGAGAGTGGACGGGGGGAGGGCGATGGATGATGGGCGGGAACGACGCGGTGCCAAAGTCGTTAGCGACACTTGGACAGACCTTAGAGAAGCAGAGACCAGCAAACATTTGCATGCCACATCCCCAAGATCCTCCGCCCATCGTGGCTGCTACTTACACTTCATGTGTCTAACATGTAAATGGATGAGGTGGCCGCTCAACGCGGCGTATGCGCGATATTTAAAATTCAAGTGCTCGGCAGTCCGCTGAAATTGGCATCTTTTACCTGAAGCAGACTTTAAGTGAGTGTGGCACGTAAAACGTCCTCCTGTAACGCCTCCAAGCCGGCACAAGCCGAGGGAGCAGAAGCCTCCATTTTATGCGCATACCAATCAAAGTCTCGTGCAGGTCCGCCCTGCCCACGCGACCCCATCTTGCCCCAATAAGTATGCCACATTGAGTGGCCAGCGCACGACCACGGCACTGGCAGGAAAAAATGAGTTTGTGCGAGACTATTTAAAAGGAAATTAAAGTGTATTATAAATCTGTAAAATACTAATACGAATGGTTAAGCTTTTTAAAATAAATCCTCATTCAAATTGCACCAAAAAATGTGCATTGTCTTTTGCAGAAATCCTTTCCAAACAGTTCCAAGAAAATTGTCTCTAAAGAAAGAATTAAACAAAGAGATTAGCTTAGTTTTGTCCAGTGCATTGGATAGATAGCAGATGTAGCCTCAGATGGCAGCAGAGGCTCTTAGCACACGCATTATTTATGTATAACGAATGTGGAACAACAAAACTGAAGACTTAGCAGGAATACATTCAGCATCAGCATTCTTTTCGCCCCAACCTCCCAACGAAACGTGTGTGTGTGTCCGGAATGAAGATGTATGGCTCAGTTGGACCGACGAAAGATGCGAGAAGTTAAGAATTCATAATGTTTATTTATATGCGGAACATATCGAGTCGAAAGTTTTGTATTCCCTTCGCGCAAGGCCATAGGAACGAGCAAAGGCAACAGAAGAGCCAAAGGCAAAGGCAACGGGCATACGCTGCGTATGCGTAATGTATGCACTTATCCATCAAGGCACCGGCAGCTGCAGCTGCTATTCCTGCCACTCCTCTTCGATGGCATTAGGTAATAGCTCCACAGACCGACTGACGGACAGAAGGACTGTGGGAAGGATGGAGGAACTAACTGACGGCCTGCTGTCAGTCACTCAGTCATCATTTGCATGGTGGCAGCATCAGGAGCCGACAGTCCTCCCCAAGGCTATTAGGGTAACAAGAAACAAGGCAGCGTCATTGGGTTTGAGGTAGCATGGTGGCAAGAGTTTGCCACAAAACCTATTACATATTAATGCCACCTTCATTATGCGACGCCCTGTAACCGGAATCAAGCCAAAACTCAAACTTCTCATACCATATTGTATATATACTCCATACAGTTGCACCCACCCACGTCACCGTAATGGGACCCACCGAGGCCCGGGTCGGCGATATTGTGCCACTGACATGCACCACAGCGCCATCGAATCCGCCCGCCGAGATCAAGTGGATGGTTGGTGGGCGGCAGGTGCGCAATGCCACCTCAAAGACGATTGTCAGTCCCGAGGGTAAGTGGTGCCAGCTTTTAGCTCCTGGCTTTCAGCTTCCAGCTAACAGCTACCAGCTACCAGCTCCCAGCCAGCAGCTGACGTCGTGACATAATCTCCAAGCCCCCAAACCTAATCCATTTCCATCTCTGTCTGTCATCGCAGGCGGCTGGACTACCAGCTCGAACATCACCGCCGCCGTGGAGCCCAACAAGCGCTCTCTGGTCGCCATCTGTCACGGGCTCAATATGCAGCTGACCGAGAATGTGGTCTCCACCCACACCATCAATGTTCTGTGTAAGTAATTTCTTTAATATTTTATATGTACTTCATAAAATAAATTATTTCACCAAGCGGGGAAAAAACTTAACTGGGATATATGATGTTTGCTTTTGACTTCAGTATTCAATAGAATTTTATCAATAGCTTGCGTTCAGAGAAAATTTTTCGATTAGGCTACTTTCATTATTTTTTTTTTAAGTTTTTGGATAGCGTAATTGCATTTCCTAAAAAGAGTTCACCATGGCTGAGTTCCCGATGTGTGTGACGCCGTCGCAGCGTGAACTGGCTCGGCTCACCGAGGAAGAACGCTTGACCGCCGAGCTGAAGGTGAAGGAGCGGAAGAAGGCTGCCAAGACGGCAAAAATGTCGATTCCTGGGAATGCTCAGTCCTTAATGCGCCACAAAATGTGGCTGCAACACCGCGAACGGGTCAAGGAGGCGATCAGCAAGGTGGACGCCGAGGCACCCACTTTCCAGGCTGCCCGTATCACAGGGGTGAACAATTTGCGTGACGAGGCGGTGAATTTCATGAAGCGAACCAAAGCTAATATCCAATTGCTGGTAGAAATCTCCCGGACGATGCGCACCCACGGAGCCATCAATCCCTTCCGGGGCGAGGAGGTGCACGCCGTCTCCGCCGTCCCTGTGATCCTTCTCAATCTGGAGAAGTTGGAGCAGGAGAACCGGGAGTTTGGGAAGCGTATTGCGGAGGTGACCAGTGAGGTGGACTCGGGCTTGTCCGACAGGTTGGCTGCTGGCCGGAACACGGTCCAGCTGCCGCCGTTGGAACTCCCCGAAGCGGCCATGGCCAAATACGAGGCATACAATATAGAGTTGCCAGAATCCGACGCTGAACTCCGCCGACTATTCCGCCCACGTATCTACTTCGAGCTTTACTTGAAGGACGCCCGTCCCCTGGGCCGTATAGTGATCCAGCTATACACGGAGGCCTGTCCACTGGTCGTGCTCCAGCTGATCCGTTCCTGCATGTGCAACCAGCACCAGAAGTTCCTGGTCAAGCGCCTCTTCCCCAACCTCTGGCTGGAAGCTGACCTGGAGCTGTCGCAGGACTCGCTGCTCCACCAGCCCCTGGAGTATGATGCCAAAGTGATCGATCACGGAGAATCCGGCTATGTGCTTTCCTTTAGCAAGGCCTATGTCAAGGGATTCCTTCAGCACTTGTCCTTTGCCATCTCCTTCAAGCCCCTGAATGTGGTGAACGGCTCCAGGGTGGGATTCGGCCGAATCGTAAAGGGCAGCAAAATATGCGACTGCATCCAGAGCTACGGCACTAAGAACGGAAAACTCAGCCGGGGTCTGGTCTTCACCAGCTGTGGGCTTTTGTAAATCGAGTGTTGACAAGATCTAAATTGTACATGTAACAAATCCGAGAAGTCCCCCAAATACTCGTACACGCACACAGACTATCGTATTCAGTGCCTCGAATAAAGTTCCAATTTATATGTACACAGGACCCTGGACCTTGACAGGACCTCCTCCACTCCTACCACAGCCACAGAGTGACACTCTGCTGCCGTGCGACAACTGCAAGTGTCTTGAAACTCCATTATCCGATGTTCGGTGTCACTCTTCATTAGCCTCAATTATAAGCGGAGGTTCTGACAAAAAAGGACAACACGCAGGGAAAGATAGATTCGTGGGAGTAATGACAATCGGGGGCGAGGAAAAAAAGTACTTTATTGATTATCTCTTTTTAATAAATTATTCACGGGAAGGACATGAAAGCGTTGGCTATATCTTTGAAATGAAATCTAGGAACTAGAAAAATCTAGAAACGAAATATTTTTTAAATTTTTTGTTAAATTTTCGGAGTGGTCCCCTTCCAAACATCGAAAAATGCATGGGAAGCCATATGGGGCCCTCAGCAAAACATAAGTTTTATTTCTGGGTATCTCATAAAAAGATAATCTAATCCTTCTGTAAACATTATAAATTAAATAAACTAATATAATCCATAATTCTCTATGTGAAAGGTAGGGGTGGATATTCGAGGGAAAAGCCTGAGAGGCACATCACTCGATAACACTCGTCCGGGGGGAGAATGCGAGTTATCAAAGTCAGGGCTTATTAATAATTGCGATTCCTAGTTTCGGTTTATCCGTGCTAGCACGCGCCCCAACAGCCCCCTGCCAAACACACCCCTCTGACCGGGGAGTGGACGTCCTTTGTGAGCGCTCTCCTGCAGCGCTAATTAATTTTTCTGACCAACATCACAGAGCAGGAGTCGCGTAGCGGAAAAAAAGGCGCCGAAGAGGAGGCGCGGGTGGCGAGAGATTTACATTTATTACCCATACCATGGAGCACTGAAAATGACTAACAGGCCCCAAGGTAATGAACCACTCCATCCTGCCCATCCAACACCCGCCCTGCTCTTCCCAGATCCTCGAGCTCAATCAAGGACGAGGCAATGTGTGCGTGTATGAGTGCGCGAGTCCTTGCATGGTCATGCCTTAAGGATGCGGACGCCCTGCGGATATTTTTACTTTATGCGCGGCAAATTAAATAATTTTAATTTTTATTGTTCGGCCGCTTTTGGCAGCTCGCTCTCGCTGTCCCAGTCTTTTTTTGCTGGACAGGACCCAGCCCAGCGGTGGTCCTGATGGTCCTTTGCTATTATTGTTGTAGGCCATAATTTGCTGGCTCGTGGCTAAGTTTTTGGGGCCACAATTTGTTCTCGAGTTCTCCCCACCGCCTAGCTTGGTGCTCTTTTGTTTGTCTTTTTTTTCCCATTTTTTTTTTGTGTTTGGACTGGAAACGTTTTTCTTATCCCTCGTATCCTGCGTCTGCATCCACAGATCCACCCGCGCCACCATTAATTTCTGGCTATATAGAGGGACAAATTATCCCAGCTGGGTCGGTGCAAAAACTGCTCTGCGTTTCATCAGGCGGCAATCCGTTGGCGACGCTAACATGGTATAAAAACGACAAAAGGGTGAGTACAACATTTTTGCCTTTTTTCTTAACCGACCCATCCCCTAGACCCCTTTCCAGCTTTTGTTTGCATTTTCCGCAACCAGAAAAAGAGAGAGAGAGAGGGAGCACTATCAACAGCAGGCAGCAAACATCCGCAAAACAATAATGGCGCTTTTGTTGACCATTTCCGTTTCCGCTTTATGGGCTTAAAGTGCTAATGAGCCACTGCCACTGCCACATCCAGTGCTGCTGCAACTAGGTGGTTCTAATGCCAGAACGATTTCGGTTTCACACCTTCCATTGGCCAATAATCGAGCCACCACACAGAGCGAAACTATCGTTAAAACTTTACCCGTTATCAGCTAAAACAAAAGCGGTATAAATACAACAACAAAAAAAAACCAGGTGGATAAAATGCCACCCACAACCGCAGCTCATCAGGCACACACACACACACCACACACTTGTGCATGCATGTGTCTGTCTATGTATAAGTGGCAGGTGGAAAGTGGAATGTGCACCTGCAGGTTCAGGTGCGGCTTCCTGTTTTAACGTTTCCCATTTGTTGCGGTGTCAGAGTTTTCATCTCCGCCTCCGGGGACTCATCTGTGGCTGCCTCTGCTCTGCTCTACTGTGCTTTGCTATGCTCTGCGTCTGCTTTGCTTTTGCTTTTTCCCGTACCCAGATTAGACGACGTTTTATCAGCGAAATTAAAATGCATCCGCCAGCTGAGCGCTTTTCTGAAATGCATCCCCCAAAAAAATATATATAACCTTCTCTTCTCCAGATCAACTCGGTTATCCGCTCGGCGGACAAGTCGGTTTCGGCCGAAATCACCGTTCTGGCGAATGTGTCCGACAACCAGGCCCAATACCGCTGCGAGGCCTCCAACAGCGCCACCGAAATACCACTATTCCAGTCCACCACACTAAGTGTTCACTGTGAGTATTAATTTAGAGTCTAATTAGAGCATTATTTAAAATGATTTATGATAAGATTTGGGTTTAAATTTTATCATGCTCCCTATCACCCTTATGTTCCTAAATTTAGTGAATTTATGGTAGAATAGTTGATATCCTTTCTTCAAGTGCAGTCCTGAGGAAAGGTTAAGGGTTTCCACTGCTCCTGCATCCACTCTCATTGTCCATTTGGTTTGTGTGTACTTGCAGTTGCCCCAGAGACGGTCAAAATACGCATTGAACCGGAAGAACTGCGACCTGGCATGGAGGCAACAATCATCTGCGACTCCAGCTCCAGCAATCCTCCGGCAAAGCTGTCCTGGTGGAAGGACGGCATCCCCATCGAAGGTATGTATGGCTGGTTTGGCTCGACTTTGGCTTGGCTTGGCTGGGTTGGCTTGACTTGGCTTTCGGGCTCACGGACTCATGGACTAACGGACTCACAGACTCACAGAATCACGGACTTTTGGACGCTTTGAGCCTGGCCAGGCGATTTAGCAATTGGAAGTTTGCCCATCGCAATTCGGTATTCGCCATTCGGCATTTTCCATGGACTTGCCGGCGCCGGTAGTGCACTTTGTTGGTGCGAGGCGTTTCCACTACAACATCCGGTTCGCTTGCCAGTCACTAAAATTACGCCCATTTCTTCTCTGCCCAATTCCATGTCCGCCCACCGGAATCCCTCGCATCTGCCATTTGGTATACTGGTATCTGGTAACTGGTATCTGGCATCCCAACATTCGCGACATCCACACACACAGGCATTAATAACACGTCCAAGCCGGGCCTCTGGGGCGGTACGGTCTCTACGCTGGAGTTCCGGGTAAACATCACACAGGAAATGAACGGCCAGGTGTACACCTGCCAGAGCGCCAACGAAGCTCTCCAAAGAAGCGTTCACGAGGCGGTCACCCTGGATGTGCTGTGTAAGTGCGCCAACTAATTGCTCAATTAGAGGCATCTGCCATTAAACATCTGCAATCTCCAGTCGAATCCATAAGTGCTGTCACAGAAATCCTTTGGGGTTGCATTATTTATTGGGGTATGGGGGACTTCTGTGACAATGGTGCGGATTGGAAGAACCTTTGATAACCCTAACCCGCCAAATTAACCATTCGCAGATCGTCCAAAATTCGTGCCGCCACCCTCGTCGACGGCGGTGGGTGTGGAGGGCGAATCGCTCCAGGTTTCGCTTCAAACTCGAGCCAATCCCACTACCGTCACCTACAAATGGACCAAAGATGGCATTGCCATTCCACAAGACGGAGAGCATCGCATCTTTGCGGACGGAGGAAGCCTCAATTTCACAAGGCTTCACAGGGACGACGCCGGAATCTACTCCTGCACGGCCAGCAACTCACAGGGCCAGGCCACCCTCAACATCACCGTGGTGGTGGAGTGTAAGTAATCGATCTGTCCCTTTGGGGATATCCGTTTAACCAACGAAGTTTCTCTAATCGCAATTCAGACGGGACCACCATCAAGTCGGTGTCCGAGAATATTGTCGTGAATCCTGGCGAGGATGCGATGCTATCGTGCAGTGTGGAGGGCAAGCCGCTGACCGAGGAGCACGTCAAGTGGGAACGAGTCGGCTACGACATGACAGTGAAGACATCGACCACTTTCGCCAACGGCACCTCCTACCTGCACATCAAGGATGCGCGGCGCGAGGATGTGGGCAACTTCCGGTGTGTGGCCGACAATCGCGTCGCAAATCCAACCAATCGCGATATCCTGCTAATTGTTAAATGTGAGTTTTATTTGAAAATCATTATTACTACTTATATATACTTTTTAAGAGGTATTCCTATAAGATTAAATATTAAATAATTAACCTTTCTTTTAACCTCCTGTACCAAAGTTTCCCCGGAAATCGCCAAGGCAGCGACCCTACTTCGAGCTGCCAGTGGAACAGGAGAACGTGGCCGGTTACCCTGCCGAGCTCAAGGATCCCCCAAGCCGCAATTCATTTGGCGCCAGGATAAGAAGGACCTACCCATCAACCGCACTTACAAATACGAGGTGGAAGAGCGCAAGATCGACTCTCTGACCTACGAGTCCACCCTGATTGTGGACAAGGTGGCGCCGGCGGACTACGGGGCGTATGAGTGCGTGGCCCGCAACGAACTGGGCGAGGCGGTGGAGACTGTGCGTCTGGAGATAACCTCGCAGCCGGAAACGCCAGTGGTCCTCAATATCCTGAACGTGACCCATGACACGGTCACTGTGGCCTGGACGCCGGGCTTCGATGGCGGCCTAAAGGCCTCCTACCGAGTGCGCTACAGGTTCGTTGATATTTTAATCTTTCCACGACTTTCACTTTTATTTTCTCCAAGTCGTCCTTAATTACATTTATTTTGTTGTTTATTTATAGAATGGCTGACCGTGAGCAGTACAAGTATGTGGACGGACTTCCGAATAGCCACAAACTGACCATCGGCGGGCTGCGCATGAATACGCTCTATCTGTTCTCGGTGATGGCCTGGAACGATCTGGGCCAAAGCACTTATCTGCCGGACTTGGCCCGGGCCCAGACAAAAGGTAAGCCTCCGTTCAGTTCAATATTCAAATTATCCGCGAGCAGCATTCGAACGAATCGCTGGATGGCTGGCTGGCTGCCTGTCGATGCCTGACATTGATTTATGCCAGTCGGCCATTTGGCTTTTATGGTTACCGAACCAGCTAGTACAATGGGCCAATACCTGGGCTCTCTACGCCCGCCCCACCAAAGAAAGGCGGAATCTGTAATGTGTAACTACGGTTGGTGGTGGCCGGGCAGTCAAATTTGTGAAATTAATTAGATAGCCGTATGATAAGCAGCCATCGGACTAATTAGACCCGAACCGTCGAAACGAATATTCGCGCCATTCAAACGAAATAATTGATGAAGAGAAATTGGATCAAAACTGGATTTATGCGGAAGTGTGTTTACCCGAAAGCCTCCATGAATAGCATATCAGTTTGCAGACAAAAATAATAGAAGTAGTTGATTTTTAGGACCTGAATCCTGTGCCACCACCAACTTGTATTACTGATTTTCGCTCTGGATATTCATTGTTATCTCATCCTTTGATCTCCTTCGAATCTTTGCTGCACCTAATTGGAATTGCATAACTCTCCGCAAACAACAACTACTCCGTGGACGCACCATGACCCACCTGAACTGGTGAATCACATTTCGAATGTCATATCAACGCACCCAGCCGAGGCACCGCCCCCCTCGCATCCGGCCTCGTCGCTGGGAGGTGGACCGCCGACCACTAGCCAGACGCCGCTGGGCGGCACATCGGGCATGCTGCTGGTGGGCGTGGGCGCCGGGGTCGTAGTCGTCCTGCTCAACGTGTTTGTTATCGGCTGCTGTCTGCACAAACGGAACGAGAAGCGCCTCAAGCGAGGTACGAAGGGACGGGTTCTCTTGCCCCATGGAGGCACAACAGATTCTGTTATTGGAGAGGATGTTGTTCTGCGGTTGTTGCTGACCCTATTGATACACTAAGAAAAATAGTAGGCCCTAATTTTGTTAGATATTTATAGGATTTATAATACATTACAGTTTTGAATCATATTTTTAAGCCAAATCTTAAATTTTGTGAGTTAAAAGCTTAGATCTCATAAATAGAAGTATTTACCCACTAGGTTCATGTCTAGGTGCATCCCCTAAATGGGGGCTTATAGCCATTCCATGAGAATTCGTTGAATTGGACAAGTCCTATTCCCTAGGCATTTGAATTTCTAATTCCCGCGGCTCGACCCCTAGTCGGCGGGGTTATTTTCTTTTAATTTGTGGGCGTTGGCAGTGCACGTGCCCGGTGGTCAGGCAGTTGCTAATGGGAACGAAAACCACCAACCGCGAGTCCTGAATCCGGGAATCGTGAATTGGGAACTGGGAATGGGCACGGAGATGGCCAGGGCGATGCCAAGTACGAATAGCGATGGCGTTGTCGCTAATTTCATTTGCCATCACATGTTCCGGCATCGCTTCGCAGGCTCTACGTGATTTGCGTCAATCGTTCGGACTCCGGGCTATGAAATAAGGAGTATGGACGACAGTCTACGGACCACGGACGACGGACTCCGGATTCTTTATTTGATTTCACTGCGTGCGCTGTGCGCCATGCCAACCGAAAACGACCCAAAACCAGAATGGAGGCGACGAGTCCTTCGGAACTGGGACACGGTCCGCTCGTTCATTGCTATGCTGCGGCCCTTTTTATTTTTATTCCCTTTGATATTATTCTTTTTTTATTACAATTTCTCATTTCATTTCGTATTTCGCATTTATTTATTGTCTTATTTTTGCAACCATATTTTTTTTCTTTCTCCCTTTTTTATTTATTTGCCACGGTTTGGTTCGTTTTGTCCCGCCAAGGAGCTGAACCGATGCCAGCCGAGTTAACCGAGGACTCCAGCTATACACCAAACCTGGTCATAATTGGCATCGCCCTGGCTGCCTTTGGCTTCCTCCTGGTGAACGTGGCCCTGGTGGCCTGGTTCGTGGTCCATCATCGACGGAAGAAAGGTTCGTTGGCCCATCATTCCTATATTATTTCTATTATTATTATTTAAGTTACTGTTTTGATTGTTCTGCGCTATTCTGTTGCTTAGTTTTATTTATTTTCTTTGCCTTACTTCCGACTTGGCCCCTCTTGGATCTCTTCCTGATTGGAGGAAGGCACTCCAAATTCTAGCAGACAATTGCATTTGCTGCCATGCTGCAGAGGCAGCCGGCAGCCGGCACCACTTCCGTGACACCACCGGAAGCGGAAGCAAGCGCGTTGTGCAGCTTCCGCTGCCCACTAACGGACGCCGGCATGCATGCTCACTTTATGGAGCTCACTAAACAATTTCCTGCATACGCAGGCTGCTCGAACCTCAAAAGGAGAAGGCACTGTTGTGCCCCTTCTGACAGTGCCACAGCCACTGCCACTTCCACTGACTTCGCCTCAGCCGCTTCATGCAATTTCCGTGTGCAACCAATGCCAGGCGTGGCAAGCAGGGCAAAAAGTCTCCTCTTCCTCTTCGGGCAGTCAACAAGAATATAATGATGACAGAAAATAATGATGCATCCTGGCCAACTAGACCAAGCAGCAAGAGCCAAGAGCAGAAGCCCCGGACAGGGATCAAGACAAATGTGCATCGTTTTCTTAGCTGAATGCACAATCTTCCGGAAATCAGATTGCATTCGCCTTACGGATTATGCCTTTTCAAAAAGGCCACGAGGTGGCACGTGTGTCGACAAGTGTTTTCTTGCCAGGCGAAGTATTGTTTATTAAAACGGAATTGCTTATTTTTCCAATATAGTTGGCCAGCCAACTTTAAAATGGAAACCATGATGGCGCCATCATTTTGGTAGCCAGACCAGGTCTCAATGTCTTGGCAATCCCCTACAATTCCATTTCATCCATTTGAGTGGCAAATTCGAGACGTGGCAAAAACCACGCACACACACGGCGTATACGCAATGAGCCCACTTTGAATAGGTATTACGTGCCGCATACCAGCACGAAACACGCAGCACGAAGTGGCGTTAGGGGCTAACCAAATTATTTCCACTAAGCCCCTAGTACAGGGTATGAAATGAAGCTGCAACACGGCCAAAAAAAATGTAAGTTTACGTGTCCGTTTAGTTGCAAGTGCTACGTCTCTCGCCATCATCTCGGAAAAAAACTGCAAATTGTGTTCAACAGACTCACACTTGTTTGTTTGTTCCTCCCAAAAAAATAAAAAAAAGGGAAGTAGAAATATGGAAAGGGAGCTAGAGGAGCTTCTGATGCTGCTCCTTGTTAAGTTTACACTTTTTGAGGCATATTTGCTGATGTAATATATGCGCCATGTCATAGAGTTTGGGCAAACATTTGACTTATGAGTTGATTAACATCTGGGGCTCTCAGTCAAAAGTTTTTGATTCATTAAGCGAGCACGCCCCAAAAACTAAACTGACTTAATCGGGCCAACAACAGTACTGAGCACCGAGCAACCAGCACCGAATGTGGGCCAGCATTTTGACATTTACAAACGGGTAAGCGACGCGAACGAGCATGAACTACAGCCGCAGGACATAAATAAGATATTTCCCTAAGAATACCCGGACCAGTCCCGGCCAGACTCCATTATTTTCTGTCTTTCGCTTCCAGTGCGACGCAGTTGAACAAATGGCGAGTGCCGAGCCTGTGAATGCATTCCCCCTTCGCTCCCATACAAAAGAAAATTCATATTTCAGTCTTGTTGCAAACAAACACACAGAAACGAAAAGGGAAAACCTTCTCCCCTAGCTCCAGGTCCTGCTTCGGCTCTGACTCAGTCTCATCCTTTTTCTGTTCCTGGAAGGAACAACATTTTTATGACAATGTACGGGGAATGGTGTTTGCAGGACTCCCTTTCCCTTATCCCTGTCAAAAGCCGATAACTGACAATGCCCAAAAGGATTTTTACTTTTCCCGTTTTGTGTATTCACAATTTTTCCATTTTTTTGCTATTTTTTTTTCATTTTTTTTTTTGTAAAGTTGTCAGAGAAACTGGTGCGTTGACCATCTGGAAGTGAGAAGGGGAGGGATATGGTAGAGGGCGGTCCCTGTCGGGGGATATCTCTCTGCATATTTCAATGTTTTCGCAAGCGAAACTTGACTTGTGTTTTTGTTGCAGCCCTCGGATATGCATTTTTAATGTGCATTTGTGCCTTTGTGTCAAAATGCCGCATGGCACACAGACGGCACAGAAAGGAAATCCATCCCGCCGGCACTCCGATCCTTCAGCTATCCAGCTATCCAACTCCCCGAGTTCTCCAATTCTCCGCCGGCTGACTATCCGGGAAAACCAAACCAAAAGCCCAACCGCATCCTAGGCCGCCTTAGAAGCCTTTCGCTGTAGTTGTCGCTGCCCGATAAACTATGCCAAAAGTCTGCGGTTGGCAGCGGGTTCAGTGGTTCAGCTCCGTCGCCGACTGTTGTCCGCTTGTCCGTTTTGTCCGGTTGTCCGGCTGGTCCGGTTGGTCCGCTGCCGGTCATCGACCACAGCCCGCCATGAACAAGAGCGAACAGCCCTAACCACCGGCATAGCCACAGTCACAGTCAATGCCCAGTGCCACATATTTCATTCTCCAGTCTCGTATGAGCTGCATCCGAGCCCGAACATCCCGAATAGCGCCATCCCTAATGTTTATTGCCATTCATTTGGCCTCGAAAGGCCAAAAGAAGTAAAGGACTAAGTACACGTATAGAAATAATTATTCAAAATAAAATAATTAAAGAGTTATTATCATTGTTTTTCTAACCATTCCACTATGCTGAAAAATCTGTTAAAATAATCTAGATTTTTAAACAAATATGAATTATTTTTCCAGTGTACTTTGTGGCCTAAATAAGCGGCCAGAGCCGTGTTGCATCAAACAATTGGTTCGGGCCATTCGTGAGTGGTTAACTAAGTTAGTGGCCTGGGCCAGGCAATAGATTCCTTGCCCAAAATAGTGTCGTTTTTGGCAGGAAATAGAGAGCCGCCATCAGCGGGCGGGTGGACGAGTGTGTATTATCTTTCTGCCAGGAGAGTGGAACTTTAAGCCAAGGACCTGGCCTAAAAGTAAAGTGGCCCATAACCCGATCTCGGGGATAGAGTTGAGTGCGACACTTTTACGACTTGGCGGGGCGAAACTTTTATGCCAACGTTGCCACCAGCGATAAGTCCTCTTCCCTCCAGCCAGCCGGCCGCCCATTTTTCCAGTGGCAAGCACTTGACTTTGACACTCTTTAAACAATTGACGGGGGTGGGGGCTGTGGGGTCAGGAGCAGGAGGTATGGAGGTTTGGAGGCTTTGAGGGCTTTTTGCTGCGTGAGAGAGCTGCGACATCGAATCTGAAGAGATAAGCGCACAGGCTGTCGTGGTCAAAGGATATAGAACGGGCAGGGAGGCTAGCAGGATTGGGGGGGCAGCAGGTCCAGAAGGCTGGCTCAGCAAATGTCGAAAAGTTTTCTGCTTAGGCAACTGGCCATGACAGCCCGAAAGCGGACCGGACCACTCGTAGGACCCATGCAGGATGGGCTACTAGGGGGTATGGGAGTTCATAAATCGCCTGGCACTGAAACAAAGCGGGGCTATAGCTCAGCGCCTCTTTCATTCAAATGTCGAATGCCAGAGAGCAAAAATTCCAAAAAAAAAGAAATCCCATTCCCGCATACCACAAGTCCGGCCAGCGAATAATTGAGAGCTGTTGCCAGGACAGGGGGCTTACCAGAAAAGACCTTCAAAGCAGACGGCGACGTCATTAACGTTCCCAGATGACCGCAGAATCTGTCTAAGCCGCGGCCCCACACACACACATGTTTATATCTATATAATCATATACATATATGTACATATATGTGTATGGCTAGCAAAAGAAATCCGTACGCGAGTTTTCGTAGCATAAGAGCAAAATTTGTAATCTCTGTGCGGCGCGGTGGAGCCGCAAAGTGCAGTGGCAACAAAAAACAAAAAGTCGCATGCGAGTGCGGATTATTTGACATCTGTGTGGGGGCAACCTAAGCACACACACATACACACAGATATATGTACACAAACACCGCATTGTCCCCAGCGACAAGGACGAACAGGACGTGGAGGACGGTGAGTGATAAGCCCGCCAGGCGACCATTAATACTCTGTCAAAGGGTAACCCAGTCTGGCATCCGTCTGTCTGTAAGAGGGTTTTCCGAGAAAACTGGGTTAAATCCTTATCAGCTTAAAAATGTTGAAAAAAATTTTAAGTTTTTATTAAAAAGGCAACAGAGTATCGATTTTAAGTAAATATTTAATGAGGAAAATACGTAATAGTTTAGATGTTGATTCAATCAATCAATATTTGGGAGAAACCTTCAATTCCCTTCAAATTTTAATTTTTTTCAATAACCACTCTTTTAACCCTAACTCCTAACTACAATTCAAAGAGCCGTCTATTTTTCTGAATTAAAATTAAACCCAAATAACACATAACAAATTCAAGGTATAGTTTCATAATAAAAGCCCTAGGAAAAAATATTTAAACTAATCTTTTTCTGAACCATTAAATATTCAAACTGAACGGAAGCTAATCCGGGTTTCTGCCTAGAAGCAGGCTTATAGCTCACATACATCTATGAATTTTTAATCAATTGTTTTAGATTGATTTAGGCAGAAAGGGATTTAGAAAAAAGAGGGTAGGCCCTGGTCGGATAGACCTTTTCAACCTCGAACCCTAAGCTCTTGTTTGATAAATACATTTATGAGAGGAGAAAAGTTTTGTAGGTAAGCGGTTTTGTTTTTAATTGCCTTAATTGATTAAAGCCATGTCTATTATTTTAAACGCCACTGAGCACACACCCTTGGCCAAATCCGGCTCCTATCTGGACTCGTTTGTCGTCATAAATAAAACAAGTGCCAAATGCCAAATGCCAAAAAATGTTTTTAACTCACTAAGCCATAAAATCACTTATGCCAATGCGGTGCTTCTGTGTGTCCCTGTGGGTGGGGATGGAGGTTTTCATAGCACATATATAGATATACGTAGTGTCATATATATATTTATATGGACCGCTGTCATCGGCAGACCAGGAACAGGATCTCTGAAGCGATCTGCGAACGCAGCCGACTCGACAATTAAATTCATTTTCAATTTTAAATTTTTTCCCTACGAATGCGCACACAGAAAAGTGTGTATAGATTTCCAATTGTACATACATATGTTTAATGAATTAAAATACAACCAGGGTGAGCTATGGTAAATCATAAAAAATGCAAATTGAGGCAGAAACCTCACACACAAACATTGAAACAAAAATACACACACATGGTTATGGAGACAGAACAAAGCAATTTTCGTACGAATTCAGTTGCAATTTGTTAAATATTCATTAAACATATATCGGGCGGCAAACAAGGCACAGGCTTACATACGTATTACGTATAAAGTAATTTTGATAACTCCCAAACATTCAATGTGCTTTGTGCAAATTAACAGAATACAGCAATTTTATCGACTAATAGTCCCCGCATGTCACGTAACCGACGGACGTGCCACACGTCCCCTACATCGACATATCCTCGGCTATATATCCTATATGGCCATAGTCCTTCGGCTCTGCCAGGGCCTAGGCCTGGTCCTGGGCCTTGTCCTCGTCCTGGTCCTGAGCCTTTAGAAATGTATTATTAAGAAACCGTTTGGCCATAATATCTTTGCATAGCTCCGGGTCGATGATGATGGCAATGATGGCCGATAGCAGCTGAGTAGCAGGGCAATGTCCATTTACCATTCACCTATTGGCAACACACACAAGGGGCACCACCCGGGGGCAGGGCTGGGGGTAGTGGCACCACACGTGTCTATGGCTTTTTGGCTTTCTGCTGACTCGTAATCGTTGTAAATTTTGTTGTGCCAGCACCGGAAAAAAGTCCAAGCACAACAAAGCCAGCAGCAATGGCAAATAGAAAAGGTGATTTTATTTCAAGATAAAAAGTAATATATATATTTTTATTATTTTCAAAATGGTTATGAATTTTTGATGGAGGGATAGTAAAATTCTATTTGGGCAACGGAAGCAACAACAGCAGCAGCAACTATCCTGATCCTAAAATGTCTTCAAAAAACATCCTCTATAATAACGTTTTTCTTTACATGCCACAATAATGGACTCTTGCCTGCAACATGTTAACTTTAATGGAAAAATGTGCCATAAATCATTTAATTGGATTTTTATTTTTATTGGACTGTCAACTCATTTGTATTTACTACTGACCCCCATACTTTGTCACCGACCCGGCCGGCATCGAAATGCCCATCAACGAATGCTGCGACAAATGTGAATAATTAACGCGATGCCTCTGACCCTTGGATGTGCCACACCGTGACTGCCTCACCTCCGCATCACCACCCCTCAAACACAATACGCCTCCTTTTGTCTGGCACTTTGACAATCTTGGCTATTTGCATTTGATTTGCATTGCCTGGAACTACAACGCCATCGTCCCACTGCCCAACTGCCGCACTGCACCATCCCCAAAAACCACGTCAACCCACCTGGCACCGTTGCGAATCATCAATTTTCGGGATGTCACTGCCAATTACACCTTTTCAATATTTGTGCGCATACCTGGCGTCGACATTTTTTTTTCGTCCTTTTTATCGCCATCGGAATACAGTGGCGGAAACTACAAATCAACCGGCAAAAACGGCAACCATCGAGATGTACGCGCCCAGTTCGTATAATGACACAGTTACAGGCGAGACGTTGTCCAGCGTATCCGAGAAGAGCGAATCCTACTCCAATGAGGGCAACAGCCAACCGGAATATATTGTGAGTATATATACCATTACCATCTACATATATACCAAACTATTTTTTAGCTCGACTTTTTTTTAAGAACTCTTTTCTTTTTAGGGGGCAGGGCTCTGTGCATGAATATGCAATTTCTGAATGGGCACAAAAATGAAGGGAAAAAAAGGACACAAAGCGAGCAGGAGCAGAAGCAGGAAATCGTCTGGCATTTTAGGCATTTTCATTGCTAAATAGATGTCCTGCAGGCACAGGGGCGCAACTTAGCAGTTTAAAAAAGGAACGAAAGAATAATCCTTCATTTTTCGCCAGTTTCTTGGCTAACAAACTATTCTCTATCGAAGAAATCGGCATGAAGTCAAAGATGATCTCTTAGAAATTAAGAAAAAAAAGCAATTTTTAGGAAGAGAATATTCCAATTACTTCATAGCTAGAAAACTGAACTTTCAGAAGGCAGACTGAAAAGTTGATTGTGGTCAACAGCAGAAGCCCTCCCTTTGGCCCGCGGCTCTGGGTTTTCAATTATTACCAATGCTCGAAATGAGAGCTGCCAGAAGACGAAAGGCAGGAAGTGCCAGACTGGGACCAGACCAAGACCAAGACGAAGACCAGGTCCAAAGACCAAGGACCAAGTCCCGAGTGGGAGCAGCGAAGCGGAAACGGAAGCGGCATGCCGACGTCGTTGCTAAGACGTCGTGATTAATTACGCGATGCTGATGATGATAATGATGAGCTCGCGAGGGGCTCGGAAAATGGAGTATAAGACAGCGGGATAAAGGGCGGGACAGGGCTGGGGCAGACAGAGTGGGCGTGGTCCTGGTCTTGGGACAGACTTGCGAAGCTGCTTCAAACAAATCGTTTCAAATTATTAAAATCATTTATTATCGCCGTAATCTTGCAGCGGCAGGAAAACCGCAGCAACTGCCTAACCCGCAGCTTCTGAAGTTGAAACCGAGGAAAGTAAAGTATGTAAAGTGCGTAAACTGCGACCGCGCGTGTTATAAATCAGTCCCCGATCCGATCCGCATATTGTCCTTGGCGTCCTTGTTGTCTTTGGTGTCCTTGCTTTTTTGTTCCGGCTGCCGACTGCCGACTGCCGGCTCTCTGCTTCGGATGCTGATGCTGGTGTCCTTGCTGTCCGTGTGTCGCCGCTGTCATTGTGGCTGTCAATTACGCGCCAACGACTTTCAACGCCTTTTGCCAAAGTATGCCAAAAAGCAAAGTGTGGAGTAATTACGGGGCATTACTCAAATGGGAATGAGAATATAAATTGATATATACCCATCCACGTCCCCATCTGCGCTCTTAGCTCACCCATTCTACCATCTTTTTTTTCCAGGACGAGGCCCGCAAAAAGGCGGCATCCACGTATCTGGTTGAGGGCGCGGATATGCCACCACCCAGATATCAAAAGGATGGCACCCTGCCAGTCATATATCCAAATAATATTGGTAAGTTTTTATTATTGTTTAGTGTTGTATATTAATTATGAAAAAGGTGTCTGTAAAATCTGTTAAAATTTTATAGCCTACTTATAAGAGCTGGGTTTTGTTGTTAGCGTATCCTTTTCGAATTCTTAATTGCATAACAAATATTACATATATATTTTTCAATTTTCCTAAAAAATACAAAAAATATACGTTTAAGATAATTAACTTTTGGGCAAAACAAAGTCCGGGGCTCTCACGCGCTGACAGGACATCCCTGACCTTCTCTTCAGCCTCTTCGCAAGTCCTTCACGGTTGCAATGGTTTTTTTTTCAGATTTTTTCGGTTTGATTTTTATGCCATGATTGCAACGCAATCAAAGCAAATGCTGGAAAAAGGGAAACAAAATCGCAAAAAGTTGAAAGGGAAGTGGCTGAGGAAGAAATAAATATACAGAATACAGAGAGCGGAATAGATAGAAGCTTAGAGTAAAAGGACGAAGGATGTAGGATGTAGGTAGGGATGTAGGGGGAGGCGTGCAAGCTGAAAATTCAATTCCAGCACAACATCTCTTAATTGTAATTGAGCAGCAAAGTTTTTGTCAGTCTTGATTTTCAATTGATGTGTGGATATACATATACGTACACATGGCTATATATAGTATATATATAGCTCAGGGCCAGACCCAAATCACGTGCGGTCTGCGCTAATTTAAAAAGAATCAAAAAAGAAAAAAAAAAGGAGGAAGGGAAAGAAAATTCAAGCCTGGGAATGTTGAATTTAAGGCAAGCAAAAATGGAAATGGAAGAATAATAACCAAAGACAAGGACTCTGGCATAGACAAAGGATAAAGGGATGGCGAAGACACCGCTGCTTCTGCTGCTGCTGCTGTCTATCAAAGCATCGACTGCGCTGGAACAACAACAGTTCTATAATAACAAACCACCCAAAAGCCACCCATCCACCCGGCCACCGAACCATCCAATCACCCCTGACTAGAATAGAACAAAAAGCGGGAAAATGCATTTTAAATGCAAAAGCGTAAAAATAATAAAAATACATTAGCTGCAGAACTTATCGCCCGGAGGCGAGAGCCCGAATAGCTGCCAAGGAAGTGGCATAAAAAATACAATTACCTTATGTCAACGACATGAAAATTTGGAAAGCTCTCTCCTCTCTCTTACCACACCTCACCTCACCTCACTCCATGCCACAAATAAATTTTGTTGGCAATTTCCCCATTTACAATAGATAAACCGAAGACAAAGTCCTGCCACCCACATAGCTGCACAATAAAAATTCCATAATGGTTTAGTTTTGAAAGAAAGTTTATCAGAATGTGTTGCGAATTTTTAATTAGAGAGTACACACTACGTATGCTTAATATTTTTCTTGTAGTTCTTTTAGTTTAAAAAGTAATATCAAAACATAACATTTTAACAAATAAGAAGTATAAAAGCTATTAATTCTTATTATACTCTTAAAAAATTTAAATTCCTGGCCAACAAAAATTTTAAGGATACATTTTATGTTAATTTTTCGAGTTAATTTTTTCTTGTGCAATTGCCACCTCACTGCCACCAAAAGTTTTCTGCGGCGACACGCATAATTATGTATGGTTGTGTATGTGTGTTCTTTATCCATCATTGTGTGTGTGTATGTGTGTTTGTTGTGTCTGTGTGAGAGTGTGTGTGGGTACCGCCATTTTCTTTATGGCCGAAACAACAACACGAGCAGAGCAGAACGAGCTGAAAAGAAAACACGCCAAGGGAGAAAAACAACAAAGACAAAAGCAACGAACCAGTGAGAAAAAAAACTGACAGAAAGGAAAGAAGAAAGCCAAAAAGAAAGCAAGAAGAAGGAAGAGCCAGCGTGAGAGGAAAGTGCAAAGGAATCCCCCACGTGGCACAAAAAATTAAAATGCTTGCCGGAAGCTGAATCTCAAACAAGCGAGCCCAAGGCTGTTGTTCCAAGCGGGCGGAAAAGCAATGGGGCGGGGAAAGTGTTCTACAGATGCAGAGCAAGATGGCGGGGGGATGGTGGGGGACAGTATGCACATGAGTTTCTCGACAGGCGGGGGGCAAGCGGAAATTGTTTTTGTTAGTCGGCGTCACATTTTTTATCAGTACTTTGTTTTTTAGGTATTTTTCTTCCTTTTTTTTTGTTATTTTTTTTTTTGTTGAGTATAAATTGTGGCCAAGCAACACACTACAGGGCGTGTCTGAGCCATTGACGAAAAAGCAGATGACACCCACATAACTGCCATCCCAACCCACCTGAACGCTGTGTCCCCTCAGGTGGTTGCAATTTCATTTGACATTTATGCAGTTACTGAGCGGCAAGGGGGATGAGCGTGTGGCGCGCTTTTAATGAGACACTTTTCAGCACGGCTTCAGTGTTAATGAGCAGTGAGAACTTTGGATCGTGCCACAGCCAGCGGCAGACCGTCAGCAACAAGTCCGACCTTGAACGAGTCCAAAAGCCCCTTTCCGTTTGTCAGTCAGGACCCTCAAGGACTCCCCCCGCCATTCCTCAACCAGAAAATATTTCTTATCTCAACTCGACTCCGGTTCGGCCCAATGTTATTAATATCAGATGAACTGGGAGCTGGGAGCTGGAAGCTATTGGTTCTGCCACAGGATTCCTGACCCACACAACAACAACAATTATGCATTTGCCAGGAAGCCCGAAAAAATGAGAACAAAGATTCTGGGTTTCCTTCAGGTTTTTCGCATTTTCCGGCACAACAAAGCCCGCTGATCGAAAAATCAATAATTCAGGAGTGACTGTCTTTTGAGAAAAGCCACCCACTACCTACATATGCTTGCCAAGGGTCTCTTCTTTAATAAATCTAACAGAAAAGTATTACATTTTAAAGAAGGCTTTTTGCTATAGCAACTTTGCTATAGCAACTGATAGCATTACTTCCTAATGAAACCAATTCTGGCAAGGACCAACGGGAGTACAGGGTATAACAAGCCACAAGATGAACATGGCCCGAACGCAGCTCCTTCGTTCGATTTGTCGCTGTCAGGGAGCCGCAAATTCGGAACTTTGGCAACGAAATTATTGTTGCCTACTTGCGGGGGCTCCGAAAAACCCACCTCAACCACACCCCCTTAAAAAGACCTCATAGAATTCGGGTGATGTGTGTTCGTGTGTCAAAGTCTATTTTACAAAATTACAAATTTGTTACGTTTGCGGGTTTCACGCCTCTGCAGCTGACAGGCGAACTCTGGCTGAATTTTCATGATGTTTGCGGCACGAAACGTGTCAGAATGGCAGCGGATCGGGCCAATTTGTCACGCCTCGAGCAGGTGGTGGCATTACCATTCAACCATCCAGGCATTCTGCCATCCAGGCACTCAGCCATCCAGACCATGCTGGCATTGTGGCATCTCCATATCCTGACCGAAGACTCCATTGACATTTGCATATTTATTGGCGAGCCTTATCAGCCATGGAATGCCACCCGTTGCAATTAATGGCCATCATTTTCTTTAGCTTTCCAAGCGCTTGCACATGAAATCAGGCAGAACCGAGCAGCAAATTGTTGCATGCAACGTTCTCTGGTCATGTGTACGCTATATAAGTGTGCAACTCCTTTGGACATAAAGCCTGTCGTTTGCAGTTTAAGTCTTGAAATTGAATGCATTCCTGCTCTTCGACATTTGCGGCTGGCCAGGCCAACAGCGTGCTCCGCTTATGGCCACAATCAAAGCTTATGGCCATTGGAAGAAATATAGGAAAATAATCAGTAGAACGCAGCACGTATTCCATACAAAAAAAAAATAGAGAAACGACCATTAAAATCAACCCAGAGCAACGCTAAAGTGGATTTTATGGCCACAAAATAAAATAAGAGAAATAGTTTATAAGCCGAGCCCACTTTTGATATAAGCACTCCTATTAACTTTATCCTGTTTCTTTCTTTCAGTGAATGCCTGCACACTGCCACACCCGCGGCATAACAACGGTGGAGCCACTATCCAAATGACCCGGGACGATCAGATGCTAATCAACAAGGGCGTCTATATACCGTCCCCATCTCCGGCGCCACCGCCAGATGGCTCCTACTACAACATGAACAGCGACAGATACTTGTCCTATCCGCCAATGGTGAGTAAGATCAATGAACTCCCCAAGGATATCCAAATTGGGGAGTGGGCGGAAGGGGGGCATGATTGCTGGGCGGGATTACCGGGTAGGATTTGGCCAAGAACCAAGCTTAACGAAAAGCAGCAGCTGTGCTGCATCGGAAGCTTAATTGCCCGCATCTGCAGTTACCTTCTTTTTGATCCGCTGCTGCTGCCACTGCCTCCCCGGGATTATTTCGCTCAATTAACCAAAGTTTTATGGAGAATGCTCTGCTCTTGGCGTTTTGCATCTGCCAGTCAGCCAGTGAGCCAGCTGGCATGCGAGGGGTCCATAAATATATACATGTATCGATCAGAGTAGAGAGTAGGTATTGGGGGCGGCGGTTCTCTTGTAGATACTATTTCCCATCGACTTTTATAATCCGCGCTCAGCTTTGCAACACTGTACTGACAAATGACAAACTTAAAAGCATTATAAGTAAGCTTCTGGCAAGGATGGGGGTGGGGGAGGATGCGCTGCATTCGCTTTTTGTGCACCATCCGGAAAGTCAACACAATATTTTCCCAAGACAACAATTTAATATCAAGCATACGCAGTGTATGGCGAGCAACGAGCGGCTTCTTTTACGACAAGCCCTGTTCGCAGATGCGACAAAGTTTCTTGTTGTTTTTGTTTTTTTTTTTTGGCTCGCATCACTCATAAAGTGTGGAATTCCCTGGCAAACTTGTGGCCCCGAAAATTTTGGGGATCCAACCACTCATTCCATTACGGGAGGAAGTCAAAAGGGAAACACCGCATCGTCTAGTCAAGGACAAGTGGCATGTATGTAATGACCATTCCACGCGCACATGCCACACAACATATACACGTCCACATTGAAAAGCATATCCGTTGGCTGTCGCATTAGCTGCCAATATAAATTCCGCAAATTTCACAATAAACATGGGGAAATCAATTTTCGGAATTTATGTTTCCTTCGCTCCTTTTTATGGAATATCGCCCCTTCGGACTTGATGACTCCTGGCACTAAAGGGGTGCAAATGCGACAGCATAAGATGACACCCGATGTGGGGATGACAGTTAGCCCGTTTCGTTGCCAGCTTTCCTATGGCAATGCCAGGGCATTTATGTGCCATCGCATCAACTTGGCTGAAGCTCAATAATTGTATAAATTAGATGAGGATGGAGATGGTGATTGGAGCAAGAGATGTAGGGGGAAACTGCAGTGACCAGAAGGAAATCCTGTAAGGGTACACACCATCTGGTTGCAGTGGCTGCAGCACGGGGACCAACAGCAGCTAATATAATAATATTTATGCTTAGCAGTGGAGCATGTTTATGGGCCTTATACGATTTGTTAAGTTATTCAATTGTGTCCCCAGTCCCAGTCGCAGCCTCAGTCCCAGTCCCACAAGGAGCAGAGCACAGTTAAATGATGTGGCAGGGAGGAAACTCCACAGTATCCAATGTCCAGCGGGCAGTGCTCCGTCATCGTTCTTTGCCATCGCCCAACATGGGACTAAACCTTTTGTTTGCGGTTTTTAGTCAACGAGGGAGAAAAATTCAATTTCGGTTTAGTTGGTCAACAATGACATCCCATATATATATGCTATATATATATATATTTATATGGATGTGTGGGTGTGTGAGTGGGCAAATGTTTGGACTTGCCACTTCACATGGAACCGAACGCCCACCCCTTCCGCTTTGTGCGGGCCTTTTGCCATTTCACATAAGAAATGCTTTGTGTGGAAGCCAAATTGAATTATTTGATAAACATCATTAGAAAAATTACAAAATATACAGAAAGTGTGTGGGGGGAAAAGTGGAGACAGGACGCAGGAGACAGCCCAGACCAGACCAGTCCAGTTCGAGTCCCTTCGCTGTGGCTTCCCGAAAACATTTGGCCAGCACTAAATTACTTTTCGAAGAGCATCTGTCTCGGTTTCCTCGGTCTCGGAATCCGGGACCCGGGACAAGGCACGTTGCCTGGCGGACAGTAAATGAATAAGGACAATTTATAACAGTAAATCAAATTAAATTTCAATTGGAAAACTTGACAAAATAAAAAAAAGTGTACAAGACAGCAAACAAAAAACAATCACACACAAAACAAAACAAAACACACTCCCTGAATGAAATGAAACAAAAGAAAAATGGACATATAACAAAGTTAGGGCATCGTTTTGCACATCAGATGCCTCCTCCGCCCATGGACCACCACTAGAGTGGCTCTGTAATTGGCCATCACAACTGAATCTGGCAATAGATACGGATTCGATTCGGTTTATCGCAAATCCAGTTTATCACAAAGCGCTGAAAAGTGATTGAGCAGCTCCTTAATCAATTTATGTTTCATCGGAATCTTCATTTATGAGAGGAAATAAATGGCCAGGATCCATTTTATTTTCATTTATTGGCCAAAAAAAGAGGATACTTCTCTGGAATTTATTAAAAATTTATACAAATTATTTTGCCAATATGAAAATATTTAAAAAGTATCCTTCAAATATGGAAGCAAACTTGTGTTATTAACTGATTGATTTGGCAAACTTTATTCTATTAGACCCATTGGCGGCAGCAACAGGATGTCCTGGGGGCAGGGCCCCAAGGCCCGTATCCTTTTGCCATATCCGTTCCGGCTGGCACGCAAAGTGGCCCGAAGTAAATGCAATTTAAAACAAGTTGTGGCCACACCCAGAACCAAAGCCAGAACTAGCCGAGTCCACCCACTCATCCATCCGTTGCGGTGTTTTTGTCCAACCAGCTTGTAACTATTTAAGCGGCAATTTGTATTTTATTGCCAACTTTGGTTGGCTTCCAACTGCCCAACTGCCCCAACTCGGCAGATACCCCTGGCCATACCCCATCGTATCATTCCACACCCATGTCAGCCCCCAAAAATACTCGAGTTTCATTTGGCTGGCGTTGGCGTTGGCGTTGATAAGTTAAATGCTGAATGCCGGACACACGCAGTCCGGGAATCCCTATGTGGACTACGTGCATATGGGTGTGGTGGCCCAGAGAAGGATCCAGAATAGCACGAGAGGAGAACTTGACTTCAACCGGACAACTTAACTACGGTTCACTTTGTTAACTTGAGTTCCGCACAGTTTTAAATTCAATTAGTTTTCGTGCGGGCGAACTCCTGCCATTGTTTGAATGTTCAACTGTCAGCTTCCAGAAAGGGGGTTGGGGACGGGAGACGGTAGCCGGAGCAAAGGACCAAAAGGACTTCCCAATGGCAATGGGGGCGTGGCAAAGTCAGGCATCCGTCAGATACTTTACGCACTCGCTGTAGCGCTGTATCTGTCATCAAAGCGATATACTCGAGTGTTTTGTTTTAAAATTCATGGGCGGCAACACAAAAAAAAAAAGAGAAAGAAATAAAATTAAGAAAAAGAGGGAGCATCTTAGCAGCTGATGCCGATTAAATAAATAACGGGATCCACTCACAGCCATAATTTAATTTTCACTCCAGCTCCGCAGAATTTTTCATAGACTTTGTTGGCCCGACGGCGCCGCTCTGTTGGCCTTAATGTGGAAAGTTTCATTTTTATGGCCAGTGTAGAGTGTTGAGTTTTTGGCTAAGAAGGAGGGCGGGTATCCCATACCATCCCATCCCATCCCATTCCACTCAATGCCAATTGGTTATTCTATTTACACAGAATGAAGTTCCAGCCGCAACTCCGGCTAAAACCGAAAAACAACAACAATTATAATGAGCTGCGGCCAAACGCGCCAAGAAAATTAGCGAACGCGGCATACAAAAGCCTTTAAGTGGCCAAAAGTTTACAGGGCCAACACGAAACCCTTTACGGAATTTGCTGCGTGCAACAAATTGTTGTAGCTACCACCATCACCATCTTGGCTCCTCCTGGCTCATCTTGGCTAAGCCCCTGAGCTGTGGACCCTGGGCCCTGGTCTTTGGGCTACGAAGTTTTCGTTAGAGACAATTTAACTTTGTAAACTGATACAAAATGTCCGCCCTGGTCTACTTAAGACGACTGACTACCAATTGCCTCTGCCCAGCCAGGACCTCCCCTATCCCTGTTTTGTTAATCAGTGTTGAGTGTTGCGTCCTAATGTGTTTCCAGCAATGTCCTTAAGCCCCAAGGAGAGCGCAAGACACAATTCTACAGTCCTATGGCCACTCTTTTTTCGGGAGGAGAACGCGGTTGAGAAGGAGAAGGAGACATGCTCCCCTTAATATTCCAATTAGGTGCACGATCCAAGTTTGCAACTTGAAAGTTGTACGTGCAGCAAAGTTGGACCTGGACACTGGACCGCTGGCATGCGGAACAGTTCCTCAACTGGCACAAAGTGTCATGTCAATTGAACTAGAAATCCACTCGCAGGCTCTACAGTCGCCTTTTTATTTTCTGTAGAATTTCACGTTTCTTTTTCTTCCAACTCAGTTGCCAGGAACTTGTCAAGAAGTTGTATTGCAGGACTTTACAGGCGAAATTCGCCTTTGTGCTCACTGACAGAGAGAGAGAACTGTCATAATTATGGCATCGTTAGTGCCAATCTTTGCTTTAATGCTGCCTCTTCACAAGCTAGCAGCCAAAGGATACCAAATACGGATGAAACGAGGTCCAGGTCCATAGTATTTTGAGCCTCAGTCGGCTTAGAGACAACTTTTGTTTGCGCTTTTCATTGTTTCATATCTCGGGCGACAGTTTAATGGGAAAACTTTTCCGCCCAACCAACAAAGGAGCTATGTCCACTTGCCATGATCCGGATTCCGGACGATGTGACTATGCTAAGCCTATGGTAACTAAATCCTTGCTGGGAAACAACAATCGCTTCGTGGTAATGATTTTTGGTTAGGTTTTCGAATTATGTTGAATGGCTTTGGATTTCAACTGGAAGGTTCTTCTTTAAGGAATGAGAATTGGAATAAGGACTATTTCTCTAGCAACATCCAAACTAATTTTTAAACATTTTTATTTCAGGAATACCCGGCTGCTCTGGACTTCACCGCCCAGCCAATGCCCCTGGCCCATCTCCAGCCCATCACAGTGACCTCGCAGGCGGCGTTACTGGCCACCAATGGCGGAGCCACGCTCATCGCCAACGGATCAGCCCCCTCGGCGCTACCAGGTGGCTCGGGCACACTGCGTCGGGGAATCCTGCGGGGTGTGGTGGGTGTACCGCCACCGGACGTAACCCATCACACGTCGGCGGTGGGTAGTCCACTGCAGGTACTGCATGATCTGCATCCCGTCAATCTGAGCGCCTCCACGCTCACCACCAGCACCACCCTGAACGGTAGCCTCCCGACGGCAACCACCGGCACGGCCACGTTGCCCCGCCAGCCACACGGCATCCTCAAGGACCCCAATCGCAATAAGCAGCAGCAGCAACAGCAGCTGCTTAACGCCAGCCTAGTGGGCGTCGGAGTGCCCGTGTCGGCGGGTATGGGAAGCCTGCAGATCCTGAACCTGCCGCCGGCGGGAGCCGGACTGGGCAATAACCTCCTGATGACGGCTAGCGGAGCCTTTGATCCTGCGGCGGCGGGCATGAGCAGCTTTGGAGCCGTTAGTCAAGCCAGCGGCATCCCGGTGGCCTACACAGACGCGGATGGACATCTGGTATAGCTGTAGGCCGGAACTGGGGCTTTCGGAGGCAACATCAGCACTAACACCACCACCGCCACCGCCATCATGAAATCCAACACGGAGCCCCGGTTCTGAGAAGCATCTCAACAACGTCACTATCCTATCCTATATACTCGTATCTGTATCCAGTATCCAACAACCTGCTCGCCAGGACGTAGCTAGTTTAGGAGCTTTCTATTCGGCAACCGGGGTCCCCTGTTCCCCCGACTGTCCACTGGCCATTACCTTATTCAAATCAGCCAGCGAATTAGTTTATGTAAATTTTTACCAAATTCTTTCTGTATAGCCCACACCTCCGAGTGTGGGTGTTTATTTAGATAAGGATGGGTGGTGTCGCGGGGGAGTGAGCATAATTTCGTCGAGAGTTCCACTAATTAGCCGGGGCCAAGATGGCTAAGAAGAGTACAAGAAACATGGCCAGAACCAGAACCAGCACCAGAAACGTTTCGCCGGCGTGGCGTAAAAGGCAGGCCGAAATAATTTGAAATTTCTTTAAGATGAAATGGGAAGTTGGGGGCGAAAAACGCGAAACGGTCCAAAGCCGTTTGACAGCTCCCTGGGGTGTGCTCTGGCTCAAGTCGAGTGGGCACGTGATTGCCCTGGACGCCGCCGCCAGTGACCATGGTCGGAAGTTGAAGGTTGACAGCCGCTAGCTGCTCCAACGCCCCCCCAAAACTCTAAGATTGAGGAGCTAGATTTGGCCCAATTCCCCTTTAATGGCTGCCAAGAAAATCCGACTTGGTAAATATTCTATAAAAGTAGACTACCTTGGAAGTGGTTCTTATTGGTTTTTAATTTTCAATGAAATGGATGTTGCGGGAAGGTCTTTAAAAATTTCAGACTCCATAGAAAGCTGTTCCTTTGAAGTGAATTCTAACACTTTCTATCGTGCCATTTGATGAACTTTTTAAAAGAAAGATTCTTTTTTTTATATTTTTCCCAACAATTCAACAGTTTTCGATCTAAAGGAGTGTATTTTTTTGTGGCCATAAAATCAATTGCAATGCTTACCATTCCAGCAATCAATAGTTCCCTCAGAGCTGTTGTACTGTGGGTGCTCCTTGAGACAAATCCTTCGAATTCAAATGCTACGCTGCGCCACGCCCTCGCTCACATTATGTACAGAAGTTGGCTCTATCTGCGCTCCAGCTGCCATTCATCGGGCACAGCTCGAGTGGCATTGCCGCACATAAACAGTTTTCATTTGCCACTCGTCGCAGCTCAGCGAGCGTGACATGCCAATCCTGGTCTGGTCGGTCGGCTGCTAAGCCATTATCCTTCCTCACCCATCCCAAAAGTCCCCAAAAAGCAAAGGAGTCCCGGAATCTCCGGACCACTCCAAGGGCTCGAATGTTTTTGGTGGGAAAAGCGTTAAACACATGCCCCGCATCCCTTACGTCCTTAAATCCTTACGTCCTTGCATCCTCATCCGCATCCGTATCTTGTGCTTTGACTTTGTAGTCAAGTTGCCGGGATCCTCGAGCATCGAGCATCGTGCATAATTGCCAGCAGCATCTCGGAGCGGAATGTGTGGATTTTAATATTCATTCGTCTGTAATTGCTGCATCTGGAGAGTGCAGACAATCGCAGCTGCACTCGCCTCCCATCCTTTCATCCTGCAACAGGATTATCGCATGTGAATAAATGCCCTGATTTCGGGAATAGATATTGCAGATGGTAGTATGGAGAACTCTCGAGAAGGGGGCGGCGGTAAAACAAACACTGACGTGAATCCCCTTCTGTGTGTAATTAAAAGTGAAATTATCTTTGAAATTAACGCACGCGTAGACAAAGACAAAGGCGAAAAGGAAAAGCGAGTGGGAAATGAAGAAAAATGCTCCGAAAGCTGAGAACCGAGAATTGAATTAAGAACGAAGATGAGGCAACTTTGTATCTGTGCCAGTGTGGTTCTGGGTGTGTGCGTGTGTGTGTGTGCTTGCCACACATGGATTTCCGCCATTGAATAATGACGATTGCAGTGGCCAGATAAAGGTTAAATGAGCAGGAAAACAAGGGGGAATTATTTTGCAGATGAGCCTGTTGCCTGTGGGCTCCGCCATGCCACCCATCCATCCATCAAAGGACAGTAGGGTACTGGGGACTCTGGGGCGGCCCTTCTATAACAGATATGTGAATGTATAGCTTGTACTAACCAACTCAACGAGTAGTGCTGCCAAAACTGCATTAATAATTAGCATTAAGCTGGATCCGTAGCCTAAGTAGCTAAGCCAAAACAAATTTTGAATTCAATCAGCAAGCCAAACCATTCAAAGTTGTACAATACCACAGAGCAGAAACAGCAGCAGCAGTAATGATTAATAACTAAATATAAACAAAAAGGACAAATGCAGGTATATCGATACAGAAAAACAAACACAAACGGAGGACGACAGAGTCATTGCAATTCATAGGTGTAATCGTAGCATACATTTTCGCGTCTCGTAACTTTTAGAATCCTGTCCCCATCCTAAGGAGCACTAAGGTGGGCATATACTTAGGAATAACAAACTCGCTGTTTTTCTTAGGGATAACTATTTGATTGCACTCGAACTTAATACTCAAACGAAATCGAACTCGAAATGTATCTTGTAACTGAATCCACATTTAAGAACGCCCCCGCCCCCCATCTCACACAAATCTTGTATGTCTTCCCCAGCTTGACGATTGTTTGTTGCATTGATTTTATCCGAATACGTACTTATAATATATATATATATTAAATTAAATTAATTACTTTTATAAATATGAGTATGGTATTTAAGTTAAAAGATTAGCACACTTGTCGGGGGAAAGTAAATAAGACTTATTGTAGATAATTATGTTTAAAACACTTAACGAATCGAATCGAATAGAAACGAAATCAAGTTGTTCAATTTGTATTTTTGCCAAAGAGATATTTGTTAAACAAAGAGCCGATTAACTTGATTCTAGACTATTTTTCTCTCAGTGTGTGAGTGTGTGTGCTTGTTTCACTCTCGCTGTAGTATGTATGTATGTGTATAAGTACTTACAATTATTTGTTGGTAATTACTTAACGATTATGTATTTCTAACTGAATCTGTGTATGATTTTAGAAATCCTCTCACTCGATATTAAAGGTAGAATAATGGGCAGCTGCAGCTGAAGGCGATGACACACAAGACTTGATTACTGAACCTAGGCTAATGTTAAATGTTAAATTCAAATCGAAACTTAAACGCAGCTACATACATAAGTAAATAAAACAGAGAATTAATTCTAAACCCTAAACACTAGAGCAGAATGTTTGTATGTGTGTATGATTATTTACAAGAGTATGTGAATGTTTTTACGACACTTATTGAGTTATTTGATTATATATTTTATGTAGTCTGTATGCGTATATCTAATACATGTAATTAACTGAAACGGTTGAGAAGCATTTGTACAGTAGTCGAGAGGAAAACAATAATTAACAAGGCGTAAGTTCATTCAAAGAAGCAAAACAAAACAACACACATAAAATAAAGTAAAAAATAAAATATAAATTTAAAACAAAAACGCATAGTTCATAACTCAAAGCATAAGCCGCCACTCAGAAAAATTGTATAAAAAAAAAGAATAAAAAAAAATTATTAAGAAAAAAATGAAAATTAATGCATATTAAATCTACTGCATTTTTAAAAACGATCTGTTAACAAATGAATAATAAAAACGTAAAAAAACGATGAATACCAAAAATCCAAAATGCATTTTCATTTCCGAACAAAGGGCCAACCGATTACGGCACAAAAGACAATTTAATGGCAAAACTTTTGAATCAATTTTCGGCGGCAGGACTCAAACAAAAGAGGATACTTTCTGGGTGCCATTTCCAGCATTTTCCCCAGTTCCCATTCCCCTAGTCCCAGTCCCCCCTCCGCATACGAGCCAAAACTTTCCCAGGGACGAGATCCACTATCCGTCTTGCCTGGTGTGGTGCAAAAAATTGAATTCCTTGTAAAACTTACGAGCTGGCATTAATTTTAACAGCATCTCTGCGTGGCAGGGACAACAGGGACAGGACGACCCCAGCCCAAGGGCCAAGGGGCGACGAATATTCTTCAAATTACGTATACGGCCCATTGAACGCTTCGCCCGGCATGGACATGTGTGCTCTGTGCGTACTCCAGCCCAGGACCAGGCCCTGGACGAGGACCAGGACCAGGACCCAGAGTACGACCATTATTCTCTCCTGACTGACTTTATGACGCTCATTCGATGGGCACAAATCGCAGCTCGTTTTTCATTTAAATGGAAGTTAATTAGTTCCGCCAAAAAAAAAACAAAAAGCCTGAGAAAAAAAAACCAACACCGAACCGAACAACAAAGAGAGCAGCCGGAATAAAGGGCAAATAAAAATACTTCTCATCACCGCCTCTGCCCTTCCACTTCGCTTCAGAACTGGGCGTGGCCAAAAGCATTCCTTTGCTGCAATTGATTGATTTATTCCCATTCCACGCCCCCTGCCGCCTGCCCCATGCCACCTGCCACCAGTCGTTGGCCACCCTGCTTTGGCTTTGGCTTCAACATCCACTTGGGCTTCATCAGTTGTTGCCGCAAATTGATTCAACAAACGGCAAACAAGTGAAGCCTGGTCGTGATGGGCCTTCAATTAATAGCTGGATTGGCAAGTAAGTACGGCTGAAACTTGCCGGACACGAAACTTTCTCGCACGGCACCAACTTGGCAACTGTCAGTGTGCGGAATACTTGATAATTTCTTATAGGGTGATTGCTTCAAAAATAGGATAAAATATTCCCAGCCTTAGACACAAAAAAAACTATTTAGTTCAAATGAAAAAAAATTTAATTTTTAACTGTAATGCAAGTCGGCCAGTGTCCAAGGCAAAAATCTCACACCATTCAAAGTAATCTAATAATCTTTTAAGGGAAAAGTTCACCAAAGGGTATTCGCATTTCAGCTGTGCAGCTCCAACTTTTCATCTGCGTTTTTTTCATTGTAATGCAGGTGACAAAGCCGGCGTCTGAGCTGCCCAACGCCCCCTCCCTTCTCGGACAAGGACACTTTTTTGTCTATGAAGCTGGGGGGGGGCCAGTAAGTGGGAACCGTCAAAAGGAACAAACCTCAATGGCGTCAGCGTGGAAATGCACGTCACAAGTACTCGCACAGTTCATCTGGCCGAGTAAATGGAAAAGTTTTGTTTGGTAAACTTTTTGGCCCAAAAGGAACAAAAACTCCAAAAAAAAAAACACGGCGCTTAGGCGGACTGAGTGCTGCAAGTCGTGGATAAAACGGACAGGGATGGGAGCGGTGCGGTGCCTTGGTCCGAAGTCACTAAGGAAACAATGACGACCGAAAAGTTTCTCGTTGGCATAATCATTGTCATGGCCATTGACGCAAGGATTTGCAAATTATCAGGACGAAACTTGACCGAGCCCCGTGTGCAACATGAGCCTCGTCAAGTGGATCTGAATGGAGCAACTAAAAATGGTAATGGAATGGGGAATGTATAGGGGGGCACACTGCGATAGTCAGTGGAAAATTCCATCATTAAAACCCAAAAGGGGAATAGGGAAGGACAGGGGCAGGGGCGACAGCTGTCGGAACCGCAATAACGGGCATAGATAGCAATTATGCCTTTGGCGAAATTGCTGGCTGACAATCAAAGAAGCCGCACGCATAAACAAACCGGGCCCTGGTCTCGGCCTCGGTCCCGATGTCGGTGCTGGTCCCGGAACCACCGCAATCATCCCGTTTATTCCTCCCCGACGGGAACCACAAACTCCCGGTAATGAATTGTGGCCAACCGACCCAAAACACAAACAGATAGACAAAGACCCGATTATAAGTTTACGTACTTCTTCTTTTTCGCTTGCCTGCACAATTTTCTTGATCTTGCCACCATTATCTACTCCTTACACCCACACCCACACCCCCACCCACACACATGCTCGCGTATCAACAACATATCCTTTTTCATTTCAGGCCAGATGATTACAAGGCCCCTTAATTCTTTGCCAAGGCTTATACACAAGTATTGTTATGCGCAAAATTCATTTCAAGGCGGAAAGTTTATCGCTGCCCTGCAGCCTCAGAGTGCAGCCCCAGGCTTGGCTAATTTGTGAGGGAAGCAATGCCAAATGGCACTTAAAAAAATTGTTAAAAGGATTTGCTCAAAAAATGTTACCTAAGAATAATTAAGGTCTTAACAACTTCCATGTTTATTTTAATAATTTTTAGTAAATTAATAATCAAATAAATACAATATTAAATCTTTTAAAAGTATTATTTCTTGCAGTGTATTGCCTTACCATGCATATTTATTGCACAGGCCAACCGCTCGAAAGGAATTGCAATGAAATGCACAATAATTCAAATTACGCATACGCAGCGTTGTACGGTTGGTTAGGGCATCTCTTGCCCTTACCCTTGCTCCCATCCCCCAATCAACCCATCACCACTCAGGACCCAACTAGTAAATAGAAAATATCTCAAGTTATTCCGCCTGAACGCATCGCATCGCATCCAAGCCAATGACGCTGACTCAGTTGGCAAGAAGAAAAGCCAAAAGAGGGAAATGCGGCTGCAGAAAATATGATTTCGTTCATTCATTAAAAACAAAATCCGACAAGTTCAAGTTGAATGAAAGAATATATGTATATATATATTTTTAGACCCACACACTCGTACACTCGGCCGTGTGTCGCTGACCACATATGATTTATTTTTAACGCGGCTATTACAGCATCATAATGAGAATCCGCATCCGTCCCGGCGTCTTGCCAAACAGTCAGAATGACAGAATGCCAGCCAGAAGAATAAACCTTTTAACATTCGATTGTTTTTATTTGTGTTTTGGCCCATGTGTGCTGTTGCCGCTTGTCGCTTGTATTTTCGGCATTTTCTTGGTCCGATTTGATGCCAAACAGCTGATTTAAATAGCCAGCCCCAAAGCGAAAGAGAAACAATCAGAGCGAGAACCGACCGAGAAAGGGTGTCAAGTGGACGGGGCTGGGAAGTGGCAAGGAGGCAAGCAACAAGCGGCGAGGCGAAAAATTTCGGCGAACACGAAAAGCCGGCGAGAAAATCGCTTCGGGCCACAATCGCCGCACAGTGTCCTCGAATAGAGAAAGTAATTTTAAAGTTTAAAGTGCATTGATGGCATTCTGTTTTTAAATCTTAAGAAGATAAGGTATTGGATCAGGTATAAGGTTACTAGAAAATCATAAACCTAAGATCATCTACTTAACTTTAAATTGTTTATACAGTATTGAAAACTCCCGGTTCAATCAGAGATAAGATATTACTGTGTAATAAATTAAAAACATCTAAAAAGTATTTCAGATCAATTTCATAAAAATATTATATGATATGAGATGCTTTTCGAACAGCTTTAAGATTTTAAAATAATGGGCTGTTGAAAAAATCTAACTGATTTATTGACAAACTCTTATTTCGAAGTATATCTGATGATTTGTATAGTATTTTTTAAAAGACTCAAAGCTTAAATATATCCTTTTTAGGCGATTCCAAGTTTAGAAAGTATTTCTGATGATTTTAATATTATTTTTCGTAGCAATAGTAGGCTAATAGTAGTAGTTGGCTTTCTTTTTGGGTAAAATACTGTATATCCTGAAATATTCACTTTTGTAGCCAAGATGCCCCAACTTCCCCGCACTTGAACCACTGTTCCTGGCCGAGACTGAGACTGAGGCTGGGGGCTGCTGCGTTGTGCGTGCCGCAGCGCTCGCTGTTCGCCGCCCCATCATTCTGCACTCGTAGTCGCCGTCGTCGGGGCCCCGTCGTCAGTCTAGAGAGTAATATCGACACGAAAAGTAAGTTCGCCGTGGTTCTGCTGGTCGTACTGGGCCCACAGCATCGAGTATAGAATCTATATGTGTGTTCGGGCCAGGGTAACTGGTGGAAAACGTGGAAAAACCATCCAGTGGTCGACATTTTCACGCGCCCACCGTCAGCACGTGGCGGAGTTTGGCTCCAGGGCGGCAAAATCAAGCTGTGTCGCGGATTGCATAAGATTTGCAATTATAATTCCGACGATTCGAATAAGTAAAATATGAAAATTTGATGAAAAATTCTGAAAGTGCTCTAGTTTTGTGCGCTGCCCAGGCCTTTGCGTGTGATATTTTTGGACATGTGTGCGCCTCGTAGTCGGCTCCCCGTCTTCGGGTCGTCTTCGTGCGGCGGTGGAGACCAAAAATAAACACACGACACCGCTGAAAAGCCAAAACGATTGTTAGATTTTTCAAATCCAACCATAAAACCCGAAATTCTTCTTTCGAAATACAAAAAAAAAGAACACCTCTGTTCTTTAATGAACAATCCCCCGTGTAGTGTGCCGGGTTCCGAGTGGATATGTAAATCCCAGAGTGTCTATGAGTGTGTGTGTGAGGTGGGTGGTGCAAAATGGCGGCAGTGGTTTGGTTTATGCGGCATTGCGTGCCATCGGACCCTTGGATTACCGATGGCACACAACGGGGGACTCCTAGCCTCTCGAAAAGAGTCTCGCAGACAGACTGCCTGCCGCCGGCGAAATCAGTGAAATCAGAAAAGTCCTTGCCCAAGGATAAACGCATGAAATCATAAAATCAAGCCAATCCCACGCACCATCGGGCAATTAATTAGAATTCCTCGCTGGGAATTCCTTGTGCGGCGAAGTGTCCGTCCATACAAAGTACCAATAGCAACATGTTGCCATCGGACGCGGGGAAAAGTGAATAAGTGTGCTAATATACATACTAAATATAAGTACGGCTACTAAATCCGCGAAAGCGAGTGTGTGGGATTATCGAACTACCCCTGGCGACACAGTAACACTGGCACTTGTCCAAAAACATATTGGAACCCCCAAAAAAAAACAAAATAAAAAACGAAAATTAGGGACATAAATACATATGTATTTGATTAGCTGAATGCCAAACAAAACACTTTATTAACTTGGCCAAGAAATCAGGCGATCTTTCAAGCAATTAGTCTCTTTTATTGGCTATTTGTGGGTTGATAAATTACTTTTAAATTAAATATATATAATAAATAGAAACATAGATATGTTTGGGAAAAATATAGTATCACAGAGAACTAAATATAAAATATTTTATAAAATATTTGCTTATATTAAATATCTAAATAATTGCCAAAATCAAACCAATTAATTAATTAAATGTGACATGTTAAATTGAAATTCAAAAAATATATTTTTTGAAATCAAGAAATAGTTTTGAAAGAATTTCTTTAGCAAGCGTATTGTTACGAGTGTCCTTTGGTCTCTCAATTTATTTATTGAGAGCGGAGACCCAAATAAATTTGAAAATTTGCTCAGTTGTTGGCTTTTCGCCACAAAGTAACATATTTACAAGCGACACACATTCCAACATAATTACACATGTAAAAAACAAAAAAACAAGCGAGCCGCCAGTGTCGGGGCGAATTTGGCAAGTGACGCAAAAATGCGGCGAGCAAAGCAAATGGCGAAAAAAGCCCGCAGTACCGAGTGAATCAGCTGTTCGCGAGCAAAACACAAAATGGACGAAACAGACAACCGGAAGAGAGAGAGAGCTCTCACTCTCTGTCGGCCATGACGGCGTGTGTGTCAGTGTGCGTGTGTTAGTGTGTGTTAACATATTATAAACAAAAGTTAGTGCCACTTGATTTCTGGCAGCCCATGACCAAACCCTCGCCCGAGAATTCTTTACAGTTTCGCGACAAGTGTAAACATTACGTCAAGTAACCGTAAACAAAATTCGAAATTCTAGTATTGTTCTTTTTTTTTGAAGGAAATAAATCGACTCGAGATATCAAGGGGAATCCCAAACAATTTAAAAACCAAACACGCGGTGAATTGAATATTTTTGGAGGCGCGCTGCGGTCGTTGCGTTAACCAAACGAAATGGCTGAGGCGGAGGGAGGCTCCGAGCAGGATGATGTTTCATTCCTGAGAACGGTAAGTAACGGTATATCTATATAATACTCATACTTGTACTCAAATCCATATATCCATTCATCCAGTCAGATCATCTAAAATCAATTACGTCCACTCAATAAAATCCATGGGGGATTTTTCACAATTGGTGTCATAAAATATCCGGCAATCCATAAAAGATGTCCTTCCACTCCTCTCTGCCTGCCTGACCCCACTGTATATGTAATGCATATTTATAGGCGCCCCTAACTTTTGTTTATGGCACACAATAAATACAAACTCGAGTCACAAATTCAATCACAGCCACCAGGGGCTTTTCGTCTGATTCCACTTTACATAGCCAGCTGGGGAAAGGCTGGAGAAGAATTTCCCCTGGACGTCCTGGACAGGGGATACGCGGGCGGGTAAAAAGGACTCGATGAACACATCGTCAGCTGACAAATGCCGCTATATATCAATGCCCACAGCTGGTGCGCCAAATGACAGCCATTATGGGGTATAAGTAAATAGTGTTGCTTCCTTTTCCTCACGCCCACGATGACTCTGGGCCCATTCCACTGTCACTCCCACTTTTTGAGGGTCAGCGAGGTCAGCAGCACGACACCTTGCCGCAATAAATAAATACGTTTAAGGGCAAAAGTTGAGTTTGCCCATCGCACCCGCACCCGCACGGCACGGCAGTATCTGAGTATTCTCATAGCAGCATCCGTGTATCTTTGTATCCTTCGTATCACTTTTGTCCGCCCGCAGGCCCATTGGCCCATTCACCGCAACAGAAATTCAATAAATATCCAAGTCCCGCCAGAGTGGCAAACCTTTCCTCGGAATCCCCCATGGGAGTGTTGTCCTTGCCTTCAAAAGACGTCAAATTACGCTTATTTGCTGAAAACTCTCCGTCCCCTATACCCCAACCCTGTGCCCGGCCACGGCCCCGTCTCCATCTCCAGCTCCTGGTTTCGACTCCGGCAAGTTTACAGTTCACAAACGAGTGACCCGAAAAGTGCAAGTTTGCACAAAACATTTATCGAAATGAAGTCAAATGCAAATTGAGGCATCGGACAGTGCAGTTTTTAGGGCCAGTCCGGGATGTGGTCAGGTTTAAATTTTAAATAGACGGGGATAGAGATGAGAGAGACAATGATCCTGCTGCGTCAGGACTCGGCACTTCATTCGCATTTAAATTATGCAAATTGCTCGATTCGAAATCCATTACCGTTCATTTAACTTCGACTACACACAACATCACCGTACCGAAATCACATCTCACTGCCCAGTGAAAGTGGGCGTGCGATTGGGTGGCTGTCTATGTGGGTGTGGGCTCAGATTGCAAAGCACCCAACCCACCATCCCACCACCCATCACACTTTCCTCCCATTAGCCACCATTCATTTGCACATTTAGTGCCTTGTAACAATTCCCTCAATTTGCGTGTGCAGTGCCCTGCTTGAATCTCTAGACCCAAAAGGGATGCAGACGGCCATGGACTTGGACTTTCACCGGGTAGCCGAATGTGTTGCCAAATACCAATTGGTATTGTGGTGGCTTGCCGGTCGGAATTGTTGCCAAAGTCTCATTAAAATTGCAGCACAACTTTGGGTCTCTTAACGACTTAATTGTCGTTCCAGACCCCCTTCATTCATTCATTGGCATTCCCGTCTTTTCGATTAGGGAAACTGTGAGTTTCAAGATCAAAACTATTAGCTTTTCAGGAACATGGTAGTTCCAAAAGAAACTCTTGGGATTAGGAGCTAAGGGTTTATTTCAAAAATATTTTTATTTAAGATTTAAATTTATTTAGAGAGCCTGGAATGAAAAGGTTTAGAAGAAAATGGAGGATTCTAACTTTATGATTTGGTTTAGGATCATAAAGAAGTTCATATTCCTATCACCAAATCTTCTCCAGACTTCTCTGTACTTATATAATATGCATCTTTGAAGGTTCTTTAATAAAAATATAGAAAAGAGCTACCTAATTTACTTGCCAATAAGTTTCTATTTACCGACTAGAATTTGTATTCATCAATTATTCCAAAACCATTCTCATTTCCATAATTGACCATTTAGGAGTAGGAATATTTCACGCAAATGAACATCAAATATGTATTGAATTTAATTCTATTATTGATTCACTTTTACCCGCTAAATATTGATAAAATATTAACATATTTTCGGATAATTTAAACCTGCAGGAGGACATGGTCACGCTCTCCTGTACAGCAACGGGAGAGCGTGTCTGCTTGGCCGCCGAAGGATTTGGTAACCGGCACTGTTTCCTGGAGAACATTGCCGACAAGAATGTGCCGCCGGATCTGTCGCAGTGCGTCTTCGTCATCGAGCAGGCGTTGTCCGTGCGAGCCCTGCAGGAGCTGGTGACAGCGGCAGGATCCGAGACTGTAAGTATGAGCGATCCCACCTGGCCAGCACGCATACATATGTGTTGTGTCGTCTCAGTCACCTCGAATCAAGGGAATCCCGAGCAACCATACTATGTCCGTTTCCACCTTTATGTTGTGATCCATATTGCTTGATAATCCGAAAACATTACGATGCTACAAGTCTTCCGGTTTCAATAGGTTTCTCCCCGATTTCCGCATGCCAATCCTTTACTCTGCTCCTTCCCTACTTCCCCCCTGATCTCTTCTCTTCTACACATTTGTAACCTTTTGAATTTTTCGTTATTTTTTCAAAATTTGTCTAAATACCCACAAAACAGGATAGTCAAGTTGTAAGTATACCGTTAAATTCTTCTTTAGTCTTATCGCGCTTCTCTTCTATCTATCTATCTCTCACTATATCTATCTTTCTGTCTCACTCTGTCCGTGTAGAGTAGCTCTTGTTCTTCTCGCTCGGCTGCATATGCTTTTTTGTCGCTTTTTTGGCGGGCAAAAAAATCCCGCCAAAAAGTATAAGAGCTATTCGCAAGTAATATTCCCAGTAGGAGACACTATTTGCGTATTAAGCCTTAAAGCTCTTTAACTAGACAGTGAATTAAACAATAATTATGTTAAGGAGTACACCTGGAAAAGGACTTAATGGGTTGGACCTTATTTCATATCCAAACAGAGAAGGGATTCCTAAATCTTTTTAGGCAGTTCTTCTCTTTATTTAGTCACTGCACATTGTATATAACATTTAAACTGTTAATTATTCAAATCAATGACTTAAAATGAGTTCTATTCTCTGTTTGGATGTACTCTATAGATCTAACTGACAGCTACCACAAACATTTTTGCATTCTAACCCTGTAGTATAGTTATTATAAACCCTGTTATGCCGTAGCTAGTAGATTGTATTTTACCAAAATCCTTCAAGCTAAGCTGTCCCCAGACTGGCGACAGTTCTAACACTTATTAATCGCTTACCAACAATTCCTAGGGCAAGGGAACTGGATCCGGACACAGGACATTGCTCTACGGCAATGCCATTCTGCTCCGTCATCACAATAGTGACATGGTGAGTGGCTTTAAACCAAAAATAGACCGAATATTTATCGAATTATCTGAAATTCCAGTACTTGGCCTGTCTGTCCACCTCGTCGTCGAATGACAAGCTATCCTTCGATGTGGGTCTGCAGGAGCACAGCCAGGGAGAGGCCTGCTGGTGGACAGTTCATCCGGCGAGCAAGCAGCGTTCCGAGGGTGAGAAGGTGCGCGTCGGTGACGACCTGATCCTGGTGTCCGTGGCCACGGAGCGGTATCTGCACACCACCAAGGAGAACGAGCAGTCGATTGTGAATGCCAGCTTCCATGTGACCCACTGGTCAGTGCAGCCCTATGGAACGGGAATTTCGCGGATGAAGTACGTCGGTTATGTTTTTGGTGGCGATGTGCTGCGCTTCTTTCACGGTGGTGACGAGTGCCTAACCATACCCAGCACCTGGGGCCGTGAGGCTGGTCAAAAGTAAGAAAATATCCTTCAAAATGTTATCCATATATTCTAATCCTCGTGACAGTATTGTAGTTTACGAGGGCGGCGTGGTCATGGCCCAGGCACGTTCCCTGTGGCGTCTGGAGTTGGCTAGGACCAAGTGGACGGGTGGCTTCATCAACTGGTACCATCCGATGCGAATTCGCCACATAACCACTGGACGCTATTTGGGCGTCAACGATAGCAACGAACTGATTCTGGTGAAGAAGGAGGAGGCTTCGATCGCCACGACGACTTTCTGCCTGCGGCAGGAAAAGGACGACGAGAAGAAGGTGCTCGAGGACAAGGATCTGGAAGTGATCGGCTCGCCGATTATCAAGTACGGCGACACCACCGTCATCGTCCAGCACTGCGAGACGAGCCTCTGGCTCAGTTACAAGAGCTACGAGACCAAGAAGAAGGGCGTGGGCAAAGTGGAGGAGAAGCAGGCCATCCTCCACGAGGAGGGCAAGATGGACGATTGCCTCGACTTTTCGCGCTCCCAGGAAGAGGAATCGAAGACGGCCCGTGTCATTCGCAAGTGCAGCAGTCTTTTTACCCAGTTTATTACGTAAGTGGTGCTACCTAATCTTCTAAAGAAAATCTATTAAGTTTTTATTCTTTCAGGGCATTGGAGACTCTTCAGTCCAATCGCCGACACTCCATTTTCTTCCAGAAGGTCAACCTCAACGAAATGGTCATGTGCCTAGAGGACTTGATCAACTACTTCTCGCAACCCGAAGACGATATGGGTAAATATAAATAGTATTCTTTATAATTCCAACCAGGACTATAACCTCATCCTCTTTACAGAACACGAGGAGAAGCAGAACCGCTTCAGAGCTCTGCGAAATCGCCAAGATCTGTTCCAGGAGGAGGGAGTTCTCAACCTCATCCTGGAGGCTATTGACAAGATCAATATAATTACATCTCAGGGCTTCCTGGCCAGCTTCCTGGCCGGAGACGAGACTGGCCAAAGCTGGGACCTCATCTCCACCTACCTGTACCAACTACTGGCCGCCATCATCAAGGGAAACCACACGAACTGCGCCCAGTTCGCCAACAGCAATCGCCTGAACTGGCTTTTTTCGCGTCTGGGATCTCAGGCCTCCAGTGAGGGCTCCGGCATGTTGGACGTACTCCACTGTGTGCTGATTGACTCTCCAGAGGCCCTGAACATGATGAGGGATGAGCACATCAAAGTGATTATCTCGCTGCTGGAGAAGCACGGCCGCGATCCAAAAGTCCTGGACGTTCTCTGTTCCCTGTGCGTGGGTAACGGAGTGGCAGTGCGATCCTCGCAGAACAACATCTGCGACTTCTTGCTGCCGGGCAAGAACCTGCTGCTGCAGACCCTTTTAGTGGACCATGTGGCCAGTATCCGGCCAAACATATTTGTGGGCCGCGTAGACGGCTCATCCATGTACCAGAAGTGGTACTTTGAAGTGACCATGGACCACATCGAGCAGACAACGCACATGATGCCCCACCTACGCATTGGTTGGGCCAACACCTCCGGCTATGTCCCGTATCCGGGAGGAGGCAAGAAGTGGGGTGGTAACGGCGTGGGAGATGACCTCTACTCCTTTGGCTTCGACGGCGCCTACTTGTGGACCGGCGGCCGCAAGACCCTCGTGGTGGATGCCTTGCCCGAGGAGCCCTTCATCCGCAAGGGCGATGTCATTGGCGTGGCCATCGATCTCTCCGTACCCATCATCACATTCACCTTCAATGGTGGAAAGGTGCGTGGCAGCTTCCGGGACTTCAACCTAGATGGGATGTTCTTCCCCGTAATGAGTTGTTCCTCGAAACTGAGTTGCCGTTTCCTGTTTGGCGGAGATCATGGACGCCTGAAGTTTGCTCCTCCCATGGGATTCTCGGCTCTGGTGCAGTGCCTCATGCCCCACCAGATCCTCAGTCTGGATCCGTGTTTCTACTTTGGTAATCTCAGCAAGAACGTTCTGGCCGGACCGTGGCTCATCGAGGACGACACTGCCTTTGTGCCCAAGCCCGTGGACACGACGGGCGTTTCTCTGCCCAGCTCTGTGGACCAAATCAAAGAGAAGCTGGCGGAGAACATCCACGAGATGTGGGCTCTGAACAAGATCGAGGCTGGGTGGTCGTGGGGCGAGCACCGCGACGACTACCACCGCATCCATCCATGCCTAACCCAGTTTGAGAAGCTGCCGGCGGCTGAGAAACGCTATGACAATCAATTGGCTGTGCAGACGCTTAAGTAAGACTTTGGTTTGTGAATAGTTTCTTAACTAATGTATATCCTTTCGCAGGACAATCATTTCCCTGGGCTACTACATAACCATGGACAAGCCGCCAGCCCGCATTCGTCCAGTGCGCCTACCCAACGAGATCTTCATGCAGGGCAACGGCTACAAGCCGGCTCCCTTGGACCTCAGCGCCGTTACCCTCACCCCCAAGCTAGAGGAGCTGGTGGACCAGCTGGCGGAGAACACGCACAACCTGTGGGCCCGCGAAAGGATTCAACAAGGCTGGACTTATGGCCTGAATGAGGACAGCGACAATCACCGCAGTCCACATCTGGTTCCCTACGCAAAGGTGGACGAGGCCATCAAGAAGGCCAACAGGGACACGGCATCGGAGACAGTGCGCACTTTACTCGTTTATGGATATGTTCTGGATCCTCCCACTGGAGAGGGCACCGAAGCCCTTCTGGCAGAGGCACAGCGCCTGAAGTTCGCCGCTTTCCGGACCTATAGGGTTGAAAAGAACTACGCCGTCACCTCGGGCAAGTGGTACTTTGAGTTCGAAGTCCTTACCGCCGGACCCATGCGAGTGGGCTGGGCCCGGGCCGATTGCTATCCGGGCGCCATGTTGGGTAGTGAGGACACCAGCTGGGCCTTCGACGGACACAATGTGAGTATGCCTCGGGGAACTGCTATCGGTATACAAGGATATACCGGGGGGGAAATGTTATTTTGGGAGGGTATTTGGATCCAGAAAGGGGGAACTACTTCCAATTAGAGACTGTGGTAGTGCCGCAAGATCAACTCACTCAATGAAAACCCACCAACCCCGTGATTATAGGTAACCAAAATGCACGCCGGATCCATTGAGCACTTCGGAGTGCGGTATGAGGCTGGCGATGTCATTGGTTGTTTCATCGATGTCAAGGAGCAAACGATCAGTAAGGACCCCTAGACGCCTAGCAGCGTACCTCAACGTTGATTTAATTTACTTTTGATCGAACGCATTTTGTTTAACTCAACTTTTCAACTTAATCGAAGACTTTCCGTTCTCTTTTGATTTGTTAATTTAGCGACACTTTTCATATCTGAATCATTAACCAATGCCACTGCCACAACCAGAAATAATAATCACATAACCACCGTGTAGGGAACGATCTGTGTCAGGTGTTCAGGCCACTTAATCTCAATCTGTCACTTGCAATTCAACATTTTAGGAAGAGAAAGTGTCTGGTGGCGTCAGTGAATCCTTCGGTAAACAGTGCGGACCCGGGGACATTGTCGGCGTCTTTCTAGATCTGGCCGATCATACAATTAGTAAGAATTTTGCTCGTGCTTCCCTGTTGTAATGTGAATATCCTCCAAAGCATCCCCCAATAAGGAATGCACCACCTCCGTGCTTTTGATATCTACTAAATGTGAACCAGTGCCTCCGGAGAGCCGATCGCAAGCCGCAGGGCCCAGCGATGCGAAGTACATTCGGTATCCAAGCATCCACATAGAAACCCTGAAAGAAAAGCATAGTTCCAGTCATTTCAGTAGGTCCTGTTCTGAAAAATAAGCATCCATTGGTCTCAATACATCACCTAAAGTTAAATTGTAAAATTAAATAATGGAACAGGACCATCGATTCTAATCCATGGATCAGACATTATAGAACCCATAGAAAAATAAATGAATAATTGGCTTCCACCATTAGCCTTCATTATTGCCAGCTTCTCAGTAGTTTGTCACTTTCGATCCATATAATTATCCAATCCAACTCGATTCCCAAGCTCTAACGTCCAACAATGTTGTTACTTTGAAAAATCCCCAAAAACGCCTAACCAGGATTGTGGCGCCCATGTAGGGGTGCCCAGCCAGCAGGGTGCCTGAGGAGCAGGTGACACATCAGCTCATCCAAAAAGCTTTTTACTCTCTCTCTCGTAAATAACTGCCTGTAATTACTAACGACACGTACTTATCCAATATTAATATAACTATCAATTTCAATCCAATTGTACAATATTTAGCATGAGAGCTAACACTAGTACTACATACTACTAATAGCCTGCTTGAAACCGTATTCCTAGCTTTGCCAAAACTTAATCGAAACCCCAACCAATTAAACACTTGCCAAGATATACATTCGAATGTATATAATATGCAACTAGCTGCAAGGCCAACTCAACTGCCATTAATACGCACGAATTTCCTAGAGGAATTTTAATTGCTTAATGGATTCCGGACGAACGAGACTAATCAGATACGGTGGGATACGGATACGGATACGTACATATATGTATATACGGATCCCAGACCGAAAACCGACAGCTGAAAGTCGGAAAGCCCTAAAGCCCAAAGCCCGTTCGGAATTCATTGAAAAGCTGCTTGGTTCTTGGTTTCAATATAATCCATAATTAGCAACCGCCCATCCTGCCCCCAATCCCGCCCTGACTCCATTAACGGTAATCAATCGTTGTACAGGCTTCTCACTAAACGGAGAACTCCTCATGGACGCTCTGGGCGGCGAGACAACCTTCGCCGATGTCACCGCCGAGGGGGTGGGCTTTGTGCCCGCCTGCACCTTGGGCGTGGGCCAGAAGGCGCGCCTCATCTACGGCCAGGACGTGGACTCCCTCAAGTTCTTCACCACCTGTGGCTTGCAAGAAGGATACGAGCCGTTCTGCGTGTGAGTAGAATATTTTATTTGGAATGAGATCTTCATTAAGCTTTATAGTATAGTTTTACATATATAGTTTTACAATCTATTTTGACTAAAAAATTAATGCAAAAAAATAACGCCAGGTTCAAGAATAATCTTAGAATTTCAAATATTTTTGTAAAATATAAAAATAATTGCTGAATTGCTGACAAAATTCTCTTATATTATATTCTACTATTAAAGGCGACATCTTTTATGAAAATGGCTTCAGGAGCGCCACCTTTGGCATTTTTTTTAGCCAGGACTAAACCCATTAGTTAGGCTTTGAACCTGAAGTCCTTTTTTCATCCGTAGATGTCGCTACTAATACAGTAAAGCCTAGCTAGTAGAAGAAAACTCCTAAAACCTAATCCCTCTATCCTTAGGAACATGCGACGACCAGTTACTCACTGGTACACCAAGGATCAACCCATTTTCGAGAATACCGAAGAGATGCCCGACTGCCGCATTGACGTGACCCGTATTCCCGGTGGCGCAGACACCCCACCGCATTTGAAAATCTCCCACAACACCTTCGAGACCATGGAGAAGGCCAATTGGGAGTTCCTGCGTCTGTCCCTACCCGTCACCTGCATGAGCGAGTTCATCAACGAACAGGAGAAGGCTCGCCGCTGGGACGAGATTAAGAATAGGCAGTACCGCCTGATGCGAGAAGCTGAAGCTGCTGCCCAGATGCAGGTGCAGACCCAGGCCGCCCACATGGACCACATGCTCAAGGGAGGCTTCAACATGAACGACATAAAGGGTCTAACCCGCAATTTCGACGAGCATGCCGATGCCGAGGCGGATCACATGATGCGTGGACCTTCGAGGCCGCCACGTAAGGGATCCCTCACCCGTAACATCACGTTTGAAACTGACATGTCCGCTGCCCTGGACGAGATGCATCGCTCCTCCTCCGTGCTCGACATGAACGGTTTGGGCGACGAAATGGACGACAAGAAGAAGCGAGGCCGTAGTCCCTTCAAGTTCTTCTCGAAGAAGTCGCGTGACCAGAGCCGCGAAAAGATGGGCCGTTCCCAGGACACTTCCTTGGAACGCCGAAACACTGTGGCCCACGGACGTAATGTCGTCAACCAGCAGATGACCACTCGAGCTCCTACTTTGAGGTTAAATAATGTACGTTTTTTTTTTATTATTTAAAATAAAAAATATAAATAAAATCCTTTATTACCTCCTTTAGGCGGATATCCCACCCAGCCCAGTGCCTCAAGGACCCAAACAGTTGAGTGGGTCCACTCTGGGCCAACCCCCAGTGGAATCCTCTGGAGAGGAGATGTTCGACGCCGAGTGCCTGAAACTGATCAACGAGTACTTCTACGGAGTCCGCATCTTCCCCGGCCAGGATCCAACCCACGTGTACGTCGGCTGGGTAACCACCCAGTATCACCTGCACAGCAAGGAGTTCAACAAGAACAAGGTGCGCCGCGGATCCGTTTACATCGAAAACGATTACGAGATGGCCATCGAGCGAATCGACCGCCAGAGTTGCTACGTTGTGAGAGCCGACGAGCTCTTCAACGAGGTGACCCAGGACGCCTCCGGCAAGGGGGCTTCTCAGGGCATGTTTGTGGGCTGCTTTGTGGACACCGCTACAGGTATCATCAGGTTCACCTGCGAGGGCAAGGACACGTCCCACCGCTGGATGATGGAGCCGGACACCAAGCTGTTCCCAGCCATTTTCGTGGAAGCCACCAGCAAGGAGATCCTGCAGATTGAGCTGGGCCGCACACCCACCACTCTTCCCCTGTCGGCGGCGGTGCTGCCCACCAGCGACAAGCACATCAGCCCCCAGTCGCCACCGCGTCTCAAGGTCCAGTGCCTGCGTCCAAACCAGTGGGCTCGAGTCCCCAACACCGCTCTCCAGGTGCACGCCCTGAAGCTGTCTGACATCCGCGGCTGGTCCATGTTGTGCGAGGATCCGGTTTCCATGCTGGCCCTGCACATACCTGAGGAGGATCGCTGCATCGATATTCTGGAACTGATTGAGATGGACAAGCTGTTGTCCTTCCACGCCCACTCCCTCACATTGTATGCTGCCCTCTGCTACCAGTCCAACTACAGGGCAGCCCACGCCCTGTGCCAGCACGTGGACCAGAAGCAGCTGCTCTACGCCATCCGGTCGGAGTACATGAGTGGCCCACTGCGCCAGGGCTTCTACGACCTGCTGATCGCCCTCCATCTGGAGTCGCATGCCACCACAATGGAGGTGTGCAAGAACGAGTACATCACACCGCTGGGACCAGAGCTGAAGGAGCTCTACAGCGAGGACGAGATGCAGCACTCGCTGCGTTCTCTGATCACGGAGTCAGTGCGTCCGCAGCTACGGATGACAGAGATCACGTGAGTTAGCCAATCGGTGGTTGTTGCGCCCCTCCCACAAAGCACAGATTCCTTGGTCACTGCGAGGGTGGGGCCATTCGTTGCATTATTATTCTTTTTTTTTTGTTCACGCCCACATTCTGTTTCGAATCTCCCGTTCCTGCATCTCGAACACACCATCTGCACCTGCATCTGCACCGCACCGACACAACAACTGAAACTACACCCGTCCAGACCCCCTGTGATTGCAACATCTAGTCTACCAAGTGTTTCCAGCGAACCGATCCCCAACATCGACCAATTGTACTCCCCGAAGTTCCCCCTAGAAGTAGTCAGGCAGTTCGTGATGGAGGCTCTGAAGGATGCTGTGGAGATCAACCAGGTCCACAACCGGGACCCCATTGGTTGGACCAATGAGAATCTATTCTTGTGAGTAACCAAACTGCCACCTACTTTGTCCCCATAGAATTCTCTTAGTGATAGCCCGATCCCCATCTGCCTTATAGACCACTCATTAAACTCACAGACCGCCTGCTCCTGGTCGGCGTATTGACCGACGAAGATGTTCAGAGGTTGCTGGTGATGATTGACCCGGAAACCTGGGATGCAGCCTTCGAGAGAGGTGAGTTTGACTTGACCATTAAATGTGCTAAGAAGAAGAAAGTAATTCTATTGAAACTTCCTTCATCAGAGGGCAAGGATGAACACCGTAAGGGACTGCTCACCATGAAGATGGCCGAGGGAGCCAAGCTCCAGATGTGCTACCTGTTGCATCATCTATACGACACCCAGTTGCGCCACCGCGTGGAGAGCATCATTGCGTTTTCGCACGACTTCGTGGGCGATTTGCAGACCGATCAGTTGCGACGTTATATCGAGATCAAGCAATCCGACCTGCCCAGTGCTGTTGCGGCCAAAAAGACTAAGGAGTTCCGCTGTCCGCCGCGAGAGCAGATGAACCAGATTCTCTGCTTCAAGAACCTCGAGGCCGATGACCAGGACAACTGTACCTGTGGCCTTGAGTTGCGCGGTCGCCTGGGCGACTTCCACGACAGCCTGATGCAGAAGGTGTCGCTCAATGCCCTCCAGGAGCCGGACGGCGTTGAGGGCGCAGCGATCGAAGAAATCAAGACCGGACCGATAACGAAAATCTACAATTTCATTAACACCGTTAAGGAGCTGGAGGAGGGGCCCAAGGAAGTGGAGGAGCCGGAGAAGAAGACGCCCGAGGAGGTCTTCCGCAAAGTGCTGATCAAGACCATCGTCAGCTGGGCGGAGGAGTCCCAGATCGAGAACCCCAAACTGGTGCGCGAAATGTTTAGCCTGCTGCTCCGCCAGTACGATACCGTGGGCGAACTGGTCCGTGCCCTGGAGAAGACCTATGTGATCAACAACCGAGCTCGCGATGACGTGGCCGAAATGTGGGTGGGTCTCAGCCAGATCCGCGCCCTGTTGCCCGTCCAGATGAGCCAGGAGGAGGAGGAGCTGATGCGCAAGCGACTGTGGAAACTGGTGAACAATGCCACCTTCTTCCAACATCCTGACCTGATTCGTATCCTGCGCGTCCACGAGAACGTTATGGCTGTGATGATGAACACCCTGGGTAGGCGGGCGCAGGCTCAGAGCGATGCCCCCACCCAAACGGAGGTCGCCGAGGGAGCTCCTTCGAAGGAGAAGGATACCTCCCATGAAATGGTTGTGGCCTGTTGCCGCTTCCTCTGCTACTTCTGCCGCACGGGCCGTCAAAACCAGAAGGCCATGTTCGACCACTTCGACTTCCTGCTGGACAATGCCAATATCCTGCTGGCTCGCCCCAGCCTGCGCGGATCCACTCCCCTCGACGTGGCATACTCAAGTCTGATGGAGAACACAGAATTGGCTCTGGCGCTGAGGGAGCACTACCTCGAGAAGATCGCCGTCTATCTGTCCAGATGTGGCCTGCAGAGCAACTCGGAGCTCGTGGAGAAGGGCTACCCCGATCTGGGCTGGGATCCCGTGGAGGGTGAACGCTACCTGGACTTCTTGCGCTATTGCGTTTGGGTCAACGGCGAGAGCGTCGAGGAGAATGCGAACCTTGTCATTCGACTTCTTATCCGTCGTCCGGAATGCTTGGGACCGGCTCTAAGAGGAGAAGGAGAAGGTCTGTTCCGCGCCATCGTCGAAGCCAATCGCATGTCGGAGCGCATCTCGGACCGCTGCAAGATGCAGGACGAAGCCGAGGGCACCATTGCCGGACTGAACTTCACGCACCCATTGCCCGAGAGCGATGAGGACGAGGACTACATCGATACCGGTGCCGCCATCCTGAACTTCTACTGCACCCTGGTCGACCTGTTGGGCCGCTGTGCCCCGGATGCCTCTGTCATCGAGCAGGGCAAGAACGAGTCCCTGAGAGCTAGAGCTATTCTGAGATCTCTGGTGCCACTGGAGGATCTGCAGGGCGTGTTGAGCTTGAAGTTCACCCTATCGCAGACAGCTCCCGGCGAAGAGAAGCCCAAATCGGACATGCCATCTGGCCTGCTCCCCAACAACAAGCAGAGCATCGTGCTCTTCTTGGAGCGCGTGTACGGCATCGAGACCCAGGATCTATTCTACCGTCTGCTGGAGGATGCCTTCCTGCCGGATCTGCGCACCGCCACCATCCTGGACAAGAGCGACGGCTCGGAGAGTGACATGGCTCTGGCCATGAACCGCTACATCGGCAACTCCATCCTGCCACTACTGATCAAGCACTCCAAGTTCTACAACGAGGCCGAAAACTACGCCAGTCTCTTGGACGCCACCCTGCACACGGTCTATCGGCTGTCCAAGAACCGTATGCTAACCAAGGGACAGCGTGAGGCCGTCTCCGATTTCCTGGTGGCCCTCACGTCCCAAATGCAACCTGCCATGCTGCTCAAGCTCCTGCGCAAGTTGACTGTGGATGTGTCCAAGCTATCCGAGTACACCACCGTGGCACTCCGGGTGAGTAGTCGATTACGTGTCGATTTCCATTTGATTTACTTTATTATCCCTTCCGATAGCTTCTCACCCTGCACTTCGATCGCTGCGCCAAGTACTATGGCTCAACTCAAGGCCAGGGCTCCTATGGAGCCTCATCGGACGAGGAGAAGCGCCTGACGATGCTGCTGTTCTCGAACATTTTTGACTCGCTCAGCAATATGGACTATGACCCGGAACTGTTCGGTAAAGCCCTGCCCTGCCTGATCGCCATCGGCTGTGCCCTGCCGCCCGACTACAGTCTGTCCAAGAACACGGACGAGGACTATTATGGCCGCCAGATGGGCGCTCCCGACCAGCCGCAGTATATGCCAAATCCCATTGACACCACCAACGTCCACCTGGACAACGACCTTAACTCGCTGGTCCAGAAGTTCAGTGAGCACTACCACGACGCCTGGGCCAGCAGGAGGCTGGAGGGTTCCTGGACCTATGGAGAGATCCGATCCGACAATGATCGCAAACATCCGCGTCTCAAGCCCTACAACATGCTCAGCGAATACGTACGTATTTTCTATCTGATAGATGTTTTCTTCATGTCTTTATGATATTTCTAACTTTTTCAGTAACATAACTAAACTGCTATTATTTTAATAATTTTTTAACAGATCTATTAATTATTTGTTTATCTTTAATCATCTAATAATCATCTTCTTTCAGAAAATAATAACTATTTATTTAACTTTTATATTTAATAATTTTAATTTCTTTTTAATATTTGTTTAATAAAAATTAATATAATTTATTTCATACATTTCCTAACAGCTAATTTCATAATTTCTTATAAAATAAAATCATTAAATATTGAAATATAAATACTTTTCCTTACTTATTGTCCTTAGGAACGTGAGCGCTATCGGGATCCTGTACGGGAATGCTTGAAGGGTCTGTTGGCTATTGGTTGGACTGTGGAGCACTCGGAAGTGGAGGTGCCTCTCAACCATCGTGGATCGACGCGTCGCCAGTCGAAGCCCCAGATTGTATGTAAAATTCAAATGCCCTTTCCACTAATCCTCTTTCTCAAGCGACCTTCTAACCAACTTTTCAAAATTTTTGGATATCCTTTCGAAAACAAATTGGCTTTCTCGCATCCACACCCATGCCCATCCATGTGTGTCCCCCTTAACACCGATAGCACGATTTCCAGAACGAAGGCAGCCCATTCAACTACAATCCCCATCCGGTGGACATGAGCAACCTCACGCTCAGCAGGGAGATGCAGAACATGGCCGAGCGCCTGGCGGAGAACTCCCACGACATCTGGGCCAAGAAGAAGAACGAGGAGCTCAACGGCTGTGGCGGAGTCATCCACCCACAACTGGTGCCCTACGATCTCCTGACCGACAAGGAGAAGAAGAAGGATCGCGAGCGTTCGCAGGAGTTCCTGAAGTACATGCAGTACCAGGGCTACAAGCTGCACAAGTAGGTTTAAAAAATAAATTTAAAAAAAAATATAATTAATTAAATCTCTTTACTTTCAGACCATCTAAGGGCGGTGCCGTGGAAGAGGGTGGAGCCACCCAAGCTGCCGTGGAGCTGCGCTTCTCATACTCACTGCTGGAGAAGCTCATCCAATACCTGGACAGAGCCACCATCAACATGAAGCTGCTGAAGCCATCGACCACTTTCAGTCGGCGCTCGTCCTTCAAGACAGCCACACGTGACATAAAGTTCTTCTCGAAGGTGGTGCTGCCCCTGATGGAGAAATACTTCTCCACCCACAGGAACTACTTCATCGCCATTGCCACGGCGACGAACAACATTGGAGCTGCCTCCCTTAAGGAGAAGGAGATGGTGGCCTCGATCTTCTGCAAGCTGGCCGCCTTGCTGCGCAATCGTCTAAGTGCCTTTGGACCAGATGTCCGCATCACAGTGCGCTGTCTTCAGGTCCTAGTAAAGGGCATCGATGCCCGCACCCTGACCAAGAACTGCCCCGAGTTCATCCGCACATCGATGTTGACGTTCTTCAACCAAACCTCCGATGATCTGGGCAACACGATTCTCAATCTCCAGGACGGCAAGTACAGTCACTTGCGAGGAACGCATCTGAAGACATCAACGTCCCTGGGATATGTCAATCAGGTGGTGCTGCCGGTTCTGACGGCCATGTTTGATCACCTGGCAGCCTGTGACTACGGAAGCGACCTTCTATTAGATGAGATCCAGGTGGCCTCCTACAAAATCCTTGCTGCCCTCTATCATCTGGGCACGGATGCCACACTGACGCATGACCGCAAGTATCTGAAGACGGAGATCGAGAGGCATCGTCCCGCCTTGGGATCGTGTCTGGGAGCCTACAGCTCCTGCTTCCCAGTCGCATTCTTGGAGCCGCATCTCAACAAGCACAACCAGTACTCGCTGCTTAACCGAATCGCAGATCATTCGCTGGAGGCGCAGGACATCATGGTGAAGATGGAGAGCTGCATGCCCAATTTAGAGACCATTCTCTCTGAGGTGGACCAGTTCGTGGAGTCCGACAAGACCTACAACGATGCACCGCACATCATAGATGTGATCCTGCCATTGCTCTGCGCTTATCTGCCCTTCTGGTGGTCGCAGGGTCCTGACAACGTCAGTCCCACCAGTGGCAACCACGTGACCATGGTCACCGCCGACCACATGAATCCGCTGCTGCGCAATGTCCTGAAGATGATCAAGAAGAACATCGGCAACGACAACGCCCCCTGGATGACTCGCATCGCTGCCTACACCCAGCAGATTATCATCAACACGTCGGAGGAGCTGCTCAAGGATCCGTTCCTGCCATTGGCGGAGCGGGTGAAGAAGCGCACGGAGAATATGCTCCACAAGGAGGACAGCATGCGGGGCTTCATCAAGTCCGCCACGGACGACACCTCGCAGGTGGAGACGCAACTGCAGGAGGACTGGAACCTGCTGGTGCGAGACATCTACTCCTTCTACCCGCTGCTCATCAAGTACGTGGACTTGCAGCGTAACCACTGGCTGAAGGACAACATCCCCGAGGCCGAGGAGCTGTACAACCACGTCGCGGAGATATTCAACATCTGGTCGAAGAGCCAGTACTTCCTCAAAGAGGAGCAGAACTTTATCTCAGCCAACGAGATCGACAACATGGCCCTTATCATGCCAACGGCCACGAGGAGATCGGCCATTTCCGAAGGTGTTCCCGCCGTGGGTGGCAAGGTCAAGAAGAAGAAGAAGAACCGGGACAAGAAACGCGACAAGGACAAGGAGGTGCAGGCCAGTCTGATGGTGGCCTGCCTGAAGCGTCTCCTGCCTGTGGGTCTCAATCTGTTCGCCGGTCGGGAGCAGGAGCTGGTGCAGCACTGCAAGGATCGCTACCTGAAGAAGATGCCCGAGTACGATGTGATCGAGTTTGCCCGCAACCAGTTGACCCTGCCAGATAAACTGGATCCCTCCGACGAGATGTCCTGGCAGCATTATCTGTACTCGAAGTTGGGCAAGACGGAGGAGCCGGTGGATGAGCAGGCATTGGAAAAGGCCAATGTGAACGCCAATGAGAAGGGCAAGGACAAGACCACAGAGACGGTGGACCGTATTGTGGCCATGGCCAAGGTTTTGTTTGGTCTGCACATGGTAAGTGCCGGTTAGATCCCATCCAAATGGATGTGACCCGTATCTCTATCTTTCTCGCAGTCTAGGCTTCTCTTTTAAGAAATATATAAGCACTCCCTCGACTTGGTTTTTTGGTTAAAATTTAATATCTTTAAGGATGAAATTTTTATAATTTAAAGACTATTTTTATACCCTTGCAGAGGGTATTATAATTTTGGTCAAAAGTGTGCAACGCAGTGAAGGAGACATCACCGACCCTATAAAGTATATATATTCTTGATCAGGATCACCTCCTGAGTCGATATGAGCATGTCCGTCTGTCCGTCTGTCCGTCTGTCCGTCTGTCCGTCTGTCCGTCTGTCCGTCTGTCTGTCTGTCTGTCTGTCTGTCTGTTTCTACGCAAACTAGTCTCTCAGTTTTAAAGCTATCGAGTTGAAACTTTGCACACACCCTTCTTTCTGTTGCAGGCAGTACATAAGTCGGAACGGTCGGGATCGGTCGACTATATCCTATAGCTGCCATATAACTGATTGATCGGAAATGCCATAACTTCGTTGTTTTTTAAGATAGAGGGTTGGGACTTTCCACACATGTTATATTTGATCAACATATCTTATGTACAAAATTTCATAAGGATCGGCCGACTATATCCTATAGCTGTCATACAACGATCGGAATTGGCATAACTTTGTTGTTTTTTAAGTTAGAAAGATGAGACTTGGTACAGATTCTCTTTTGGATAAAATAATCTGATTTGCCAAATTTCATAAGGATCGGCCGCCTATATACGATCCGCTATATATCTAATAATATAAGATGCGTGGCGCCACCTAGCGGACTGCGACTGAACTGCAAGGGTATATCAACTTCGGCTCCGCCCGAAGTTAGCTTTCCTTTCTTGTTAGGTACTAATTTGGTAAAGTTTAAAATTTAAAAACCTTAATTGAACAGTATATTTTAGATAAACAAGGAGTTTATTTTCAAAAGATTAATTATGACTTTTTTTAAGCGACTTTTAAGGATAATTTTAGCCATTATAGAATGGTATAGTATGTTTTTGATTAAAGATCAAATCACACTTAATTATTTTCTTAGTTTCTCATCGATACAATCTTAAATATCGACCTAACTTCCATTGATTAGGAAAATAACGATCCAAAATCGAGTCGAGGGCTATAACAAAATACAACTCTGATGCCATAAGATCGCGTAACTCATTCTACTGTAACGAATTCTCTAAATTGATCTATTCGAAAGAAACTTTTATCTTTAATCTTTTAATCACTCAATTTTTCTTTTCCTCTCGAACCATCAACAACATCAAATTCAACATCAACATGAACAACAAACCAACCACAAACCGACCACTCGCAAACTCGCAATTACCGATCTCATCCAACATCCGACAAATTGTTGACTTGTTGATATGCTGACCCGTGAACCCATGAACGAAACATTTACAGATCGACCATCCACAACAGCAGAGCAAAAATGTCTACAGGAGCGTTGTGTCGATCCAAAGGAAGCGTGCCGTAATCGCATGCTTCCGTCAGACATCGCTACATTCTCTACCCAGGTTATTACCGATTGCCGATTGAGTAGCTTCTATGGAATCTATGGCCACTAACCAAAAACTAACTTAGCTATGCGTTTATCTGTATCTGAATCTGTACCTAATACCCATCTTCTGCTCATCTTCAATGGCATCAATACAATATATATATATTTTTTTTTTTATAATTCGAATCCCCACTAATAGCTGTACTAATGTGAGAGCCGCGTTCTAAATCCATTTGTATTATTGTATATTTTTATGGACTTGCCGCACGCGCTTGCTTGCCACTTGCTACTCCAATATCCGATCCGATCCGTATCGAAATCCGGATCCTTTAGGCAGCCGGCGCCAAGAACAGAAACAAACGCTGGAGTTCAAAGATCTCGGTGGCGCGTCGCCAGGCAGTCATTTCTAGCTTACGCGCCAAGCATCTTTATCGCATGAGCAGGTGGTACTCGTACTCATAGTCGCATCGATTGGTTCATCTCCTAAGACTCCTAAGTTTCTTTAATTTCCAACCTGACCGGCCATCTCGCACCACTGCCAGTGTGGATCGGTCAGCATCAGTTATTATTTCTCTCTTGTGTTGGTCTCTAACTTGATTAACCAAATGGCATGCTAATCTCTGTTTGTTTTCCGTGTGAATGCAGGTCCTGATTCCAAAGATAACTAATACATCTTCCTCAATCCGTTTAGACATCGTGCCTGCAACATCTTTGCCCGCTCCTACTACGAGCAATGGCTGCAGGAGGAGAACGTCGGCCAGGAGGTTATGGTCGAGGATCTTACCCAGACCTTCGAGGACTCTGAGAAGTCCAAGAAGGACGAAGAGGAGACAGACAGCAAGCCGGATCCATTAACCCAATTGGTTACCACCTTCTGTCGCGGTGCCATGACGGAGCGCAGTGGAGCCCTCCAGGAGGACTTGCTCTACATGTCGTATGCCCAGATTGCTGCCAAGTCCTGCGGCGAGGAGGAGGAGGAGGGCGGCGACGAGGAGGGCGGTGAGGGAGGCGAAGAGGGCGAAGGCACCAGCATCCATGTAAGTGATCTCCCACCAATTTATACCCACTAACCGAAGCTAATAACCCATAACCCGTGTAACGACATGTCTTAATCAGTGTCGGATGAGGAGACTAATGGTAACTATTCGTTCAGCTGAGAAAAGGGTCTCCTGTATCATTTTTTAGCTCAACATTTTGAGTTTACTTTTAATTCTTTGCAAGATATTCAGATATCAGAGGTGTTTATAACTTATCCATTATTTTCCAAGGGGTTTATAGGAAAAGGGATTATTTAAAAACTCTTTTTGAGTATTTTTAGCATGTAGCATGTTTTCTAGATACTCCTCTGTTTTCAATGCATTTTCCTTGGGTCAATAATTATATTTCTTAAGAACTTTATTTATATTTTAATCTGTAACTAATTAATCCCCAAATATTTGTAATCTCAGATAACTATCCTACTCTATTAATCACTGTTGAAATCCCCCAACAGGAACAAGAGATGGAAAAGCAGAAACTGCTCTTCCATCAGGCACGTCTCTCCAATCGTGGTGTTGCCGAAATGGTGCTGTTGCACATTTCCGCCTCCAAAGGTATACCTTCGGAGATGGTAATGACGACACTCAATCTCGGCATCGCCATCCTGAGAGGCGGCAACATCGACATCCAAATGGGCATGCTGAACCATCTGAAGGAGAAGAAGGACGTGGGTTTCTTCACCTCTATCGCTGGTCTGATGAACTCGTGCAGTGTCCTTGATCTCGACGCCTTTGAGCGAAACACCAAAGCAGAGGGTAAGTCCTGCCGCCCCCAATCCTGCTCACATCCTGCCGCTTTCGATTGCCCGTTAACTTTGGTTTGCACTCTTCTAAGTTCGATTACTCTATTGATTTGTGTCTACTTCCTTCCAACTGATTTCCCACCACAACCACCACCACCACCACCCACACCACCATGCCACCATGCATGCCAATACCACCCACAAATCCCGTGTACGTGATCCCGCTATCGTTGTACCACCCACCCAATTTGCCACACCAACAAAGAGTATATTCCGAGTGCGGGTGCAGGTCTTGGTGTAGGTTCCGAGGGCGCCGCGGGCGAGAAGAACATGCACGACGCCGAGTTCACCTGTGCGCTGTTCCGGTTCATCCAGCTGACCTGTGAAGGTCACAATTTGGGTGAGTCACCTTGAAACTATGTAGAATCCTTTAATCCTAAAGCAAATCCTTTCCAGAGTGGCAAAACTATTTGAGGACTCAGGCCGGAAACACGACAACCGTGAACGTGGTCATCTGCACTGTGGATTATCTTCTCCGACTCCAAGAGTCCATTATGGACTTTTACTGGCACTACTCCAGCAAGGAGATCATCGACCCCGCCGGCAAAGCCAACTTCTTCAAGGCCATCGGAGTGGCCAGCCAAGTTTTCAACACCCTCACTGAGGTCATCCAGGGTCCCTGTACCCTCAATCAACAGGCTTTGGCGCACTCCAGGTTGTGGGATGCGGTTGGAGGATTCCTATTCCTGTTCTCGCACATGCAGGACAAGTTGTCGAAGCACTCCAGTCAGGTGGACCTGCTTAAGGAGCTGCTGAATCTGCAGAAGGACATGATCACGATGATGCTTTCCATGCTGGAAGGAAATGTTGTTAATGGTAATGAAAACCAAGAACGAGAAATTAAGTTTTACGCAGATTGATAGGGAATTGATCTAAGAATCGTTTAAGGTATTCCTCTCAAGAATCTGAAAAAAATTGGAAAAGATATTGCCTTCGCAAGGGGTCACATTGTCCTCCCCATGCACTTTCCGCAATTTGAAGGGGACCCCCCACAAAATTTGATGAAAAATCTAAAAAATATTTTGTTCTCAGATTTTGATGCAGATTGATAGGGAATTGATCTAAGAATCGTTTAAGATATTCCTCTCAAGAATCTGATGAAAATTGGGAAAGATATGGCCTTCGCAAAGGGTAATATTGTCCTCCCCATGCACTTTCCGCATTTTGAAGGGGACCCCCCACAAAATTTGATAAAAAATCGAAAAAATATTTTGTTCTCAGATTTTGATGCAGATTGACGGAGATTCGATCTACGAATCGTTTAAGGTATTCCTCTCAAGAATCTGATGAAAATTGGGAAAGATATGACCTTCGCAAGGGGTCATATTGTCCTCCCCATGCACTTTCCGCATTTTGAAGGGGACCCCCACAAAATTTGATGAAAAATCTAAAAAATATTTTGTTCTCAGATTTTGATTTGGAGAATCCATCTACGAATCTTTTAAGGTATTCCTCTCGAAAATCTGATGAAAATTGGGAAAGATATGGCCTTCGCAAGGGGTTATATTGTCCTCCCCATGCACTTTCCGCATTTTGAGGGGGACCCCCCACAAAATTTGATGAAAAATCTAAAAAATATTTTGTTCTCAGATTTTGATGCAGATTGATAGGGAATTGATCTAAGAATCGTTTAAGATATTCCTCTCAAGAATCTGATGAAAATTGGGAAAGATATGGCCTTCGCAAAGGGTAATATTGTCCTCCCCATGCACTTTCCGCATTTTGAAGGGGACCCCCCACAAAATTTGATAAAAAATCGAAAAAATATTTTGTTCTCAGATTTTGATGCAGATTGACGGAGATTCGATCTACGAATCGTTTAAGGTATTCCTCTCAAGAATCTGATGAAAATTGGGAAAGATATGACCTTCGCAAGGGGTCATATTGTCCTCCCCATGCACTTTCCGCATTTTGAAGGGGACCCCCACAAAATTTGATGAAAAATCTAAAAAATATTTTGTTCTCAGATTTTGATTTGGAGAATCCATCTACGAATCTTTTAAGGTATTCCTCTCGAAAATCTGATGAAAATTGGGAAAGATATGGCCTTCGCAAGGGGTTATATTGTCCTCCCCATGCACTTTCCGCATTTTGAGGGGGACCCCCCACAAAATTTGATGAAAAATCTAAAAAATATTTTGTTCTCAGATTTTGATGCAGATTGATAGGGAATTGATCTAAGAATCGTTTAAGATATTCCTCTCAAGAATCTGATGAAAATTGGGAAAGATATGGCCTTCGCAAAGGGTAATATTGTCCTCCCCATGCACTTTCCGCATTTTGAAGGGGACCCCCCACAAAATTTGATGAAAAATCTAAAAAATATTTTGTTCTCAGATTTTGATGCAGATTGATAGGGAATTGATCTACGAATCGTTTAAGGTATTTCTCTCAAGAATCTGACAAAAATTGGGAAAGATATGGCCTTCGCAAGGGGTCATATTGTCCTCCCCATGCACTTTCCGCATTTTGAGGGGGACCCCCCACAAATTTGATGAAAAATCTAAAAAATATTTTGTTCTCAGATTTTGATGCAGATTGATGGAGAATCGATCTACGAATCGTTTAAGGTATTCCTCTCAAGAATCTGACAAAAATTGGGAAAGATATGGCCTTCGCAAGGGGTCATATTGTCCTCCCCATGCACTTTCCGCATTTTGAAGGGGACCCCCCACAAAATTTGATGAAAAATCTAAAAAATATTTTGTTCTCAGATTTTGATGCAGATTGATAGGGAATTGATCTACGAATCGTTTAAGGTATTTCTCTCAAGAATCTGACAAAAATTGGGAAAGATATGGCCTTCGCAAGGGGTCATATTGTCCTCCCCATGCACTTTCCGCATTTTGAGGGGGACCCCCCACAAATTTGATGAAAAATCTAAAAAATATTTTGTTCTCAGATTTTGATGCAGATTGATGGAGAATCCATCTACGAATCTTTTAAGGTATTCCTCTCGAAAATCTGATGAAAATTGGGAAAGATATGGCCTTCGCAAGGGGTCATATTGTCCTCCCCATGCTCTATTCAAAAAGCGCATTCACATTGAAAAAGATCTATATCCTTTATTGGGAAAATGTTGTCCTTCCCTTGCATTTTAAATATAAAAGAATCTCGACTTTAATACATTCCCTTCTTCAACAGGCACCATTGGTAAGCAGATGGTGGATACTCTGGTGGAGTCCGCCTCCAATGTGGAGTTGATTCTTAAGTACTTTGATATGTTCCTGAAACTGGCTGACTTGATTGAGTCGCCAAGCTTCCACGAGATCGACATGAAGAACGAGGGCTGGGTTACGCCCAAGGACTTTAGGGAGAAGATGGAGCAATCCAAAAACTACACACCGTGAGTCAAAGCTAAAACAACCATGACATATTATAGTCCTTAAACATGATCCTTGCAGGGAAGAAATGGATTTCCTTTTGGCCTGCTGTGAGCGAAACCACGAGGGCAAGATCGACTACCGAGCCTTCGTGGAGCGCTTCCACGAACCATCAAAGGAGATCGGTTTCAACCTGGCTGTGCTGCTGACCAACCTCAGCGAACACATGCCCAATGAGCCGCGTCTGGCCCGTTTCCTGGAAACGGCTGGCTCCGTGCTCAACTACTTCGAGCCGTTCCTGGGACGCATTGAGATCCTGGGTAGCTCGAAGCGCATCGAGCGTGTCTACTTCGAAATCAAGGATTCCAACATTGAACAGTGGGAGAAACCGCAGATCCGAGAGTCCAAGCGCGCCTTCTTCTACTCCATCGTCACCGAGGGCGGCGACAAGGAGAAGCTTGAGGCTTTTGTCAACTTCTGCGAGGACGCCATCTTTGAGATGACCCATGCCTCGGGCCTGATGGCCACCGATGACGGTGGCGGCAACGTGAAGCGGGACACGGCATACAGTTCCTACATGAGCGAAGAGGAGGAGGAGCGGGCAGCCCGCGATCCCATCCGACGCACCATCACCGCCGTCAAGGAGGGCCTCAAGTTCGGAGTGCACATGCTGAGTCCTGCGAACATCAAGCACCAGATCGGCGTGATGCAGACCAAGTCCATCCCAGAACTCATCGTTGGCTTCTTCAAGATAATCTTCTACATTTTCTACTACACCGGCTACGCCCACTTCTGTGTGGTGCGCTACATATTTGGAATCCTGTTGAACCTTATGCGTGGACCTGCTCCCGAGCAGGAGGAGGAACCAGTGGTGGAGGAGGAGACGTTTGGAAGAGCACTCCCGCCGTTGCCGCTGGAGGAGCCACCGGGTACGGTGCAAGCCTTCGGCCTGGACATCAACAAGGAAGAAAACGGCATGTACAAGGTGGTGGTGCACGAATCCCCGGCCAACTCCTCCATGGAGGAGGGCGGCGAGTCGAGCCCTGAGGATGGAGCAGCTCCCGCTGGAGAGTTGGTGGAAGGAGAACCTCACCAGGAACCCATATCGATTGTGGACTTGCTGGGTGGAGAGGCGGCGAAGAAGGCGGCCCAGGAGCGACAGGAAGCCCAAAAGGCTCAGGAAGCGGCCATGGCCTCGATCGAGGCGGAGGCCAAGAAGTCATCATCGGCGCCGCAGGAGACTCCCGCCGTTCACCAAATCGACTTCTCGCAGTACACCCACCGAGCTGTCAGCTTCCTGGCCAGGAACTTCTACAACCTCAAGTATGTGGCCCTGGTGCTGGCCTTCAGCATCAATTTCATGCTGCTCTTCTACAAGGTCACCACTCTCGTGGAGGAGTCGGATGGGTCTGGTGAGGAGGAGCTCATTCTGGGCTCCGGCTCTGGAGGTGGCGCTGACATTACGGGATCTGGATTCGGTGGAGGTTCGGGAGATGGCGGGTCAGGCGACGGTGAAATCGAAGACGACGTTCCGGAACTGGTGCATGTGGACGAGGACTTCTTCTATATGGAACATGTGCTGCGTATAGCAGCCATGCTGCACTCCCTCGTCTCGCTGGCCATGCTGATCGCCTACTACCACCTCAAGGTGCCACTGGCCATCTTCAAGCGCGAAAAGGAGATTGCCCGTCGGCTGGAGTTCGATGGTCTCTTCATTGCCGAGCAGCCGGAGGACGACGACTTTAAGTCACACTGGGACAAGTTAGTGATCTCGGTCAAGAGCTTCCCGGTCAACTACTGGGACAAGTTCGTGAAGAAGAAGGTGCGCCAGAAGTACAGCGAGACCTACGACTTCGACTCGATCTCAAACTTGTTGGGCATGGAGAAGAGCGCGTTTGCCGCCCAGGAGAGCGAGGAGACTGGCATCTTCAAGTACATCATGAACATCGATTGGCGCTACCAGGTGTGGAAGGCCGGAGTGACCTTCACGGACAACGCTTTCCTCTACTCGCTGTGGTACTTTAGCTTCTCGGTGATGGGCAACTTCAACAACTTCTTCTTTGCCGCACATCTGCTCGACGTGGCCGTTGGATTCAAGACCCTGCGCACCATCCTGCAGTCGGTAACCCACAACGGAAAGCAACTGGTGCTGACCGTGATGCTGCTCACCATCATCGTGTACATTTACACGGTGATCGCGTTCAACTTCTTCCGCAAGTTCTACATCCAGGAGGAGGACGAGGAGGTGGACAAGAAGTGCCACGACATGCTTACCTGCTTCGTCTTCCATTTGTACAAGGGTGTTAGAGCTGGTGGAGGCATCGGAGACGAGATCGGTGATCCAGATGGAGACGATTACGAAGTGTACCGCATCATCTTCGACATTACGTTCTTCTTCTTCGTCATCATTATCCTGCTGGCCATCATCCAGGGTTTGATCATTGACGCCTTCGGAGAGCTCCGTGACCAACTGGAGTCGGTGAAGGACAACATGGAGTCCAATTGCTTCATATGCGGAATGGGCAAGGACTTCTTTGATATAGTACCGCACGGCTTCGACACGCACGTCCAGAAGGAGCACAACCTGGCCAACTACATGTTCTTCCTGATGCATTTGATTAACAAGCCGGACACGGAGTACACCGGCCAGGAGACGTACGTGTGGAACATGTACCAGCAGCGTAGCTGGGACTTCTTCCCAGTGGGAGACTGCTTCCGCAAACAGTACGAGGATGAGTTATCCGGCGGAGGTGGTGGTGGTTAGTCATACGGATATCTCTCCGTTGTTTGCTTTCCGGGCACAATCAAACTCGGGACCCACTTAGCACCAGGATTAGGTGCGTTTTGGTACTTTGACATCATCTGGAATTTTTATCTAGTCGACTTTAGCAATGTATTTTTAAGCAATATCCTACAAAATCGTTTCTATGTACGTAGGAAGACGACCTTTTTCCAAAATGATATATCGATGACGATTCTAGCACGTATAACAGCAATGTTCTTAACTCATTTTAAAATAAATCTATTCATTTTGAACGAACATAGTATTTTGAAACATTTATGTTTTATTTACAAAATCTATGGGAAGTATGATTTAACATTAAAGATCTTTATACTAACTATCAAAGTACAACATCAAAAATTCATCCAACAACCTTATCAAATTCAAAATGTTATTTTATCATTAAAACAATAATAATAATCTTTATAAAAATGGTTAAAAAACATTTATAAATATCCAATGATTCAATCAATTCAACAATAACAAAAACATTGAATCATTAAAGTTAAAACAAGTGATTACACAATTCAAAAAAGTGTACTCTTATCATAGAAATGGTTTTCGATAAAAAATCACAGTTGAATGTGGACAAATCTTGCATTTCAAAATGTAACAAAATTACAATCCAGACTTGTAATCCTTTTTATCCTAATATCTGTGCGATTAATGTAAAAATGAGTGCGTATGCAAATATTGAACGCATACGTATATCCGGCTGTGTATATTTGACTAAGCATTCACAAGTATAGCCCTTCCCAGCTGGGGGGCTTGTTCTATAAATATAAAAAATTGTTGTGCGCTTCCTGATGCGATTGGGGCGACTAGGGTGACTGGGGCGATTGACTAGCGGAAGTTGTACAGCTGAAAGTAGTACAGTACCAGGACAATGAAAATAGCAGCGAAATATCAGTAATCGAGACGCTTTTTCAAACGGAAGAATTCGGCATTGTCAATGGTCGTCAGATTGTCCATATTGAGATTCCGCAGCGTCCGCACCCCAGACAGCCGTTCCTCGAGGTCCGAGTACATGTTGCGGCAGCGGTATATGGACAGTGTCTGCAGGCATGTGCAGTTAGTGATGATGGCGTCCAAAGTGTGTTCGGTTAGTTGGCTGCAGCCGCTGATGTGGAGAGCTCGCAGGCGGGGCATCTTTGCGGTTATAACCTGAATAGTCTTGTCCGTGATGTTGTAGCAGTCGGAAAGATCCAGCTCCTCGATGGAGGGACAGCTGCTGGAAACCGCCTCCAAGCCCAGCAACGAAATTTGTTGGCAGTTTGAGAGCAAAAGGCGCCTCAATTCCACGTGCTTGAGCCCATACTTCAGGGATACATCGCTGATCTTGTTACAGCCGCGCAGATTCAGCGATCGAAGACCCCGGAGCTGCTGAATATTGTGCCCCTCGAAGTCGTCATCGCGTATCAAGTTCATCTCGTAGGCGGCGAGCATAGCCTGCTTCCGCCTAGCATCCCGGACTATCTCATCCTCGGCTTTGCTGCGCAATGATATCTTAATGGACTGCAGAGATCCGGCCATGCTGTCACGTTCAGCCAGACTATTACAGTACGGAGGGTAAAAGTTGTCCATGGAGGATACTTGAGAGCCGGACTGCTTTCGGCTCAGTTCCAGTTTAGATATGTTTATGCCAGTGAGAGCTGCGTCTGTTATCTGAAGGAAAAATAGAGTTTGCTCAAAAATGTTAACAAAAATTGGCCTTAAAACTCACCCCACTGCAGTGTTCCAAGGACAGATCCCGCAGCCAGCGTAATTGTCCAATAATTGACTGAACAGCCTCATCGGTGACCCCATTGACGCAGTGGTTGAGATGCAGGGAGCGCAGAGAGCGAAGATTGCTGGCAATAGCCTTGACACACTCTTCGCAAATCTGCAAGCATGACACGTTCAACTCCTGCAGAACTGCGTTCTCCTCGCTGGCCACTCCTTCTATGATGCCGCTACTGGTTAGGCTATCGCAGTTCGAGATATCCAGACTCTTGAGTCGCTTCAGCTTTGCCAGATGGATGGCGCCGGCATTGGTGATGCTGAGGCAACCGTTGATCTTTAAATGCTCCAGCATGGGGGTTGCCTGCACCAGAGCAGCCAGATTTTCGTCATTCACACACATGGTGGCCGACAAGTGCAGTCCAGTCAAATGGGGCTGGGTGGCCAGAAAGCTTCTGATGGTGGTTGCGTTCAGCTGCCTGCATCCGGATAGGTAAAGGCGGTGAAGCTGGAGATTTAGGTCGCAGAGGGCCAGCAGAGCCTGGCCAATAAGTGTGTGGCTAAAGTCCAGCTCCCGCAGAGTTCGCTTCTGCAGGCTTAGGATTGTGAGGATGAACTTGAAGGTCAGCACCGACTCACTCGGCAGCACATGGTCCGAGGAGCTTGTGGCTGGATAAAACCTCCGATGGATGGCATTGTGAAATGCTATGTGGCAGCCCGACATATTGATGACCTCAAGAGCGGGCATAAAGGAAGTAAGCCTCATAAGAATAGCGTCTGTGAGATATTGATTCTCGCACAAGGTAAGCTCGCGGATACCGGCCAGGTTGCTGGCCAGGTCGTTCAAGTCGGGACAGGAGTTGGTGCAGGAGTCCAAGAAGGAGCCGGACATAAACAGCGGCAGGCAACGCTTCAACGATAGTGAGTGGAGGTGCGGAAGTACGCCCAACATTCCGTAGAACTGCTTATCGTTGAGGTCCACATTATCCAAGGCAAGGGAGTGGGCCGTGCGCCCCATGAACCGCATCAGCTCCTTCACCTGACCCAGGGTCACATCCTCGAACAGGAAATGATGGAAGCGTCGCTCGCATCGCAGAAGATCTACCACAGGACTCAGTTGATCCGAGAGCACCACTTTGGAGAAACAGACACGCGTGCGCATATTAAACTCGGTTTGGTCCAGAGCCGCATGCCACCGCTGACAGGTCGAGCCTGCCGCCTGCAGATCCGAGTATCCCAAATAGTTGAAAATCTTCAGTACAATCTGGGGAACAAAAGAAAAATGTTCAATCAGCTGACTGCCCTAACAGGTAGATATAAAGATAGCACTTTGATGGATCGGTCACGGGACAGACTGATATGGACATACCTCCAGTGGCAGCTCGTCGAACCTGGGCGAACTAAGGTCCTTATACGACATTCTGCGTATGCCTCGAATGGGAAATAGTTTTTTTAATCCAACTGATTTTGCAGCACCAATCTAACCGCCCACTAGCCCCCACAACTATAGTGTTGATTAACTTAGTTACCACGACGAACTATTTAAAAATACCAACTAAAAAAACTTTATAACAAAAATACTGAATTACCATAAAACGCGTTAGGGTATTTCTTGTAGCTGTTTATAAGTGGTAACACTTTTTATGACATCAGATTGGATTTTGCAAAATAAGATTTTGCACAAAAATAAAGCAATTATTTCGTTTCCCAAGGATCTAGGACATCGCTGTCGACGTGCCCACAATAATGGCCGATCCCAAGTTCCAAAATCTGCCGGGAATTGTAAGTGGATATCGGGACAAAAGCCATGACGTGAAAGCTTTCATTTTTGCCAAAATGTCTATTATTTTCCACCTAGGCTTATGACCAGCCAGATGTGTACGAAACTCCTGATGATCCCGAGCCCGATACATCCGACTACTACGAGGAAGAACCGGAGAACGAGGCTATTGAGCGGCTGCACATATCGACGAGCGCCGCCCATAAGCGTTTTAGTGGCGCAACCCTTGAGGGAAGTGTCGACTTTACGGACCGCATTGGTCGCCGGGTGTGCCGGGGTTATGACGCCCGAGGATCCGGCGACTACGAGCTGGTAGGCTTGGGGGAGAAGGAGACTCCAGTGCAAAAGTGTCAGCGCTTGCAGATCGAGATGAACGAGCTGCTGAACGAAGTGGCTGCTCTGCAGGTGGACCGCAAGATAGCCGACGAGGAGAAGCAGTCCTACGACGCTGTGGCCACGGTTATTAGCACTGCCAAGAAGGTTTTGGAGACCTTGAAGCTCGAGCAGGTTCTTGGCAAAGAACAGGCACCGAACAGCAAGCAGGTGAAGGCCCTCATCGGCCAAGTGGAGGAGTTCAAGCAATCTGGCGTACTTACGGCTATTCCCACTCCTGGAACTGATCTGGCAGCCACTGCCCGTGTGGCCAGCCTTGAGCAACGGCTGTCGCAGCTGGAAAAGGTGGTCGGGGCCCAGCCTGACAAGCTCAGCCGACTCACCGCAGCTACCAACACCAGTAACGTGCTAGAAGCTGTTCGCCAGCTCAGCACTAAAGCTGCTCTATTGCAGCCGGACAAGCTGGACACTATCGAGCAACGCCTTACTTCTCTGGCTGGTAAAATGGATGCCATAGCCGAGAAGTCGAGCGGAAGTGCTCAGGACGCTAAGCGCGACCAAAAGATTACTGAACTTTACGACATCGCCAAGCGAACTGAACCCGTAGTTGAGATTCTGCCCCACGTCATCGAGCGCATGCAAGCCCTGGAGGCTCTCCATAAATATGGTAAGTATATCTTGATGTTACTTTATTTTCTACATTATTTTAAACATCCAATATCCCGCAGCAAACAACTTTGCGAAGATAATAGCTGAGATCGAACAAAAACAGGGAACTATTACTACTAGTCTGGTAAACAACAAGGAACTGTTGCACTCCGTCCAGGAGACATTTGCTCAGAATCTGGAGACCATTAACAGCAAGGTGGCTAAAGTGGAACAGCGTGTTGCAGCTATTTCTTCTGCTAAATAAGTGAAATTACAGCAAACGTATTATATAGCAAATATTTATAAAACTATAATGCTAATTACATTCGATCTTTTTTAAAAAGTATAATACTTGTATAATAATGACTTATATAAAGGGAATTATGATTAAAGATTGAATTATTTTGAATAAACCCTTTAATAAAAAAAAATGAAACTGAAAAGGAGACTATTTTTGGAATTATTTGAATTTGGTGCCGTTTCAGCCCTGGTATATTAGAGATGACACTTACTTAGAGATGGTACTTTGTGGTAGGGGAAAAATTCTGTTGGTTGGTTCGCAATCAGGTTCACAACCAGTTCTTGTTGTACTGTCAGCACCTAGCCCTGCGGTTCTTAAAAATATTAAGGTTTTCGGTTAAACTTATGCACAAAACCGTGTTGTTTCACCGCAAAGAAGTGTAGATTTCCTTTACAACAGTGTGTAAGTTGCTCAAACGCCGAAAGGCAGCGTAATTAAAGAGTTACGACAAGGAACTGGGCCACATAAGCAGGGGGAAGCCAGTGAGAAAAGTGATGACGGGGCGCGATCCAATTGGACGTGACACAATTTCGTTTTATGCACCGAAAACATCGTTGCAACATATTTCATATTTAATTACACTTGCAGCTCGAGCGGCGAATTCAAGATGAAGATAAAGGAACTGCAGAAGACGGTGAACATCGCCTGGTCGCCGGCACAGCAACAGCAGATCCTCCTGGCTGCCGGAACCGCCGCCCAACAGTTTGATTCCAATGCCAATGCTACCCTGGAGGTGTACTCGCCCAACTTTAGCGATGCCACCTACGATCTGGAGCTGAAGGCCAGCATAGCCAGTCAGTACAAGTAGGTGTTTCTGGAGGATACCCAAAAGCGAGTTTTTCAAAATTAACCGGCTTTTATTGCAGGTTTCAGAAGCTCATTTGGAGCCCGGTGGGTCCACACCCCAGCGGTCTTATCGTGGGCGGCTGCGAAGCTGGCCAGATCAACATATACTCGGCCGCGAAACTCCTGGCAGGAAATGAGGAACCTCTGCTGGCCCGTCAGGACAAGCACACGGGCGCGGTTAGTGGGCTGGACTTTAACCCGTTCCAAAACAACCTGCTGGCTTCCTGTGCCTCCGAATCGGAGATCTACATCTGGGATCTCAACAACCCGGCCACGCACATGAACCCTGGAGCCAAGACCCAGCCGCTGGAGGATGTGAAGAATGTGGCCTGGAACCGGCAGGTGCAACACATCCTGGCCTCCGTGTTCAGCACCCGTTGTGTCATTTGGGATCTTCGAAAGAGCCAGCAGATCATCAAACTCTCAGATACACAGTCACGCGTTCGTTGGCATGCCATTGAGTGGCATCCGGAAGCGGCGACACAGGTGTGGCTGGCTTCAGAGGACGACCAGGCGCCGGTGGTGCAGTTGTGGGACTTGCGGTACGCTACAGCGCCCGCTAAAACGTATCAGATCCACGAGCGCGGCGTGCTGGGCATGTCGTGGTGTCTGCAGGACACAGATCTGATGGTTTCGTGCGGCAAGGACAACCGTATCTACTGCTGGAACCCCAACACCAAGATTCCCGAAGGAGAGATTCTATCCGAAGTCGCCACTACAGCCTCCTGGTACTCGGACGTGCAGTTCTGTCCAAGGAACCCGGCACTAATAGCCAGTGCCAGCCTGGAGGGCGCTGTGTCCATCTATTCCCTGCACGGCGGCACCCACCACCTGGTCCAGACGGCCAACAAGATTGCCGACTCTTTCCCGGGCATGGACCAGTTCGCCCAGGAGCCAATCCCCCAGCAAGCAACGCAAGTGGTCTACCATGACCTGACGCGTGCTCCAAAATGGATGAAACGTCCCTGCGGAGTCGCATTCGGAGTAAGATAGTAGCATATCCGATTGAATTTAATTACTCTAATGGATCTTGTTTGCTATTTCAGTTTGGTGGAAAGCTGGTCAGCTTCGATAACACCTCCAAGACCGTCAAAGTCCAGCAGCTGACAACTGAATCCGGCCTGGTGGAACGTGCCAATGCCCTGGAGCGATCGCTGGCTGAGGCCAACTATTCCGAGTACTGCCGGCAGCGGGCAGATGAGACTGCAGATCAGCACGGTCGCTACGTCTGGTACTTTATCAAGGCGAACTTTGATCTGAATCCCAAGGAGGAGATGCTCAACCTTCTGGGTAAGATCATTCTATTCCATTATCTCTTTCAAGCACTACAAGTAGTACTTTCCTTTAGGATACAACAAAGATGATATCGACACCAAGTTCAGCAAGTTTATCAAGGAAACCGACCCGAACTCGGATGTGGACACACTCACGACCCGCATCTCGACCCTCACCCATGTAAGTACTCGGCAGATGGACTCTTATCAGCCCTAAAAACATGCTCTAAAACATTGCGAGCACTATCAGCCACCACGTATGCTCATCTTGCTCTGTATATTTCTATTCGATAACGCACTCCATGCATGCTATGCCTTTGCTGTAGAGCGACTCTTCGGAGGTCGAGTGCGATCAGAGTACTAATTATAGCACCGATAATTCGGTAAGAGCTAAGATGCTAAACTCATAATCTAATTTGGAAATTAAATTCATAAAATAATATTAAACTTAATGATTCTTGGGACTAATTATATTTTTTATCCTCAACAGCAGACGCAAGAGAACAAGTTTGATGGAAATGCAATCGACTCACAGAATCAGAATGACTTTGCTGCACCTCCAAGGCCACAGTTCAAGATTCCTAGTGGAGAACGTAAGCCTATCTTCTAACAATATCTAAATGTATCTAAATGGGATTATTCCATCCTTTTACAGACACTGATAGCCTGATTTCGGAGGCCATTCTTACGGGTAATGTGGAGGCTGCTGTGGAACTTTGTCTGGAAGCCAATCGCATTCCAGAGGCCTTGATTATAGCCTCAACAGCCGGAATAGAAATCCTTAACCGCACCCAGACCCGTTACCTGATGCAGCAGAAGAGCGAGTTGTCGCACGTGATCTCCGCTCTGGTGAGCCGAGACTGGCTAGATTTTGTGAATCGCTGCACCGTGGACTCGTGGAAGGAGGCGCTGGCCGCCGCTCTCAGGCACAGCGAGCGCAAGGCAGCGGACATTTGCGAGCGCCTGGGCGATCGCTTGCTGGACGAATGCGCCACCAGTGCGGAGTATACCCGCAACGCTATGCTTTGTTATATCTGTGCTGGCAGTCTCGACAAGCTGGTGAGCGCCTGGTACCAGCTGAAGCGGCTGGAGCAGAAGAACCAGGGCTATAAGCCAAGCACCACCGAGCTGCAGGATCTGGCTGAACTCGTTATGCTCATGTCCAAGTCCCTGGAGCAGCAAGGCGTGGCTGTGGACCTGGCAGGCCGCTTTGCCGGTTTCCTAACGGAATACGGTGGCCTTCTGGCCTCCCAAGGAGCCCTTACTGCTGCCCTGCAGTATATTACCACCTTGGGTGGAGGCGCTGTCAGCGAAAACGATGTCCTGCAGAGCCTGCGAGACCGCATCAATAACGCGGTGAACCTGGACTACGCTCAACCCCAGGCAGCTCCAGCTGGCGCTCCTCAAGGCTACCCACAACAGCGACTTCGCGGCTCGTTCTCCCAGCCGCAACCAGCGGTTCCTCTGCCCTATGGCCAACCAACCAACCAGTATGCCCAGCCCAGCTGGCCAGCTCCGGCTCCCCCGGCACCACCAACATATCCGGTGGCCCAACCACCGCCGCAAATTTTCAACCCACAGCCGGCCAAGCCAGAGCCTCTGCAACATCCACCGCGCCCGCTAAGCAATGCCAGCTCCTCGAGTGGTCCTCCGCCATCAAGCGGGCCAGCGCTCACTGGCGGATCTGGCCTTCATGCGCGCTCCAAGTACGTTCTGGACCCGTCAGTTGCGGCCCCCACAAGCTCCTATGGCATGCCATACAATCCAGTTCCGGCCCCTGGGCCATCTGCCGTTCCCTTCACCGGCGCCCCAGCCGCTGGGCCCACTCTTCCTCAACCTTCTGCCGTGCCCACGTACAACAGCAATGCCTTCAACACCAATCCTATGGCGCCCGCTCAACCCTACAACCCCTCGCCTTTCATGGGAGCTCAGCAGAACGCCTTTTTGCCGGGCGTGAATCCCATTGAGACGCTGCCGCCCCAAGCTGCGCCACCGGTTATTCAGAATGTGCAGCGCAATCCCACTCCACCACCGGGTTGGAACGATCCTCCAGCCCTCAAATCCTCTCGTGCGGTGAGTGGAAATATAGGAAAAGAAAAAAATATTCTGAATATGTATTGTCTTTCAGCCAAAACCGAAGCCAGTGGTAGAGCCAACTGCTGCTCCCATCTTGCATCCGCTGTTTCCAGTCGACCCCAATCAAAATCAGAACGGATACATAGATCCCTCCCAATATCAGGTAAAGTGTGGCAACTGCTACTCATAAACAAGTTTATTAATGTAATTCCTTTTTTTTAGAATCCGCCACCACCTGGAGGAGCCCCGAATGCCTACTACAACCCAGCTGCCTTTAACAACAACCCCCATCAGCAGCAGCAGCAGTCGTACCTCCAGCCTCAACAGCAGCCACTTAATGTCCACCAGCCGGGGATACCAAATCAAGGAGCACCTCTGCAACAGAACTGGCAAGGAGGCCAACAAACCGTAGGCTACACCGAGCAGCCGGCTCCCATTCAACAGCAGCGACAGCCGGAGCCACCCAAGGAGAAGCCGCCACTACCCGAGGAGTACATCTACTTGCAGACAGTGCTGGAGGAGCTGAAGAACCGATGCCTGAGTGCAACGAATGATCCGGTAAGTCTTTAATCGAAAAATATAAAGAATTATTTTTAATTAAAATATCCTTTGAATAGCGCACTAAACGCAAGTTTGTGGATGTGGTTAAGCGGTTGGAAAATCTCTACGACTGCCTAAGAGACGGAAAGGTGAGATAAGAACAATAATAGCATTGTTATACACATATTTATGGTGTTTTTTTGCAGCTGACACCCACAACGGTGCAATATCTGAACCAGATTATACAGTACATTCAAATATCGGACTATGCGAACGCACTGGAGATCCACACACGCATCGCATTTGGCACGGACTTTGCGCAGTGTGCGGGCTTCATGCAAGGCCTGAAGGTTCTCCTGCAATCCGCATCCGAACTGCAGTTGGTCCTGCGCTAAATGAAAGCTCACTAAAACCCTATTCTTACTGTGTCTTCTAATATGAATGTCTATTGTGTTTCTTTTTGTAAACAAAGTGTGTGGTTTCCTTTGTTAGTGTATCGGCCGATTTGCCAAACGAATGTCGAAACGTTATTCCGTGTATTGAAATATATTTCCACTTAAATAGGAATTACACAAATCCATAAATAACAAAAAAAAATAAACACTTTTTACAGCAGCTTCGGTTGGTTTCTAATGTTCTCCAGATCGAGTTGAATCTGAGGCGATGACGAAGCCGTAACTGGGGATTGAGGACCGACCTGGTCGCGAGCAGCATAGTCCAGTTGCTCCTCAGGAAGCAGGCGGTACTTCTTAAGGTACTTGTACGATGCATTGGATAGGTCATTTGGGCTGTGGGAGTGCGTGAAGTTGTCGATGGGACGCAGAGGTTCGGGATTCGGGGACTTCGGTGAGGCCCCGATGCGCATATCCTTCATCAGTTCGTCCACTGGCTGTCGCAGGTACTTTAGCGCCAACTCATTCATGACCATGCTCTTCTCAGTGTTTGGCTTGGCGAGCTGAGGAATCCGTTTGGCCTGCGGCGTATTGGCTCGGTAACCCGTGGATTGGGCCATTGGCGGGGTGGGTCGTGGCGATTGGAAGTGGGGAATAATTCGAGCCTGCCGGACAGGTTGTGGTAAGGGTTCCTCCTCCTCATCCAAGACTATGTAGTCCTGTATGATCGGGGATGATCGTTTTTCTAGAAAAAGTTTCAGGTATTTAATTTTTAAAGCTTTAAAGAAAAGGATAAGACCTACCGCTACTGGCGGTTAATATATTACACTGAGTGGCAGTAGTTCTGGTGGGATTCGATATGTTTTCGGCCTTTGTTCGATGCTGCTCCTCTAGCATCTTCTCGCAGAGGCGTCTCAGCTGCTGCTGCTCCTGACGCAAGGATTCCAGCAGAGAAACCATTGATGCGAGGTCGCTCTTATGCGCCAAATTGCTAATGTCGATGTCCGAGTACACAACTGAAGGAAGCAAGGTCCGGGGAGGCGAGGGATTGGGAAGATCCGTCTGTGTACCTGCACAAATGGTGAGGACATCGGAAGTGGAGCCGCTGGACAAGCGCCTGGGTTGATGGAACTGCTTCTTGGCCTCGGCATAAACTGGCCCCGTGTTACTGGGCAAGGACTTGGCACTCGATGGAGAATCGTCCCCGTAGCCACGATCTCTGGGAATTATGACATACTCCTTGGAGGACGTAGCTGGATTGCTATGAGCAGGGCTTGTGGTGGGCCTCGGGCCCAATTCAGTGGCCAAGACGGGTGAGAAATTGACCCGAGGTAGCATCTGTTTCTTCCAAGAGGCAAAGGTGGGTGCGGATCGAGGCGTCGGCTCATTAGTGGGCTGCTGGGGTAAGTTCTGCTGATCCTGCGGCGGCTGTCCAAACAAAATCGACACCTCCGGCACGGTTGGCCGGATGATGCCATCGCTGTGGCCCATCGGCACTGCCGCACTGGGTCTGGGTGCCGATCGCGGCAGCATATCTTCCGTTTCGGGCGCAAACATTGGAACTATATCCTGTGTTTATTTCAGGGATAACTTAAATTCGAGCGGGAGAATCGTTCTGATTGGAGCTGGGTAGAGTATGCGATAGATTAAAAAGTCCGGCAACCTTTGTTTTCGCTCATTTTTAGTGCTGCAAAACAACAAAAAAAAAAAAACAGTGCTGTAAAGCACAAAAAAGCTGTGTCATACGAAAAGAAAAACACGAAAAAGAACGTTCTTGGATTTTAAACAGAAAAATATGCCTTTACTGGAGAACATCAAAGCCATGGCCTCGAATCCCACACCAGCTGCAAATACTACGGCGCCCGCGGACACAGATACACCACAACAGCAAGTCAGGGAACTAACGCAGACAGATCACCTAAACCGACGTCTCCTGAAATCCTTGCTGGACAACATGCAGGCCACCGAAGGTGTCACGGCTGGCGAGGAGGACGGCTCAAATGAAGATTCCAACAACGAGTTCGAAGAATAAATCGTTTTTTTATGTACAGTAAAGCTAGTTAACTAAGACTTGTCATAACAGCTGTTCATTCGAGTAGAGTTTCTAGATGCGACGGCGTTTGTTACTCTGCACTGGCGGGGGTGTGGTTGAGGGACTGATAGATTCGTTCGACATGGAGCCACGAGTCCGTTTGGCCGGGCGCTTAGGTAGTTCTGCAGGTTTGCTAGATGCCTTCTTTTCGGTATCCTTTGTGCTGTTTGCAGGAATCGGTGCTTTGGTAACGGGAGCTACAAAGAAAATTGATATTTTCAAACTCTGATAATGACAAAACGAAAATGACATACCTTTTCCATTGCTGTCGGCGGTTGCAGTGCTGTTCGCATCTCCTGGTGGAGCCGGAGTTGCCTCCACGGCTGTGTTTACCTCCACAGACGTCTTTTTGGTCTGCAGAGAGCCATAATCCTGCTCTGGTAGGCAGAACTCGCGCTCCTCGTTGGGAAAGGGCAGGGACTCGAGGTGGTCGAGTTCCTTTAACTTGTACATGGTTTCTAGGTGCCGCCAAATCATATCGCTGGGCACTTCACGGTTGAGGGCCTTGGAGAACCGCTGGGCAATGCAAGACATGTAAAAGTGTTTGTTGATGCCCACAGGTCGCAGTCCCTCCATCGCGTGGAACAGATGCACCTCCTCTTCGGCGGACCACTCCAGATCCACGGTAGCCGGTAAAGGGGCCACCGCCCCAGCCACGGCCAGACCCTTATCCTTGGCCATCATTTTGTAGCCGTTGTAAAAGAAACCTGAGGCGGGCCGGCGGAATAATTTTTTACCAAAACACACGGCGTTAGTGGTGGGAGTTGTGGCGCGCGCACATGCCACCACCAGCAAACGATAGTCTGCCGCCGACTATCGCATCCAGGCACGTCCCTAATTTTGGGTGTGTATCTATTTTTATTCGTCAACGTTAGCCCGATTTCTGCCTTAGTTCGAGAATTAAAAACTATATAGTGGAACTGGTAAATAAAACCCTGTAGTGTCCGATATTTGTTGTGTGTTGTATGTCCTTATCCTCCTACGCTGTCTCTGTAATCTTTCCAAAATCTGTCGACCACATGCACACCTCTGCATCAATGTGTGTGTTTTTCCTAAAATTTATACATCTGGGTGTTTCCAAACAGCATTTGCCTCACTATATATAATATATTAGGCATATGTATGTACTAAGTAATGGCCTACAGCCGTCCATGTGTCGGGAAAAAGTGTCCACCGCATCTGTCCGCCCTGCGAATAGTCAATAACCTTGCACTTGTTCGTTGGTGTTCTGCAAAGTGTCAAGGTTTCCAGTTAGCCTGGAATATTAATCAGCAATTCGATCGATTTAACTGAATAATGTGTGTAAGCGTGACTCATCGGTGTCCACCAGCAGCTGTCCTAACTTTCTAATCACTCTAATCACTAATCTTAAAATCCTTTCAACTATTTCTGCCTTCAACTAGCATTCTGAGTACAAGGTGTCTCAAAATGAAGTTCCATGAAGTTGGGGGAGGAGGAGAACTACTTAGAGGACATGTTTATTTATAAAATATATTTATATGAAACTTCCTTTTGAAACACCTTGTATCACCTTTCTAGCATTGTGTCGCTGTCGCCTGTTCGATGTTGTATCCATGTGGGAAACACTCCTTTCTAGACAAACAGTAATCTAAACCATTGCCCGGCGCAATGCTCTTTTGTTATTTCCAGCCTGCCATTAAGACCATCCATCCACCATCCCCTCGAAAACATTCAGAGCACTTGCGTTTTGATCGGTTCGATCATACAACCAAAAATAAAAAACCAAAAAAAAAAATCACACCACACACCCACCACAACACCATTCCGTAATTGCATTTTACAGTATCAGTATCACTGAGAAACTTTTCAACCATAGGCCTATCCGAGACAGCCATCATGGACGTAATGTCATCATCCCTGCAGCAGCAGCGCGTCGTCGTGGAGCAGCTGCGACGCGAGGCGGCCATTGAGCGCCAGACCGTGTCCGAGTCTTGCGCTAAAATGATGAAGTACATCACGGAGCACGAGCAGGAGGACTACCTGCTGACTGGATTCACCAGCCAGAAGGTTAATCCCTTCCGCGAGAAGTCATCATGCACCGTACTTTAAGATGGTGCTGGAAGGTGGATCCGTTCGGTGAAGATGGAACTGGAGACGATAAAGATGGAGGATGAAGGAGCACCGGCGGATGTTAGATTATGTTTTAGTTTAGCGAGATGGATTAAGAAGTACGACAGGGTACAGCAAGTACCAGTCAACACCACCTGGATCAATATATCTTTGTGTAAAAGCAACAATAACTACGATTGTCATAAGCAATATAGTTACAATTTTAATTCCGATTGCGAGGAAATATATATATATATATAACGAGATATATCAATGTGTACCATTCATGTTCACCATGACATGTTCGCATAGAGGTTCCAACCAACCACAACAACAAAATCCGCAAAAAAAAAAACCCCAAATATTTTAGCATTTTTTGACCCAAAGATATCAGAGTTATTGCCCTTCAGATTAGACAAAAAGCTGTTGTTAATGTACACGAATATCCCAACTATAACGACAATTAATGCGCTGACTATAGCATCCAACTACTAATACCTAAACCGAAGTATAAACCGATTCTCACAGAAAATATATATACAAAAAAAATAAATAAATATCAACGTAATCCAACAATACAAATTTTTCAATAAACGTAAAACTCAACCGAAAATACATATATTTTGCCTTCTTATTTCGAGAAGTATCTATTGTATTGATGCTCTAGAGCATGATGATGATGATGATGATGAACAAATTGAGTTGAAAAATGTATGTATTTTGAAGAAAAAACACTAAAAATACAAATATATACGCAAAAATATATATTATTAAAGAATTACTTTAAAAGCTTTAACAAAACAAGAAGCAGCAATGCTACCCACAAACAACTAGTTGAACTTATCGCAATATTTAGTGCGTTTATTATCACGTTTTTCTTAGTCGAAATATACTACTATTTACGAAATTGTTGCAGTAACGCAACGCAGAACATATAATACCAAAGAAATCGAAATGAATAATCAAATATTTATCTCCTTAGCGTAGTTTCTCCATTTTGATTCCACTATGGCATACTCATGCCGATATATAGACTAAAATAATTCAAAAAGTTCTTTCGAAACCAATTATTTTTTAAGTCAAAATGGTTTTGTTTTTTTATTATTATTTTTTTCTATTTTGAACAGCTAGGAAAACCTCCGTAGAATCCGAAAATTGTCAGTTCCAACAGTTTAGTAAAAAAAAAAAATGACGAAAAGAATGTGTGATTTTTTCCCCACTCTTATAGACATCTTATATCTTATATCACACATCCTTACTCCACATTCCCACCTCGAATATTCATCCAAAAATTATGTTGAGAGCTATATAAACTATTTGAAATTGGCATGAAAGAAACGTAATACACCCCAGAGGAAAGATATTTTTATACAATCTAACATGGCGAAGGGATTATTTGAATGGTATTGGAATGAAAAGTAAAGATTATTATCCTACAGATGAGATTGCCATCAAACATCATCGTACGTACATGCATATATACATCTTGCTTAAAAATTAATTTAAAAAAAATGAATAAAAAATTATAATTTAATGGATCGGTTCTTCCAGTAATTGCATTTAATTAGTAACGCGGAATTGGCGATAACTTTAGTTCGTAATTGAAGCAAAATTCAAGCAGAGTTTACTAAAAGAATCACACATTTTTGCCAAAAAAAAAGAGCATTTTTTTTCTTCTTTCGATTTTCGAAAAGTTCTGAAAATGGTTTTGAACTTCAGTTTGCTGTCGTGAGCAAACAGCAAAATGTGGCCCAAAGCCGCCCATTCCGCCGAAACGGGTTTAATTACAAATCAAAACTGCAGATGATTTGGAAAACCCATCGATTTCTGCTTAAATATTCCGAAAAAAAAATAATGGATAGTTTTCGAATTTAACGGAAGCTTCTAAGATGGATAATTTTATTTTCGTTGACCATTCCCAACTGGGTATTGATTGCAATTGGGAACAGGCGAGTCATCCAATGGAGCACGGATCACTCGCTCTCTTCCCACTGAACATCAGATGAGATAATAAAAAATGTAAAACTATTATATTGGATAAATGACAGAATTCAAAAACACCAGAAGCACACACGTACTCGACACTTTAACACGTTTTATTCAAATTCAAATTGAAATTCAATAACAAATTAAATACAAATCTTTTGCGAGAGACGGGGACGAGTCCCACAAATATTATTCAATTGTATCTGCGAATAAGCATTTGAAATATGTATTGTACTCAAAATGAATAATCGTTTGCTTAAATTCCAAAAATAAAAGGCGATAACTTAGATCAGTTATCTAGCGAAGGCACCGGGTTCGGTGCGAAAAAAAACAATCTCTCCTTGTTTTATTTGAAATCTTTTTAAGAGAGGAAAAATAAATCTTATTTCAGTTTTCGTAAGTTAAGTTTATTAATACAAGAAACTGTGCATGTGTGTAAGTGGATGATGAGTGTGGGTGAGAGGTTAAATGAAATTTATAATTTCCATGGGAGGCGTGGGGGGGACTCATTTGTGAAAAATACAAAGCCCTCTTTTGTGGGAGAAGAAGAACTAGTTATATTAAGCAGTAGGCATCACAGTGGAGACGCTTAACTCTCGTCATCGCTGCCAGCAGCCTGTCGCGGCTTAGGACCACCAGCCCGCTTGGCCATGATGATCTGGTCCACCTTCAGGATGGTGGTGGCGGCGCCAACGGCGTATTTGAGACCCCAGAACTTGGCCTGGTACAGGTCGAAGAGCTTCGCCTTGGTGGTGTCAATGGTGCTGGCCTTCTCGGACTCGATGTCGAAGCCAATGGTCTTGCCACTCTCCGAATTGTGAGCCAGGTACAGCTGGTTGACGATCTCGGTGCCGTTGACGCCAGAGTTCTCAGCGAGGGCCTTGGGGAACACCTCCAGGGCATTGGCGAACTTGCGCACGGCATACTGCTCCAGACCCGGCAGGGTATCGGCATAGGCGGACAACTGGGTGGCCAATTCGATCTCGGTGGCGCCGGCACCAGGCAGGTAGCGACCATCGCGGGTCAGGCACTTGAAGTTGTTCACTCCATCGTCCAGGGCACGCTCAATATCGTCCATGAAGTTGTCGGTGGCACCGCGAATCACCACGGTAGCGATGCGAGAGTCCTTGCCCTCATTTCTGGAAGGGAATGGTAGGTAAGTACTGATTACTATGTTAGAAGTTCCGTTGAACCCACCTGAAAGCCACAATGGTGGTGTCGCCCAGCTCCTCGATGCAGACCTTGTCGCAGTAGCCCAATTCCTCCTGGCTGGGCGTGGTGATGCGCGGCAGGACTGTGGCGTTCACAGAACGGCTCAGGCGGCGCAGATCGAACTTGGAGTTGAGACGCACAGCCATCAGTCCGTATTTGTTGAGGAAATGCAGGGCCATGTCACCGACCTTGCCGCCGGCCACCACCACCTTGACTCCGGCATCGGCGATAGCCTTGATCTGGGACTCCAGAAGGCCCTCCTCGCCCGAGGAGAAGTTCAGGAGCTCGTCGGCCGACTTGATCAGGACGGTGCCCTTGGTCTCGGTCTGAATGATGTCCACGGGGCACGAGAAGATGACAATCTTGGCCTTCTCGGCGTAGGTAACATCGCCCTCAACGAATCGCTTAAAGACCATGCCGCGGACCACCTCGGACTTGCCCAGACCGCTGCCCAGGATCTTGCAAATGCGGATGTTGTCCACGTTGAAGGTGCCCTCATTTGGCAGAATGGAGACACAGGCCTGGCTCACCAGGTCGTTGAGGAAATCCTCCTGACCGTACTGCTTGGACATGATGGCGGTGCGCAGAACCTCCTTCACCTTGTCCACGTTGCGGTAGTCCTCGATTTTGTGACTAACCAGGGTCGGAAGGATTTCCAGAGACTTCTCGAGCGCCTTCTCGTAGCCATCAGCGATTTCGGCTGTGGTGATGCCCAAGCGGAGCAGTTCCTCGGCGGACTCCAGCAGGGCACCGGCCAGTACCACGACAAAGTTGGTGCCGTCTCCCACCTCGGCGTCCTGCATCTGGCTGGCCATAACGATCAGCTTGGCGGCCGGGTGCTCCACATCCAGCTCACGCATGATGGTGCCGGCATCGCTGGTCACAAACTGCTTCTCGATGTGATTGATGATCATCTTGTTCATGCCGTTCGGGCCATAGGCGGAACGCATGGTCTGTGCAAACTCCTTGCAGGCGCTGATGTTGCGGTAGACGGCTTCCTCGAGCCCACTGTACATCTAAGGATGCCATAAAAATTGAAAAATTACTCATTTTTCGTTCATGTGCGCGGCGAAGAATCATCGGGATGACTAATCACGAGACTCCCCCGGACGGCATGTTTTTATTTTAAGCCGAATTTCAATGAAACCGGTGTTTTAAAGGACTTCAAGGTCTTGGTTCCTCTTTGTTGCACTTACCCGGGCGCCATCCTTGAGCATCTGCGCTACTCCGGGTGCTTTTGGAACGGATAGAGCCATTTTTGTGCACAGATTTCAAATTCACGGCGAAGCAGTCGGTAGATTCCAGCTAGAGTTTATAACCTCAATTCACTTTGACAGCTGCGAACATTCTGGACGCGGGCAATCGATAGGTTTAGTTTATCAGCTATCGATGTTTTTATCCGTGACGACAGTAGTTTTTGTTTTTTAAATTAATGTAAGTATAAATAAATATTTAAAATTTATATCAAAAATATATATATATTTCTTAGATATCTTAAAATAAACTTCAAATAAAAAACACAATCAAAATGTCAACAAACCTTATCGATGTTTTAGTGGGTGACCTTATTATGTTTTTGCTTCTAAATGCATTTATTAATAAAAACTATTTCTCTAATAATTAAAACTAACTTCCTCAGTTAGTTAATTTTCTATTAATTGTTTATTAATTATCAAATCATAAAAAAAAGTAAATAAAAACCCTCAACAACAACAACAAGTGGTGACCATCGATAGGTATCGCATGGAATCCCCCTCTGCCGCAACAAGCAGACTCATACAAAACAATGTCGCTGGGCAAGAAGCACGTGTTGGGATTCTCGCCCAATGGTGGCCAATTGTTTGCCTCGGTGGACGAGCTGGGCGTCCTGCGGATATGGAACACCGAGACGAATACGCTGAAGCAAGAGTTCACGCCAAACCTGCAGGTCTCCGGGCCATGTACGGCCCTCACGTGGGTTTCTCTCTCAGCTCCCCGCTTGAAGAAGTCTCGTAAGAGCCTCCAGAGCCAGGAGGCGACAGACGTTAAGCTCTACATAGCACTGGGAACACTCAAAGGAGTCGTGGTCATATACTCGTTGGCTGAGGGCAAGGTAAGTGGTGGGTTTGTGTCATGAATCCCTCATCTTCATGGGCTTCCTCTTGCAGATTGAACGCACACTGAGTGGCGACAACCACGATGGACCTATCACCTCCATTGCCTACGACAATGCGGATCACTTGTACACAGTCGGTGTCGACTGTCGGGCCCTTGTCTGGTCGCTGTCGGAGGGGCGCTGCCTCGGCGACTGGCAGGTGGGTCCTGAAAAGCCACAGAACATCGCCTACCTTCCAAAGAGTCGCACCCTGGCTGTCGGATCGCGTCAGCTGAAGGTCTTTGACGTGAAGACGAAGGAGCTGGTGGAGACCTTCACCGGACACTCTGGAGAAATAAACACAATCAGCCATGTCGTGTGTGGGGATAGTTCCGAGTTAGTGTTGACGACAGCCAAGATGGAGCGAGTGATTTGCTTCTGGAAAGTGGAGAAGCGGGGCAAGAGCAAAGCGTCCGCTTGTACGCTCCTCATGGAGGATCTGGCGTACTGCTTGGCCAGTGAAGTGCGCGAAGATGGCCAGCTGAGGGTGGCCAGTGTGACTCGCAATGGCAATATACACATTTACCTGCTTAATGTCAACAGTTTATCTGCCGAGAAGTTTGTTAAGCCAAAAGTGTCCCTCCAAATTGTTTCTGATGGCACGGAGACCGTGGAACCCATTCTGGCAGTGGCAGCTCACTTTGTGACCGATTCCAACCGTTCCCACGAAATCCTCTTCGGCTACGGCAGCCGCCAGCAGTTGCAGTTCGAGCGCTTCACCCCCAACTACGGCGAGAAACTGAACGTCATTGTGCGAGCCGATCCAAAGAAACTGTATGCGAAAAAGAAGGGAAAGGATCAGTTGGGTTTCCAGGAAGCCACCAAAGTTCAGAAGCCTATTGTCAGCCAGAAGAACGTAGAGTACAACAGCGCCCTGCCGATCTCCCAGAAGAAGGTGCAGAACGAGGTGCCCATGGAGGCGCGGCTGCAACACCTGCAGATCCAGTCCACCAAGCTGAGCGGTGGCAAGTTGCAGACCCAAAGCAAGACACAGCTGCTGATGCAGGCACTCCACAGCAAGGACCAGGCGTAAGGATCAAAGGATCTAGAGGAAAATCTTCCAAAGATTCATGAAAACTCTCTCATTTCTAGGATGATAAAGGCCGTCCTGAGCACGAATGATGTGGAGACGATACAGTTGACGCTGGACCGACTACCGCTGGAGTATGTGAGTCCTTTGGTCAATGAGCTCTCGATTCTGCTGCAAGGAAAGCATGCCAGGTGAGTGGGAATCCCCGAAACTTTATTCAACAAACATTAAAATGACTCTTTTGTCTTTTTCAGTGTAAGCTCTGCCCTGCGGTGGCTGAAAGTGCTCGCCTCCACCCACACAAGTGTCCTCATGTCGGAGGACAAGGAAGCGCTGCGAGAGAAGCTGGGCGTTTGTCTGGGCGTGGCAGAGCAGCGCATGCACTGCCTCTCCGAAGCACTACAGTGAGTTAACAGAAACAGGGGAATGCAACAGAAAATGGAACTAGCAGTGTTCCTGCTTTTTGGTCTTGACGTTATCCTTGGGGTTCTCCAGAGTGCCATGCCGGCACTCGGCGATCGCCGCAAAGAAACTCAGTTTGGTGTGCAAGATGGTATCGATGTAGAATCGCTGGAAAGTAAACGAGTTGAGCGACCGTTCGCCCACGGCATAGTACAGGGTGTTGTAGCCTTCGAAACGATAGGTGACCATCACCGGATAGCAGGGCAGCATCAGTTTCGAGACGGTGACAATGAACCGCACCTTGGCCACGGCCAGGGGATTTGGGCAGCGGGGTGTCGGCCGGGAGAAGTGGGCATCGACGAAGTAGATAGTCCCCTTAACTGGTACCACATGGTTGTTGGGGTTGCTTATCACCACGCACTTGGTGTCCGGCGACAGTTCCCATCGGCTGATAAAGTCCCGGATATCGGAAATGGCATTGGCATAGTCGAAGTTACCGATGGTCAGTAAATTTCGCACCAGGCCACTGGATTCGGAATTCCCACCTGCGTGCGGGGTTCGGTGCGCGGTGGATGGATCCTGGCCCTCATCATCCGGCGCTCCGATCACCACGACGGATGGAAAGCCAGACGAAATACTGACTCCGGAGAATACCTTCCCCGGCATCTTGTAGCAGAAGAGACCTCTCGGATCGGACTCGATGATGGTCACTGCCTCGCAGACGGTGGCGTTGATCAGATCGATGATGCACTGCATGTCCGCATCGTCGCAGAGGGGCTTGTTGCAGAGCGCCAAGTCCTTGGTGAGGCTGGGTATGTTTGTGATGGGAATCGGGTTGCTGCCGGCGGTGGCCTTGGAGTCGGGTTTAGCATCGAAATAGGTGGGATCGGTGTACTTGGGGCCATCGTTGCACAACAGATCCATTTTTTACAGCTTAATTTTGTTTCCGTTTTTTTTGTTGTGTTTGAGGATATGTGTTTAGATCAGATTTTCAATAAAAATTGCTTTTCAGAATTTCGGGACGAGTCAACCTGATTATCAGTCAGATGAAGCGGAATGCCGACAACCACTTGAACGACAGCAAGGCCCTGATTGTGGACGACGAACCAGGTGAGTTTGGAGGTGGCACTTCCATGGTTAACACCAACCCATTGACCCCCCTCCCATTGTCTTTGCAGATGACCTCGAAGAGACCGTGGACGATGACCTGCTGACGGAGAACAACTGGAGCGATCTGGAGGATCAGCAAGTGAGTCCGGCTAGTGTGTCGGAGCAAGACGTCGAGGCGGACGACGACCTGGCCACCGATGACGGCAATCCGGAGACAGACTCTGATGAATCCATGGAAGAGTAGCCTTCCCGGCTGTAAATTAAAATCAAAAATTAAAACTACACTTATTTTTCAAAACACACGATGGTTTTCTACACTGAATTCCGGTAATTTTTATTATCTTTTCTTTTTTTAACTACGTGCAACAACGAAGAGGGAGCCAATTATTGGTCTAATTCCGACATTTGAGATTTGTTTCCGCAAAGCAAACGTAAATACATTAAGATAACAGTGTGTGCCAGAAGTGTGCCAGGATTAGGTTGTGGGGTTGAGTATACGTAAGCGCTGGCTCCTCAATAACAACTAACAATTAGAGCATTTATTTAGAACTTCTCATTTAATTTGCAACAAATGACCGAATGCGTCTACTTCCAATTGGCCTTGATGAAATTGATGAGACCGTTTGTGGAGCTATCGTGCGAGGAGACCTCATTGCAATGGTCCAGCTCCGGTTCAATGGCCTTGGCCAGCTGCTTTCCCAGCTCCACGCCCCACTGATCGAACGAGTTAATGTCCCAAATAATGCCCTGCACGAAGATCTTGTGCTCGTAGAGTGCTAGAAAATAAATTGAAATCGATTAGTTTAATTTAAAAAGCATGACCCGCTATACTCACCAATCAACGCGCCCAATGTGAACGGGGATACCTTCTTCACAACAATTGAGTTCGTCGGGCGATTGCCAACGAATACTTTGTGAGGCAGCAAGTTATCCAGTTCATTGCCGCACAAGCCGGCCTTGGAGAGCTCCGCACGGGCCTCGTCGCTAGTCTTGCCCATCATGAGGGCTTCGGTTTGGGCCAGGAAGTTGGAGAGCAGGATCTTGTGGTGCTTGCCACCGGCAATGGGATTGTGCGTCTGGGCGGGGGCAATGAAGTCGCAGGGTATGAGGCGGGTGCCCTGGTGGATGAGCTGGTAGAAGGCGTGCTGGCCGTTGGTGCCCGGCTCACCCCACACGATGGGTCCGGTGCTATACTTAACAGGTTTACCGGCCTTGCTAACAAACTTTCCGTTGCTCTCCATATCACCCTGCTGGAAATAGGCGGCAAAACGGTGCAAGTACTGGTCGTAGGGCAGCAGGGCGTGTGTTTCCGCCTTGAAGAAGTTCGAGTACCACACTCCAAGAACGGCCAAAATGACAGGAGCCTTAAAGAAACCCAAGGATTATCATCAGAACTTGAGAGGGATTCACTTGAGAGACTCACATTCTTCTCGAAGGGCATCGTCTTGAAGTGATTATCCATGTAGTGAGCGCCGTCCAAGAGCTGCTCAAAGTTCTCGAAGCCAATGGACAGACAGATGGACAGACCGATGGCCGACCAGAGGGAGTAGCGTCCTCCCACCCAGTCCCAGAATCCGAACATGTTTTCGCTGTCAATGCCGAAAGCGGTCACCTTCTCCTTGTTGGTCGAGAGGGCCACAAAATGCTTGGCAACCGACTCGGGCTGCAATTCCAAAAGAGATTAGATTCTAAACCCTTTCAGAGATTCATCTAAACAATCACTTACATCCTTGGCCTGTTCCAAGAGCCAGGTCTTGGCAGAGGTAGCGTTCGTGATGGTCTCCTGGGTGGTGAAGGTTTTCGAGGCCACGATGAAGAGAGTGGTCTCGTAGGACACCTTCTTGAGGACCTCGGCCAGGTGGGTGCCATCGATATTCGACACAAAGTGCGAGTGGAGACCCTTGCCGTAGGGCTTCAGTGCCTCGGTGACCATCAGTGGTCCCAAATCGGAGCCACCAATACCGATGTTGACCACATCGGTGATCTGCTTGCCGGTGCAGCCGCGCCAAACACCGGAGATGACCTTGTTGGTGAACTCCTTCATGTGGGCCAGCTCGGCGCGGACGTCGGGCATAACGTCATGGTCGTCGACCAGGACCGGTTCGTTGCTGCGATTGCGCAGCGCCGTATGGAGGACGGCACGATTTTCGGTGATGTTGATGTGCTGGCCGGAGAACATGGCGTCCCGAGCGGCGTCCACGCGTCGGGCCTTGGCCAGTTGGATGAGCAGATCCCAGACCTCGTCGCTGACACGATTCTTCGAGTAGTCCAACAGTATCTCCCCATCGTTTTGAGTGTGCAGGCGCAGGCTGATAAAAAATAAATGGAAATGAAAATAAAATAATCATTTGACCTTCAGTCGGAGTTCGAAGCGTAGGTCGTTGCTGTGACCTTACGCAAGGACAAAATCGTAGCTTACGACACTCGGCGCGTCAATGGTGAAAGTGAGAGTTTGGCGAATGGGATACATAAACGGGGGTACACTTGTGGGCACAATAATAGCCATTAAGAGGTATTTTTTATTTTAACTTTAAATTAAAAACAATTTTAATGTTCAAAAAATCTAGAAAAATAAATTAAAAAAATAATATTCTTTTTTTTAAACTTTATATAAGACCCATAATTGTGACCACAGGTGTAAAAAAAAAAAAAAAAATAAAACACGTCGGCATACATAACTTATGTATATCCACAAAAATCATAGCCCCCCTAGTCCAGAGAGTTGGAGAACCCACCTGTATTTGGAAAACCGCTTGGCATCATTCTGGAAGAGGTCCTTGATTTTCAGGTCCTTGCCCTGAGTATCAAAGTACTCCTGGAGCTTCTGGAAAGCTGGTTCCTGGGCGAGCGGGGGCAGTGGTCCGGCCATATTCCTTCTGGGTATCCGGTTATTTGTGGGTTATTGGTGAGAATGTGGGGAAAAGGTGGTAGGTACTCGTAAGAACCGCGCGGTTGAACTGCGAAAACAAAATCACGAAACTTCACTTAAATAATAATCTCGCCGATGCTCCAAACTTTCGATGGGCGCGATAATAATGATAGACTTTTATCTGGCTCCGGTAAATATCCAGAGCACTGACCCAGAACTTCGCCGTGGTTGAAAGATGAAAAGGTATTGAGCCGCACAGCGGGTTTTCCAACGTCCTTTTCTGGAACTCGAGCACCTTCAATGTCAAATGAATAACAAACGGCGGGGTTGCCACGCTGTCCAACCATTTGTTTTGATTTTGGCTTCGGCCGGGCCTGTTTCAAATTTTGTCTTTTTTTCTTAATTTTAAATTTTTTGTTTTGATATGATCATGTTGTGGGGTGATATTATGTATATGATATAGCCAATTTGAAATTAAACCAACTGCCGCCTCCTTGAATTATTTTTATCAATCTGGTTGCAGGAGAACTTTATAATGCATTTTCCAACACTCTTTCCAATTAGAGATGTGACTAGCGAGCGATAACCGCAAAAGTAACACCGATTACCTAATTTCCAAAATAACAATGCGTTCCGCCTTATTTTCTGGCGCCTCCCGGCTCCTGAGATATAACAGGAACAGCACCTTGCTGACCCGTGGCAGGAGCAGCCGGGCCACTGCCTCCAGCTTAGACAGCCAGCAGCACGACGCCGTCGCTAGCGAGGATGGAAAACCGGAATCGGTGGAGGAGTCGCCGGAACAACAACAACAGCTGCCCACCCGGGAGCCCCTGGCCAAGAACTTCTTCATCGGGGTCGTGGACAAGGAGCTGTTGGCCTACCCAGAGGTGATCCCACGCGATGACATGTCCCAGCTGGAAAACTCTGTGCTTCCGCTGAAGAATTACTTCGGAGAGGCGCGTGAACCAGAAGGACAGAAATCCACGGCGGAGACCTTCCGACAACTGGGCCTCTACGGTCTCAATGTACCCAAGGACTTCGAGGGCAAGGGCTATGGTTGGAGTGCCAGCTTGATAGCCAGCGAGCCGGATTCTTCAGACACCAGCCTATCTCTCAGCCTTCAGAGCCACCGCGTCGTTGTGGATCTTCTCAAGGAGGTGGGCAGTCCCCTCCAGAAGCAGAGGTACCTGCCAGAGCTGTCTGCTGGGCGCCTGATAGCCACAGAAGCCATTTACGAGTACACCTTGCCCGAGGAGGACTACTTCAACACCAAGGCGGAGTTCCAACCGGAAACTGGGAAGTGGTCGCTTTCGGGAGAAAAAGCCTTCGTGGTCTGTACACCTGGCGAGAGACAACTGTTCCTTGTGCTTGCCCAAACGCAACAACCCAACGTTCCCGGGGTTTTGGGACGTGGTAGCACCATCTTTCTGGTAGATTCCCAGCAGGAGGGAGTTCGTCTGGGCGAGAAGCATGCAACCTTTGGGTGCAAGGAGGCGGATATAAGAAGAGTCCATTTCGACCAGGTGAAGCTGAGCGAAGATCAAGTCTTGGGACTCCCCCACGACGGCAATCGGTACTCGGAGCAACTTGTAAGATCCTCACGGCTCAGGGGAAGCTTGGTGGGCGTGTCCTTGGCCAAGAAACTGCTCAACGAGCTGGCCCAGTACAGTGTGGACACCACTCAGTGCGGAGTCGAACTCAAGTAAGGTTTCTGTTGACTTTATAGCACACGGTTTTAATATCCTTTCTTTTTAGGGAACTGGAACTGACCCGCGTCCACCTGTCCCGCGCTCTGTGCTCGATATACGCCATGGAGAGTATGCTATTTATGACTGCCGGTCTGCTGGACGAGTTTCGGGCTCAAGACGCCACCCTGGAGAGCGCCATTACCAAGTACTTTACGCTGCAGAAGCTCTATCAGATAGCCTCCCAAAACCTGGGACTGGTGGGGCCCAAGAGCCTGCTGAGCGGCGAGGCTACAGAGGTGGGATTGAGGAATGCCGCCCAGCTGTGCACGCAGGGCGAATCCCTGGACACGCTGGGGATGTTTATTTCGCTGTCCGGACTCCAACATGCGGGGGTGAGTATTGGAGCTCGAAACTATCATAAAAACTAATTCTTTTTCTTATTTTTCCAGCAAGCTTTGAATTCTGGAGTGCGAAAGTCACGGAATCCACTCTTCCACCCGGGACACATCTTTGCCAAATTCCTAGACACCAAGAGTGTCGACAATCCAAAAACCAGCATGAAACTTTCTGAGCATGTGCATCCCTCTCTCGATGCCGCCGCCCTCTGCATCGAGCATTCGGTGGCCCGTCTCCAAATGGCCGTGGAGCTGATGCTGACCCGGCACGGCAATGCGGTGGTGGAACGCCAGAGCGAAATGCAGCGCCTGGCCGAAGTGGCATCTACAATCTACGCCATGTGGGCGAGTACGGCGCGCGCATCTCGATCCTACTGCATTGGCCTTCCGCTGGCGGATCATGAGCTGCTGACGGCCACGGCCATCTGTTCGGAGGGCAGGGACCGGGTGCATACACTCTGCACGGAGATCTTTGGCGGCAACTTTGTTAACAACGACAACAACCTGGTGCGGCTCTCCAAGCAGCTGACCAAGAGCAGAGGTTACTTTCCAGTTCACCCACTGACGTTCAACTTCTAGGCTCTGATTATTATTTGGTGTTACCATTAATATAAATATTTGTTACTCAATACTTTTATTCGACTCTGTTTTATTTTCAATCAATAAATATATTATATATTTAAATTTCGCGCCGATTTAATCTATTTTGAACCGGTTGGGGGAGGACCAACACTGTGGCAACGATGGGCACGACCAAAAGTCTGGCAACGCTGTTCCTATCGTATAGTATGGTATGATTAAGTCCCATCACTAGTCGGCCGTAGAATCAAAAACAACAAACAGGCGAAGACGCGGATGAATCCTTGATTTTAAAAAGACAGAAACAATTTAAATCACGATGCTGTGGTGATCTTTTACCTTTTTACTTTACAAAAAACAAGTATGATTGATTACTGAAAGAGTGACTGATTTCACGCGCGTTTTTGTGGCGGAGTTTGCAAAATTAAAAAGTAAAAAAAAAAATATTTAGTACCAGAGCCGTCGGCGAAACGCTCGGAAATTGCGCGTGCGGGTGGAACAGTGACACTCGTGTGAAAATCAACGCCAAGAAAAAGGCAAATCAAGAGCGGAAGGCAAAAAGGAAAAACGCCCGCGGCGAAAATTTTCCCCTCTGCAATTTTGTGTTAGTGAAGTGTGCAAAAAAAAATATTACAAATAAAAGCAATATCCTTTAGAAAAGAGGTTGAAAAAAACGAGTGCGTGCTAGTGTGTGTGAGAGTTGCAAAAAAAAAAAAAAAAAACTCAATCTGCAATAATCAACAGCTAACAGGTAAGCACGAACTTCTAATTCATTAATAAGCATTTAAAAACAAACCAAAAAAAAAATGTATTCAATTACCGGCCATCAAAGTTAATGGGGAAATCCCTTTCCCGTCAAGGAAAATGGCACCCTTGAGGTGTACCCGCTGTGTCTGATACCCACCACCCCCCCTCCCCCCTCTCCATTTTCCTCTTTCCCCTTAAAAACCGCACAAAATTACAAACAAATAAAATGGGCTAGAAGAAGAAGAGGCCGTGGCAGTAGCGTCGCCGATTTTCAGTCCCTTATTCCAATTTCATTTCGTTCCACATGGTGCATAGAACTCTTATTCTTTTATTTCGGCTTGACTCGGCGGCGGCGGTGGCGGTGACAGTGAGCACAAGAACGGTGGAATCGCCATAAGCAGTGGCACACGACACGGCCCACACGCATACAGCCACAGACACACAGGGGCAGGAATACTGGCCAAAGCAAATACGACCTCTACAGTGGAGATTGGATAAAGGGGAAAGCAAAAAAAAGAAACACAGATAACACTCTAATCTAATCTAATCTAAATTATAAACATAAATTATAAAAAACTTAATATTATATAAAATATAATATTATTTTTATAATTAGTCCACCCTAGGCAGTCTCTACTGTTCTTGCACAACTACAAAGGCAGCTGCAAAGGTAAAGACACCGAGAGGAGTCAACTCACCTCTCGAAACCGATTCCTCTGCTTTAATTTTGTTTTCTTTTATTTCTCTTTTTTTTTTTTTGCTCATATTGTGTTTTTATTTTTTTTTTCTTTTTACTCACCGCCCGCCCTGTGTCCGCATGTGGTGTGCGTGTCTGTGTGTGTGTGTGTGTGAGTTGGGGGGCTCACACAAATACAATTCATCAGCGGCAGAGACGTCGGCGTAGTTGTTGTTGTTTTTTCTGTTTGTTGTTATTGTTGTTGCTGGTTCTGCGCGCTTTTATTTGAGATTTGCGCACGAATGGCTTTTGCTTTTGGTCGGTCTTGCTCTTGCCCATTGGAGTTGTGTATAAATTGTGATGGGGGGGTGGGGTGGCTGGCTCTGCAGGAGGAGGCTAGTTTCGAACTAGAGTCGCGGACACACACACACTTACATACTAACACAAAAGTGCGGTATCCAACTTGGGAGCAGCAGCAACAGCAAAGCAAGTGGATTGGGTCTTTTTATATTTTTTTTTATTCTTTTTGATTGCACACCCCCGCATGCCACTTCCATTTGTTCTACTTGAAAGCATACTTCTCCCCCTCCCCCTTCCACTCATTCCCCCTTTTTTTTGCATTTTAATTGCCTCCGTTGAACTTTTAGTTTTTAATCAATTGCTCTTTTGCTTTGTTTATAAATAAAACACATAATTTACGTTTTTTTTATGATATTTTGATTGAAGAAATAGCCTCCTAATTAATAAGTACATTTTATTGCTTAATGATCCCGTTTATTTGGAATTTCTTTCTTTTAATTTCAATTTCCGTTTTGCAGTCTCCTCCCCCCCACTCTCCAGCTCTCCTTCTTCCTGCTCTTCTTCTTACTTTTCCTCTTCTTCAAATCGATTTCGATTGAGCTCTGCTTAGTGCTTTCTCTTTCCCACACACACTCCCGAGGGGGTGTCCTGGCAATAAGCTTAACATAAATCATTATAACGGCACATACAGGAGAGACCTTAACGTGTTTCCCCCCCAACTCCCCAATGCTTTGTATTTGTTTCGACAGCCATTTCATATGGAATTCTATATGGAAACGCATAAAATCGATTTCTAATCGTGTAAATAAATGGCGACAAATGCTGCGACGACCCTTCCCCCCCACCTCTCCCAACACCACACTCCAATTTCCTCTCTCTCACTCTCTCTGTGTTCCCGCCTTTTTCCCATAGCAACAAAAACTCAGTCAAAAGGAAGAGAGAGGGGATGTGTGTGGGCAATTGTTTCAAACCAAAAACACTGAGAGAAAATAATATTTATTCATTTTATAAATAATTAAAAAAAATAAATATAGAAATCTCAGACTTTTATGATTAAAGATTTTAACAATTAATTTTAATAAAAAAAAAAAGTAATAGTAAAATTTTGTTCAGTGTACTCAACTGGAATCTGGTTGCACCTTGAGCTGCTGCGGCTGCTGCTGCCTGTTCGATGGAGACGATACTGGGAAAGAGAGGTACAGGCCGAAATCAAACTGGATTCAAAAATGCTCTGATGGAAGGTGATAGAGAGGGGGGTGTGGTGAAGCAAGAACCAAAGGGATGGGAGGGGAAGGGATGGGGCAGAGCAGTCACTTCGCTGTTGAAATGCCAGAGATAAGCGAAAGGACTTCGGTAGGAGCACAGACTCGGTGTACAGAACCCAAAAAACCAAAAATTGGCAGCAGCAGCAGCGGCTGTGGCAGCAACAAAAACAAGGCCATCAAAACAAATACAATATTGCAACATATTTTGAACAATAACGAATATTAAATACCCTACAAATATTAAATATTTTAAATATTTTCAATTTAAACAATCTATTTATTAAAAGATATATTTAAGCAGAAATTTTGAGAAATAAATATTTTAATAACATAATTAACACAAATACCTACCCCCCTTAACCCCTAAAAGGGTAAAGGACAAATCAACCGTAACTGGCCTGACAGTCTGTCAGATGATTTTTAGAGAGGGACTATCGGTTGTGGTTGTAACAGAGAGAGGGGGTGGACAGAGGGGGCCAAATGCATTTTGTTGTAATGCAACACACACACACATTTTATTTGTTTTTCGGCCCTGCCACTACATACATATATGCCCCTCTCGCTTGCTCCACTTCAAACACAATTCAAAGTGCCCAGGCCAGGCTAAAAGTGCAAAAAATCGCACGCCAATCGAGGAGGAGAAAAAGAGAGCAGATCGAGGGGGCGGACGGGTGGTATGGGATGTAATGGATGGGGGTACACTTGTGCTCCATCTCTGTCTCTTACACTCTCTCTCTCTACCGATTCTCGGGGGAAACATCGATGGATAACACAAAATTGAATTTACTGCTGGTGCTGCTGCTTCTTCCGGCTGCTGCTGCTATGTATAGCTGTTGCACGCTTTGAAAATATTGGCAGTAATTGAATTTATGCCGTTTGTGTGGCCAGGGGGAGGGGGAGGGGGGTAGGAGGTCAACACTATCGAAAATTGAAATGCTAAAGATGAGTTAGCTGTACATACATATATATTGTATCCCCTCTATCCAACCCATTCCCATTGCATTGTCCACTCATTTGCTATTGCCATCTCCCTTCTCCCCATCGTCGCCCCCATTTTTCTATGCGGTTGGGGGAATTTCTCTCATTTCTCTTTACGATACCGTTATTTGTTTATGTAATGTTGCGAAATATAGTTTTAATTAGTGTGGTGGGGGTAGTGTTGGTAAAGGGTTGGGGAGAGGAGCTCATTTGGATGATAGGTGCATGTTCTGACAAGTTTTAACATGTTCAGACATGTTTCAACATGTTTTCTTGCTTTTTAAATATTTATCTATAAATTACCAATATTTCTCCTTATTATCTGGGTGGTAATTTCAATTTCCTAGCCGCTTATCCGGTTAGAGTTCCTTGCGCCTGCCTTTTAGTCCTTTTGGCCCTCTATCGTCCTGCTTATTCTTTGTCGGTCTGAACTTTTGCTCTTGTTGTTGCCTTTGTTGCTGTGGGCAGGAGAAGGGGCAGCGAAGCGGAAGGGGGATAAGGACACGAGGGTCGAGAGCTCGAGTGGGCAACTGTGTTTGGCTTTGGATTGGGCTTTTGGTCCAACATATCCTAACATCCCAGCCAGGCAGCCACCCCGAAGGCATTTCTGCTCTACTTCATTATGTGGATATATGTATGTACAATACACAACTTCTCCACGTGTGTGTGTGTGTGTGTGTGCTGGTGTGTATCTATGGGTGGGTTGAAGAGGTAGAGCTGCTTCAGCTTCGTTTTCTACTTCGTCCTCGACGGCCTCGGTCTCGTCTATTGAATCCTGCCGGGTTTCTGGAAGGGAGGCGGCAAGTGGCGGCATTTTCGTGGCTCTGCGACAAACGGAAACGGAAGAAGAAGGGAGGGGGGGTGAAAGAGAGGGGAGGGGGTGTGGCAAGGCAAGCTAGGATGTGCGGATTGTTCGCTGTTCTAGTCCTCCGACGAGCGCCATTTATCCAATGTAGTAATTATATGCTCGCTCGTGGCATGTGTGTGTTGGTCTTTGTTGTTGTTGTGGTTTTAGATGTTGTTGCTGTTGCTGTTATCCTATGTACTAAGGACACTAGTCTACAAGACACCTTTAAGATTAAACTCGAAAAACAGTTAGAGTATCTGTTAAAAATCGTAAATAAAAATGTATCTCAAACTCCACAACCCACATATCTACTTGCAACTACCCCCCCGTCCCGTCCCTCTCATACATGACGGAGAGTGTACTGCAAGTATCTGCAACTGTTGTATCTGTATCTGCGCAGCAAGCATTTTCCTTGCCATTGTGCAAATTATACAAATGCTGAGACGCTGCCACAGCCGCTGCCACTGCCACTGACGCTGTCACCATCATCCCGTGCTTTTGGGGCTGCTGACTCTCGCATCTCGCAACTCGCCAACTCGCATCTGCGAAATACATTAGACAGTTCAGTTCAGTTTGCTGCGTGCCAGACCAGTACAGATACAACTACAACTGCAACTACAACTAACGATGCAGATACAGATGCATCTGCAGATACACAGATACACGTTCTGTATCTATTTCTGTGCGGCGTACGGGGAAATTGTTGTAATTTGCATGGCTCAGCTCTGGATGAGCTGTAGCTGGCGCTGCTGTCACTGGCGCTGCCTGTGCATCCGCAGATACAAATGTATCTCTGTATCTGTAAATGTATGTGGCAGATGTGTGGGCGCGGTTCCGCGATGCTCATTAGATTTTGAGACTTGAGATACCACTCATAAAAGATAACTCATCGATTTAATGGCAGATGACATCCGTTTCACTTAATCAGCTAAATTATGAAATGATTTTGTATTTTTGGGAAATTGATTTCCTTCCTCGGCTATCTATTGACCTTCAACCGCCTTAAGGGTCAATTATAATTTGACTTTTAGATAAAAATCTTCTGCTGTTTGTATCTTGAAGATATAATTTAGAAAAGAATGAATAAATAAGCAAGAAAACATGATATCTCTATCTCCCTTCCTCTCTCAGAGTCTTAATCCCATTTTTCAATGAAAAATTTGCTTAGAATTTAAATAGTTTTTTTTTTGACCGCCTTTTGTTCGGCTTTGCGGTACCTTTTTGGCAGTCTCAAAAAAAAAAAAAAAATAAGCCCCTACTAATCATAGAGAAACGTGCCCCGCTCCAAGTCCTTAGTCCGAAAAAGCACTGTGGCGACACAATCACAATCAGCCTGCCACAAAAAGCTGCGCCGTGCCAATTAAGCTGACTTTGAGGAACTCTTCATGGTGCTCTCCCTCTCCCATCCATCCCCCTCTAACTGATACCCTTTTTCAGTTCCCTCTCCCTCTCCCTCTTTCTCCTTCTTGTGTTGTGGCTCCTCCAGTGTTGAAAATTAACAAAAAAGTAGAAACTGAATCGTTGTTGTTGTTGGCTTTGCTTTTTGGTGGCCCCTTTGCGCTCATTTATTTCGCCGCTGGCCGCAGGTTCCTGTCTACTCCTGTTCCTGCTCCTCCTGCTGTCTCTTTCTAAATCCCCCCCTTTGTCCTGCTCCCCATACACACGCGTGTACTTATAACTTTTTTTTTTCTTTTTCTTCTTCCGCACATTTTTTATGCATGTGTACAGTTTTTTTTTTGTTTTTTTTTTTTGCACTGCTGCAGCTTTGAAGAGGGGGGTGGGGTGGGTTGGAGCTACGGGGGAATTTCAAAACTTGGCCTGCGTCGTCGCCGCTTTTGTTGTTGCCAGAGCCAGTGCCTATGACTCTGGCTCTGACTCTGGCTTTTTCTCTGCACGACCTCCCCTGCCTCTCTCTCTCTCTCTCCCTCTCCGTCTCCCTCTGTCATTTCCTTTATTCCGCCACATCCCCCACCACCCCCTGGTGGCCCACGGCTATGGCAGCCAGCCAGGCTGACGAGCAAGTTTGAATTGTAATCCTTGTTGTTGTTGTTGTAGTTGGCACGCTCCTCGCCTC